>NC_090180.1:34339144-35013310 GCF_024679245.1 Pseudorasbora parva | reverse complement strand
TAGCTGAAAAGAAACGTGTATGATGAAGTTTGGACTCTCTTTGTTTCCATACCTGACTCAGGACAGGTCTGGGTCTCTGGCGCTGCAGATGTATCTGCCTCCTCTCTTCCTTCTCCAGGTTCTGGATCATCAGAACCACCTGGTAAATTAAGCCCCGGGCATAAAGAATTAGCTGTATTTGCCCTAATTAAAGAGAGATTATGAGTTTTATTCCCAAGACTTTATTCAATCTTGTCGCATTGACCCCACTTTATTTATTGTACACAAAACAAGATGTTATGAATATTGTCAGTGCTGCTATTGACCATAAAACATGTAAATGCTGACAGAAAAGCACCATAAACGTCATAGAAATACAGCTGCAAAATACAGCTACAACAGAGGGGAAGATTATCAGTTAATAATAACTGAAATGTTGGTCTAATCCTCACACAGATCCATTATATGACTTCAGAAGACACAGACTATTGTTACAATAGTATATGGTGATACATGGCAGTATAAAATAACAGTATTTACTGTCCTCGTAGTAAAGAGATCTTTTAGAGTTCACTCAGTGAAAATAGCATGGGTTTGTAACGCCACATTGACATAATTTTCAGTTTTGGGAGAGGTATTACTTTATTAGTTCAGTAAACTGAAAGCTAAAACAAGTTGTTTACTCACCATTTGGGACACTGGATTTACCATCTGTATCACTCATTCTGTTTGATTGTCTCTTCTAACAGAAGAGACCCTAAAGAAATTGAAGAGAAAATAGCTATCTTCAGTCAGACTGGAGTTCTAATCAAAATTCAAGCATTCAAACAAATGAGCATAAAAAGACATTTAAGAGGTGCTGAGCTCTCGGATTGACTCAGTGAGCTGACAGGATCCATGACATCAGCTAAAGGTGGCAAAATAAGCCTGCTTGCATGGTAAATAGCTGGCATGGTAAACACCTGCCTCTAATCGCAATAACCATAACATTACCTTGTACAGTAACCAATGAGTCTAACTGCAAACGACATTTACATAGCATATTGGTATTGTTCGTGCATTGGTGCCAAAGCCATAACTTGACGCAGTAAACTGGCTCCGACTAGCAGAGAGCTAACTAATCTTAGCAATTGCTTTTGTGGTATTGCCCTGGTCAAAAATAGAAAAGCTGCTCATTTAGTTTTGCAAGCTCGCACGGCTCTTGACAATCAAGTTGCAGCTCTTTAGTTTTGAACAAAGAGAGAGATATTATCAAGATTACGAAGACTTACCGACGAGTAAATATCGTGCAAAGTGTCGTGCAGGAGAAACACGAGTTCAGCGTGTCAGTAATTGGTCTGTTACGAGTGCTGGATCAAGGTGACAACATGTAAACATTGGTCGCAGCGAGAAAATGGAGAGCTAACTACCGAGCGATGTTACCTCTACTGTAGGCCCAAAGTCTCCGCACTTGTTAATCCTCTGCGCAGATTTCCCTTCCTTCACCTTCGAGTCACGCGCAAACAAAAGCTCGACACATTAGGGAGAAGTGCCCTCAACACACTCACGCACGGGCGATCCAAAAAAACGCTGTTTTATGTCACGTTTTTGGTCGTGCCCGCAGTGTTTATGTTTTGACTGATCTGCTTCGTTAGCACTTCTGTTTTTTTCCTTTCTCTTTCCTTTTTTCTCTCTTTCTTTTTCCGGCAAGACGATCGTTCTCCGGAAGTTGGTCTGGATCCACAAACAAAGCTTTAATCTATGCACTGATGTATGGATGTGATACTGATAAATCATTTTCATGTTAAAAATACAAATACAAGGATTTTCTTTTCTCTGAATATTGATTATGACTATATAATTTGAAATATTTATAATAATGAGAACATTTACATTTTATTATTATATAATTGTATTATTATTATTATTATTTTATATTATTATTATTATTATTATTATTATTATTCCATCTGCATATTTATCATTATGTAAAAAAAACCTGTTAAATTTATGGACCAATATAAAAATATTATTTAGATTAATTAATGATTATGATCAAGAATGCAAATAATAATAATAATAACAACAACGAATATTTCAAAATATTTTGAAAATTATTATTTTAGTATTATTATATTAGTATTTAATTATCATTAAAGTATTATTATTATTATTATTATTATTATTATTATTATTATTATTATTATTATTATTATTATTATTCTGTAACCTAATAAAAACAACAAAACATGCAAATAACAATGATAGCCTAATAAAAATAATAGCCTATTAAATTAATAACATTTTAAAAATAGACTAAATGCAAAATGTATTCAAAATAAAAATACAAAATTACATTTATTATTAGGCTACGCTTTTATTAACATATTATTAACGATGAATAAGATAATAAAGTTATTAAAACGAATAGGCTACTGCCCTGAGAGAGAGAGAGAGAGAGAGAGAGAGAGAGAGAGAGAGAGAGAGAGAGAGAGAGAGAGAGAGAGAGAGAGAGAGAGAGAGAGAGAGAGAGAGAGAGAGAGAGCAGGGGCGTGTTTATTTTTTTTATATGAGAGATTACAGTCCTCTGCATAATATTCTCGGTTCGGTTGTTCTGACATATTTTCAAAGCACTCTGACAAAAAAACTAAACTAAACAACAACAACAAAAAGGGAATCTCGATTATATTCTTTGTGGCTTCAAAGTCACACTACAAATTTAACCGGACCAAAAAGGACAATCTGCTAACATTCTGCATCTCTAAGAAAGAACTATGAGTGAGGTGAGTTCTCATTTGTTATTTTAAGACTGTCTAATAAACCTGGCTTACTTAAAAGTTAATTCTAAGATGTATACAATAAAATGATCTAGTTCAAAGTAAATTAAATCTTTGTTGAGACTAAAAGGATTAAATCGTTTAAATCATTTGAAATATGCAAGTAATAAAGAGTAGATGGCTTAACTGTCAACCCACGACTAATTTCTCGTCAGTATTGCCTAAAGACGAGAAATATGACCGTATATATTTTTTATCTTTACTGAAATTAAGAGGTTGGTTGACAGCTAAACCATCGCTTTTTGTATTTTATAGTGCTTATACTCAAAGAGAAATCATACTTTTGTATTTCCCTAGTTTAAAATGAAAGCGATGTTTTACTTTTTTTGTGTGTGTCTCATTAATTGCCAATTAATAAATGGCTCATGGGACCTTGACCTTGCTGATATGAGCCTGGCTAATTAGCAGATGGAGATTGTGCCGTGAGGCTTGTGTGTATCAAGATATGTGTGTGACAGTGTGAGTGAAAATAAAGTGCTGGCTGAGGTAATGTAGCAGAGAAAAAGTAATGGCCAACACACTGAGTGCCAGCTGGCAGGATGGGATCTTTCCCCCCTCATCATCACGGCTTTTAATTGTGAAAGCCAGAAGTGTGAAGAAGTCTTACCTCCATAATACTCATATGACCTACTTTTGGCAAATTATAAGAGATAATAAACAACATGATGGCACACACACACAAACAAAGCCATCTCTTGAGACAAAAGTTGTTGTTTTATGTTTAAAGAGATTTTATCTGACAGCTCGGAGCATGTGGTGGATGTATAAAGTGCATAAAAAACTTACTGGAGAGAGGAAGAGAGAGGCTGGTTCAGAGTTCAGGATAGGGTGAAGATGCTCTTTTATTCCAAAAAAAAGGCTTAACGTGGAAAGGGCTGCAGTGATTTGCATTTGAAAGAGTCTCTTGCATGCAGCATGAGAGAGTGAATAATATGTGTATGTGAGTGAGTGTGTGTGTTTAGCCAGTGCTCCATTTCATCATCCTTGATGTCATTTTCTGTTCTCAAAAGATAATGTATGAGAAGTATTTATAGAGTATCAGCAGCTTATGCAAACATCACAGTGATTCTCAGGTTTAAATGACAATTTGTTGCTGAAATTATAAGGATTAAAACAATAAATACAAGAACACAAACTGACACATTTTGGATGTCAATGTCTATATGAATAACTCAAATCTAGGGCATCATCTCAAGGCTAATTTGTTCTCATAATTGAAGAAGCAAGGTCACAGATATACTGAATATAATTTGGCCTCAAGTAGTTTACTCATGCTGTAGACATTGAGCATAAGAATGGAGATGATTTTCTCTTGCTAACATTATACAACCACACTCTTTAACATAATGAACACCTGACATTTGTGTGCCTTGGAAACATAAACATGTAATAACACCACACTTCAACTATCAAATGTCAACAGGGATACATTAATGTAAGAAATATATAAAATGTAAAAAATGTACACACACACTAAGCTAGCATGCCATGGGGATCTTCTCCAGGGCTGAGTGCCACTGTTCCAGATTGCACACAGAATTGAAAAAAGGGGGGATTAAACCGATGGGGATTAAGGGGTCTTTATCACTCGGTGTCCTTACACACACATGATAAAGCCCATATCAGGTTTTAATTTAATGACAGACTAAATAAAAAATTCAGAGATGCTGTGATTTGTGTTTTTACTGCATGCTCTCATAATAAACCTGCTGCCTTTTTCTTGCAGAACAGTTCATCTGATCCTCCCAACAGCACCCAGGGGCCTGGCACAGATGGAAAAGGTTTGTTTATGTATTTCATTACAGCATATTTGAATTTTTCATGATTTACTTATTAAAAACTGCTTCACATTTTGTTCTCCACCAGAACTCTTTGGTTAAGGTCGCATTTATTGTCGCTTACCACAAAACACATTTTTATCAGTTCTATCTAATTTAATAGCTGATTGTACCATTTTATCTTAAAGGGGTGATTGATTATGATTTCACTTTTTTAACTTTAGTTAGACTGTAATGTTTCTGTTTGAGCATAAACAATATCTGCAAAGTTATGACGTAAAAAGTTCTAAGCAAAGGAAGATATATTCTTTTAAAGGAATAACTGTTTAAGGACTACAACAAATGGCTGGTAGGGACTGCATAAGCTTCCTCCTGTTTTAGTGACATCACTAACCCTGAAATTTACATAAATCCTGCCCCGGGAACACACAACACAGGGGGTGATATTATCATAGATATCCATAATAAAGGCTAGATGTCTCGTGCGCGCTATTGGCCAATGGAGGTCGCCGTCCGCAACTTGCGGCCATCTTGTCACAGGCAGCTCGCTCACTCGTAACAGTGTGTTTTAATGGTGCATGTACTTTTAAATAACCATAACTTGCTCGATTTTCAACCGATTTTCAAACTGTTTCGTTTGTTATAAATGTCAGAGATGTAGTTATGACACTACATACTTATGAATAATTATAACCATGGACTTAAATATGAAAGTAACATTGAACAGAACAGATGGGTGCAATGAACACACACACACACACACAAGGTATTTATGTTAAATCAATATATAGGCTACTAAAACTGTGTACCGAATGGCAACATGAGAAATTATATATATTTATACACATATACAGCTCTGAATTTTTTCCCCAGAGCTAGCTCTCTCTCTCTCTCTCTCTCTCTCTCTCTCTCTCTCTCTCTCTCTCTCTCTCTCTCTCTCTATATATATATATATATATATATATATATATATATATATATATATATATATATATATATATACACACACATAAAAAAATATACATATATATATATATATATATATATATATATATATATATATATATATATATATATATATATATAAAATATATATATAAAATATATATATATATATATATATATATATATATATATATATATATATATATATATATATATATATATATATATGCTTTTTAATAAGAATATAATAAAATAATTTGTATTTAAAAAAAAAAAGAAACAAACAAAAGAAAAAGCAAACTAAGTTTAGTTTAACTAGACAAAAGATTGGTTGTCATAAAATCGTTATTGGTGTCAATAAAACTGAACAGCTTTGAACAGCTCGATTGTGGTCTCAGCCAGGGTCTCAGCACGTTGATAACGTGCACGTTAGTTAGCCGTGATACACAAGCTGCGCGATTAAGTCGTTTATCGAAACGAAAAGCTGCAATTTTAACGTGTTAAAGCATCCTGATTTGTAGCCATGTTAATAACGTTTGTAAGAAACCAAACCATTTGTAAATCCGTCAAGATTTCAGCGAGATAAGAATATTTATGTTCGGACAGACCACTCATCTTACATCAGGTTCCACAGAGCCCAACAGAAAGCCTGCCTGTGACAAGATGGCCGCCGGTGATGCCGATGGTGACTCCGCCTTAAGATATCTAGTCCTTATTATGGATATCTATGGATATTATTATGACAGACTATGCTAATCAATGACTTGAAAGTAGCTAACTCCACATCAACTACATAAATTAATCAGCTAACCATTCAGGAACATCTTGTTGCATTCTACATGTTGTCACTTCTTCTTGAGTCTCTCCACCATTGTCTGACTCTGGTTTGAACATAAAAGGTTGACCAGTCCCATTGCCTGTCAGCATGAGGTTATCTGCAGGTTATTAATAGGCATTACCACATCAGTGGGCGTGGCCATAAACCGAAGGACCTTTTCAACTGTGTTACCTTACCTGTCAGTTGGTGAAGGGGATAATTTCAGTTTGAAAACACCCACACATTTAGAAACCCCCACTCTTGTTCTGCAGAGACCTCAGAGCTGCTAACTGGAGTTCTTAAAGCTCCACCCCATGAGCAGTAGTTCATTTGCATTTAAAGGTACACACAAAATCGGCAGGTTTTTGCTCACCCTCAAAAAGTGACACTTTAAACAAGCTATAAAAAATGTTCTGTGGGGTATTTTGAGCTAAAACCTCACATACATACGCCACCATTAAGCGTAATAAAAAAGTTAGTTTGCAAGAGTCCGAATAATAAACACAACAAGGCTGTAAAAGCAGCCTAGTGAGTAGATTCCTTTTTTTGTTGTTTTGTCTTGATGACGTTTAAAGGGGGGGTGAAACACTCAGTTTCAGTCAGTGTCATGTCAATCTTGAGTACCTATAGAGTAGCATTGCATCCTGCATATCTCCGAAAAGTCTTTATTTTTTTTATAATTATATAAGAAAGATGCGCTGTTCCGAGTCTTTCCGAAAAAAGCCGAGCTGGTGGGGGCGTGTCGTGTGAGCGGAGCTAAATAATGACGTGTGCAGCAGCGCGCTGCTGTTGTGTTGAGTCGAGTGCGTCGTAAAGCTGTGTCATCCCTAACAGCGGGAAAAAAACTTTATTCAAAATAAAAATATGGCTTTTAATCAGATACAGCCATACATCTATGATCCGGAATCAGACCCAGAGGCTGCAGTTGAACAGGAGCAGCAGCAAAAACGACTAGAGCAGGACGTCTCTATGTGGTACAAGTTATACACTAACTATATAATATGCTTAGCGGCTTGTGTTATTTACATATTATACTTGAATTATATCGTTGTATTTTTGTCTTTGAAGGTGTACATGTGGGAAGTGCAGTTGTGCACGTGTGTTTGTGTGTTTACGCGTGGTTTGTGTAGACAGGTTAAGTTAGTGTTTACATAGAAAGACACGGAATAGTAGCGCATTTGAATGAAGAAGCGCGCTTATTTAGTTCAACATATTTCCCCCCTCTTTGTGTATTGTTGAGTGCTTTTACAATACACAAACATAAAGTTACACATATAGTGGCCAGCTAAACAAATGTACACGCACTACACATCGCATGCTCCATTGATCAATTAACTATACGTGATCATGTTTGGGCTACGAGCATAGGCAAAAACACAGACATTTGAAGCAGTCTCACTCACCGCCTGCGGTTCTAACGTTGGGACTGCTCCATCATTCAGCATTAGGCGATCGGGACAATCCGGCATCGAGCTGGGCCTTGTTTATGAAACAGTCGGCACCGAAATGCAGCGAACAGATATAAACATTCGCGCAACTCAGTTGCTGATCCGGAAAAGCAAATTACATCCACTGTTGCCTTAACGCGGGGGTTTTGGGGAATCTGTGCAGGAGGACTGTCTTGGTCTGGCAACGAAAAACGCACTTTTTTGGTGACATTGTTATGTGCACATCACCTGTCCAGCATCCTACAAGCCAGCGCTTTGATGGGCGTAGCCTGTTACTTTCGCTCTCTCCCTCCCTCCCTCTCTCTCTCTCTCTCTCTCTCTCTCTCACGCGCTTCCGGTAGAATTGTCCGTAAGGCCCATACAAGGAAATTCCGCCCCATTAACGTCAAAGGGGACGCATGATCTCAAAAAACTTGCCGAAACTTATGACTAACCGGAAGTAGTATTTTTGACAAAGAAATACTCCCATCAAACGTCCACCTTAACTTTTGAAACTTTGTCTATGTTTAGTATGGGATTCCAAGTCTTTAACAGTGTAAAAAGACCAGTATGCATGAAACAGCATTTCACCCCCCCTTTAATGTTCCCGATAACTTCTGTAGTCCCATTTAACCACTTGGTTGCAACTGCCTTTTTAAGACAAGTAAAAGCTTTAAATAATAAACTCAAGAGGGTGTTACTGATCCATTATATGTCAAAGAATAAAATGTGAAAATATCTTGAGCCTGTGAACCCATTAAAAAAAATACATTGACTTCGGGAAGATGGAACCGGAAGAGCTAAAATACTAATTTCTGGGTTTTGTTCTACAAAAACGCATCATCCCCAAGGACTCATAGTTGTCTCTAGCTGAGATACAAGAAAACATCAACATAAAAACAAATAGACATCAAAGTACACTGTACTGCTTAGAGATATTAGAACAAATACATATTTTACTGTTCTGTGGTATGAAAATGTATAAACAATTTATGTATAACAATTTACATGATTTAAAGACCCCTAAATTATTTTCTCCTTATAAATGCAGAAAATCTAGGATGTGTTATGAAATTGATGGTGTTTCTGACATCACAAACTACCTTGTAACCAATCAGGTCAACGTGCAGGCGGGCTTTATCATTAACTAACCGCTCTGAAGCAGGCGAGTCTCAAAAGAAGACAGGTTATCCTGGTATTTTTTTCTGTTGATATGAAAAATCATGTACATTTAGCAATATAGCAGGTAAATTATTTATATTACGACGTTTTCTCCACTGACATTCTAAGCTGTTCAAAACATTTCTAAGGATACTGATTTTTAGAAACCATACTGAGATAGTGAAAGGTGTTTGTGTCTCATTAGTAACACATTATTAGCTGTTTGATAACATAGTCAAGCAAAAGGCTAATCATATTAATTACCATTATGTGTGCAGCATTTGACCCGGCACAATGGATATAGCTGGTGTGAGTGAGTGAGTGAGTGGAGGCGGGTTTAATTTGTATATCCATTGCTCTGAGTATACTAAATGAAGCAAGGGTGTAGATTTACAATCAAGATATTTTAAGGCATGACAGATAAATTCACAGTAAAAAACTTAATTAAATGATAGGGGGAAGGGGGGCTTTAAGACCTGAATTGAGATGCAGTGGCTTCAAAAATGTAAGACACATTTCAGTTCCTTTTACTATGCTATTAATGTTGTCAATATTTGCGTCATGTGCCCCTCAGCCGCCCAGGAGAAACCGGCGGACAAAGCGGGGAAGCCTCCTACGCAAGAACCCGAAGAAGAGATCGACATTGATCTGGAGGCACCAGAGACAGAAAAAGCAGCTTTGGCAATACAGAATCAGTTTAGACGCTTCCAGAAGAAAAAGAAGTAGAAATGGGAAGCCTGAACGAGAGGAATCGGTGGACAAAAACGCCTTCCACAATGTTCACAATGGAAAGAGAATTAATAAGGAAGAGACAGGAAAGTCAAGCGTGGGTGGGAAATTAGGGGTTTGGAAAACAAATGATAGCCCTCTGGCATCAACATGCTGGGTAGATTAGAGTTTAGGACATAAGAATAGGGAAAGATTTTCACTTTAAAAGACATGGTAGATTCTATATTTGTCTCCATCCTTCTCCTCTCCTGTAGACATAAATATAGGAATCGTCAGTTACTGATATGTGCAACACTCATCTGTCATTTATTGTATTTAGTATCATTGATGCAACAAAACAAATGTAAGTGATATAAACAAATTCAAAGGGCAGACAAATTTTGCACTGCACTTATAGTAAAACATGTTGGCGTGAATCAGTAGTATAGATATGAAGTAGCTTAGTTGTAAATCTATTCTTAGAGTACACAGTTTTTTTGTTTTGTTCAAGTGACAAGTGATGAAAACAATTAAGAACTCTTTATATCAACAGCAGATCAAATAATGATTATTTGATGACAGAAATAAAAATATTATAACCTGATATTCTCAGATGAAATAGCAATATCTTGCCATATTATGCATTTTGAACAGGGATCAAGACACACTGTATTTTAAAGTGAATAGCAGTTCTGTTAGTTTACTGTAGCTGAATTTAGCACAAGGTCAAGAACCTTTTTAAGTCACGTCATTCTCACTTAAATTAGCATAAATTCCTTTCATTTTTGCTTTAATGCCAGAAGTCGCAGGCATGCAGTGACATCCTTGAATTTTTGGTGACTGGTGATTTAAATGAAGATGATTATCAAGGAAAGTGTAACATTTTGATCTATTTTAAGTGTCTTTCTCTCTCTCCTTCCCCTATAATTAAAGTGGTCTCCACAGATATCCTCAGAATAGCTTGTAATAATGAGAGCAGTATATAGAGACTCATGATTATCTTGCAGTTAATGGGACAAATGATGTCTGTAATTGCATTAAGATAGGTGTGATGGAAATGTCAATTGGCTTGATCGTTTTCAGATAACCACTGGCAATGCAATTATTGAATACATCTGTTATTATCCCATTGTGTATAAAGTATGACACATTTGACTGTTGGACAGACATTTATCTCCTCTTGTATTTTCCTGTACTTCTTTTCCTCTGTGTGTGTGTGTGCGCTCATGTGTGCTTGAGTGCTCGATCCTACACTTGTTTCTTTCTTTTTTTTCTGTGTGACTCAGTGCTTCAATAGAAAGAATTGTATGTCCTGACCTGAATTGTAAGGGGCAGTGAGTAGATGGTTACATAAAGTAAAGAGCATTATATAACATTAGTTTGCTTTTTCTCCATCAAACATATTGAATTTTCAATGTAAATGCATAATTGCATATATACTTCAATAATTATTGTTGCAGTAGTATTATTTTTTATTTATTTTTAAAACTAAAATAGTTAATGCAGGGGTAAAGTAAAATGAACGGTAAAAAAAGAAAAAAGTAATTATTAGATAACCCAAAATATTTATAGATAGGTTTAAAGCTAACAGTTTTACTGTTGCTGTCCCCTAATGAAGTATAAGAGTTAAATCATTTGAAGAATGCACGTTTACTTGTGTTTGGTGCTGATACACTGTAAAAAATTATTTAAAAAATAAGTTACCTTGTTGCCTTAAAATTTTGAGTTCATTGAAATAAAAAATTTGAGTTAATCCAATTAATATTTTTGAGAATCGACAAACTTTATTCAAATATTATTAAAAGATTTTGTAAGCATATTGGGTAATTTTGTGTGTTTTATTTTTGATGACGCAGTGAAATATGAAGCTATTTTCATGATTTATCAAATTTTTATGTGGTTCAGATACAATAATATTTAGATTTTCTATTTATTCAACCAATTTCCTTCATTGTATCAACTCAATTTTTTTATTTCAATGAACTCAAAATTAAGGCAACCAGGTAATTGTTTTTTTTTTTTTTTTTTTTTTTTTTTACAGTGTATCAGCACCAAACACATGTAGGACTGGATACATGTGTCATCATCATACAATCTAAAATCTTGCCAGGGGAGATGATGATGCCTGATACTAGTCTGATACAAAATAATAAATAAAAATAAAAAAACGACACTATTATTTCAACAGCAGAGGGCAGTATCTCTTTCTTTTAATCGGCATCGTTGCCTCTGCTGTTGAAGTTGGGCTACTTTTAAAAGGTAGAGTAGGCAATTTTGGAAAGGCTAGCAATAGAGTTGTGCAGGCATGTATAGAAGCTTGTTTCCATTACAGAATAAGACATTTTAAAAGATAATTGCAACATTTTATCTCACAATATGAGCTAACATCTCAGATCTGCGAGATATAAACTTGCAATTATAAGTTATAGTCAGAATTAAAGAGATATGAACACACAATTCCGCAATTCTAACTTCGTATCATGCAATTTTAACTTTAAAATTCATAATTATTTTCAAAGAATTGTGAGATATAAATTCATAATTGCGAGGTATAAAGTCCAATTTTGAAGGGGAAAAAAAAGACTTTTTCACAGAATTGTAATATCTCACAACTCTTTATAGCATTTACGTGTTATAAGTCAGAATTGCAAGAAAAAAACTCACAATTGTGAGGAAAAAAGTCAGAACTGAGATATAAACTTGCAATTGTGACTTTTTTTCTCCCAATTTTTAATTTATAACTCGCAATTGTGCCTTTATATCATGCAATTATCTCTGCGAGTCAGAATTGCAAGAAAAAAAGTCAGAATTATGAGATAAAAAGTCGCAATTACCTTTTTTATTTTTCATTCTGTGGCAGAAACGTCAGAACCTGGAAGTCCAATCAAGCCTGAAAGGCTGGTTCCTTCAAGATTTTCCCATGGGTTTTTTCACCTTACATAACTTGACAATACCTTAACATTTTGTTCTACAACATACAATGCAGATACTCACACCACAAGCTGTCTTTTCTAGTTAATTATCAAAAACATATGTTTTCAAAAATGAACATAACTGCTTCAAAATTAGCATTTAATGTTTTGTAATTTATGTGGCAGAACAAAATGCCATAGTATAGTCAAGTTATGTTTACCACAGGTGTTATATAAAACCCCATTAAAAGATCGTAAAGGAATCAGCAGCTAATTAGTATTCTGGGTTCAGATATCATACCTACATCTATCTATGGCAAGCTAGCGTTAACTTTTAAAGGATAAGATCCTTTCCCACTTACCTTCAGAGAGCTCTCCAAAGCCAAGCCTCCTCCAAAACACAGCAGCCAGTCCACGGTACAGCCAGTGCAGAGTCTGCAAATTTTATTTATAAACCACTCATGCAATGCATAAAAACATAGAAAAAGAACCATACAAAACATTTTGTGGAAAAATGCTAAAAGCAGTAAAAGTGCAGTAAAAGCTTTGGTAACACTTAGTTTATGTTCCAATTATCACTAACTTGTTGCTTATTAGCATGCATATTACAAGGATATTGGCTGTTTATTAGTACTTACAAAGCACTTTTTAATATGCCTCATTCTGCATGATCATGTTCTACATCCCTTAATCCTACCAGTACCTAAACTTAACAACCTTACTATCAATAAGGAGTAATTAGGAGTTTATTGAGGCAAAAGTTGTAGTTAATAATTAGTAATTAATGAGAATTAGATCTTAATCTAAAGTGTGACCAAAGATTTTAAAAACATGTATAAAAATAAACAATACAAAACATATCAAAAATATAGTACAAGTATGATGCATTAAACCCAGCATAAAACAATTTTTTGTGGCTATTGTTATTTAGGGAGCAGAGGGGATTAAATAGGATCATAATCCAAATTTATGACACCTGTACATGTCCCAGAGTTTAGATTGGCTCCAACAACTGCTCATTTACAGTTTTCACACTCAGAAAGAGAATCCACAATCTTGAAATGCTTTTTTACTTATATGATCTTTCGTGCTCTCTGGTTTAAGGTGTTTGATTCATATATACAGGTCCTTCTCATAAAATTAGCATATTGTGATAAAGTTCATTATTTTCCAAAATGTAATGATAAAAATTAAACTTTCATATATTTTAGATTCATTGCACACCAACTGAAATATTTCAGGTCTTTTATTGTTTTAATACTGATGATTTTGGCATCAGCTCATGAAAACCCAAAATTCCTATCTCAAAGAATTAGCATATCATGAAAAGGTTCTCTAAACAAGCTATTAACCTAATCATCTGAATCAACTAATTAACTCTAAACACCTGCAAAATATTCCTGAGGCTTTTAAAAACTCCCAGCCTGGTTTATTACTCAAAACCGCAATCATGAGTAAGACTGCCGACCCGACCCTGTCCAGAAGGCCATCATTGACACCCTCAAGCAAGAAGGTAAGACACAGAAAGAAATTTCTGAACGAATAGGCTGTTCCCAGAGTTCTGTATCAAGGCACCTCAGTGGGAAGTCTGTGGGAAGGAAAAGGTGTGGCAAAAAAACGCTGCACAACGAGAAGAGGTGACCGGACCCTGAGGAAGATTGTGGAGAAGGACCGATTCCAGACCTTGGGGGACCTGCGGAAGCAGTGGACTGAGTCTGGAGTAGAAATATCCAGAGCCACCGTGCACAGGCGTGTGCAGGAAATGGGCTACAGGTGCCGCATTCCCCAGGTCAAGCCACTTTTGGGCTACAGAGAAGCAGCACTGGACTGTTGCTCAGTGGTCCAAAGTACTTTTTTCGGATGAAAGCAAATTTTGCATGTCATTCGGAAATCAAGGTGCCAGAGTCTGAAGGAAGACTGGGGAGAAGGAAATGCCAAAATGCCTGAAGTCCAGTGTCAAGTACCCACAGTCAGTGATGGTCTGGGGTGCCATGTCAGCTGCTGGTGTTGGTCCACTGTGTTTTATCAAGGGCAGGGTCAATGCAGCTAGCTATCAGGAGATTTTGGAGCACTTCATGCTTCCATCTGCTGAAAAGCTTTATGGAGATGAAGATTTCTTTTTTCAGCACAACCTGGCACATGCTCACAGTGCGAAAACCACTGGTAAATGGAAAAGAGAATCTGTGGGATATTGTGAAGAGAAAGTTGAGAGACGCAAGACCCAACACTCTGGATGAGCTTAAGGCCGCTATCGAAGCATCCTGGGCCTCCATAACACCTCAGCAGTGCCACAGGCTGATTGCCTCCATGCCACGCCGCATTGAAGCAGTCATTTCTGCAAAAGGATTCCTGGCCAAGTATTGAGTTCATAACTGAACATAATTATTTGAAGGTTGACTTTTTTTGTATTAAAAACACTTTTCTTGTATTGGTCGGATGAAATATGCAATTTTTTTTAGATTTTTGTTTTTTCATGAGCTGTATGCCAAAATCATCAGTATTAAAAAAATAAAAGACCTGAAATATTTCAGTTGGTATGCAATGAATCTAAAATATATGAAAGTTACATTTTTATCATTACATTATGGAAAATAATGAACTTTTATCACAATATGCTAATTTTTTTAGAAGGACCTGTAAATTCACAGAAGAATGCTTCCCATATATAATGAGGAACTGAAACAAACTGATTTTTGTGTGTATATGTGTTTAAAACCACACCAAAAAAATTCTAAAAGGCACAGTTATAAATTGCAGGTCACAGTGAACAGGTTGAGAATAAAGTTTCTGAATCAACCCTTATGCTGTCAGTCCAGGTTTTTATATCATTACTCTGGTCTGCTTTTTTCCAACTAATTCTCTAGAATTAAGGTTATTATTGCTTGTAAGACAAGATTGTACTGATTATACCTTAAATTTCAAAGTTCAGTGGTTTGTTCTAAGATGACAACCCTTAAAGGGTTAGTTCACCCAAAAATGGATTTGATGTCATTAATTAATAACGTTCCACACATGTAAGACCTCCGTTCAACTTCAGAACACAGTTTAAGATTTTTTTTATATTTAGTCCGAGAGCGTATCCAAGTGTATGCACACTATACTGTCCATGTCCAGAAAGGGAATAAAAACATCATCGAAGTAGTCCATATGTGACATCAGTTAGTTAATTAGGACTTCTAACTACGACTTTATTCAGCATTGTCTCCTCTTCCGCGTTTGTTTTCAAACCTCAAATAAAGATTCAAACGGTTATGAATCAGTGCACCGATTCATGATTCGGATCGCCAATGGCATATGATTTCAGCAGTTTGACACGTGATCCGAATCATGAATCGGTGCGCTGATTCATAACCGTTTGAATCTTTATTTGAGGTTTGAAAACCAAACCGGAAGAGGAGACAATGCTGAATAAATTCGCAGTTTTAGTTTTTTTTGGACCAAAATGTATTTTCAATGCTTCAAGAGATTCTAATTAACTAACTGATGTCACATATGGACTACTTTGATGATGTTTTTATTCCCTTTCTGGACATGGACAGTATAGTGTGCATACACTTGGATACGCTCTCTGACTAAATAAAAAATATCTTAAACTGTGTTCTGAAGATGAACGGAGGTCTTACGGTGTGGAACGACATTAGGGTGAGTCATTAATTACATAAATTACATTTTTGGGTGATCTAACTCTTTAGTATAGAAATTTATTTTGAAATGTTCAGGTTAACACATTCAGATTAAATTACAGTTTCCATTTTGATAGTTGTGTGTAGCACACAGAAAACAAAAAGGGTACATGATGCTAGGCTTGGGCGATATACCGGTAGACATGATTAACTGGTAGAAATTCGTCAACCGGAAGAGATTTTGGACTATTATCTATATCATGGTTACGCTCACATGACGTTGCTGTGCTAAACTGGCTATCACCAGACCAAGCTCAATTTAAAATTGAACATTTGTCTAAGGAGTCTGCTCTGTATTGTCTGATAGTCCTTCAAACAATCAGACCACAAGAGGCATGATCAATGGGCAACGACCCATCGTTCTTGTCCTGTCATCATGTTAAACCCGTCAATATAGGTTGCCAGATGGATAAGACAGTCTATGAATAGTTCCCACAAAAGTGTAACAGAAGCAGTAGAAATGAATGTACAGGTTTCCAGACTGAGTTGCAGGGCGAAATCAAATCGCCGGCAGATCAGGCTGGGTTTACCCATTCTATTTTGCTATATTTGTTTGCTGTCTGAGAGAGGCGTAACACAATCATTTATGCACTAGGTGAAAGTGAACTGCTGAGAAAATCGGAGTATAATTGGATCCATGCAGTTGGTCTTAAAGTGAAAGCATCCAAATGTACCTGCTGTCGTATTATTTCCACAGTACAAAAGTGTTTTTATACACTTGATTAATTTATATAATCTATTTCTTATTTCTATTGCTTGAAGTGTATCAATCTATTTAATTTTTGTATTTGTTCTTTTGTAAAAAAAAAAAAAAAAAAATCTCTATATGCTTGTAATTACCGTAGTTTCTTTGTTCTTTCTTTATCACTATATAAGCCTACTTGAGATTTTTTTGAGCTTAGGCTAGTATTAGATTTTTATGATATTGAAAATGGTGACAAGAATTATGAAAATATGTTGATATCATAAAAACCTTATTTAAAGCAATAATGACTATTTTGATTGATATCATTATCATGAAATAAACGTATAGTGATATAAGATTGTGGTCATATCGCCCACTCCAAAGAATGAAAGAATAATACAAAGAATGAAAAGCCTGAAACATAGTATTACTTTAAACTTAAAAATGAAACTTGAGCTGTCTTGCATCCACTGATATTTACTCCTGGAAGTGCAAATCTAGTTGTTTTTCTTTCTCCTCTGTCTTACTTCTAGTGTTTGCTTGAATAACACATAAGGGTTTTTTAGACGTCTTTTCCCCCTTGGATTCACTTAAATTATCCTCTTTCTGTCTCTTTAACCCAGGTGTGTTCAGTTCCTCTTCTTTTTCTACAGTCTGAATCTTTCCAGATCAACATTATTCCTCTTAATTTTTGTTTCTTTCCACTTTTATATCTTTGAATTTGAATTGCCAACCATCCTGTTTTTGTTGTTTCCATATGTTAGCACTGTTAAGACTCTCTTTTTAATATAGTTTTTATAATTGTTTTTTGCTCTTTGACTGCTCATTTCCTTTCTTTTTTGTCTCTTTTTCAGCCTCTCCTTTCTTGCTTTTGTTCATTTGCTCCTGTGTAGTTTTCTGGTCAAGTTTGTCCTCCAACTGATCAAGTTCTTGTTCAAGTAGAGCCAGTTTAATAGGATCTGACTCACATTTGCTTTCATCCTCCTCCTCTTCTTCATATTCTTCAACTTCAATTCCATCCATGGTCTTTTGAAGCTGAGTCTTAACTTTGTTCAATTCCAGTAGGCCGTGTTGAAGCTCTGTGCATACTTCTCGGATTTTGGAGGCAAATTTGGTCTTGGCACCTTTGCGGAGTTCATTGGAGTCTTTGGCAAGAAAAAAGACATCCAGGGCAAGAAAGAGAGTAGACATGACCCCTGTGGTGATACTGATTGCCTTGGCGGCTTTGGCAGCACCTCCAGCAACACCTAGAACTTTCACAGTGCTTATAAGCCTATCAGTGTTAATCATGAGGGCTTTACCTGCTCGTCCACCTTCCTTCATCACATGCTTTATGTTACGGCTAAGACTCGTGTTGACCACACTCTCAGAGTACTCCTTAAAATCCCATTCTTGGAGGGTGTTCATTCCTTCCTACATACACAACAGACAAAATCACAAGCGAGACAGTGGCCCTTTTTACAGCTGGTATGAAGATGCAATTTGGCCGATCAGATCACAAGTGGACGACGTTAAATACAGGTTTAAAGGGGGCCAAATATGTTTAGATGGATAGACAGACAGATAGACAGACATACTTGCATAAATTCCAGACAATCTCTGATGTCGTTGATCTCATTCTGGTAGCCCTGGATCATTTTCTCCACCTTCTTGCGGTCCATTTTGGATTGAACCGCATCAGTGATGTTAGCTGTGGCTGAGGTGATGCTCCCAGCTGTTGCCACACTGATACCCACCGCAGTAACAATAGTAGAGGTGCCAAAGGTGAAGGGTGCCAGGATGAGGCCGGTAATGGTGGCTATGCCTCCGGCCACACTAGCCACACCACCTCCAATAGCTGCACTCACAGCCTTCTTATGGAAGCTGTCAGCAGTGTCCGCTAGTGCAAGCAACTCAACAATGCAACGTTGCAGAGAGGCTCCACGCTGGTTGAACAGACTGACAAAGAGACGGGCTGCCATGAACACACGGTCTGCAACAGCCTCGACAGCCCTAAGAGACAAATATTGACAAAAGAGCTCAGAGGTCATAGGAGGCAATTAGACGACAGTTTTTTTTTTTTTAATTCAAAATTTACTCACAGTTCCTCCTTATCCTCCTGAAAATGTGCTGTTTCATTCCATTCACTCCAACCTGATAAAAGTCAATAAGACATATGAAATAAGTGAGGACATTATTTTAGATTTTTAGTGATGCACTGCATCTACAAACACACACACATTTGGCTGTTATAGGCCAATGTGTCATGTCTTATACAGTTTTTAGTGTTCTGTAACTGATGTGTTTTAGATGCTGTGTTAAGTTTAAAATGGTTGACTCTTAACAACGTGTCTGTACTGTAATATTAAATTATGCTCTGCTCTGTGCAGCTGAACATGTCTTATGTAATTGCCCAGGTAAATCACAAACTAGCCTAATTATACAAGGACTTCTTTAATCCTTAAATGCATTGAACATTTGCTTATCATTATTACATATTTGAGTCTTTTGTGACTGCTGCAATAGTCTTTCTGAATATTTTAATAACAATTATAAAATAATAAAAACAGGCATATTTCATTATCTTTTGGAACTTGCAAGAGTTCAGTTTGAACAGATGCTTTTTACCATCATCAGAGCTCATTTCCCCGGTACATTTAAAACCTGGCTTACATTCATATAACCATAATCTCAAAAATATATTTTCAACATCTTCAAAATCAATATTTTGATCACTGACATCACCAGATCCATCAAATGACAGTGACAATTTTATTTATTATAGTGACCCTACTACACTATACACTAAATTAATTAGAAAACAGACAATCTAATACATTTATATAAAATAAAATAATTGTTATATTTTGTAACAAAACATACTGAGTATTCAAGACGGTTGATAAGGATAGTGAATAACGCCTGAATTGATAAAGACCAGAGGTATGCACTTAAGTGTTAAACAGAATAGCACCACCCAAGACAACCCATGATGAGTGAATTAGGAAAATATGTCTTTTTTTTCCATATGCATAATGCGCTTCAATAATTTGATTCAACTTACCCTCAACAGTTTTCCACCAGTCCATCAGGCCATCATCCTATGAACAGAGAACAAGTGATAAATAAAGGTTCAAACGATTATACAACCAGCCAAATTTAACATTATTGCATATATATAATATACCTCATCCGTCTCTAAAGAATCTAAATCAGTTGGGTAGGCAGCCATTTCCACTGGCAGGATTTCAAAAGTACAGTCCTATAACATTTAGAGATTAAGATATTATACAAGTATTATGTGAAGGTATAATGTAATATTGATGCATCATAAAAGCAGCATAATAATATTTTAATATGTTATAACTCACCTCAGTTGTCTGAAGTTGCTGCATTTCCACTGGTTCCTCAATTACATCTTCTTGATCGGAACACTGTAGAAAGATTTTAGACTATGGCAATTCTTTTGATGTAAACTATATCTTTTTTTTAAAGAGTTAAATTACCTGCATACTGGGTGAACATGTGGACATTTTACTTAGAGTTCTCTTCACTCTAAATGACACAACCTAAAAGGAAGTGGACAGGAAAGAAGATTAAAGGGTTAGTTCACCCAAAAATGAAATTTATGTCATTAATGACTCACTCTAATGTCATTCATCTTTGGAACACAGTTTAAGATATTTTATATTTTAGTCCCAGAGCATATGCAGTCTATGCACACTTTACTGTCCATGTCCAGAAAGCTAATAAAAACATCATCAAAGTAGTCCATATGTGACATCAGTTGGTTGATTAGAATCTCTTGAAACATCGAAAATACATTTTGTTGCAAAAATAACAAAAACTACGACTTTATTCAGCATTGTCTTCTCTTCCGTGTTCCTCAAATAAAGATTCAAACGGTCATGGTTTGGCAGTTTCACACATAGATGTGTATACATATACATATCTATGATCCAAACTGCTGAAATCACATGACATTGGCGATCCGAATCATTGATCGATTCACTGATTCATGACCGTTTGAATCTTTATTTGAGGAACACGGAAGAGATGACAATGGTGAATAAAGTCATAGTTTTTTATATTTTTTGGCCAAAATGTATTTACGATGCTTCAAGAGATTCTAATCAACCAACTGATGTCACATATGGACTACTTTGATGATGTTTTTATTTTCTGGACATGGACAGTAAAGTGTGCATAGACTGCATATGCTCTGGGACTAAAATATAAAATATCTTAAACTTACGGATGTGGAATGACATTTGGGTGAGTCATTAATGACATAAATTTCATTTTTGGGTGAACTAATCCTTTAAGCAAAATATGTGAACTGACACAATAAATAATTTCAAATACAAACAAAAAGCCCAATTCCACGTACTGTCTGTGGCATTATGATGAAAATGATCATCAGTTATATGACTAGTTATTGTACTGATGGGCTTTTATTTCCAACAATATTCCTAACATGCAAGTGATCTCTCTGGAAATCAAGTGATGCTCTATATAAAAATAAAAAAAGACAGAGAGGCTCACCTTGGTATTACTGTTAGAGAGTTTTATATCATTATTTGCCATGCATTTTCTGGCCAATGCAATAGATTTCTAGGGCATAGAGGAAACAGTTCAGAATTTTTTGCACAACATCTACTTTGCAGGCAATTACTTTGAATACTTTGCAAGAACATTACCGATTTGGTAAAGTACCTGTTCAGTGCCAGTGTCCAAAAAGCTATAATCCCAGTCAACACATTTACTGTGCTCACTTAGTGGATCCTACATATGGAATTAACTGTCATTTTTTTTTAAATGATATCAAAGTATGTGCTAATTGTAAAGACTGTCAATAATATAAAAATACAGTAATAAAAGGAGGAGGTTGCGTTACCGTCTCAGCAGAGAAACGTAATGCTGGTTTTGGGGAACTGCGGAAAGTCCCACTAAGCTTCCCTGAGTTATCCTGCACAAAAAGGAAAGTAATTGTGAATAGCAAATGACTAAGCTCAATTTCTCAATGTTAAGTGGTCTCTTCATTTTTTTTAGAGCTGTTTTTTTTCCCCTTTTTTTTAATAAACATATTCTGTTACAATATAAAGGGGAGTGATAAGTACCTTTAGGTTGTTGTAAGAGAGATACAAGAGATCATCATTTCTGGCCAGCAGTTTAATGTGTAATGGTGGGCTGTCCTATGAGAAGAAAGCTTGTAACTACAGTGCATTATCATCTGAAAGGTAGGGGTACCATTGCAAAAAATACACATAAACACTACCAACAGACTTAAAATAGACATTCAAATGCAAATTATTGATGTTGTTGTTGTAGCAAAATACCTCTTCAGATGTGTCCTCAGTTCCTCTAGGAAATGTTTGGAGAAAATTAAACAGGGATTTTCCCTCCTAATGAAATTAATCTGAGAATTAGAATTACATTTTGCATTTTGTTTGACTTTGAATTCATGATATATGGCCAATGGGATTGGTCCCAATGAACTTCAGTGACATTTCAGCTTACAAGACTCACACTGGCTGCATTTTTCAATGCCGTTCCTTCCTGTGAATGGACAGAAGATCTGTATATTATACAAAGCTAAACAAATTATATCATAATATAGACAGTATTGCAAAATGTAAACTTCAAGACATTCATTTAGGAATAAATGACTGAATGAACAAGATTAAAGTTTTGCAACACCTTGGTGGTGTTGTTTTCTGTTTGGTTGTGATTGCTGGCTGAGAGTTCTCCATGTTGTAATGAAAGCTCTTCCTGTTAAGAAAGAAAGAGGAAGCAAACGTAAGACATAGTATTTGTAAGCTAAACCAAAATTGCAGGTACCGTTATTCTGTGTAATGTTTAACATCAAAGGGTGATTTTTACAGACTGAAGAGTGATTTTTGCAGACCCAAATTGGGTCACCTGAGCTTTTGTAGTGTCCTTAGAGAACTAATTTGACTGAATCCAAACCTATTGTGTCATTACAAAAGCTCAAGTAATGTAAGGTGTACTACAATTACAACAGACCTTATTGCTGTGTTGGTTGGACAGACTGTCAGTGGTGGCAGTGAAGCCATCCTGCAGCAAATGGAAAGATAATTTCTGAAAAGCTTGCATTATCTTAATCATAGTCAATAGCTCAAAATGTATATGCAAAAATCTCATTTAATCATGCGATTTGGATTATGTGTGAGCAAATTGACTGAGGAAGTCTCTTGCCTCCCCTAGTGGTAAAAGAGCGTACACTTTCATGGCCTAACCCTAGCTGAAAATAATAATAATAATAATAATAATTTGTATCTGCAACGCATAGTAACACACTATGGTAGCAAAAAGTATTTGGACACCTTAACCAAACTAAAAATACAATTGACTGTTACACAATGGATGCTAGCAACATTTTGATAACTCAAAACATTTACTTACATTACACTATGAATTTATTGTTTGTCTGTCATCAATAAACATATTGTCTTAAATTGGTTATTTTAATGCTCTACCTCTTGCACAGGAAGACTCATCAACTTTTTAGGAGTTCCTTTAAACAAGTGGCTGAAAACAGTAGCTTTCCCCTGACACATGAAGAAAATTTACATTTTACTAACATTTTCACTGTAAAAGACAAAAATAATAAATTGGATATAAATATACACCACTTATAATAAACATCAATAATATAATTTGATGACAAACCTTACGGTTGTTGTTGTCTGTTTGTTGGTCATTGAGAGCCGAGAGCTCTCTCCCAGGTAGCATGTTCTTGGAAAAGATGTTATTCTCTGAGAAAATACCATTGCTATATTTGTATCTTCTACATATTACATTACTAAGACCGATTCTTCCTTTCTTGGAGTCTGTCTATATTCCAAAACATTGCCAAAAAAAGCAGTGTTTTGAGAAATCAAACTATAACATCAACTCTATAAGTGCTTTAAAGATAGAACATACATTTGGAAACTGACCTTAATTGTACTGTTCTCTAACAGACCGTCATTATTGCCAGTGAGTCCACCATGCACAATATTTTCATCCTAGAGAACAAAGAAATAGTTAACTAACCATTGCAAATGAAAGCAAGGATATTAAACAAGAGTCAGGCTGCATCAAAGTAATTACCCTAGCATGAATGCTTCTAGCTCCTACACCCTTAAACATGTACCGTCTCGTCTCAGATCAGTGCTCAGCTGCGTCTGATCACCCAGACATTGAATCTGCTTTCTCTATTAGCACAAACAGATACAAAAACACAAAACACACAAGCAATACACAAATTGTGACATCAGTTATATACGTGGCTGCGAAAATGTATGGGCTTTGGTTCTTGTTCATAATTTTCTTGTTCATCCTTTATGTAATCTAAATGTTCTTTTATGCTTGTTTTTCTTTCCTTTTTATTCATTTAAATGTTTTTTTTTAATTAAGTTTATTTTTTGTGGTTTTTTTTAATAATCGTCATGTTCTAAATGTATCATAAATTGTACTTTTTACTGTCTTTCTCTCTTTATTAGACACTGAAATATCATTGTGTATTAAATGTACAATACAAATAAACTTGCCTTGCCTTTTCGGTTCATGGGTCATGGGAAACTAGAGCCCAAAGGCAGGGAAACACTGATGGCCAGTCCATTACAGAGCTAGCACACAAAGACTCACACCCTCGAATAATTCAGGAGCTCCAATTATGTGTAAATGAATCTAATAATATTATTTAAAAATGTCATAGCCAACCTGATGGAAAAATTACTGCAACCTCTTTAGTGAGCATATGAAAACCTTTTCACTCTGTTCATTCTCTCTTTATCGTGACAGAATAATAGCCACATTTTAAAATTTATTTTAGCAAAGTCACCCTGGAACTGACAACGAGTGAATAAATATCATTTATTTTTTTCATGTGACTGCTTCCTTACCTCAGTTTAGTGTCGAAGGTCTGATTTTCTGCTTCAATTTCCCCTCAAGAATCAACCACTGCACTTCTCCATTTCTAGCTTTAAAAAAAAAGTTTGCACAATGTACGTATCAAAGTAACAAAAATTATAGATATTATGAAGCGTTTCACACGCAGGAGTGCACTGTAAAACAATCCTAAAGAACGCCAAACACTGACATCATTCATGTCATGATCACAAACAACTGCAAACAGTACTATCACACGCGTTAACGCCTAGTGCTGCTCACGACGCTTCATGAAATGTTAATTGTTAGGCTGCACGCACGATGATTTGCTCACTTTTCATACTTTCATACAACATTGTTTCAAACAACAATGTAGAATTCTTTTTCAAAACTGACATTCCATTGTTATTGTGGAGCGAGCGTCTGATCTAGTCATGACACATTGCGCATGCGAGCCAAAAACAGGAAGACACTTGACTTTACCGAAACTTGACTGTATAGTTTATAATAAACATACAAAATTTACACGATATTTCACAGTATTGTTTTGCCTACCTTGTGTTCCCATGCGTACAGCTAAAGAGAAATGGTCAGTCAAAACTTTGTCAGTCAAAACTTTGTCAAGCTCCGCCCGGTCTGTGTTGGAGTAACATAATCACAGCGAGACGGTTGAACAGGGTGTCAGTACAGTATGACATTAGTTAGCCATGTCCCTTTAGAACCATACAGTACAAATTTTTTTTTTTAAATTAAAACAAACAGAATACACGTGTTTCTTCAGACCAGGTTTATTACAACAAAAGTAAAAAAAATGTTATATGAATGTCACATTCAAATTTAAATACATTTAAATACAAAATAAAATAATCATAACCATTGCAAAATTCACTGTGTGAAATTCATTGTATCAATTTTACGACACAGTTGTGGTGACTGACAAAAATTGCGAGTCAAATAGGAAGGTAGTTGTTCTTGTGTTTTTGTGTGTGTGTGTTTTGTAACAAGTTGCAAAAAAATGATTAAATAACTGTTCTTTACCAGGAAAGAATATATGTTAGGGATAACCATGTGTTCTGGACCATATGGACCATTAATTCATATTCTTTTAGACTTATAAAAGCATAAATTATACCCTAACAAGCAGTGGATATAAAGCCTTAAAAACAAGTTATGCCCAATGTCCTTTGCCGTCTAACAAGGAAACCCAGTATAGTTATATAAATATATAATTTTAAAACATCTAGTGTAAAGGTGATAATAATCCCAGAGGAGTGTTTACAGAGGTTTTTCTTCTTTCAGAGTGGTGGTCAACTGCAACTCATTTCGGATGCAGTTAAGTTCCACCAAGCCCTCCTGTAGCTGGTCTGCTACCTCTCTGATTTTTGCAGCAAATTCTGACTTTGCACCATTTTTAAGCTCATGAGAGTCCTTGGCCACAAAGTAGATGTCCATCCCGACAAAAAGCCCAGTCAAAACACCTGTGGATATACTAGCGATCTGCACAGCGCGTGCTGCAGTGGTTCCCGCCACATTGGCTATCTGCATTACACGCATAATCTCATTGGCGTTAGTTAGAATAGCTTTGCCCGCCATGGCGCCGTCCTCATATATATTGTCGAAACAAGGGAAGTCTCGATTATAGGCATGCTTCTTCATCTTATTCAGGTTGAACTTGCGTAGGTTTGTAATGCCTTGCTTGATGAACTTCATGCATTTGTTAAGGTCAGCCATCTTCGTCTGGTAGTCTTCCACAATGCGCTCCACCTTCTTGCGATCCATTGAGTTGTTGACAGTACTGGATATCCCAGCGGACGCAGAGGTAAGCCCACCTGCCATGGCAACACCCAGGCCAACTGCAGTAACAATCAGAGAGGTTCCCATTGTGAATGGTGCCAAGATGAGGCCAGTTATGGTAGCAACACCTCCCACAGCACTGGTGGAGCCACCGGTGATCTGGGCGATTTTAGTCTTCTTGTTGAATCGGTCCAGGCCGTCAGCAATGGCATGCAGGTCAATCACATGCTGCCAAAGTCCTTCAGCTCTCTCTGAGAAAAGTTTATTAAACACGCGTATGCCTTTTTGCACCTTCTCAGCAGTTACAGCAAAAGCCCTGAGAAAAAGACCATTGGTCAGCCGAATTCTCTTATTGAATTATTTTCATGTCACACACACAGAATGAATAGGGACTTACTTGGCTTCCTCTTTCTCTGTCATGTCGTCACTTTTGGGCATGTCCTCCCATTCTGAATGGGAAAAACAAAACAGAAGGACAAGAGCTATGAATAATAAGTCAAGATCAAGATGGGCCATCTGTCCAAACTTGGTTAAGTTGATGTCAGTGTGTTTAAATTAAAAAGTTAAAGAATGGGGGAAAAGTGGGCAAACATTCATGCCAACATTATGGGAAAAACTCACGTTCCACAGTGTTCCACCAATCCATGAGGCCATCAAGATCCTGTGATAGATACATTTAGGATAACTAAATAATGGTCTATTTTAGAAAACAAAGGCAAGGACCTATATTTATTGAACCAAACCTCCTCATCCTCCCTCTCATTTTCACTTAAACGGAAGTCATCTAGCCATTCCATGAGGGACTTCTTGTGGCCTTTAGTCTGAAAAGAAAACAAAATAATCTTAGGTTATACTGCAATCGGAGATTGGACAATAATGTGTAAAAGAGAACTTGATGGGAAAACTCCAATGCAGAAACCAACAGAAAATGCAGAAGTTGCAAGTCAAATAAGAAGGTAGTTTGCTCATGTGTTTTTTTGTGTTGTTTTTTTGTCACAAGTAGAAAAAAAAACACGATTTCGTGTGCCTGGTGTAATAAAATATAGGGGCCAAATAAAATGTGCGAGATAATTTTACAGTTAAGTTTGTAAAAATCAAAATACAAAACTATTTGGTTGTCACCTGAACTGTAGCATAAAACGGTTTAAGAAGGTGGGTTTTTTTATTTTTAGAATACCACAACAGTCTCTCGGTTCTCATTCTTTGCCTGGTTGAGTCTTGTTTTCAGTGTCACGTTTTATTTTGATTAAAATAACTGCTGGGACATTTCAGCACCTCTGCAAGGTCACTGCCACTGCCTTCATATTGGTTTTCATTCTTCTTCTGCGTTGTTTTTTTCTGTAATAACAGCACATAATTTCACTTAATAACAACCTTGCGCATGTAAAAAAGTTAAAATGAAAAAATTTTGTTTACCTTTGCTGCAGCCGGGGGCATAAATGGATTTTTGGGTTTTTTCTTTTGTCCTTGTTGCTGTGAAAATGTCATATGATATAAAGCTGATCAACTAGTATGAAGTCCAGATCACCTGTTTTGTTTCTCTGGAAAAATGCACTTATAAGGCCATCAGTATTCACTTCAAATGATAAGATGGGTGCATTTACTTTTGTATTTTCCTCTTCTCCAGGTGTCTCAGCCACTGTGTCAGGAATCTTTTTGAGGACCTCATTGCTATTGCCCTGCAATATTGAGTAGAATGCATATAACCTTAAGCCTATGATTCAAAAATGACTTTAAAAAGTGTGTTTGGCCTATAATCTGTGTTGAAGAAAAAGAGAATATGGAATTAAAATTATAAGAAAATATAAAATTATAAACCAAAATTGCAGCAATTGCTGCATGCTTTAGATAAATGTTTAAATGATAGCAACCACTTACTTTGTTATTGAGCTAAGAAATTCCACCTAGATGAGCTTGCACAACGAGTCATATTCCACTTGGCATTCTAATGTGCATGTAGGTGCTTGTCTTTTATGTTTGGTTATAGCGATTTAGACTAGGCCAATAAGAACCAAATGGTATGTTCAGCTAACAGATTCCAATCCAAGCCAAGAACTTGCACAAGAAGCAACTTAACTAGTCTGTTACAACATGTTTTCAATGAACCTCATAGTTTAGGTGAGATGTTTATACTGTGTGTGCGTGTATGTGTGTGTGTGTTTGTGTGTGTGTGTTTGTGTGTGTGTGTGTGTGTGTGTGTGTGTGTGTGTGTGTGTGTGTGTGTGTGTGTGTGTGTGTGTGTGTGTGTGTGTGTGTGTGTGTGTGTGTGTGTGTGTGTGTGTGTGTGTGTGTTTAATAAAACAATACAGAAATATCAATCCAGAATGGCATCTTGAAAAAAATCCATGGAATAATAGAAAAAAAACGTAATATAATACTAATATCATATTTTTAATTATAGAATATTATAAAAAAATAATACAATTAAAATAAAATAAAATGTTTCATCACATTTTGGTAGTCAAAGCAACAGCACTTAAACTTTTCACATTTTATAAACCAGTGTCCTAGATGAAAATGCGTATTTACCTGCCTATGAGTTGGTTGGCTCTCAACATCAACAGATGACTCTGCATCTAAACCAGAACCCATATCCTAATATAAAAGAGAAAAGTGCATCCTTGACAATAATTTGGTTACAATGCCCTTGTCTTTTAAGATTCAGGGAGTCCTCCCGATCTATCTAATTGCGTGTGTAATAAATCTGAGCTGTAATTTATCTAATTGACTAAACTGGGTCTTAAAAATGAAAAGTATGCCCACCTGCATGGATTTTGACTGTTTAACGTCAGGTTTATTAGTGGGCTCCAAGAACTCTTGTGTTTTTTCCATGCCCTGCTGGGTAAACAGATGCCTTCCTATTACAACATGTTTATCACCTATCAGAACTAGTGACATTACAAAAAGGATAAAGTCTGTACAATACATGGAACATACAACAGCTACCTAGAAAGTTGACAGAAAGTAAAGTGAAAGTTAGAGTAAAATATAGGAGTATCAAAGCAGACTTACTTCAGCAGTGGACTGCTCGCCACAGTTGTCATCGATTTTACAATGTTCTCTGTCCATTATAAAAATGTCCTAGTGGAGAACCAAGAAACAGATAAAAGGATTGTTCAGAAAAGTACAAACTGGATTATTAAACACTGATGCGGTCAGACCAAACAGCATCACATGCTGAAGGTTCACTTTGAACTAAGAGCTCATCCTGAGACAGAGAAAGAAAGGGGTTTTTGTTGAATATGACCTTCATGAATCAACACCGAATGCTGCGGGGCAAAACAGACCCCAGAACAGCAACTTCTATAAACACCTAGGTAAAACATGAAGATTAAAGACAAATAGAGTAACAGCGCAGTACAAAAGCATTTAAGAAATTAAATCAAAGTTAACTGTTGTTAGTCTCGCCTCGAGCAAGTCAACAGTCAAGTTCAGTCAAGTCAAATCACGCGATTTATAACAAAAAAAACGCATCCATGCCTCGCTCGGTCGTTTCCTGAAAATGGCAGTGCTTTTCCAATAGCGTTATAACGTTAACATAAAACTTTGCAAATTTAAAAAAAAAATAAACATTGCAAAAATTGGGACAACAAAATGCTCAACTTACCGCACAGGCGCAAACCACACACTTCCCTGAGGAAAAAAAATTGAGTATTGAGAAGGAAAATAATTATGTGATCTATCTATAAAATGAAACACAACTGTGTGTACCTTAAAATGTTTCCATATTATTTTGTTTTGACGCCCAGTAGTTTGCCTCGCAGTGTGACGTATAGGAATGTCATTAACTCCGCCCTTTCTTGCTGTGTTTGTTGTCCCCGTTCCGTAAATACATGGACGGCAGTCAGGTGGTGCTATTCAGGCTTCCTGCACTGCTGGTCACTTCTCTCTCTCTCTCTCTCTCTGTGTGTGTGTGTGTGTGTGTGTGTGTGTGTGTGTGCCTGTTTATGTGATTTATTAGGATACAAATTTGTCTACATGGGTATTACACTGGTATTACAACATAAAAGTGGTTTCTGAGGACATTTCCAGTGTCCTCATATTTCAAATAGCTTTAAAAACACACTAAACAATGTTTTTTTGAAAATGTAAAAATGCAGAATGTTTTCTGTGATGTTTGTACAGTGTAAAATGGCATGGAGAGTCCGTGTAAACGCCATGGCATGGCATGAAGAACGCCATGGCATGGAGAGTTCATGTAAACCACATAGACCAACATCATCTTTTTTTGTTGTATGTTGATGGGTAGGTTTATAGGAGTAGGGTTAGTGTAAATTGATAGAATAGTCGATAGAATATACAGTTTGTACAGTTTGAAAAACATTATTATTATGCCTAGTCCCCACAAAGATTGTAAACCAGACTGTGTGTGTTGTTTTTACTCTTCATTATTTAGCTGAGTAAATTGTCATTTTACATTGTCTTAATTATGAACATAAACATATATGAGACATCACAAAACACCAAAAAAGTCAACATGAAATTATATAATCCAGCATTATCAGTGTTTTGTTAACTATATGTCACTCTGTAAATTCCATGACACACCAATCATTGCTTCAAAATGTAGTTTTTGAAGTCCAAAGTCTTTTGGTCTGTTCAAACAATCACACAAGTTGTGGTCTTTATAAGAGAATGCCATTTAGTTGGTGCATCACTAGCAACAGACACCTAAATAATGTTAATGTTTATAACAGTTTTCATGCTCAGTGTGTGGGCTATACCAGCAGATGATTTATTATCACCAAACATAAACATCCTCGAAGAACTGGGGAAGATGGAAGCAAGGATAAAATCTATGGAGAAGGAAATGGATCGACTACGAACCGAAAACACAGGTAATATATTGCATGAATGAAGGTAGATACCTACAGTAAAATTGTATTGTTATTATCATTTAAGAAACGTACTCGGTTACTTACTTAACCTTGGTTCCCTGAGATAAGGGAAGGAGTACTGCGTCTTAAGACGCAAGATGGGAAATAATCTATTTCTCGAAATTACTGAAGTATTTTTTTAAAATTACGCAGTGCTACTGCCCAGTCAAAACAGTGTAGAGATTCTCGCACGCTATTGGCTGGCCAGTGGGAACTGCATGAACTAATGGCAGAGCAGCGTAACTGAGCGAACCAATAGGCACAAACCCGCGAAACGGGGTTAAAAGCCCGCGAACGTGGCACAAATGCCCGCCAAAAGGCGCCCTTAAATACGCTGTAATGCCCTAAAAACGTCAGTTTATATCGACTGAAGCGACGATCACCCGTTGTTTTTAACGCCATAGCACGGCTGTCTACGCAGTACTCCTTCCTTATCTCAGGGAACCGAGGTTACGTGAGTAACCGAGTACGTTCCCTTTCGAACGGTCAGTCGTACTGCGTCTAAAGACGCAAGATGGGAACCTGTTCAATCCCGCCGTGCTATTATAGGCGTAAACAACATGTACTCCCTCCAGTTGGACACGATTAAGGGCCCAAGACTAGAGTTATTGACACGTCACAATATATTTTATACGTACAAATATATATTTATTTGTTTTTTGTGTACTGGGCTCAAGAAGGCCAGTAACTACAAGAAAAAAACCTTTTTAAAGTATATGAAGGCCCCAATGTCATATTATAGTAAGACGGGCTTGGAAAGGCCGTCTTATTATTTTTATACGGCAAGGACTTGTGCCTGCAGTGCAGGGACTTCCAGGCTGTAGAATCTGGTAAAAGTAGATGGTGAGGACCAGCCTGCCGATCTACAGATGTCACCAATTGAAACTCCACCAGACCACGCCCAGGAAGAGGCCATGCCTCTGGTGGAGTGAGCTTTGACACCTATGGGGCATTGAAGGCCCATGTTGGTGTAAGCTAACGCTATTGCATCCACTAGCCATCTGGCCAGACTTTGTTTGGTGACCAGAAGTCCTTTAGTGCGGCCACCAAAACTTACAAAGAGCTGCTCCGACTGTCTAAAGTGGGAGGACCGCTCGGTATATGCCCTAAGAGGCATATAAACTGTGTTGAAAGCACTTTGGGCACATAACCATGTCTTGGTTTGAGGATGACTTTAGAATCACCTGGGCCAAATTCTATACATGACGCGTTCACAGAGAACGCTTGAATGTCACCCACACGCTTAACTGATGCCAGTGCTAACAGCAGGGCAGTTTTCAGCGAAAGCGGTTTTAGATCAGCCGCTTGCAGCGGTTCGAAGGGAGGTCTTTTTAGTGCTTGTAGGACCAGTGAAAGGTCCCAGGCTGGCACAGTAGGAGGGCGAGGAGGGTTAAGTCTCCTGGCTCCTTTTAGGAATTTTATGACCATGTCATGTCTGCCGACTAATTGGTCAGCTATCGGTACATGAGCGTGGATGGAGTGCGTCCTGCATCCAACATCTCTTGCAGAAAAACGAGTATCTGTGATATCTTGCATGATACTGGGTTATGGTTCCTGGCTGAACACCAGTCAGAGAACACCGCCCATTTAAGGGCATAGAGACGCCTAGTGGACAGAGCTCTAGCTTCACTGATAGTGCTCAGGACATTCGTTGGGAAGTATTCTAGGTCCCTGTGAGAGGCCAGACATGTAGTTCCCATAGTTTGGGACGGGGGTGCCAGACTGTCCCGTTCGCCTGAGAAAGGAGATTTTTTCTCAGGGGAATTGGTCATGGGGCTGCTGAAAGTAGCTGAATTAACTTGGGAAACCAGTGGTGGGTTCACCAAAGTGGAGCCACTAGCAGGACTGTGTGCCCGCATTCCCTGATTCTTTTTAAGACCTGAGGGAGGAGCGGGACTAGAGGAAAAGCATAAAGCAGACCACTGGGCCAGTCGTGGGCCAACGCATCCCTGCTCTTTGAAAAATAAATTGGGCAGTGACAGTTGTCTTCGGAGGCGAAGAGGTCTACCTCTGCCCTCCCGAAAACCTTCCATATCATCTGAACCGTTTGGGTATGGAGAGTCCATTCCCCTGGGGACACGAGGCCCCTGGAGAGCATGTCTGCTCCCTGGTTCAGTTTGCCCGGCACATACACCGCGAGGATCTGTTTTAACGTCAGCATTCTGAAAGGCCGTTTGATAAGAGCCTTGTTCAGATGTCTGAGGTCTAAGATTGGTCTGAGGCCGCCATCTTTTTTGGGGATGAGGAAATAGCGGCTGTAAAACCCTGATTCGCTCTGTGTTGGAGGCACTACCTCTATAGTATTTTTCATCAAAAGGCTCTCCACTTCGGTTTTAAGGGCATGAGTCACGTTGCTCTCCACCGAAGTGTGCATTATGCCCGCGAAACAGGGTGGTTTGCGCGCGAATTGGAGCGAGTAACCTCGTTGAATTGTTTTTATAACTCACTGTGACACACCAGGGATGGCTTTCCAAGCCTCTGCCCGGTTGTACAGGGGTTTTATAGTGTCGGAAGCACAGCACGCCGACTTCCGTGTGGTGCGGGAGAGACAGAAAACTCAATTTTTTAAATATTCATGTTTTTTATTGAACTCGCTGTTACAGCGGCAGAATCCTCGCGGCATACACTCACAACATTCGAAAAAACATTTTTCTCCTTGGCCGGAACAAAAACGGGCCATGGGGAGAGAATTCAGAGTTTTGGGGGGCGGACCAGCCTGGGCGGGGCTCAACCCTCCTCTCTTCCTGACTAGTATGTCAGGATTGCTTCCTGTGTTCAGGTTCCAGCGCTATTTTTGGCTGGGGACCCTGACGCTTAAGCGGGAAGCGATTCATCTGACGTTGACGATGACGCTGATCCTGTGGTGGGCGGGGTGGAGCAGGCGCGTGCACCGTCCTGTGCTGTGGCATTTGCTGCTGCTGCTGGAGGTACGGAGCTCTCTGGCGGGAAGCAGAGCTAGCTCGTTTTGGGAGAAAGTGTCGCATTGCTTGGGACGCTTTCTGTGCCGTGGTGAATCGGTCGACGGCTGGGCCGAACAGGCCGTTCGGAGCTATCAGAGCGTCAAGGAAGGCAGTTTTATCGGCCTCCTTGATCTCGGTGAGGTTTAGCCAGAGGTGATGTTCCAGCACAACGAGGCTAGCCATGGACCTGCCGATGGCCTGGACGGTGGCTTTTGTGGAGCTAAGGGCCAGGTCTGTGGCGCTTCGGAGGTCACGAAAAACCTCTTGGTTATGGTCCATAGTTCGGAGGAGCTTGGCCTGAAAAACCTGCAGGACTGCCATCGAGTGGAGGGCGGAGCCTGCCTGGCCGGCGGAAGCATATGCCCTATTCGCCAAGGCTGACGTTGTTCGACAGGGCTTGGAAGGATGGACAATTTTGGGCTTCCAGCCTGTCGCGGAGGGCGGGCAGACGACTGCGCCGTCGATGGTGGAGAGCGTGTGCGAGATGGATGGGCGTAAACGAGCGGAGTAGGGGGCGCGCCATGACTTCGCCAATTCCTCGTGCACTTCAGGAAAGTACGGCGCGGCTCTCTGCCGAGGGGCCTGCTGGCGCCCCGGCAGATACCACTCGTCGAGGCAGCTGCGTGCAGGCTCTTCAGGGGAGGCCCAGTCCAGGCCGAGCTTGTTGACGGCCTTTGTGAGGACACGGATCAGCTCGGTGTCCGCACCGGCCTTTGAGTCGCTGCACTGCGGGGATGTCGAGGGGATGGGGTCGTCGACCGAGCCCGACCATTCCTCAGCATCTGAAGCGGCGAGAGACATAGAGTCATCGTGTGGATGCTCGTCGTCTTGCCTTTGCCGCCGAATGAGACCAGGCCCTCGGCTTTGAGGTCCAATCGAGAGAACGTCACGGGAGAAACGTCTCTCTGAGGCGAGAACGAGGCAAGCGGGCACTGGGCCGGCATGAGCTCGTTCACCTCAGTGTACTCAACCCTCTGGCTCCGGCGTTTTTTTCACCGGGGTTCGGACAGGAAAGGGAACGGGAGAGTGCGAGGGACGGGGGCGTGCCCTGAAAAGAGCGCTATCTGTGAGCAGAGAGAGGAGATGGGCATACTCTCGCAGTGAGAGCAGCCGGACCCAGAGAGAGTGGTGTCTGCATGGGCTTTACCCAGACAGAGCACACACACATCGTGGCCATCCTCTTCATGCAGGTGAGTGCTGCATGTAACACATATGTGTTGCGACATTACGTAAGTCGCTATTCAGTAAAAAAGTTTTTAAGGATACACCGTAGTGTGCCGGAGAGCGCAGGGGAAGGGCGCGACAGCTCACGGGCCTGCTGACAATTGAGCGCGCTGAAACAGGCCGCTGACTCGTTCCAGGATGTCCAGGCTGGCTCGTATGCGATTCCACTGCCGGCTCGTCTCTTCTCGGCGAGGTGGTGTAGCTTCGAGTTTATATCAGCAAGGATCGAGATCGTCTCTGAAGGAGATTAATCTGACGTTTTTAGGGCATTACAGCAAATTTAAGGGCGCCTTTTGGCGGGCATTTGTGCCACGTTCGCGGGCTTTTAACCCCGTTTCGCGGGTTGGTGCCTATTGGTTCGCTCAGTTACGCTGCACTGCTATTAGTTCATGCAGTTCCCACTGGCCAGCCAATAGCCTGTGAGAATCTCTACACTGTTTTGCCTGGGCAGTAGCACTGCGTGATTTTACAAAAATACTTCAGTAATTTGAGAAATAGATTATTTCCCATCTTGTGTCTTAAGACGCAGTACGACTGACCGTTCGAAAGGGAACTGACTGACTGACCACTCCGGGGAAACCAGTTTGTTTCTTTGAGCATAAAGCTTAAAGGAACAGTTCAACCAAAAATGTAAAATCTGTCATGATTAAGGCTACTCCCCCTAAAGTTGTTCCTATAACTTATACCTTTCTTTGTGGAACAGCTGTGTCATCTTTAGAGCTTGTACAGATGCTCTGTAGAAGCTGCATCATATAAGTTAAAGGTATTTATTTTTAGCTTGCTTGATAATTTTTCTTCTCATCCTTTTTTTTGCAGAAAGGGTGAAAGTAGCCTTTTCAGCCTCACTGTCAGCTGAAACGGACGTCAAATATATTGGCCCTTATGCAGAAGCAACCACTCTTGTGTATGAAAATGCATTTACTAACATTGGAAATGCTTATGACATCAATACAGGTATCATAACAAGGAAATTCTAAACACAATGCTTTAACAATTGTATCGTGTAATTTATTATTTTTAGGAACCTAAGTTTCTGCCATTATTAACAGGAATCTTCACTGCTCCAATAAAAGGAATTTATTTCTTCAACTTTGTGGTCTTCAATCCTTATGCCATGTCTACCGGTGTGAGACTGCTAAAGAATGGCAATTTTGTGATCTCAGCATCCGATAACCCTCCCGGGCAAGACACAGAAGACACTACGTGCAACTCTGTCACTCTTCTTTTGGAACAAGGGGACCGGATACTTCTTCAGCTCTTAGAGAACCGTCGTATCTACTCAGATTTTTGGAAACGAAACACTTTTAGTGGACACCTTCTTTTTACTATGTAAAGTTATTGCCTATGTAATTGTGGAGCAAAATCACATTTTCTTGAAGGTGTGAAGAAGAAAAAAGAAGAAGAAAAAAATTATCGCTTGGCAGGACAAAAATTGTCTTCAGAAAATCAAAAGTAACAAAAACCCTTTAAATGTAGCTCTATTTACACTACTTTGATGTTGTTTGTTTATCATTCATTAATATTAAATATGAATCAGATTATTTATGAATAAAGTCATATTGCTATAAAGAATGAATTCTTTCTCTGAAATGCCAGGAAATAGAACGAGAAAAAGAAAATCCCTTAAAAAGAAAAAAGAATCCCTCTTAACACTTTCATGCATAGAGGTCACTACAACGAACAGCTATTCAAAAAGCATTTTGTATGCATGGGTTGTGATGGTAGTTGCACATCAACTACTGTAATGTACTCAACTTGTAATGCATTACTTTACTCGTAACTTCACCTTCTTGTGTAATGCACATTGGAATGCATTACTTTACTCATTACATCAACAAAAATGTAATCTGATTACGTAGTGCATGTTACATGTAAAGCATTACTTTACTCATAACTTCAATGTGTTACTTTTTTGTTACATTAAAAAAGTGATATGATCACATAATGCACATTACTTATGTGTTACTTTACTCAATCAAAAAAGTAATATGTACATTACAATTAATGCACATTATTTGTAATGTGCCCAACTTGAAAACACCTGGGGGCCTAATTTATTAACGGTGCGTAGGCACAGTTCTGTGCGTAGTGAGTGTGTAAGAACAGTTTCACATTTTTCAAGTGTGGGATTTACCAAGTTGTACTTATATACGTAGAAATGTGTGTAAATATAAGCAGACCTCTGATCATGCTTAAGCAGAGAATAGTGATACTACACATAAAAGTGTCATCTACATATGCCCTGTATTCCCTTTAATAATAAAACACTACATTTATATTACACATTGTGTTTAAAATGACTTTAAAAATGTGTTTAAAAAGCCCTGCCCCTAGAGAAGCCTGTTAGGAACCGTCCTTACCATGCACTTTACCCCAGCTGCCTTTTGCCATTCTTTTTGTAGGTCACTTGATGTCATCCTATAGTTGTTAAGTGACATTCGAATGAGTTGGTGGTCATTCCAGTCAGTGGAGTGTCATTTTCGCCCTCTGCCAGTCTGTAGCTTTGTTGTCTCCAATGTCTGCTGCTTGACCACCTCTGCCAGTAAAGCCAGAATTGAAACCTTCTTTTCCTCACTCAAAACTTTCCTCACTCAAAACTTTTTTTTTGGCATGGTCAATATTTATTTTTTAATTCCAATTACTTTTGAGGTACTACTAGCAATGTTTTTGGCATCCAGCTGGTCCTACTGCAAGATGATAGTGATGACTACAGAAGTGTTTTTTTTTAAATACTTTATATATATATATATATATATATATATATATATATATATATATATATATATATATATATATATATATATATATATATAAAACGTTATTTTTAAACAATCACGTGATTTTTAAAGGGATGTGTGTTCTCACCATATATGGTTCATTGGAGGCGTTTCCAAATGCTAATGACCATAAACATGAAAGAGCCATAGGAACAAGCATGGTACTTACGCGCATGTGGGATTTATCAACAACAACGATTGCTTACTCATGTGCGTAAGAACTGTGTAAGCATGTTTGATGAATAAGGATTTTCTGGTACTTTCTGAAATATAGAACCTTTTCTACGCACTGTTGATAAATGAGGGCCCCGATCACTAGTTTTTCCACAGTCTGAAAACATCAATAGATTAATGTTTATTTCAGTCTGAGGTTTTGAGAATTGGTTCATTTTAAACATATTCCAAATGATCAGATAATAAGGGCAAATCAGACTGTAGGGAGTGTGAGCGTTTTCTTCATATTCTGAGTTTGGTTTCCACAGAGTTGTACCTTCACCATTTGTAGAGATCTTTTTTGGAATCATTCTCATGGAATCATTCTCATGTTCTGATATCAAAGACATGTAACATTCAACTTATATAAAGTGTTTCTCTGTCTGCTGGTGGACTGGCAACAAACTCATTGCAAAACTTGCAATAATTGAAGCTGTAGGTATTACTGGATTATGTTTAATACAGTTTCTCTTCAGTTAAAAACATATACACATTCTGTCCAATCAAGTGGACAACTGAAAATCTGTGTATAAAAATATTTAAAAGAATCTAATTTTTGTTTTGTTTTTTATGCAGAAAGCAAAACATAGGGAACAAATCCTGGCTGTGATTATTCTAATAAAAGGGTTAAACATAATCATAACACATAACACAATACAGTGGTACTTACTACCATCCAAACAAGCTTTTAAGTTGCCATATTGTACAGGGAAATATCATCACGCATTATCAGTTTTTTGTCAGCTATGTCACATGACACACCAATTATTGCTTCAAAATGCAGTCCAAAGTCTCTTGTTCCGTCTAAACAAGTGCAGAAGTTGTGATCTTTAAGATAAGAGAATGTTATTCAGTTGATACATAACAGACAGAACAATAAATAATGTTGCTTTTTATAACAGTTTTAACGCTCAATGTGTGGGCTATACCAGCAGATGATTTATTAACACCAAACATAAACATCCTCGAAGAACTGAGGAAGATAAAGATCATGGAAACAAGGATGGAATCTATGGAGAAGGAATTGGAGCGACTAAGAACGGAAAACACAGGTAACACTGCTGACAAATGTGAAGAATTGTAAATAGGTTGGTAGTTTTAGTTCAATAAGTATTTTTATTCTATTTAAGTTTTGAATGATTTAAAAGTAAATTGGTAAAATGGTCTTGTTCAATGTTCATGAATGCACTGAATAGTTCATTATATATTTTTTTTATTTTAGCACAAGCAAAGAAGCTGGAAGAGTTTCATGTTACAATGAATGACAGAAAGATCAAAATGGATGAAATAATGAAACAAAATGAAGGTAATGCAACTTAAAGATTACAATTTTGTTTATTAACAATTATACAAGACTCCTAAATGTTTTAGCATTTGCATATACTTACAGTGCTGCTGTAACTAAATGGCCACAACAAACCTGATATTTAAATGTTGACTAAATGTATTTCTCAATGCTGAATTGTGATTTATATATTCATATTTTCATTTAAGCTTTGTAATCCTATAAGGTAATGCCTTTTATAAAGAATCTCAGTTATCATGAATCTAATTAAATATCTTCTAATAATGTAATCTACATTTACATATTTTACATTTTAGTTTCAAAAGTGGCTTTCTCCGTTTCTTTGTCCTCCTCTAATGGACCACACAGCAGTTTACAAACCCTGATGTACAAACACATCTTCCTCAACACTGGAGATGGCTATGATGCAAATACAGGTATAGTATAATATATATATTCATATACTGTGAAAGATTTTTTTTTCTTCAATCCTGAGTAATTTATCTTTTTTTTTTCGGATACAGGAATCTTTACAGCACCCATGAAGGGAGTGTATGTCTTCATGGTTTTCTCTAAGGCCCATGGAAGTCAAGATAAAGCGGTTGTCGCAGGCTTGTTTAAGAACGGCCAGCATGAAATTTCTACATATGCACGTCAAGACGGTGGTTTTATCGGCTCTTCAAACGGAGTTTCTCTGCTGCTGGAAAAGGGGGATAAAATATGTGTAAATCTTTATCCTGGATATTGGATTTTTGACAATGAACACCATCACAGCACGTTTAGTGGACATCTGCTTTTCCCCATGTGATCACAACTGCATTTTTGAACATCAAGAGTGTATCATACAAGATGTTCAATTCACTTTTTTTGAGTGGATGAATTTGATCAAATATTCAGCAAATTTGGTACTAACTATCACCTTTTTTTATGGCATCTACACTGTAACAATTTTTTTCAAGATTTGCTGTTACAAAATGTGTTCTTTTGGTGATTAAATTAAAATGGATATTTAGATAATATTTTGAGTTTCTGTTAATTAAACAAAATATCCTTCATTGTTTTAACAATTAAAAAAATAATAATTAATCCATAGACTAAACAAACTAGGTTACTTAAAGTTAAACCAACAATATTGTTTTACATTGTCAGTATACTAACAAGGGCTTTCTCTAAAACCTTTGGACATCAAAATAGGCTTTATTGTAAATATATGGTGAAAGTATATGATAGGACTATAGACTATAACATAGGTTCTTTAAATAATTTTTCTGACCATTCTCAAAACTTTTTCTTCAGGTAACAACAAATGGTTCTTCTTGATCCCTTTATTTTTTAAGGAAAGGGATTTAAAATAGTAAACTTTGGGTGTCACATTATAATGGTTGTTACAAGCACTCAAATCCCTTTCCATTTCATTGTGACTTCTTAAAATAAATACTGGTTTGTTTTTTAGTCCAAAGTCTATCGGGCAGTTTAAACAATTACACAAGTTGTGGTCTTTGAGACTAGGAGAATGACAACTCGGTTAAAATACCACTTAATATCTGACAGGAAAATAAATAATGCTGCTTTTTATAATAGTTTTAATGTGTTGGCTATACCAGCAGATGATGCACTTTCACCAACCATAAACATCCTTGAAGAACTGGGGAAGATGACAAGGAGAAGGAAATCGAGGGACTAAGAACAGAAAACACATGTGAAATGACTTGACCTGAACCAACTTGACCTGAAGCAACCAGCCTAGACAACAGTTATACAAGGAACAATACTCAACAAAAGAACAAGGCAAACACAAGGGCTTAAATACACGACTAATAACTCAACAAGACACACCTGTGAACAATCAAGACAATGAACCAATGATAACATGACTTAAGAGACAAGGGTCTCAATCAGCTCTCTAGTTCAGTATTCAGAGTTTCACTGATCAGGGAGTCAGCCCATTGACTTATGTCCTGATCAGTGCTCTGAATACTGAACTAGGGAGCTGATTGAGACGCAGGTTAAGAAAGCATATGCCATGGTCACATGAGGGCTCAATGGAATCACATGACAAAGCAGGAAACATTACACTGAACATAACAAAAAGAGAACATGAAACATGAACATGAAACAAAACTAAAATACAGCATGACACATTTTCAACAAAACTCCTTAGTTTGGTACTTTGGTTTTGTCTACGTAGGTTACAACCATAAAAATGATTTCCAGTGCATTTGTAATTTGTAACATGTTTCGTTTTAGTTTAAAAAACAACTATCTGAAACATCTTGAATGATTTGTAAGTAAATTGGTAAATATTTGTTCTTGTTCAATGTTCGTGTCTGGCTGAAAAGTACATTTTTATATTATTTCAGCACAAGCAAAGAAGCTGAAGGAGTTACAATGTTACAATGAATGAACTGATTAAAAAAATGAAGGTAAAATGACAAATTATAATTTTACAAATGAGAACAATAACCCGTTATATCGCTATTGTACTGCCATTTTTAAAGGTGCCCTAGAATGAAAATTTGAATGAACCTTGCCATAGTGAAATAATAAGAGTTCAGTACATGGACATCACATACTGTGAGTCTCAAGCACCATTGCCTCCTCCTCATATGTAAATCTCGTAAATCAAAAACTCCACGGAAAAAAAGTGCAACATAAAGCATTGGGGATATTTTATATGCACACACCCAACATTTGAATATGTCCAAACAAGCCGAATCTACTGATGGTAAACAAGACACTCAAAGATATGGTTGAGGTTTATTATAATCGGATACCACAACAAATCGTTTGTTTTTTGGGCCATTTCAAGCAAGCTTCACTCAGCGTCTTAAACTGAAGAAAGGGGCAATTACAACTATATTCCTGCAAGCAGTAAGTAATTTATCCACTTATTGTCTAGCTGATTAAATAATTTCTGATTAAATTGAAAGTTTCTTAGAAACCGCATTGTCTAGATGACGCAATATGCTTGCAGGGTTGCCAACTCTCACGCATCTGGCGTGATTCTCACGCTTTCAGGCTCTGTCTCACGCTCTCACTCCGCCCAACTCAATCTCACGCCAAATTGCCAAACCTGCTTTTGATATTAAACAAAGCTATAAGCTTTAATTTTTTTAAATGTGTTTTAATGAAATTCAAACAATACATAGCGTTTTGGCGCTAATGTGGCATAATGTTAAAGCCAGAGGCGTTGAAAAGCGGAGTTGCATGCTCTCGTCTCCCTGCGGTGCGCGCTGGTCACGTGAACCATGAGCGCTCAATACTTCTAGCGCTGTGCCAATGAATTTAAATGGCTTAAGCGGATACACAACAGTTTCACCATATAGATGTTTGCTGCAAGTTTTGGTAAACAGTACAGCTTAGTGTTTATTGATTATTAAGTCAGCCATATTTACAGGATCGTTTTATTATGGAGAGTGATAGAGATGCAACATTGTTAACATTAATGTTATTCTTGTATTTAGCCCTCAGGTATTCCTTACTAATAGGTCACACTCATACTCATTAAATTATATTTATTGAATATTTTGAGGAGATCTTTTGGTACTAAATACTATTTTTGCAACAATTATTTTCAATAAATGACCACTTAAAATATTTTTCTTCTAATATTTGTATTTCTTCTAAAATTTATATTACAATTAGTGTAGTAATTAATATTAAAATGGAGAATTCCAATTCAAAGAGGCAAATTAGAGTCATTTTGTGGCTAAAAAATATTAATGTTTATTTGTAATGCCATTAGGTGCCTTATGGCTCTTTAATAAATATACATGTATCTAATCTAGTTGCTCAAAAATATATTGCAGTCTTTGCATTCTAATAAATATTTAGATATGATGATCAAACACTAGATTTCTTTAAATGTGAATTTTCAAAACTTAAATAACTTGCATCCTAATCTTTTTAATGAATAATGATACTTATATAAGCAGTCACAAGTGAATATTAAGGAATGGCACATATAATTTGACCCAAGAAATCTTTAAACTAGTGCCAAAACAAACATATTATTATGTACAGTATATATACTAGATATAAACTGATACTGAATCAAGATCAAAAGCATTACCCCCCCCCCCCCCCCCCCCCCCGGCCCCCAAAAAATCTCACTCCAACCTGAACTTAAAAGTTGGCAACCCTGTGCTTGTACAGTAACAATAGGAAACTCCAAGTACAAAACGAAATAGTGTGTCTAATGACAAAGGGTAATATTATTTTGTATTACAAAATACATCCGTAGATACCATTCACTCGATCCTTCTAGCAAACGTCACCTTTTCCACCATATAAGTTAAAACGATAGTCAAAGGAGATTGCTGGATAGTCTAGGTGCTTTCACATCTCTAGTTCGGTTCATTTGGTCCGAACCAAGGGCAAACAATTATACATTGTTGCATTTTTCAGATTTTTTGGTTCCTTTTCACACCACACTGATTGCTTTGGTCCGAACCAGTTGAAACGAACCAAAACGCAGGCATGTGACAACATCCACATCACTCATTGGCCATGGCGTATTTCCTAAACTGCTTTTCGATTGGTCAGAATTTACATGTGGGAAAATTCCAACAGGAGAGGCAAAGCCAGCAAACTATAATAACACTATGGAGAGACGACTACGCGGGCCAGTTTTGTCCCTGGCCATAATCTACTACACTGTGTGTATTTACCACAGTATGCAAACAAAACATTTCTATAATGAAGCGCGGATGCGACGTGAAAACAACGTTCTAATGCACTGCAGACGGCGAGCGCGCATCGCTCGTCACTTCAAGAGGAGGCGTGCATTAATTATTAACTCTTGACATGCTTCCATCTTCCGAAAATATTGCCAACGATCTATCAGGTAATAATGTCATACACACAATGTCAGCGCAGCTAACTACGGCAGCTGGTTTAGTCCAAAAATGACCAGCACTTTTGCAGTTGGTTCTGTTCGAGGTCGGATCACGTTCTCACCACAAACAAACCGCTCCAGAGTTCGTTTGAAATCGTACTGAGACCACCTTTTCAAGGAGGTCTCGGTACGCTTGTTTGGTCCGCTTTTGGTGCGCACCCGAGTGCGATTGCTGCTTTCAGACCTGACCAAACGAACCGCACCAAAGAGGGAAACGAACTCTAGTACGATTCAACCGAACTATGAGGCAGGTGTGAAAGCACCCTAAGGGTGCGTTCACACTTGTCATGTTTGGTTCGATTAAAACGAACCCTGGTGCGGTTGCTCGGTTAGTGCGGTTCATTTGAACATATGTGAACGCTGCCAGCCGAACTCTGGTGCGCACCAAACAAGCGGACCGAGACCGCTAAAAAGATGGGTCTCGGTCCGCTTCCAAACGAACTCTGGTGCGGTTCGATTGATATATGAACGCAACACGGACCAAAGACATGCAAACGGACCAAAAACCGGACGTATAATGTCACAAGATGCCACGCATAATGCAGCTGATTTGACGACGCGGAAAGATCGGTGTACGTTATCCAAAATGAGTAACTTTAACGTTAGAGGGCAAACGTAGAGCAACGAGGAAGAGCCTCATCAATATTTGGTCTGACGAGCATGTTTCGAAAATGCTAGAAAAAACACACAAAAAGCATACCTGGCTCTTCTCATCAAAGTTCCTGTGTTGCCCATTATTAGCAGGTAAGTTACAGACGACAGAACGGCCGTCTCTTTTGCATAAGAGACGCCCGACTCTTTTCTGCACAACGGAGGAAATCCTGCTGCTGTTTTGAATGTTTTGAACATTTTATGAGCTCTTCATGAGTTCTCAGCGGGTAAAAATAATGCCACATGTACACGCATAAAATGATCGCGTTTAATCCAGCACACGGCGTTGTTTTGAACATTTCATGAGCTCTTCATGAGTTCTCTGGTAAAAAAATAATGCCATATGTACACGCATAAAATGCCCGCGCGTGTAATCCGCACACAGCATTGTTTTGCATGTTGGGTAAACGAGCTCATACGTCATATAAACCGACCAATCAGGTTGTGAGCGTCTCCCTGTGCCTTTGGTTCGGTAACTTTAGGTTCGCTGTTAAAAATGCTCGTGTGAACGCTAAGCGGACCAGGGGCCTGTACCATGAAGCTGGTTTAGCTGGCTAGCCTGATTTGTTTAAGCTTAGTTTGTGCCAATCCTGGGTTTTAGGTACCATTAAAGGGGTTTGGCTTTTAGCTGTGTTCATCGCCATAGTAACTTATGCTCTACGGCTAACCTGCTCCAGGGCAGGTTATGTTCTGGATTAGAGATCTCAAACTGAAATTGGGCCAATCAGCTGTGAGTAAAGTGACACACCTCTGATGCAGTAAAGCCACTCCCCCTGTTTCTGCTCCAAATTAAAGGTCATTACATAGCAAATGGTTTTAAAGACTAAAGCGTCTTGCTTTTAACAATGCTTATTTATAATAATATTAATTTTGAATGATTTACTTATAATTTATGTAATTATTATACCTTAAATCAATTACACATTTATCATTTTAGTTAATCAATCATTAATAGGCACTTTGTTAAAATTAATACATAAGTCATATAAATAACATCACCTGCATAAAGTCATATGGACAAAGTTTTAAAATCAATAAATAAAAATAGCCTATAAAAAAAAGATGCTCACTGAGCTTAAATGTTTTATTTTCTCTATATCAACTAAACTAACTTCATAACTTTTACTTGCATTGACGTATACAAATTTTTCTTAAAGTTGTCCTATTTCATAAACAGCTTTTCTTCTTGCTGTGTATTTTTTTATTTTTTATTCTTAATATTTTTCAATCATGCAATATTCTGCAGAAGAGAGAAATTAATCTCACTGATTGTCTCGCGAGAAGTGAATCTCAGTTCCACAGCGTGTGATTGGCTGTTCACTGCTGATGTCACAGCTAAACTCCTGAAGTCAGGATCAAAGCCTGAGTTGACAAAGAAAGCTGATGATCAGCATCATGGGACCAACAAAGCCTTAATACAATGGTTTGGTTTTGTCAACTCGAAACTAATCCTTTAACCCTGAGTTTGTTAAACTACCATCATGGTACAGGCCCCAGGACTATTATGTTTGTTTTTGTTTTTTGGTCCGGACCAAACTAACCAAACGAACCGAACTACAAGTGTGAACGCACCCTAAGGGTGTTTTTCACAGAAAAGCTCTGTTTGGGGGATTTGATTACTTCAAATCAAATCTCGAGCTCTTTCTTGCATGCCGATGATCTGAAAACACCAATAAACAAGTAAGCTGCATTTTATCAATCTCCATTTGAGATGTTCTGCTTAAAGGGGGGGTGAAATGCTGTTTCATGCATACTGAGCTTTTTACACTGTTAAAGACTTGGATTCCCATCCTAAACATAGACAAAGTTTCAAAAACTAATGTTGGACATTTGATGGATTATTTCTTTGTCAAAAATACTCCTTCCGGTTTCTCACAAGTTTCGGAGAGTTTTTTTCGAGTATGGGTCGGCTTGACGTCGATAGAGCGGAAGGTCCTTGTATGGGCCATACGGGGACAATTTAACATATTGTTTCAAATCATTCTAGGGCACCTTTAAAGAATCTAAATGATATACTGTCTCATAAGGTAAATCTTAAAAGTGAGTCCAATTAAATTATGTGTAATTTAATTTACATATTTTGCATTTTAGTTTCAAAAGTGGCTTTCTTAGCTTCTCTGTCCACCTCTGACCACACAGCAGTTTACAAACCCAGTACAAAAACATATTCCTCAATACTGGAGACGCTTGTAATGCCAATACAGGTAGGCTACAGTAAATCACTTCATGTGCTGTGAATGTCACTTTTTTTTAAATCCTGATTGATCTACATTTTTTTTTTTTTTTTCGGATGCAGGAATCTTAACAGCACCCATGAAGGGAGTGTATGTATTCAGGTTTTTTTCTAAAGCCTGGAAGTCCAGATAAGTTGCTTGCTAAAGGCTTGTTTAAGAACGGCCAGCATGAAATTTCCACAAATGCACGTCAAGACGGTGGTTTTATCGTCTCTTTAAATGGAGTTTCTCTGCTGCTGGAAAAGGGGGATAAAATATGTGTAAATCTCTATGGTAGTTTTTGGATGGCAGACTATGAATACCATTATAGCATTAGTGGACATCTGCTTTTCCCCATGTGATCACAACCTATAGTGCATCTTTGAACATCTAGACTAATCAAGATGTTTAATGCACATATATATTTTTTTCTGTCTAAATAAATTATACTTCAAATGAAGGGCTTTTAAAATCTATGTTAAAAGGCCCTATTTGACACAAGTGTGTCAATGTGTCAAATGTAACCCATAAAAGCATTTTATCAAAATAGTAAACCGGGTGTGGCATTATTCCATGATCTAATGCTCTTTTACTATAGCCACTCATCTTCACTCTCTTAATGTAAGAGAACAATATAGAAAAAAATGGAATGGGCAAAATGTTGTTAAAGTAGATTAAGTAAAGCAAACATAAACATAAATACTTCACAAAAAAGATGAAGATAATGGAAACAAGATTGGAATCTATGGAGAAGGAAATGGAATGACACAGGTAATGTGACTGCTGAAAAATGAGATAAACATCAATTTCCAAACAAAAACTCTTAAGCAAAAGGTAACCAAGTTGGTTCCATTTCCAAAAGACAGATTAACAAGTCCATAAAAATGGTTTCTTCTAACAGCACTAACCTTTGTAATTTTTCTTACTTTATTTTTTACTGTATAGGCTACTTTATTACAGTCAAACCAAAATGTATTCAGACAGCTTCAACATTTTCATAGTTTATTTAGAACTTTAGGTTTGACTGTATTTTAGCATGAAAAGAAGATGGAGGTCTTATAGGTTACAACAAGTTGACTAACTAAACAAAATAAAGGCAAAGGAACAAATTAGGCTACATTTACTAACATCCTATCTTACCATTAGAAACGTATTGTATAAAGTGATTTATCATTATCACTTCATAATCACAATTATTGTTATTATAGCAAAAACAAAAGAGCTAGGAGATCTTGTGTTGAACAACAAATGACAAATACATAAAAATGGATGAACTGAAGGTAATGTAACTACAGTATGTATACTGTCAATTTTGCTCAATAAAAATCATCCAAGACTCAAATGGTTTGCATTTTCAGGGCTGCCTACAATACCCACAAAATTCAAATAATTTATCAATGTTAATTTATATTTAATTTAGGCCTAATGTCATCATGTAGCACCTTTAATGGACATCTGCTTTTCCCCATGTAATCAAAACAAATATAGCATTTGGAAATCAAAATAGGCCTATTTGGAAAAAAATACAGTTTGTTTCATTTTCACTATTGAAAAGAACTTGTACACTGTAAAACTACATTTCTTGATTTGCATATAACATTTTAGCATCAATGTACATTTTAAACAATGTTAAAAGGCCCTAGATGAAGCTCTGAAATCTGAATTAAACACGAATAAGAAGGAAATAGAATGTAAGCATTATCCAATAGAAATTATAGTTGAACAACATGAAAAAATAAGTATTTTGAAAAATAATGAGGGGAAAGAGCACAATATTGTGTAATAGTTCCGTACGCAGTCCAAAGTCTATACTAGAAAGTTTAAACAATTAAGCAAGATGTTGTTCTATTTGAAAGACAAATTCAGTTGATGCAGTACATTGCTCGCTAACAGCAGCAACATGTGGATTCTTACAACCATTGTAATGCTAAACGTGTGGGCTATACCAGCAGACGATGTACTTTCACCAAACATAAACATCCTTGAAGAAGTGGGGAAAATAATGACAAGGATGAGATCTATGGAGAAGGAAATGAAACAACTAAGAACAGACAACGAAGGTAACATAACCAACCCTACATACATGACACAAGAATCTATTTATTTCTTTAGCTTTCATTTACTGTCCATGTATGCACCGAAAATCTGTTTGATTATTATTAATGATTATTATTTTAGCACAAGCAAAAGAACTGAAGATTTTGTACACTACTACGGTTGACACAAAGATCAAAATGGATGAACTAATAAAGCAGAATCAAGGTAACAAATTACAATTTGTAAATCAAGTCACTTTTCAAAGGCTATAAACAGCCCTAGGGAAAAAACCTGAAGGACTGTGAAAACTTTTATACAGTGTATGTATGTAGGCTATATCATTTATTAATGATATATTTATTCAACTCTGTCATCGGAAATAAATACATTTTTAAAATAGAAAAGTTATTCTAAACTGCAATAATATTTCACAATATTAATGTTTTTGATAAATATTGCATTACAGTAAAATTCAATTCACATTTATTTGTATAGCGCTTTTCACAATGCATATTGCTTCAAAGCAACTTTACAGAAAATTACCAACTTTAGTGAAGAAGAAACAAATCTAAACCCCAACCTTTTTAACTGTAGAGTAAATAAATTATATGATCTAATTTAATCTAATGTATGTGTCTATGTCCTAGCTCCTAAAGTGGCTTTCTCAGCCTCTCTGTTGACCTCTTTTGGAGCACAAAGGGTTGGACCCTTTTATAATGGTTTACACACCCTGATTTACAAATACGTCTTCATCAACACTGGAAACGCCTATGATGCAAATACAGGTGAATCAATTCATATAGTGTTAATATCTATCTGCTGTTTTCTATAATTCTCCCATTTGTATGTATCTGATTAAACTTTGTCTGATACAGGAATCTTTACAGCACCGGTGAAGGGAGTGTATGCATTCAGGATTTTCTCAAAGGCCATCGGAGATCCACAGAAAGCTGTTACCGCAGGCCTGTTTAAAAATGACCAGCATATCATTTCTACACATGGACACCAACAGGGTGGTTTTATCAGTTCTTCAAATGGAGTCTCTCTGCTGCTAGAAGAAGGGGATACAGTAAAGGTAAATCTCTATCCTGGCCAATGGATTTTTGACAATGGAGAACACCATCACAGCACATTCAGTGGACATCTGCTTTTCCCCATGTGATCTTGCGGACAGTTTGTTCACCAATAAAAGCTTTTCATACATAAAGGATGTGCAAACCTTAAAAGAAAATAATTTATGGACTATAACTAAATATATATAATTTTCATCTAATAAAGCAAAGAAAATAGTCTTCCTATCATGGCTTAGTTTAAGGCAATAGTATCATTAGTGCAAACCACTTCATGCATGCAAAGTAAATTAAAATGTGTAGAATGCAAAGTTACTAATCATAACTGATTAAAGATAACGAATGTACGGACTATGAGGAAATCATCCTTTCCAGAACAGGAAGTACAATTGACCCTGTGTATCTCCGCAAATGATTTCCTTGGGGTCACGGGGGTTCACCTCCAGCACCTTGACAGGGCTTCCACACACAAACATGCCAACCTGTGAAATACAGAAAAGGAGTGGGAAACAGAAAGGAAATGAAATATACACTGGCATATATGGTGGAGGAGTGAATGCGATTGCAAAGCCACCGCTTCAATATACTGTGAATAAAAGAAAGAATGAATATACCTGTTTCTTAGTGTGTCTGTCCCACAGTTTGACGGATCTGTCATAAGACGCTGAGATGATGAGGCTCTCAGTAAGCCGCAATACACTCACTTTGTCTGTGTGTGCCTATAGAGACCAGTCAACAGCCACCCAATTGATCAGCAACCCATGACTTCAAGACATATGATCTTTATAATTATGAGGAAAGCTAAAGGATACTTGCCGGTTTTCTTTCAGTCCAGGTGGACAGATTAGGTGGCTGGTTAAACCATATGTTCCCTTTATAATCACCGCACACAAAAAAGTCTGTAGAAGAAGGAAAAAAATAATAATTCACAAATGTTCACATAATGACCACTAAAAGGTCAATTGGTCACAGTTCAAATACATTCTCTTAAACCAGTTATTTTATTCATTAACTACTATTTATATGCCATTAATCGGTTAATCTTCCCCCAAAAATATTTATACTCACAATAAAAGAGAGAAATGGACTTGAACAAATGACTTACTTCACGTTTTCACTGACTTGCTTACAAATTATTCATTTGTGTTTTACAGTCAAACCAAAATGTACTCGGACACCTTCAAGATTTTCTCACACTATCAGTTTATTCGCTATAGTTTAGAAAATGGTAATACAATTTTTTTTTAAAGAACTCAGTTATCTGACATTATCAAGATGAATTTGTTCTGACACTCTTTCTATGATAGAAAGGTATGTAATGGATTATCAACCAATAAGCTATCAGCTGTTAAATTTAAGTACACAATTAGATAATACCAATTTAGGTCAATGAATTACCAAGCAATGCTCTATTTTTTATTAATTCTGGTGTGTAAAAGGTCACATTAGCAATAATAAAAAAAACACTTAAGCAAAATCCAGCATAGCATCAGTTTTGGCAGGTCACGTTAGTCAAGCTCGCATCAACTGATTGTCAGCTGTTCACGTCTACCTATAGGAATACGATTACAGCGTACATATAGAAGCTCCTTTAGTACTATCAGCAGTTTTCGCATTTCTCCAGAGCTCATTTATCCTCCTCCACCCCCAGCTCCTCCTCTCGTCTAGTCAGGATTTGGTATTCTGATTCCCCTTGAATCAGACTAAATTCCCAAATTATTTTGTACATTTAATATCAACATTTTGATATTATTTCTGCAATAGATTATGTTGGTTCTGTTTATTTCTGTTCGGGTTATTGCTGCTCTCCCTGCTCTTATCCATACTAGGCTGCTTGGATGTGCAGGGAGTTCTTACCCAGAATAGAACCATACCATCAATCCAATCTGTATACTAATAGTCAATCAATATATTGAATGATAGTGGTCCTGACAGAAACATGGCCATGTCAAAGTGTCTGAATAATTTTGGACTACCAATAAAATTAATAAAAATTTGGGACCACTGTATGAAGATTTTTTGGATATAATATGTAACAGATTACTTTATTTTGCTATCATTATTTTTTTGTGTCTTGCGCCCACTAGTAAAAAAATATATATCTTGTGTCTGAATATTTTTAATTTCACTGTATATTGAAGTTTAAGAACAGGTGTACCATTTTCCACTGCTGCAGCGGTGATCCAGGAGCTAATCTGCGCCCTCTTCCCGTTTGCCATTTGCAGCTGTTCAATCTGTTCCTTGCTAGGTTTCTCCTGCTGCTGCTGCTCCTCCTCCTGCTGCTGCTCCTCCTCCTGCTGCTGCTCCTCCCCCTGCTGCTGCTGCTCCTCCCCCTGCTGCTGCTGCTCCTCCCCCTGCTGCTGCTGCTCCTCCTCCTGCTGCTGCCCCTCCTCCCCCTGCTGCCCCTCTGCCTCCTTCTCCTCGTTCCGCTGGTCCTCCTCCATATTCTCCCACATCTCCTCCTCCTCCTGCTCCAATTCCTCAGGCTTCTTACCCACCACATCTTCACAAAAGGTTAAGTGGTAAGGGTGATCTGGATTCAAAGACAACTGAAAGACAGGCCGTTTCAGATCATGTAGTTTTTAGACATTTTTACAATGTCAGTGTCACATGATAATGACAGATGAACTTACAAGGAGGCCAATATACAGTACACTCTTTTTCTGTCCCCACAGCCAAAAGCTCTTGTTATCATTTGCCATCACGCCAATAGGACGTACCTCGTCTGTCCAGCTACAAGAAAACACACATACTGTACATTAACATTTTATTACCCAATGAAGAAATGCTCTCATTCACTGTGCACTGTTGCATGCATCACATTGCACAGAAAAAGACTTAAAGGTGCAGTGTGTAATATTTATTAGGATCTACTGAAAAATGCAATATATGTTAATACATAACTGTTTTCGGTGGTGTATAAAGACCTTACATAATGAACCGTTATGTTTTTTCAACCTTAGAATGAGCCATTTTTATCTACATACACCGCAGGTCACCTTACAGTGAAGTCGGCATTTTGCTCCATCATGTTTTTTACAATAGCCCTAAATGGATAAACTGCTCTATAGCGCTAGCTACTCTGTGCTCTCTTAGACAATTACATCTTTGTCCTGTGTCGGCCACCATAGTTTCTCTATTTGCTTTGAAAGGGATAGGTGAGCGGTGGGAAGTTGCAATTCGCAACCCCACACTAGATGCCGCTAAAATGTACACAGTGCACCTTTAACTGAAATCTTTCGTAGAAATGTGTAAAAATCCTTTGGTGTTTATTTACTAATAAACTTGTTTGCTTGATGAATTAGTGGAGATCACATCGACAATTGTTCCATTCACACAAAATCCAAACAGACTGCCACAGTAGAACAAAAAGCTCAGGGGATTCTTCAGTGTGTATGAAGACATCTTATCGAGCCTGGAACAAAATAAAATCCACAAATCAAATTGTGTGAAATTGACAAACATTAAATTAGCTACAGGCAGCCACTCAGGGGTGAAGCAATCATTATATTATTCTTTATTAGAGTGTAGTTTTTCTTTAGCAACACTGATTGGTTGAAGCACTATCCAATTGTGTACACAGTCATTTGAATAATGCTCATTTATCATGTCACTTGTGTAGTAGAAAACACAGAGCAGACTCCCTAGACCGTTCAATTTTAAATTGAGCTTGGTCTGGTGATAGTCAGACAAGTGTTAACCATTATTAAAGGTAACAATTTTGCAAAACTGAACTTTGATTGTTAAAAGGGTTAGAAGTCGATACCTCACAATGCAATTCTTAGTGTCCTTCTCCAGTTTCCAGATAAATACAGAGCGGTCGCTGCAACCCACTGCTAGCTGATTGTCTGGCATACCGGTGACTGCACATATGTTGCCATCACTGACCTTAGTGCAACACAAACAGAGCTGTTCATTCAGACATTTCCAAATGAAAGAAGGTAAAGGGCCCTCACATTATATTTTTGCCAACTGATCAAAAATTAATAAACTCCCAACTGACGATTACCTTCTTCCAGTAAACCATTGAATTCTGATGCCAGATCTCCAATCTGCCCATATCATAACCACACACAATGAGTTCATCAGTATCAAGGAAACACACAGCTCTGACACTTCCTTTCTGGCAAGGAGGAGCTTCTGTGGATGATTGTATATAAAAAAGTTATATGTTATAAATGCTTATCTAATGCCAATCTGTAGATTCGTGTGACAGTTTAGTTGAGTTAATTAAGAATGGCCATTTTGCCATACCCATTGCTGTGGTGACAGTCCATGACCTGAGGGAATGATCCATAGAGACAGTGAGAAACTCCGGCAGTCCGGCCTCTTTGCACGCTAAAGCTTGGATTTCTGCACTGTGATCATGCAGACGATTATGATGATGTACCTATGAAAACATAATTTTTGTGAATAAATTAGCAATGCACTGATATTAAAAATCTGGCTGATGGAGATATTTTCATTTTATGGCCAATAACAACAAATGGCGAATATATTAAAATGTTATACCATAATATCAAAATAAAGTAAAACCAGTTATTTTAAAATCTAGAAGCGAATTTTGAGAAATTTTGAGATTTGCAAAAGATTTTTAACACTTACATTTTACACTGTTCAACTATTAAACTAATAGTGTTTTTATAATATTAAACTTGAGTGTTTTTAATGGCTGCAAAGATCATCTAAATTAGGTCAAATTAGGGGACCCTTTACGACAGCGGTCTCAAACTCAATTTACATGGGGGCCGCATCAAGTATTCCACAAAAAAACAAGAGCACAACTGATCCAATCTTCTCCTATCTTTCTCCTATCTTTATTATTAACAGTTCTTCAACATGCATATGTCTTCTGAACATTAACTGTTCCTCTGAATTTGAACATTCCTTTCTGAACATGAATGGTTCATAAAGCATTCTCTTGCCTACTCTATTTTTTTTAATAAAGCGTATAGAAATGAAATCATTATGTAATACTGAAATAATAAAACTATAATAAATAATAGACTAATTCAAAGCAAGGCCGTAACCAGGTCAAACAGAACAGTAAACAGAATTCTAGATTAGTCTCTCTCCGCAACGGCATTACGCGATAGATTGACGCGGCCGTCTATGTATGTGTGTGTGAAAACTGCATGAGCCAAAAGACTGTAAACCCCGCACACTTTGATTTTATTGGCTATCTTAGAGCTGTTAGACCACATTCATTTCGACTGTCTGATCAGCCTCTATTCCTGTCAATCACACGGTGTCAACCAATTATACTGCATGAGGGAGGGCCAAGCTAACTTTCGTTTTCTCACACACACACACACACACACACACTCACACACACACACACACGCACACACACAAACACACACACACACAAGAAGTGAGGCAGAAAGTGTGGCAAGCGAGGCACACACAACGACTCCACAAAAAGATAATTTTCAAAACAACGTGCGGGCCGCACTATCCTGCAGGCCGTGAATTTGAGACCCCTGCTTTTTGATTAAATATCTAGTATCAATTGATCAACGGAAAAAAAGTGCTTCTCAACATAAACCCAAACGTGACGCAAGCGTTGGGGATATTTTATATGCACACCCCCAACATTTGAATATGTCAAAACAAGCCGAATCTACTGATGGTAAACAAGACACTCGAAGATAGCAAAAACGGCTCTCATGAGTCATGACACATGGTTGAGGTTTATTATAATCGGATACCACAACAAATCATTCGTTTGTTCGGCCCATTTCAAGCAAGCTTCACTCAGCGTCTTAAACTGAAGAAAGGGGCAATTACAAATATTCCTGCAAGCAGTAAGTAATTTATCCACTTATTGACTAGCTGATTAAACAATTTCTGATTAAATTGAAAGTTTCTTAGAGAGACCGCATTGTCTAGATCAGGGCTATTCAAATCTTACCCTGGAGGGCCAATGCGGTGCAGAGTTTAGCTCCAACCCTAATCAAACACACCTGAATATGCTAATCAATGTCTTCAAGATCAATAGAAAATCACAGGTGGGTGTGTTTGATCAGGGTTGGAGCTAAACTCTGCACCACATTGGCCCTCCAGGGTAAGATTTGAATAGCCCTGGTCTAGATGATGCAAGATGCTAGTACCATAACAATAGGAAACTCCAAGTACCATACAAAAGTAAATAGTGTGTCTAATGACAAAGGGTAATATTATTTTGTATTACAAAATACAACCGTAGATACCGTTCACTCGATCCTTCTAGCAAACATCACCTTTACCACCATATAAGTTAAAACGATAGTCAGTGGAGATTGCTGAAATGCAGCTTACTTGTTTATTGGTGTTTTCAGATCATCCACGCCGCGCGAGAGAGAGTTCGCGTGCATATGGTTGCCAGATTGGACATGTTTATGTAAAAACCAGAGTGTATACAGGTTTTTTTTTCCACAGAAATACTGTTTGGGACATTTGATTACTGAAATCTGGCAACCGGCGAATGAGAGCTCTCTCGCGTGCGGATGATCTGAAAACACCAATAAACAAGTAAGCTGCATTTTATCAATCTCCAATTGAGATGTTTTGCTTAAAGTGTCATTCAGTTGGTCTGTGTTCTGTCAGGACAGTCAGGACTCATGAGCCGCTTCACTGAACAGCTGAACTGCTGTGAGCTGTTAGCTGGTGAAATAAGCCAATCAGAGCAGAGCTCAACATTAAAATTCATGACCCTTCCAAATAAGGCAAAAACAGAGCAATACATCTTAGGGACAATTTATAGGGTTGTACATGGACCTGTAAAACTGTATCTGGACAATTTTTGCCCTTAAATAAGCCACATACCCTCTATGTAGATATCAGAGAACAATTCAACATAGTGTTTCAAATCCTTCTAAGGCACCTTTAAAGAAAATATAAATAAATGATTAATGAAAAGGATACAGAAGTGAGAGTTGGTTACCTGCAGTGGATGCCAGAGTTTAACAGTTCCATCTTCTGATGTTGAAGCTACCAACAAGTCTTCTGATTTAAAGTTCTCTCCTAGGTCTGTATGGGAAGAAAAAAAATGGTTTAGATAATACAACTTTTTTTTTCTTTGTGAGCAAGACTATTTGGATATCAATCTGCTGTTTGTGTGTATATTTGTGATTTAGTCACAGTACCTGGTTGAGAGACAACTGTGCAGTGATTGAGACGATACTTGTGGGCCTGGATCCTGGTGACTTGCATACCGGATTCCCACTTCCAAACCATCAGCAGTCCATCTGTAGACCCTGCCATTACATGATCCTCCTATAGACAATAAAACGTACATAAATATCAACAGTTCCAATTTTTGTATGTCTTTTTGTGACATGTACTTTGAACTTAAGTTGCAACTGCCTTACCCAACAGCCCAATGTGCTCAAAGATGAATTAGACAGGATCTCTCTCAGCAAACTTCCTGTCTGGATATCCCACATCCTCAGCTTACAATCGCTGGAGCAACTAAGCTGAGGTATGAGAGATGTTTTGTATTTGGTTACAGACACAGAATCAGATGTTATTAAAATTAACTAACTGCACTTTACAAATGATTTTCTTACCACAGCAGATGATGTCCAGGCACATCCCGTAATCCAGTCTCCATGGCAATGGGGAAAAGACCGGGAAAGAACTGGAGGGGAGGAGTTTACGTTCCATATCATCAAAGCCTATTGGAAGAGATCAAGATCAAAATTGAGTGAGAGAGATATTGTTTATTTTTCCATTTTTTTTCTAGTGATAGATGTGGAGTGGACCAAGTACCTGATCTTTCCCTCCTGACAGCAACTCTTCCCCATTAGGACTGAAGGCAAGGCATGCGACCCCTCCATTGTGACCTCTCAAAATACACATCACCTTAGGGTCGATCCAGGGCTTAGAAGTCAATTTACTCTTCAACCACAGAGCAATAGTGAAGTCATCTAAAACAAAATTACATTTTCAATAAAAATAACATTTAAAAAAATATATAAACAACTTCAATAAAAATACATCATGAAAATGGATATTCATTCTGAGATTTGCTAAAGACTAAATATTACAATGTTATTAATTTAATTATTAGTGCTTTTAAATATTAACTTTAAGTGAGTGTTAAATGATGGGAAAGATCATTTAAATTTAAAAATAGGTTGAAATTAGTTTGAAAAATTTAAATATCCAATATGGACCAAAAATCAATCGATAAAATGTTTTATGACCACTGACCAGATGCAGATGCCACACAAGTGGAGTTTTGAGCCAGGGCGAGGATAGCTCCCTTCTGCACACCAAAAGATCCCATCAAAACAAGGCTTTCCAAATTTCCTCCTTTCCTTTCCCAGACTCTGAGATGGTGGTCCATGCCCCCAGACAGCAGCAGCTCTGTTCCTCCACCCTCCATCCACATGAGGCAGAGCATGGACACCTGCAGATGCTTCTCACTGGCCCAGACCTTCTCTCCTTCAGCACAAAACATTTTGAGATAGGTTATATTTCTGTTTACTCACAGTCCTCTCCGTCATTTTTAAGTGGATAGTTTTTTGCACTTTATTCTGTTCATGTTATGGCTTTTGAGAACAAGTAAGATTTTGAAGCAGTTTGAGAACGTGAGTATGTCTGGATGAGCACATTTGTATATGCTGGATGTAAATGTTTTTGTACCTGACTTCAAATTGAACATTTTGATACCCTCTCCATGGTAACCCACAGCGGCGTACCCACTGGCCACAGCCACACACAGAGCATTAGCTTCATCCTCATGTCCGGCGTGCTTTTGCTGCTGCTGCAATACTGGTACCTGCAAATAATGATTAATTAACATTATCCTTATAGGAACACAATAAAACAAAAAAACATTTGCATTTCCTGAAGGAAATATCTATGCTTTCAAGGTAACAAAAGAATAGTGTTGATGTTTCAGGAAAGATCTGGTTCAGCATATAATGAAACACACCAGTGCTGCTTTGGTTGTGTGTGAGAATCAATATCATGTGACAGTCTTTGTAGTGTAAAGAGTGCTATAGTTGGTTTTATTAGATGTGTGGCATTTTTGAGATACATATTATAAGTAGAAAATATGATCCAATTACATGACATGATGATTAATGTGATCACATTTACAAAAAATATATATTCATATTTATGCAACAACAAAACATATATATTTTTTATTAAAAAAGTAATATTTGAATTATCTTCATTTATGCCCCTAAATTAAAAGAATTAATTCACAGCAAATTAAAAAGTTATATTAACAGGCCGTAATATCATTTAAACATATTCAGGTATACAAGTTTACAAAAAAACAACAGATACCACGCCTTGTAATCTGTACTTCAAGCAGTTCAGGCTGAATTCATTGTTGATTTTGATACTTATTTGTCAGGACTCGGGTTTGTATTCTTAATCAGCACTACTGCTGCACACCACTCTCTCACCTGTCTCTCATTTAAGTTTCCCGCTCTTTATTTTGGAGGCAGCTGTGCTGCATCATAATCAGGGCTCTTGCACACTTCTCACCTGTTTCTCCTTTCATTTAATTTCTCACACTATTTAGCTTCCTCTCGTACCTTCCTTCTTTGCCAGAGTGTTTTGACTGCTTTTCTGTCATTCTCGAGCCTCTTAGAGGTTAAATCTATTTTAGTCCTGTCAAGTTTTGATTCTGTTTTGTTTTCCCCTTGTCTGGTCCAGCCCTACAGCTAGTGATGGCCAAATGAAGCGTTTCGAAGCATTATTGCTTTCTGATACAATTGTGTCGAAAATGGTTCATTACTCGAAGCTTCGTTCAGATAGAAATTGCAGCACCATCTCCTGGTGAAGTAAATGTAATGCAACAAAGCTGACAACCATAAAATGCAAGTAGGCTTATGTTCACGCCCCGTTTATTACGGGTTTACCAAGGCGATCAAAGCTGAAACAGTGTTAGTGCTGTGAAACGCATTTATGTAAGAGCATTTTACAGATACTGATGAATTTGTTCACCTTGATAATAAAACATTATCATGATGTGTGTGTGTGTAATTATTTCTTTAGACAAGGACAGATCAGACCAGGTTTAAAAAGTTTTTTTTTTCGTGTTTGGGACATATTCCATTAGGATGTGATGCCCCCACCAATAGAACCCAACACCTATCAGAAGAGAGCCACAGAGACCACTATAATTCCCATTACAACCAATACAATTCCCATTAAAACCATTAAATGCAATAGAATTTCAGTAATGGTTTCTATAGTTTTATTTATTTATTTATTTATTTATTTATTTATTTATTTATTTATTTATTTATTTTATTGTTTTATTTGTTTTTTAGCATGGCAGTATCATGTGTGAAAGCACATAAGAAATACAACCGGCAGGTTTAAAACCTGTCAACACTGATTGGGCTGTCAAAGCAGTCAGGTGGTTCACTACAGTAGTGAAGCAGTGTGTTTGCTTCAGAAGGCATTTTCACGTGACTAGTGACGTAATGATACAAGAGTTTGAAGCAAGCTTCGTAGCATCAGTGTCAGACGTAACATCACTACCTACAGCTCCCTTTTTCTCCTTTTTGGGGATTGGCTTTTGTTATTGAGTCTGTGCCAGTTCTTGGACTGTTCCCTGCCACGCACTTTGCTTGTTTTGTTGGCCCTGAACCTACCTGCATCTTGATCACTCTCCTGATTTGCTCTCTTGCATTACTGCCTCACTGGACTTTCTGCCTGTCCTTGGATTGTGTCTACAGCTATTTCCCCTGACGTGGCAGCTCGGCTGCCCAATTAAATATTGTTTCCTTTTACTTTGCTTTCTGTCCTAATAAATATTTTGAACAGATCTGCTCTTGGGTTCTGTTCTTCCATCCAGCCCCCAGACTTATTATGCTGCTTAGAAGTAGCAATTCTAATTTAAAAACATAAAAAGTACCTTTTTTTCTCCCAGTACAGTGACAGATCGCCCAAGACCACCAGACCAAACATTAACCTATACAACAAAAAAGACAGTGTTTTAGGATGCCTTTTAGAGTAAAAAAATAAATAGAAACAATTGAAAATTAAAGGGTTACTTTAGCAATTTAGCATATGACTTTGTATCAGTAGCAACCCGGGCGTATATTCGAATAATCATGCCTGAACACGGGCTGTGAATATATGCTGCGGCCGTGTTTACCTCAGCTCTAGTGATGAATGTAATCTGACTCCTGCTTGTGCCATGACACAGTTCAGTTTTAATTGTAGTGTCTGTTCTCTAACCGAACTAATTTTATGAAAATGAACACGGTGGGAAAGTGATCCAGTAATCCAGTGGTGGCTTTGGGAGTGGCCTTGTAGGGCAGCGAAGCAAGTGCATTATGGGAGTTGTTGTCTTTCATCCCCATGAGACAAAATATATTTTCCGTCTTTTCTCAGTCTAGAAGGCACCAAATTCAAAAATAATTTCACAATTCTACTACATTAATGACCCAGTTTTAATACAAAGCTTAATGCTAAATCACTGAAGAAACACTTTAAGACTGTAAGATCATAGTCCCCACCACACTGTCATGTCCAGCACTCAGCAAAAGGTTTCCTCCCTGCAGGAAGTTTAGTGACTGCGTGCAGCCACGGTGGGCATGATAACTGCCCACACAAGCAGCTGCTGCCACTGACCACAGCCGCACTTCTCCTGATAGACAGCCTGAGCACAATATGGAGGAGCAGGGAGAGAAAGACAGACTCCGCACTGAACTCTGATGACCTAACAGAGTCTGAAAAAGAGAAAGCGTAGGGAGGGAAATTAAGCTTTAGTATATCAGGCATAGTTACATATCTTTGGAGTCTTTCCTCACCATAATGTTTTTCTGTTCAAGCCAGTTCCACAAACGAACAGCTCCATCCCAGCAGCCCACTGCCAACAGCTGGCCCTCAAGGTCAAAGTTCACACAGTTCAGGGGTGAGGGATTCATGAGTGTTGCCACCTCTGTGCTCTTCTGCGCTGACCACACCTGAGTACGGCCACATAAATGATGAATATTTCAGTACAGTACAACATCACACCTAGTTCAGATACAAAATGATATTTCTGTGGTTTTACCTTCAACTGTAAGTCTAATGAAACTGTGGCAAAGATTTTTCTGTCTGGACTGACATCACATCCTGTGATCTTGTTGGAGTGGGCATTCATGTGGGCAGTTCTTAAGGTGACAGAACATGTCATGCACAGGTATGTCATCTTTGGTTGATTTTTTTGCTATGTAAGCAAGTTGTACATTTGAGCTAGAATTTTTTTTTTACCTGCAACCACTCGCAACATCCCACACCTCCACCTGCCCATCAAACGAGGTTGTTGCAAGAAGATCCACCCCAAGGAAGATACATCCAGAGATGCCATCCCCACTGCTCATCAGTGACTTCACTTCCTGTTTGAAAAAATAATAATATCAAAAAAGCCAATTATGATGTTCACTGATTTATCCTAAAAATGGCAAAAATCATAGTAGATATACGCCAATCAGGCATAACATTGGTCCTCCTTTTGCTGCCAAAACAGCCCTGACCCGTCCAGACATTGACTCCACTAGACCATTACAGACCAGGAACACCCCACAGAGCTGCAGTTTTGGAGATTATCTGACCCAGTCGTCTAGCTATGACAATTTGGCCCTTGTCAAACTTCCTCAAATCCTTACACTTGCCTATTTTTCCTGCCTCTAACATCAGCTTTGAGGATAAAATGTCCACTTACTGCCTAATATATCCCACCCATTAACAAGTGCCGTGATGAAGAGATGATCCGTGTTATTTATGTCACCTGGCTGTCAATGGTAGTAATGTTATGGCTAAACGATGTATGTTTATTTATGCTTACAACCGTTACCTGTCCAGTCTCTGTATGTAGAAAGTGAATTTTTCCTTCTACGGTTCCCACTGCTACAAGTTTTCCATCAGGACTCACCACCACACAACTTGGCTCAGAGTGGAAGGTGGAAACCAACTCACTGAGCAGAAAAAACAACATTCAAACAACAAATGTATCTAGATAAACAACCTTTGCACATAGTAGTGCACAGAAATTCTGAAACCACATTTTTAAATGAAATCTAGTTCTACATATAAATTCTAAACCTTAATAAAAGTGGATTTTAGGATTTTTGTAGGATAAAAAAAAATTAAAGGATGTATAAGTGTATAACAGTGTTTTTATAGGTCAGCCAGCATTAATTTAGACGTATAACTAAATGGTTCGACTCTGAATCTGAAAATAATATGCAATTAATCAGACACAATACAAGTACCTGACTTCTTTTTGCGCTGTATCTGTGAAGTTTAGCCATTTTACAGCATGCACCCCTCCATTTTTTGATATGCTTTCAGCCCACAAATGTGCAGAGCTGTCACATGGTTCATTAAGAGCTGTTTGTACAAAGAGAGCAGGCCATTGAGAGAGGAGGAGGCTGTGGCGCTTCAGAAAACTGAGACAGTCTTCAAAATCCTTCAGGTTATCTGAAAAAACACATGAATTTGGTATAGGTTTAAAGCAAAAATTGTAACTCTTAGTTTCAGTACATATTAAGATCATGAATCTATTTTGAGTCCTTTTTAATGTCAGAGAAGTTGGGTTTCATAATATAAAAGAAAAATACCTGTTGATTTTTTTGATTGCATCTGATTGGTCCCATATTTTTGGCCTAAATGGATAAAATGAAATACAATCGATATGAGAACCTGTGAACTAAACAGAAAAAAAAGAAAAATTTTGTACTACAAAACATCAGATGCTTTACCGAACAAAATGTAGGTCTCCAGAAGTTGGTGAAGAAGTCCATGCCGCACATTAGCATAGAGGAAGTAGTAACTTGATAGCAGAAAACACAAAGGCTCCCACTGATTACTGCCCATCTGATCAGAGAGAGAGAATATATATCTCTTATGAGTTTATAAGCTCGCATTTGTCACTAAAGCTGAAGTTGGTTGAAGAAGAGAGTAGGGGGACACTGACCAGGTGGGCAGGGAGTTGAGACAGAATATCAGCATCAGAGTGAAGAAATGTGTCATTCCCTTGAGGATTTGACCGCACCCAAAGATGAGCTGGGAAAAAAAGTTATATAGACATAAATAATGATTTGTTTGTAAACAAGAAAACAGATTTGCAGACAGGATGAGATTACATTAATGAATGAAGCAACACAGTAATGCAAGTAAAAATGTTTTTATATGTGATAGTTGTAACGACTGAGACAAATCAGACACAATTATTTATTCATTATATTTAACGAATGATCCAGCAAACTTACTCTCCCGACAAAGTTTGGTGAAAACATCTCCCAGAAGAGCAAGAAAGGTCTCTGTTAGTTACCATGGCTACCATCAGATAAGACTTGGTTTACGAATTAAAGGAATTTCCAGAGAGCTGTGACTGTGATTCTTTTTGAAAAGGGACCCAATGCCATTAAAGCAGACTTTCTTTGTTTACAAGTAGCACGCGGAAACTCCGCCACTCTGCCGTCATTATGTTAAGCCATGCCCACCGACTCTATACACAATGTTATTGGCCTGACCAGAGTTTGTTTTTTCCAGCTCACAAGTCTATGGAGAGTTGCTAGACGACAATCGCTGCAAATAAGATTTGCTGCCGCTAGGGTGCGTCTAGATTTCTATGCTAGACCAATGGTGGAAAAGTGGCTAATGTAATTTATTCCTCTGATGGCAGAAATCATTTAAATATGCTGATTTGGTACTTAATTAAGATTTCTATCATTGCTAAAGATGAAAAGTTAAGTTGCATTTATTTTAAAGAAGAAATATTTTGTAACAATATAAATGTCTTTAATTGAATGCATCCTTGCTGCATAAAAGTATTAATTTCTTTAAAAAAAAAATCGTACTGCTTCTAAATTGTAGTGTATAAAACACATAAAATGTACAACAATTTGCACGCATCTTGTTTTACCTGAAAATATCAGATGACTTCTGGTTCTACTCTCCTCAGTAGACAGGTACAGATGTTCAAAGGCTGACCTCACCTCTGGATGGGTCAAAGTCAGGAGGTCATCTGACCCCTGACTGTGAGACCGTCCAATTACACTGGCGATCCAATAAGAATAAATTACTATGTGTCAAACAGAAGCTATTATTTATGTCCACATATTTGACTGTGCTATATGTGCTGTACCTGTGCAAAGTTTGCGCTAGCTGAGAGAATACTGCCATGGGAACACGGCTCTGTGGATGCTGTGCTATATGGAGAATTTCCTGCCATGACACCAGTCCACCTCTGCAGTTTAAATCATTGCACATGTTCAGTATAGTGTAAAGATCACACTCGCGCAGCCCTGTGGAAGAAACAGATTGGTGATGAGAAATAAATATTCTCAATACACCTACATAAAAATAAAAATGTTATTTAAATCATTTAATTATTTAAATTCATTAAAAAAAGAAAAAACATACAATTAAATTAAACGTCTAACAACATTACAATAAAAACTATGAAAGATCTTAAAATGGGATGCAATTTATAATTAATTTTGGACCAAAATGTATTTTCGATGCTTCAAGAGATTCTAATTAACCAACTGATGTCACATATGGACTACTTTGATGATGTTTTTATTAGCTTTCTGGACATGGACAGTAAAGTGTGCATAGACTGCATATGCTCTGGGACTAAAATGTTAAATATCTTAAACTATGTTCCGATCATGAACGGAGGTCATAAATTTCATTTTTGAGTGAACTTACCCTTTAATATTTTAACTTTTAAGAGAGAAGGGCTGGGAAATTTAATTTGAGCTTTTCCCCTATAGATACAACCAAGCCAGAAATAAATAAATAAATAAATAAATGTATTGTACCGGTGGAAGAGATGGCAAGAGTGGCTAATGCCCATCCCAGTCCTGCTCTGCAATATTCAGTCTCCAGCCTCAGCAGACTGTGCTGCACCAGCTCACCAAGGGACTGAGGAAGAGACTGAAGGCTGTCCTTCATCTAAAAGACAAATTTCATCATCAACAATATGTTCAACTTTACATTTATTAAGCTAAAAAACATTATGTGGATCACTATAAAAGTGATTGAACAATATTTTACCTTCTCAAAGGAGACATAACTCCTGAGCTCCTCACAGGCCAAATGGAGGTAGAATGGACTCACAGAGCCTTTCTTCATCAGCAGTGTCTGAAGCTACAGGGGAACACAACAATACATTCACTAGCTATGCAAAAACAGCTCTCAATTTTTCCTTACAGTACTCCAACAGCAAGAAAGCAGAAGGGAAGTTCACCTGGTTATTGAATGCAGAATCGCTCAGTTTCTTTCCAAACCCAACAAGCAGCTTCTGCACAATCTCCTTCTTGTCAGGTAAAGATAATTGCCCCAATGGAAATGACATGGCAGCTGTCCTTTTGCTAATAGTGTTTTGTAGGGATGAGTCTGAAGTAACACTCAGAACCAAACAGACACCCTGAGAGGAAAGTGAACACAGTAACTGGCTGATGAGAAGGTTTCATACATTTTAACCACATACATTTCATACATTTTATTTAAAGGGTTAATTCCCCCAAAAACAAAAACGCAGGCCCTGTCCACACGAACCAGCGCTTTCCTAATCCGATCTTTTTTTTCCCTCGTTTCAAGAAATATCTGCGTCCACACGAGATTGCGAAAACGGACTAAAAACGATGTAGTTTGCATGCCAGGCCAGTGTGTGGTGCTGTAATTCTGCCACAGAAATACACTAAAAACAGGGAAGAAGAGTTGTGGCTAGCAGGGGTATAGCAGTGGTCGGAGGTGAGGCAAAATATCACAATAAAATAACAAAAAATACTAGGGTCGGGACTCGATTAAAAAAATTAATCTAATTAATTAATTGAAATTAATCGCATTTTAATTGCATAAAAATATTTGACCTGTGAACAATGAGAAGTAATTTTTCACATGTATTTTTAGTATACTATTGAATAATGACTGAATACATAAGCTTAATCAACAAAATATTGTTTATTTATTTCAGTCCAGCAGTGCAATGTTTGCCATTAAGTTTAGCAAAAGCATATTTGTGATATTTGAGGCTCAATGTGCTGCGGTGATGCGCAAATTCCTTGTTGTATATCTTGCACACAACCATGCTCTTGACGACGCTTCCATTCTTTCGTTTTTTAAAACAAAATTTCCCATCACGGCCAAGCAAAACAGTCTCATCAGCTTCTTCGTTCATGTTCACTCATGGTTTGTTGTTGTCGTGACTCCGGAGCGCTAGTTGGTGTTCCAGTATAATCGGTCCGTCGAAAATCATTCATTGAAAAACGTTCCGCGGTGCAAAAATAAGTGTGGTTAAATTTTATTTTATAATAAATTAAGGTCACGTTAAAGTAATACGCGTTAAAGTCACGTAATTATTTAATCTTAATTAACGCGTTAAGTCCCGGCCCTAATAAATACATTTGCTGCTTAACAGATGTGTTTTTTTAATGCCTACACCTACCCTAACCCTAAACATACCCTTACAATAACGCAGATACGTTAATAAAATGACCCGATATTGATGTGCGCATGCCCAGTGCCCGTAGTTGTATCCCTTAACTCTTCACCGTGCCGGACGTAGTGTGATGACATCACCGTTTCAGAAAATATACGGATTCGCTGTACACACGAAAACGGAAGATTTTCAGATTTACCCACTTTAGGACCCGGTTCCAGAAAATATCGGATTCATGCTTCTAAAACACCGGATCCATGTGGACGAAACGCTGATACGGTACAAAATTTATACGTATACAGCTAAACGCGCCTCCGTGTGGACGGGGCCTCAGTTATCATTTGCTCACCCTCGTGTCGTTCCAAACCATAATACTTTTGTTCATCTTTGAAACACAGGTAAAGATATATTTAATGAAATCTGAATGATTTCTCTATGTTTATATGTGAATAAAATCCTAAATAAAAAGTTCATCATATAAAGCAATTGTGTTTGTTTTGAAGATTTGGATTAAACTGTCTGATTCATATGTTTTAAAAAATCAGAGTTTTGGGTTTCCAGTGGAGGGACAGAAACCTCTTCACTTGTGTTTTGAAGATGAATGAAGGGGTGAACTACCACTTTAAGTGTGCTCTCACACCTTAGGGATGTGCTGTGGTATCCATTCTGACACCCTTTGACCTCGACCATCATGGACACGGTCCGCCCCATCAACAAGCAAGGCCAGTGGCTTCTCTTTGCTCAGGTCCCTCAAATTCAAGTGAAACTCAGACAACAAGTCTCTGTAATGCAACAAACAAGAGAATAATTATGAAAAGAGTTTGCTTGTGTTAGCATATGACAATGCATGTTACATCAGATCCTTCCTTACTTATAAGATGTGTTTGGAGGCAACTCCACATCATCTTTTCTTTTCCTCAGCCACAGAACAAGACAGCGAAGAAGCTGCTCAACACTGCAAGCTGACTGGCTAGCATCTGTGGAGTAGGATATAACATCACAAAGAGGGGCTTTCTTGTTTTTGACAGAGGTTTTGAGTGCCTGGGCCAGGGCAGCCTTAATAAAACAGAAGAGACAGAGAGATATTCAGATTAACTTAATTGTGCTGCTTGTAAATCATCATACATTGGGCTTTGAAGATACATGAAGATACAGATGATTATTTGTACAAATGTACGGTTACCATGAACACAGTTTTGCCCTCTCCAGGTGTTCCCTCAACCATCAGAATTCCTCCTTTTTGCTGACATTCTTGAACCTTTTCTGTTGCCATTGAAATAAGCTTTGCCCTGCCGTGAAATTGCCGCTGTTGGGAATCCTGATGGACTTCCTGTTCTTTAATCTCTGAGGTTAAATCTTCATCTGTCTCCTACAAAAAAAGTAGAGAAAATAAATAAATAAATAAAATGAATAAAATATTCACCCCTCATTCAATAACTGTAAAATAAGATCTGGGATGTATGAGGGCCCATATGTCAAGATTTTTATTTATTGTGAAATGTGTAAACATGAGGTTAAAATATAGAACAATTTGATAACCCAAAAATTATGTAATTAAACACTGATAAATAATCAAATAGAAAGTAAAATATATCAAATTTATATCATAAAAAAAATGACAACTATGAAGTGTTTGATAATTGCATATTTGCATTTCTACATCTACTATTATCAAAGAAGATGGGACCTAATCGGGACCTAAAGGCTAACAAATCTTGACAATTCTATTCTTTAGAAAATAATTTGGATAACCCCAATATGCAGAATATCCCAATATTTATATAATGTATACAACTAGAATATACTAAAAATAGGTGAGTACTGAATTAATTTATTTTTAATTTATGTTTTTAATGATCAAACTGCAGACACATCTGTACAGACATATTCATATATATTTATCCATATCATCCTTGATCATTGTTTAACTGATTTCTCTTTCAATTTATTTTTCAAACAGTGAAACCCCCATAAAGGGGAACATATGAAAACTGACCTCCACAAAGAGCTGCTGTACGGCTTCCCAGATATCCTCCAGCACTGAACTCCCAAAGTCCTCTAGACCTTTCACATAGGGCTTTCCATCCACCACCCCACCCCATTCACAGGGATAACTAAAAGAATATGAAGTAGAGCACAAAGAATAAATAAATAACATCATTCATCACTGTGCATGGGAAAACAAATGTACAGAACTCACTTTTCTGTCACTTTAAACTCGTTGTTCTGGATCCATGATTTCAGGCTGTTCATTTTAGCTTCAGCTTCTTTGGATTCTGCCACAAAGTCTGTTCTCCATGCCACTGGTACTGAGCTAAACATACAAACACACGAAATGTAGATGATATGACATACTGAACTTAAATTACAGAGCCTCAGAAACATTAGCTTGCAGCTGTAATTCTTTTGTCCTTTATTTCATTTTCAAGTCAAATCAAGACAAACAAAATTAATCCGCTGAAAAATGATAGATGAATGTATACCTGGTGAGTTGGGGTGATCTAAAGTAGAAGAACATGCGGCTCTGGGCAGAGTCTGGATACAGCGTTTGAAACTGTCGAATCTCCATTTCAGTAATGGATAACCCATCAGCTGCAGAGTTCAGCTGGCAGAGTGAAGCATGAAAGCAGTTCATGAAACTTTAGGACAAGGAGCCCAAACCAGTATACAGTCGTGTTATGTTGCTTTGGCTGTAAGTAATTAGGAGTGATCTAATATTCAAATTCTGGTTGATAGCAATAATGTTAAAGGAAATAATGTTATGGCTAATAACAGATAAATGGCGGTTTTAAAATTCTATGCTTTGTCTAAATAAATTATATTCTATACTATTTTTAAAATTAATTTAAAAGGAAAGTTAAATATAAAAACCAAAAAACACTTTTTTTGTGACTGTAGTCACTAGAGATCACATCATTATAATGTACAATGACAAATTAATATTCATTTTGAGATTTGCTAAACATTACATTTAGTGTTAGTAAATTATTTTGTTTTTAAAGGATTACTTTAAGTGACCGTTAGATTATGGCAAAAGTAATATAAATAAATAAAAAATTGTGAAATGATAATTAATCATCGATTAGCAATTAAAAAGAAATGTATATATCATATGATAACCAATATAGCACTAATATTTTGTGCATCCCTAGTCATTTTAAAAAAATGCATAAAAGACTGAATCTGAACATGAAGGTCAAGATTTCCCAATAGCTACGTGCACAACACATAGCCTACGGCATAGCTACGGCATACACTCGACGCAGAAGTATAAATTGGGCTTAAAGGGTTAGTTCACCCAAAAATTAAATTTATGTTATTAATGACCCTAATGTCGTTCCTCACCCGTAAGACCTCCGTTCATTTTCGGAACACATTTTAAGATATTTTATATTTTAGTCCCAGAGCATATGCAGTCAATGCACACTTTACTGTCCATGTCCAGAAAGGGAATAAAAACATCATCAAAGTAGTCCATATGTGACATCAGTTGGTTGATTAGAATCTCTTGAATCATCGAAAATACATTATGGTCCAAAAATATCAATAACTACAACTTTATTCAGCATTTTCTTCTCTTCCATGTTCCTATTTTTAGACCAAAATGTATTTTCGATGCTTCAAGAGATTCTAATCAACCAACTGATGTCACATATGGATTACTTTGATTATGTTTTTATTAGAACACAGAACACAAAACACAGACCACAGGGTGAGCACCCCCTACTGGCTTGACTAACACCATTACCAGCAGCAACTTAGTTTTCCCAGTTGGTCTCCCATCCAGGTACTGACCAGGCTCAGCCCTGCTTAGCTTCAGTGGGAAACCAGTCTTGGGTGATATAGCTGCTGGTGTGCACAAGTGTGCTGTGATGCTCGGCCCCATCCATTTTCAACAGCGTTTTTTTTTTTAGAAATGGCTTGCTGCACCTTTAAACTTGAAGTTGTGCTGCACTTCAAAGAGTTTATATGACTAATCATCACCTGTATCACACTTTTGATAAAGAATATATCTGATAAATAAATTAAATTATTACCCAGCTGTATTGAGGAAGTTCAGGTAGGGTGGGGCGGGGTGGCACAAGGCCATATCTCTCCCCCAGAATTCCCAGCAGCAGCTGACTCCGGCAGACCTCAGACAGACAGAGCTCCACAGCACGGTTAGACTCCTCCTCTGTAACGCCCCAGCGCAGCTCTACTTCCTGCAGGTAGAGATAGTGTGCCGCTGCTCGCCTTCTGAGCTCTGGAAACACACTACGCACAAGAACATCTCTCTCCGAATGCATGTCCCTGAACGTAGAAGAGATGAACACTCGCACACCTTTCCATCTATGAAGAGAGAAAAGAAAAAATAAGAATGGACAAGGACAAATTTTGTTTAGCATTTCATTTTCAATGAACTTAAATCTAATGTGGTCTACAATTGAATCTACTATGGACTACAACCACCCAACTTAGACTTAAAGTGATTGACGCACATTTTGTTTAATAATACAAGTAACTTATAGATGTTTATTGTCATACCTGAACTTTGGTGTTGCTGGAAGTGTGATGACGTCTGCAGTTCTCTCGGGTTCAGTTTTGCGCCCCTGTGGTGGAGGGATGTTATAGACTCTGTCCATGTGCTCCACGTGCTGCAGCATCCTTGAGGAGCCTCTCTCAGAGACAAACCTACAGTCACAGAACAGATCTGAATGAACATCTGAAACGACTCCATTATTGCCATTATCTCTCATAATAGACTCAAGCGTAGGTTGCACAGTTGCAAAAAGTAAAATATATTGTCGTTTAGAAATCAAACACAAAGAACAATGTGTATAATCTATCTATTTATATGCAAACTGCCAAAATACAAGACGGTGCTTCTATGAAAATTGTGAAAATTTTAAACGTTATAAAATAATTCATTAAATGGATAGTTTGAATTTAACTGAACTTACTAACTCTAATCTGTTTTTGCAATTGAAGTTGAAAAATAATTACACACTCATTTAAAAAAGAAAGAACAAAAACATATTAACATCATTACAATATTCAAAAGCTCAAAAGTTTGGGGTCAGTATGTTTTTTTTAAAGAAATGATGGCAATTATGCATTAAACTGCTCAAAAGTGTGTTACGACCTGCGCTTTTTTGGGTTCTTTCTCTCTTTGCCTTTTCTTTCTTGTTCTGTCTTTGATTTCTGATTGTCCGATGATGGGGAGTACAACAGTCATTGGCAGTTCAGCTGATGTGTGGTCTTTATAAGGACGGAGAGCTCATTTCTAGACGGAGAGCTCATTTCTGTTAGTGATCGAGTTGAGAGCTCCTGAAACTCTCCTCCAGCTGATGATAAAACTTGTAAAGTTCAAATGAAAGTTGTTCTGATTCTTAAACACAGATCATGTTCAATTATGTTTAAAATATGTCAAAAGATCTTAACGCGTATGGAGTGTATTGCCTCTGTTTTGATGAACTTTTTGTGCTTTGTTTTTGATATGGAATTAGGTACGCCACTGTATTTTATTTTGCTATTTGATAAGGTTATTTAATTTATCTAATTTTCTTTTTATATTCACTTTCTTTGTTATTTCGAAGAAGAAGAGAAAGAAGAAAATTAGCATATTAAAAAGATTTCTATAGGATCATGAGACACTGAAGTCTTAAGGAATAAATTAAATGAAAATTAATGCATTCTTTAGTCCCCTCTTTATTTTTAGTTGTTTTCACTGTATTTTTTAAAAATGCAGCCATAGTAAAAATAAAGGGGAACCTAAATAGACTGCGCCATTGACCAACAAAAATCTGGTCAAAAATCAATAACCCAGAATTTGTGTTTCTGCACTATTGCGCGTTTCTTCGCGTTTAAAGGGCACATTAATAATATGCACCAATAGGCGGGTCCACAACGCGCGTACACTCTGCTTATTGCACACAAAAAATGAAAGGATTACAATGTAAAAGAATATTATTGTGTAGATAAAGATAAAAATGGACAGTTATTGCATGTATCAGAATGACCTATTTGCATAATGAAAGTGGCTACTTATTTAACTCATCGTGGTAATGCAACATGTATTTAAACTGGTTCAGGTTGAGGGTGTCTGTATTTCGCCATGTAAATAGGACCATGGTGCAAGCACAAATGGCTTTCAAAGGGAATGGGGAGATGAGACTCTGATTGGTTTACTGCACAGTACACTGAAAACACACCCATGGCTCATTAAGACACTAGGTACAACCCTTTTAGACCATGTGCCTGGTGCGCCGACCGTTTTTTGTTTGTTTTTTTCTCGTTAAAAACTAGCAAAAGTTGATTTCGGACAAGTGCACCTGCAGCATGCTCTTCAGACCACGTGCTTAGATCGTTCAAATAGGTCCAAGACTTCTTTCAAAAGCATAAAAAATCTTACCAACCCCAAACTTTTGAACAGTAGTGTATATTGTGAATATATGGTAGATCCTACACTAGCTCTTACTGACAATTGCATATTTTTTTTTGTTTTAAAGAAATATTTAAATAAATTCACAGAAGAGAATATGTATTGAGTACAACATAGGAATCAGCTAAAGATCTTACTTTAGGATTTGCTCGCTAAACCCCCAAATTTGCACAATGTTGGAGTGAAGTTTGTATTTCATATCATTTAGTGAAGACCTGTAAAAAACAAACAATACAAGATTTATTTGCAACAATGGCAATTTTTGCCACATTTTTGTTCCAAACAGCAGACCCTTTAAAGGAAACATAAACAGCTGTTCTTATAGAAGTAACATCAGACTCAATTTCAATTTTGGAAATTGAAGATGGAATAAGTTTCACAAAACATACGTTGTTCTGAGCCGCACCTCCATCACAACAGCATCATGATTAATATCTTGCCGATAGTTATTGATATGCGTCATCAAACCTTCGTCGGTGTAGGAACTTTCAAGCACAACTATACGATCCAGCTGTGGGGAGAGAGGTTTTTACAGACATGCCACTAATTTTAACCCATGTTTAATGCCCCTCGGAATAGCCATAAATTCAAAAGAAATTCACACCTTTGTCTTCTCTTCAGTCAGCTTAGCAAAGAATACAGATGCAGATATGTTTTCAGATTCTTCGTAGCAATTATTCATCTCCTGAGAGAGAGCGGGAGAGCGAAATCAGAGGATAAAGCACAAAAAAGGTGTGACACCATCCAAAAATATGTTATTATGCAACATTGGATATTTAAAGGGTTAGTTCACCCAAAAATGAAATTGATGTCATTAATGATTCACCCTAATGTCGTTCCTCCCCTATAAGACCTCCGTTCATCATCGGAACACAGTTTAAGATATTTTATATTTTAGTCCCAGATCATATGCAGTCTATGCACACTTTACGGTCCATGATTCGGATCACCAATGTCACGTGATTTCAGCAGTTCGGATCGCATCAAACTGCCAAACTGCTAAATTCACGTGACATTGGCAAACCGAATCATTGATCGATTCACTGATTCATGAACCGTTTGAATCTTTTTGAAGGAACACGGAAGAGAAGACAATGCTGAATAAAGTCACAGTTTTTTATATTTTTGGACCAAAATGTATTTTCGATGCTTCAAGAGATTCTAATTAACCAACTGATGTCATATATGGACTACTTTGATGATGTTTTTATTAGCTTTCAGGACATGGACAGTAAAGTGTGCATTGACTGCATATGCTCTGGGACTAAAATATAAAATATCTTAAACTGTGTTCCGATGATGAATGGAGGTCTTACGGGTGAGGAACGACATTAGGGTGAGTCATTAATTACATAAATTTATTTTTTGGGTGAACTAACCCTTTAATTGTGCATGCTTATCCACTGCTTTTACATTTTAATACGCTAACAATTTAATAAGTGTTAAATTTCATCTTTAGCAAATCTCAAATTGAAGCTGTACATTATAATGTTGTAATGCCTAACTTCACTTGTAGCGATTTTATTTTCTAGTTTTCTTTTTATAAACAACTTGCACATATATATATAAACAGTTGTGGTCAAAATTGTTGGTACCCCTGGTAGATATGATCAAATATGGCTGTAAAAAAATAATCTGCATTGTTTATCCATTGGATCTTTTTTTTTTTTTTTTTAAATCACAAAAATCCAACCTTTCATTTAAGAAAAATAATTGAAAATGGGGGGTAAATCACATTATGAAATAAATTATTCAGTGCATATTCAGTGGTCAGACACGACTGGAAAGTCAAAAGGGACCTGGTTCTGTGGTCAGGATGAAACTATGAAATAGCTTTTTGGCAGCAAATCTACCAGATGGGTTTGGTGCAAACAGGGATAAAAAAATACCCCATGCCCACGGCTAAAAATACAGCTGGATCTTTAATGTTGTGGGCCTATTTTTTAGCTGGAGGTCCTGGACATCTAGTTCAGATACATGTTATCATGGATTCTAGCAAATACCAAAAGATAAAAAATCAAAACCTGATGGATTCAGCTAGAAATCTTATAATGGGCCGTGGTTGGATCTCCCATTAGGACAACGATCCAAAACAAACATCAAAATCAACACACAAATGTGTCACTGAGCACAAAATGAAGCTTCTGCCATGACCGTCCCAGTTTCCTGACATGAACCCTATAGAAGATTTGTGGCTGAACTAAAGAGAAGAAGCACCAACATGGATCTGGAAATCTGAAGGATCTGGAGAGATTCTGCATGGAGGAATGGTCTCTGATCTCTATTCAGGTGTTCTCCAAACTCATCAGGCATTATAGAAGAAGACTCAGAGCTGTTATCTTGGGAAAAGGAGGTTTCAAAAAGTATTTAATAAAAGGGTACCAACAATTGTGGCCAACGTGTTTTGGAGAAAAGCATTTATTTCATATTGTGATTTACTCCCCATTTTCAATTATTTTACTTCAATGAAAGGTTAGATTTTTGTGAATTTTTTAAATAAAAGATCAAAAGGATAATCAATGCAGATTTATTTTTTTTCAGCCATATTTGATCATATTTACCAGGGGTACCAACAATTTTGACCACCACTGTATATACACATATACATAAAATAAAATGGAAATTCTTACATTCAGTTCCTTCATTGCTTGTCTCACATTATCCAGAAGGACATCAGACTTCAACTTAAACTCCGCAAAGTCTTTGTATCCATTCAGTATGACTTGGGAATCTTCGCTGCAGTAGCTAATCATCATGCATAAAAGCAGTGCAACTTCCTGTTCCTGCAGAAGCAAAAGAAGTATACTTCACAATAGGTTTCATTTTGACTAGAAACCTAATTTCATAACAAACTATAGGAATCATATATACAACATGCAAGATAAAAAAATAAATCCACAGTCACAGATGTTCATATCTAACCGATGCTGAGAGTTTATCATTGTCAATGTTATCGGTGCTTTCAGGGGGCAAGCAGATATCTTCAGCACCACTCCAGTCTCGCTCCTCTGAAAAATGAGCATTAAAGATCACAAGAGTGCGTCCAGGGAGAGGGGGGATGTTGTACTTGCAGGAGATCTGCACAGCTTTCTCCAAAGCACAGCAGTACTTCTTCAGAAGCTCCTGAGTGTACAGTCTCTGACTAACAAATTACATTACAAAAACACAACATCAATGTCAGGAGTAAAACAAACTAAAATAATGTATTATATTATACTACGTATACTATGTAATGCGTTTCTTTAATAATAAATACACACTTTGCTTTTCTCAGGAGATTGCGTTTGGTGTTGAATATGCGGTATACGAAGGGAACTCGCATTGTAACTCTCAGTCTCTTGCGTTCTGTCGTTTCCCAATTGGTGTGTTTGAATCGTTTGCTCTTTGGCAATTTCTTCAGAATGTCTTGCAGGATCACCTTGGAGCTTGGCACCTTGACTCTAGGCCCACCAGCTGAAAGGGGAGAACATGTCACTCAAACTTTCTCTAACATGCATTACAAGACATTTACATTATTACATTGTGATTCTAGATGAATTTGTATTTGAAAACTAATGAGACTGTGCATTTTTTTTTTAGATTTAAATCTAGCCTACTGCTCAATAAGTGACAAAATGAAAAGTTATTTTCATTGTGTCACTTATTGAGTGCTTTTCTAGACCGATATGGCTAAGAACTATACCCTCATTCCTGCGTAAAAATCAGGGAACTTTTCTGCCGTACCATGGATGCTTGGAAAACTTCCGTCAACATAACCAACGTGACAACCTGCTTGTACAGAGAGCGTGCTGGGGACTATTTTCATGTGTTACGTAATATCATTGTGCTGTTGCACCCATGGTACAGCAGCAAAGTTTCTTGATTATTACGCAGGAATCAGAGTGTAGTTCCTAGCCATATTAGTCTGGAAAAACACAGCTTTTTATTTTGCGTTGGTCTTAGTACACGATGTAACTATAAACATCACAACATGTAAATAGGAAAATGTTGGTGTTATTTTGTCACAGCTGTAGGCTAGATGACACCGCTTACCTCCAGTCTTGGTGCTAAGCTAGGCTAGCGATGGGTGCGTCCGACAGAGTTATGGCACACACAGAGATGAGAATGGTATGTATGAAGGACTTATTAACTCTGGGGGATATGGTGAATAAGCTAAAAAAATATTTAGCTACTTATTAATAAGTCCTAAATTCAATTTTTAAAGGTGCCCTAGAATGAAAAATTGAATGAACCTTGCCATAGTGAAATAATAAGAGTTTAGTATATGGACATCGCATACTGTGAGTCTCAAACACCATTGCCTCCTACTTCTTATGTAAATCTTGTGCATGAAAAACACAGTGGAAAAATAAGTGAATCTCAACATAATGCCAACTGTGACACAATCGCTGGGATCATTCATATGTACGCCACCAACATTTGCATATGTCTGAACAAGCGACACTCAAGGATAGCGAAGAAACAACAGCTCATGTTCACACAAAGGTCATGTTCCAGGCTGTACAGGGGACGTGAGGACTTGTCATACCCTTCCCACAGATAAAACATGTCAACAGTCATGGTATTATAATCTGATACAGCAACAATTTAATTGAAACTTGTTCGTTTGCTCGGCCCATTTCACCGCGGACAGTTTTTCTAACCTGGGACAATATCAACAAATAAGCTGCATTTTAGCAATCTCCATTTGAGATTTTCTGCTTTAAGCGTCATTCAGTCGGTCTGTGTTCTGTCAGGACGGTCAGGACTAACGAGCCGCTTCACTCAACAACTGAACTTGTGTTAGCTGCTGAAATAAGCCAATCAGAGCAGAGCTTAACATTAATATTCATGATCCTTCCAAATAAGGCAAAAACAGAGCATTACATCTTAGGGACAATTTATAGGGTTGTAAATGGACCTGTAAAACTGTCCAACCTTAAATAAGCCACATACCCTCTATGTAGATATCAGCGAACAATTTAACATATTGTTTCAAATCATTCTAGGGCACTTTTAATAACCACTAAAATCAGGAAACCAATGACACTACACAAACTTACCAAATTTACAGAGCTCCAAAATGACTTTATAAGCAGACAGGAAACGAAAGGGAAACTGTCTGCTCTGGATTACAGCATTCTGTAAGATTAATTCAAATCTGTAAATTACTTGATCATCCTGTGTTCCAGTAAGCGGAAATCTAAATGCAAAATGCTCACCTTCGAGGTCAGTCGGTTAAGGATTATAGAATGATGTTTCTCACTGATGCCCACAGAAATCATGCTCCTCAGGTTCCTTAGCATTGCCATAAAAGGAAGAGACTTTCCATCTGCAATCACAAAAAAACATATATTAAGTATGAGACGATGTTCAAGAGTTAAATACATTTTGGACCCAGCCTCTTTCACACCGATGAGTTTCTCCCAGGTGGCAGCTTTGTTTCCCTCCTGACTTAGTTTGCGTTCCCATGTGTCAGGTAGCTTAAGTTTCATCCGTTTTCCAGCTCGCTCTCTCTCCCAGACCCCACTAAGACCACTGCGATTGAAGGACTTCAGATCACTCGGGTATCTGCATGCAAAAACAGGTACATAATCACTCATGGAAAGTTACACTGGACTGAGCAATCAGTTCACCAACATTAAATAGATCTGACTAAAATATTTATGCCACTTTGAAGGACTTACTTCTTTCCCAGAATGGCCATGACATGTGCTGCAGATTCTTTGATGTGAAGGCGCTTTATCATCTTCTTGAGGTTAAATTCACTCTGTTTTTTATCCTTTGTAGCACGATTCTGGCTTTTCAACTACATCATAAAATACAAAACCGTATCAAAAGATGTTCAGAAGACATTTTGACATGCAATAATCATTTGCAATGTTACATCAAACAAATAAAACTAAACATGGCAAAGCTCACATATTTTTGGAGAATCGAGTCGTCCATTCTGACGAGGTCACCCCACGTTTTCCACTGTGCAGCAGAGATTTTCTGAAAGACAAGGGTAGAAAATAACAGCATTTGAAAAGTTATGTGAAAAGAAAAAAATCTGAAAAAAATAATGTGTTCATTATTGTATGTTGGTAGGATGTGTGCTTTTCTAAAGATGTAAGATACAAAAGTATCCAAAAGTATTGGCCAACACTGAAAATACAGGATTCAAAATATGTAAAAAATAAATAAAAATTAATATATTTTTAGGAAATAAATAAAAGATTTTAAAAGTACATTAAAAAAAACAACTTAAAAACAATAAAAACATGTCAAAGAACCACAGTAAACCCCACTGTATGTTTTTTTATTAAATATTAGGTCTTTTTTAAATATTACCTGTCCTTTCTTTTGTTTCTTGTTGTGTTTGCAGCGATGCTTCCGTGTATTGTATTTGGCCAGCTGATATTCAGTGAACTGCTTAAATTTATCCACTAGAGCTTTTTTCAGGCAGGAGGGTAAAGATTTACTGAAACACTGCACAAAAACATTTTAAAAAGCATGAAAAAAAGAAAAATCTCAACAAACAAACAATCCAAAATAAATTCCTTATTTGTACATCTACCATGCTATTCTTTAAATTACTTTGAAGTACCATGTAAATATAATGGTATATAAATATGGTGAGAAATTAAGGACAGCATAAAATAAAGCACAGCAAGATATTTACTGTATTAAAACTTACCATGCTATAGATTCTTGTCAACTCCAGCCAATCAGATGGCAGCTGCACAGCAGCACAAAAGTACCTTCTCAAGTGTGACTTAGAAGCAGGCAGGTGAGCCGCCAGTGCTAGCAAGAAGTTGGCTGTGATCCGAATGTTTAGTTCCTGCCTTGTATAGACTGCAACCTAAAACCAATTTAAATGTGCAAAACCACACACGTTGACAACATAACCACCTGACAACATAACCCACATGCACTCACACATGCAAAATCACCAACCTTCAGGAGAAACTCTGGGTCTTCAGTGGTAATCTCTGTGGCCAGGTTCTTAATGATGCTCCACACACTCGTCTTCGCATCCCAGTCCTTCTGACCTGGCGTACAGCTCTTATTAACCAGGGAGCAGCACACCATATTCAGCAGGTTGTTCTGAAGGACAAACAAAAAAAACGACGATGTAGAAATGTTGTTTGACTTCACATTCACCACTTTGTCACATAAGTTTGGTCAGTGAGATTTTTTCTGAAAGATCATGTGACACGAAGACTGGACCAATATCTGCTGAAAATTCAGCTTAGCCATCACAGGAATAAATTCCATTTTAAAATTTATTATAAATATGTTTTATAATATATAATATGTAAATGACATTCATATTAAAATAGAAAACAGAAATATGTATAAAAAATAATATATTATATATATTACTGTTTTCACTGTAGTTTTGATCAAATAAATGCAACATTGATGAGCATAAGAGATAAATAAAGCTTTTAAAAAAATACACACAGCTGGCAAATTACTAATCATTATTTAAACCTCTGAACCTTAACCATTTGGCTCACCTTCCGGTCCCTCAGTTCAACAAGTTTCTCATCCTCGCTTGCTTCAATCACCCCAAACTCCTCATGAGGAGTAAACGTCTGCTCCCCTTCTAAATCTAAATCCATATCCAACACAGGTATCTCAGAGGACACCATCTGGTCTTCCTCTTCCAAGTTTTCATTGGAAGGCACCAAGATGGGATCCTGTTAAGAGGCAATATAAAAAGACCACATAATTAACTACATTTGTATTTCCCGAATAAAGTAAGTCTTCTATACGTTTATGCAGAACCAAAGTTTAAAATGAAATGCTACATCACATTTGTATTAATTGTAGTGGTAATGGCTAGATAAACAGACGTATGACCTAAAGATTCAATTATTAATAACATAAATAATGTATGTTTGGTGGTTGAGTTGGATTTGTAGCATTGAAATATGATTTAAATTATAGATATAAATAATACATCTGAAAAAGGATGCTACATTAAATCATATACAATTTTACAAAGCAATATAGAGGCAATCACTATACCTGTCTAGGCACCTCACTATATCCCAGCAGGCCTTCAGGTGATAAAAGCAAGTCATCCACTTCTCTCTTTTCATTTGTGCCAACTTTATTCTCCTTTGAATGTGGCAGATAGGGGCAGAGAGGTGGGATGGTACTGGCAGGGGAATTTTGGGAGCAAGAGAGTAAAGGATTATGGGAATAGACGGAGGTTAGAGAGGATGAGACTGGAGGATGGAGTGGAAGCTCCATTAAGAGGGTGTTCTTGGTGCTCAGCAGAGAAGAATGAGAGGAGGTTGAGCTCGTCGTTGTGGACGACAAAAGAGATGAGGTGGCAATGGTGGAGGACAGGCTGGTTGGCTGGAGTGCTGGGCATTGTGAGAAGGTGGAGGTCTGATTGACCCAGGATGGAGAATTATACTGGTGGTGAGACAACAATGAGGGCGCTTGAGCAAGAAACCGGTTTTCCAGCTTTGAACTGCTATAGTTTAGCTGTAGCCTGGCATCCGTATTCACCTTCAGATCAGACTGAGGAGCCGGAGCCTTCATGTCTGCTTGCTTGAAGGAAGGAGCAACATAGAATGTGTGTTTTTTGAGACATCGCAAATGGTAAAAATAGGAGTTCAATCACTAACATAATATGCAACAAAATATTTAACACAACTTTACCTGCACAATTGGATTTTAAATAAGAAACTTGAAAATAAACAAAATCACAAATTGTAAAGAAATAGTTTGTGATTTTAGATCTTTTGCCTCCTTTGAATTAGGCTCTATCTAAAGCAACAACAGAAAAACTAAGTATCTACTGCATGGGTTAATATAGGCATAATAGGCTAATAATAATAATAATATGGTTATTCCGTCCGCACTCGACAACATAAAATGTCAAATTTTCAGAGATGTTCTGTCTGAATGTGGTGACGGTTTAGCTTTGACAAACACGGGTGTGTCTTATGCAAACAACAAATGTAATGTAGACACACCAGAAAAATCAAATAGTTCTCCACTCCCTTTCACCTTTTCACCGAAATAATTTAAGCTTTAAGTAGCCTACTGGTGGGTAAATCTCCCTATTCATATGAAATAATTTTCCTGCTGCGTATTCATGCTGTTTATATTGTAGGGTCCTCGAACTGGACCTGTAGGCTACGTTCCCTTGCGAATCGATGCAATAAAGTCCACTTCGCAGGGCTTACTGTCGATTGTAGTGCAGGACAAAGTCCACCGTCTTAGCTGATAATTAAGAACAATAATAATGTATTTTTGCGCACAGTCAGTTCCTTATTGCCACGCATACAATATAAATTCATCACCATTCCCTCATCCGATGTTCAATTGCAAAAAGCCTTCTTTATTATGACAGATACACGTTTAGCTCAAGCAGTGATTAAAAGTTGCCGAGTAACGCTGCATGTTGTGAATAAACACATATATTTGAAGTATACACGCGACGCGGTTTCTTCAGTGGTGTGACTAAAAAAAATAAAGACAGCAACTCACCTTTAATGCTTGTGACTCAGTATTGGTGTAAAATGAAGTAAACCGGCGAGCTGCTGATTCATGTACCTTGACAACTTCCTCACCTGTCATGTCATATGTGTGTCACTACCGTAATGAACTGAATATAGATGCATTATAAAAGAGAGGTGGAGTCGTCTCAGAGATTAAAGCGTTTCTCAAGTCAGTGATTTTAGTTTTGAAGGCTGTTGACATTTTACAACAAGGGTCTCCATTAAGCTGGTATGCAATTGAACGTTTTTTTTTAATAACAGCAAATGCATTGTAGGCTATTTTAAAAGAAAAGCAGGATCTATAGTGAATATAGTTGCATATTCAAATTATTAAGCTATTCAAATCAGTGTCTCACTGAGAGGCGTATTTGCATTCTTCAACGCGATGCTTACATTTTTACATTTTAATAGCTAAATTTAATGTAGGATGGAAATGAACTTTAGCTATAGCTTAAAGTCAGATTTCTTAATGTATGTTGTAATTTTGTTTCCGCATGGTTACTATTACAATGAATTTGAAGATATCGTACTGTTTGCTGTAGGCCTAGTTGTTGTTTTTGTTTTTACTTTACTCATTAGAGAGCATTAATAAAACCATATAGGCCTAACACCAAATAGTAGATGAAGTTTTCCAACAATATACAACCAATTGTTCATAATTGTGTTTGCCACAAATTGTTTCTATAAAAATAGAGACAATTTGTCTAACCGATGTGCTTTGAAAAGCGAATTTAGATCAGTCAACATGTTCATATCACATGCTCATTCGAATAACCTTTTATATTTTACATAAGGTCATTGTATTAGATATACTATTTATATTATTATATTCATCCTGAAGTGGACAACACATTTTCTTGTTTTCCATTTTCTTAAGACTGCTTAAGTTGCCTTCTTATTTGTTTGTTTTGTGGGGCATTGTTATTCCATCAAATTTGTATTATTATTTATTTATTATTATTATTATTATTTGTAGCCTATAATAAAAGTAATTCAAAATTACACACTCTTTTTTTGAAATTAATGGGGGAATTAATGGGGGAATTGCAAACGGGGGAAATTACACACTGGGGGAAATGTTTTTTAACCCCATGTAAAGGATTTATTTATTTATTTTGCTCAAAAACAATTTGGATAACTACATCTCGCTAAATTTTTCGTTTATACACCACCAGATGGCGCTGTTAAAACTATTCCTCAGGACACTTCTGCTCCTTCAGTTTGTTCAGCAGCAGTTGGATGGAGCTGAACTACAGAACCTGAACTGCCCTGCTTATGGTGGTGTTCCAGGAACTCCAGGACACAACGGTCTGCCTGGTAGAGATGGAAGAGATGGAAGAGATGGAGCCCCTGGATCGAAAGGAGAGAAGGGAGAGCTAGGTTTGTGTGAATGAGAGAGAAAATGAGTGAAGTTAGGGGGTCTGAGATGGTGGTTTATTTCGCTCCTACCATATTACCTATTATTTTTGCTCCTATCTTATAGGAGTAAGCGTGCAGGGACAGCCAGGTAAAGCAGGGCCCTCTGGGCCAGCTGGAGCCAAGGGAGAACGTGGACTCCCAGGTCTACCAGGTATTATAGTAATTAAATATTTTAACACTCATAATAAAATTCCTTAAGTGGAAATGTGAACGTTTCAGAGCCTAAAATTGTGCATATACAGGTCCTTCTCAAAAAATTAGCATATTGTGGTAAAAGTTAATTATTTTCCATAATGTAATGATAAAAATTAAACTTTCATATATTTTAGATTCATTGCACACCAACTGAAATATTTCAGGTCTTTTATTGCTTTAATACTGATGATTTTGGCATTAAGCTCATGAAAATCCAAAATTCCTATCTCAAAAAATTTGCATCTTTCATCCAACCAATAAAAGAAGTGTTTTTAATACAAAAAAAGTCAACCTTCAAATAATTATGTTCAGTTATGCACTCAATACTGGTCGGGAATCCTTTTGCAGAAATGACTGCTTCAATGCGGCGTGGCATGGAGGCAATCAGCCTGTGGCACTGCTGAGGTGTTATGGAGGCCCAGGATGCTTCGATAGCGGACTTAAGCTCATCCAGAGTGTTGGGTCTTGTGTCTCTCAACTTTCTCTTCACAATATCCCACAGATTCTCTATGGGGTTCAGGTCAGGAGAGTTGGCAGGCCAATTTAGCACAGTAATACCATGGTTAGTAACCCATTTACCAGTGGTTTTGGCACTGTGAGCAGGTGTCAGGTCATGCTGAAAAACAAAATCATCTCCATAAAGCTTTTCAGCAGATGGAGGCATGAAGTGCTCCAAAATCTCCTGATAGTTAGCTGCATTGACCCTGCCCTTGATAAAACACAGTGGACCAACACCAGCAGCTGACATGGCACCCCAGAACATCACTTGCTGAAAAACAAAATCATCTCCATAAAGCTTTTCAGCAGATGGAGGCATGAAGTGCTCCAAAATCTCCTGATAGTTAGCTGCATTGACCCTGCCCTTGATAAAACACAGTGGACCAACACCAGCAGCTGACATGGCACCCCAGAACATCACTGACTGTGGGTACTTGACACTGGACTTCAGGCATTTTGGCATTTCCTTCTCCCCAGTCTTCCTCCAGACTCTGGCACCTTAGGCACCTTAATTTCCGAATGACATGCAAAATTAGCTTTCATCCGAAAAAAGTACTTTGGACCACTGAGCTACAGTCCAGTGCTGCTTCTCTGTAGCCCAGGTCAGGCGTTTCTGCCACTGTTTCTGGTTCAAAAGTGGCTTGACCTGGGGAATGCGGCACCTGTAGCTCTGGATGTTTCTACTCCAGACTCAGTCCACTGCTTCCGCAGGTCCCCCAAGTTCTGGAATCGGTCCTTCTCCACAATCTTCCTCAGGGTCCGGTCACCACTTCTCGTTGTGCAGCGTTTTTTGCCACACTTTTTCCTTCCCACAGACTTCCCACTGAGGTGCCTTGATCCAGCACTCTGGGAACAGCCTATTAGTTCAGAAATTTCTTTCTGTGTCTTACCCTCTCACTTGAGGGTGTCAATGATAGCCTTCTGGACAGCAGTCAGGTCAGCCGTCTTATCCATGATTGCGGTTTTGAGTAATGAACCAGGCGCCTCAGGAATCTTTTGCAGGTGTTTAGAGTTAATTAGTTGATTCAGATGATTAGGTTAATAGCTCGTTTAGAGAACCCTTTCATGATATGCTAATTTTTTGAGATTGGTATACAGCTCATGAAAACCCAAGTCATCAGTATTAAAACAATAAAAGACCTGAAATATTTCAGATGCTGTGCAATGAATCTAAAATATATGAAAGTTTAATTTTTATCATTAAGTTCTGGAAAATAATGAATTTTTATCACAGTATGCAAATTGTTTTAAAAGGACCTGTACAACATCAAGTAAATCATTATTCTATATTCAGGATCTCCTGGATGTGAAAGTGTTCTGGAGACGTTGAAATCTGAGATTCAGCATCTTAACGCCAAGGTTCCCATGATTGAGAAAGCTGCAAGTTTCAGCTACTTTAGAAAAGTTGGACAGAAATACTACATCACTGATGGTATTGAGGGAACATTTGGTAAAGGAATACAAATCTGCAAGGATGTTGGTGGAACAATGGTTTTACCACGAACTGTTGCAGAAAACCAAGCGTTATTGATAGTAGTAGTATCCAGTGGTTTAAGGGGTAAAAAGCCATATATAGGTGTAACAGACAGAGAAACAGAGGGGCAATTTGTGGACACTGAGGGGAAGCATCTGACTTATACAAACTGGGGTCCTGGTCAGCCTGATAATTATAAGGGAGTACAAGACTGTGGTGTTATAGAGGACTCTGGCCTTTGGGATGATGGCAGTTGTAATGATGTACGCGCTATATGTGAAATAGACAACAAATAGAATGTATACCAATGAAGAATATAATTAAATATTCTAGTAATTAAATTTTAAACTTACATTTATTTGTATAGCGCTTTTCACAGAACGTTTCAAAGCAGCTTTACAGAAAATGCATGCGTCTAAATTACAACATTGTGTATTAATATTAAGCAGAAACGTTGTGCTCACGGAAGTAATGATTAAATGTTGTGAATAATACAATATTGGAAAATGTAGCAGTGGTGCATGTTGATTCAGAGTTTGTGTAATCTAAAGTTCTTGCAGGAGTTGGAGTTCATTCTTGACCTAATATCTTTTTAAAATCGACGGTTTAAATATGATTGTGAAGCAGTTTTTTTCAGTTTTTTCAATGTAACATATTACATTATATTTAATATACACAAATAATAAATTCACTACATTTTATCCCAACAACAATGCATACAATTCATAATTGAAATAGCATATGATTTTGAAGGAATAGTACAGTTAATATGAGAGGTTGGGAGGGCCTAATCTCCCTAAAAGCACATTACGCAGCATATATATATATATATACACTCTCAGAAAAAAAGGTACAGTTCTGTCACTGGGGCGGTACTCTAAGGTACAAAAGTGAAAAGGTACATCTTTGTATCTTACTCACCCCTAAATGGTTCATATTAGTACCTTAAAAGGTACATATCAGTACTTTAAGAGTGCAAATTAGTACCTTAAAGGTACATAGTAGAACCTTAAAGGTACATATTAGTACCTTTTTGGTTTTGTACCTTAGGGTACCGCCCCAGTGATAGAAATGTACCTTTTTTTCTGACAGTGTATGTCACGGTTCTGTCACGGAGGAAAAGGCTGGATCCAAATGCGGGTCAACAAAGGCTTTATTAACTGAACAAAAAATATATTGAAGAAGTCTTCAGCCAAACAGCAGTCCAGACAGGGAGAACAGAGCTGCGCGAACGACCCTGGGCTTTCCCAGGAGACGGCTGTGATCCAAAGGCAGAGGGTCAGCACCAAGTTCAGCGAGGGATGGAGAGAACAGAGAACACAGCTGACTTGACGCTAAAACACTGGAGTCTGCAGACACGACAAGACAAGACAAGGCAAGGCAAGGCAAGGCAAGGCAAGGCAAGGCAAGGCAAGGCAAGGCAAGGCAAGGCAAGATAGGTGAAGCACAACAAAGGAGTCACGACGAACTCGAAGGCATGAACGATAACAGTCGGACAAAAGACAGCGAAACACGAGGATCTATAAAGGGAGGATAATGATTAGATAACACAGACCAGGTGAGAGGACAGATGATCTAACCAGTGGGAACAGGTAGGGGCGGAGACACGAGCACGTGGCGAGCTGTCAAAACAAAGCCACGCACCCACACAAAACAATGCAAACGCTAGAAAGACAGGTGATCAGACACGAGACCCGACATATATATATATATATAAAGATATGTACTTTACAACGAGACTTAAAACAACAATCATGTTGGGCAACCGACATTGGCTGACTGTCATTTGGACTCCTCTTTATTACATTGATACCTGATACCTGAATGTTATCTTAAAATAGCTGAGAATCATTACAGTAAACTCATGAAAGAAAAAATGTCTTGAACTAATCCAATAAAGAGACATTGTGTGGCAATTTATGTTTTAATGCAATAAATAACTTTACCTTCTAAAAGTTTCTTCATAGGTTATGATCATAAATAATTATACAAGTGAAGTGAATTGATTTAAATCAAGAATTACAAACTGATCAGGACAATTTTGTCCACAAAATCTAATTTTGGGAAGGCTATATAATATACACCTGTAAATGATACATCAGTGTAAGCTATTTGATGAGGCATTACAAGGCAAATTGTTAATAAAAATGCTATTCAGTCTACTTGGGAGCATTTGTTTATTTGTCATGACTTTGAGTGACTAACAATTTCAAATAACTGAAACTAATAAAATGTACTGATACGGAGCATGCTGATTTGTTGGTGAGATTTGTATGTGCACATAAATCTGTTCATTATAGACATGCCAAGTAAGTTATAGGTTTTTATTTATTTCAGTTAAGGAAAAGAACAAATTATACCATCCTATCTTTACTGAGATGAACGATTTATTAATTGGTAGCAAAAAATGCTCTGGTTCGGATGGCTTGATAGCCTTTGTACTTCGGAGCTGCTTCAGCACAGCATCTAAAGCATGCAGTGAGAGAAAAAAACCCACTGTAAACTAATTTAGAAATTCTGTTATAAAAAAGACTATAGTATCACAACTTGCAGTAGGTGAATAAATTGTATGCACTTTGAGTATAGTATTGTACTGAATGTCTTTAGCCTATATTCAGCACTTTCACTCTGTAAAAATACAGTAGTACAACAGCAAAAGCCACAAAGGTTAAAAAGTCTGAATGAAAAGCATGTTTCTGTACACTAAGAGGAAGAGGTGTGCAATTGATTCTGCCTCAGAATCACGTCTTTATGTGCCAGATCCAGCCTTGACAACATTCTCCACACCTTGCTCTTTCCTCACACACACTCATGTTTCCATTGTTGGTTTCCACATTCAGTGCAACATTGAGTTTTGGCACTCTGAATTGCCTTGTGTTATGCACAGATCACATCATTAGAAATAAGCGTGAATAATTTGTGTAAATGAGGACAACTGTGTAGTTGTGTTTAACTTTTGCCTGCCCGTGTTTAGCGTTTTGAAACAAATGGATCACAGTGAAAAATGTGTTTTAGTGAGTGAGAATGTTTTGTCTTACCTTAGGGTACCACCCCAGTGAAAGTACTGTACCTTCCTGAGTGTTTTTACAGCAAACAGAACAAAGGGAGATGATCTGTTGATGATCCTGAATGTCTTGTTGAATGAGTGTTGATAGTCTGAGGCTCAGAGCTGCTGAAAAGACTCTTCATTTCATCTCAATAGTTCCTGTTTTCACCTAACTTATAATGATGTCTTCACCTCTCCTGTAAACACTTAAAGCTTATTTCATTGGTATCAACACAGGGTACTTGTTGCTTACTATAATGTGATGTGATCTGGAAAAATCCATCAGATGTCACACTAGGACAGTTTCAGGAAGATCAAAAAAATAAGTTGTCATTGTCAAAATTTGGTTTATATTAAATTTTTATTCTATACGGAACAAAATTTTAAACGCAACACTTGTTTCTGCCCCTTTTTTCATGAGCTGAACTCAAAGATTGAAGACTTACTCCCATTTCTCTCAAATCTGTCTAAATTTGTGTTAGTGAGCACTTCTCCTTTGCCAAGATAAACCATCCACATCACATGGGTGAAATCAAGATGCGGAATAAACTGCATGATTATTGCACAGATGTGCCTTAGGTTGGCCACAATAAAAACCCACTCTGTAAAAGTTGGAAGTTGGATTCCCGCCTTCTCCACCTTGAGCGTCTGCAGTTCTAGCTGTGCCATCCGCCGATGTATCCTTTATCACTTCTATCGGTGTGCGCATTGCCACTGCAGCTTACACTTTCCTAAAAAAGACGAGCGTTGCTTCTAATGCCTCATCCCCTTCATGGCAAGTATCGTCACATCTGCCAGGCCCGTCTCAAGAGATCATGCCCAAGCGGTGCTCATTCAGGGAGGCTGGAGTCAAGTTTTAAATGCTTAAATTAACCTTCCACTTACATAGATTAGTCTCTGAAAAAATTTAAGTAGGCCAGAAAATAGTATATTAGATACTGGTCCAAAACAAAAAGTGCAACTGCAGTGGATCAAACAAAGTTGCAAGAATTGAGATGCAGTCTGAAATCCAACTTGTTTGAACGTTCACTTGGAGTTGATAAGAGCCACTGAATTACATTTCAATCATGTTTTAATATGTCAAACCAGAAAAAAAAGACTGACTGTATAAAAGCAGTTTTATTTAAGTCATGTTTCTTGTAGCCAGTAGTGATTTAAATCATGGACATGTATAGGTTGTCTCAAACGAGTCACCTGAAAGAGGAACATGAAGTGAGCTGGATCATGGTCCATGAATTCAGCCAGAGCAAAGCATGATTAGGGATGAAAGCATACTTGTCTGATAGTAGTCATAAACCCTGATGACCGCTGGCTTGAGATTATTCACTGGAAGGACCTGTTTCAGCTGAAGAGTGTAACTCATGGGGATTCCTTTGGGAACCTGCGAGACAGAAACGATAAGCAGCAGCACAAAACCATGACAGCTAGTGAATATACCCAGCGTACAGATCTCACCTCTTTCAGATACACTAGGACGTGATCATCATCAGCATCAACTCCACTAGCGGGGAAAACGATTGGGGTGGAGAACCAAGCTGCGGGGAAGAGACCATAATTTACAGACGGTTACATCTGAAGGCACTTCAAGCACCTTGGGACTAAGCATTAAACACACTGACGTATCTGCTGTGAAGCCTGACAGGAGCTTAATGTCCACGATAACCATGTTAGTGCTTGCTTTTATGCCGATGTATCTGAGTGTGATGGGGAAATAAAGTGGTTTAGTCAACAGGATCAACAGCCTCCTTTTAAGAGTCAAACAAGAGCTGGTTTCAGGACAAAGTTAGAGGTGCTCTTACTTTACTGTGAAGTTTAACATGAGATTGGCCCCAAGCGGTTGGCTGTCTCCAGTCACCGTCGCATCTACACTTAGTGTTTTGGCATCTTTAATGGGTGTTGGGATGTTGTAGAAACATGCCACCTGTAGTACAAGTAAAGCACTAAAATTTTGATGTGCAACAGAAACCACAAGAGAAGCTGAATATACAGACCTGCACAGACACACAAGTGGATCCTGATGCGTTGATACTATATTTGCCAGGAATGTTTTTCAGCAGCTTCTCCTGATACAGTAGCCTGTTGTCCCAATTCCCAGTGAAGCTATAAGCGTCTCCTCCTACCACTGATGACTGTATGGTAACAGTGCTAGAACCATCCAAACTGAAGACTTGAGCAGCATACACAGACAGGGCATGAAGAGCCACCACAGTGTCCTGAAAACAAGTACCAGATTAAAAACTCCACTCAAATGATTGTGCTCCTGTTTGGTAGTTAGAGGCACCTGGGTGGATGAAAAGCCTCCATAAGGATTCTGCTGGGTCACCAGCCCGTTAACAATGCTGTTAGCATAGCCCAGAGTAGTCGTCATAAGAGGCCGTTCAGTGAGAAGCGCTAGAAGCACGTAAGAGCTAATCTCCACCGCCAGAGTATCACCAGATGTCGTCTGAGACCAGTGAAGCTTAATGCCTTAGGGAGACAGAGGGGATAAAAGTACCTGATTTATATAAAAATTAAAAACGCTACTAAATCTTACCTTCTGAAATGGCACGGTTGTTCAAGGCAGTTAAAAGCTCTGATCGAGTGGTGGTCTCTCCAGCCAGACTGAAAGTGTAGGCCAGTAGAGCCATGGAGTAAGTGCTTCCCAGGTTCCCAACAACAGGCCTTAAGCAGGACAGAGCGTCGGTAATCCTGAAAGCAAAGTAGAGATCAGACAACACCCAGAACAAGACGGTCCTCTGAAAAGGAGCTCATACAACTACTGGAGAGGTTTTTACTGTAACAGGGACGCCTAGTTCAAGCAGCGATGCAACAACATAGGCAGTCAGGGTCACGCCATCACCAACTCCACCCTAAAAAAAAAATAAACACACCAGCAAATTTCATTTAGAAGAATGGTCACCAAGTCTGTTGGTTAGAGCTGCACAGTTCAGAAGGTGACTTTATTGAAATCGGTGTATGAAGTATTGTATTGTTATTCAATCAGGTCTAAACAGTTCTCTGTAATCTTGGTTTAAAGTGGGAAGTTGACTATGTTATGTCCTTATAAATTAAAATGGCATAAACTGCACACACACAGAGCTAGATTGACCATTTTCCCTTACATCAGGAGTGTTCAACCCTGCTCCTTGAAGGCCACTGTCCTGCAAGGTTACCACAAATAAACATCCGAACCAGCTAATTAATGCATTACTAGGCATATTAAAAACATCCAGGGTAGGTGTATTGAGGCAAGTAAAAACTCTGCTAAAAAGAGCTAAACTCTGCAGGACAGTGACCCTCCAGGTCAGAGTTTGGACACCCCTGCCTTACATCTTACAAATTAGAGAAATAAAAATAAACTATGACAGACCATGATGCATTTAGACAGATAGCTGAAGACTGTGGCCTTCAGATCAAAAGACTCCCCACGGACGATGCAGGGAAAGCTCCAGGAAGAAGGGCTGGAAGACTGTCAGCAGAGCAGGAGGCGCCAGACCGAAACCTTTGGAGGACAGGCAGAATGCCTCAGTCTCCCATGTGGTGATTGTGTCAGGAACAGTGAGGGGAACTTGTGTGGATACAGTGGCACTGTAGGACAGCAGATGAAAAATAAGGGGAAGTAGTAAAAAACCTGGATGAGTAGCGTTGGAGATATACAGCTTTGTTTGCGATTGGAGTCCCATTGAAATGAGAGGCAGATATCTGTTGGGAATAATCAAGGTTAGGAAAGAGAACCAATGTGAAGGCTTCTGCGACCAGGGATTAATCTACTTGCCTTTTCAGTAATCATTGATCCAGGTTCAAAGTAATCAGGGAGATCCAGAAATGTGACCCTGCCTGCTTCAAACGTAATGGACACCGTTGCAGATTTTGACATCACTACATCTTAGGGAAAAGAAAAGAAATGCATGTCAACTTCATCCATACACATACCTCTGGTTCAGCCCAGCCAGTGGCTCACCTGTTCCCTCCTCAGTGACATTCACATTTACAAGAAAAGTATCTTGCATATTATTTTCCAATTTGGTGTTGAAAAACTCTGACGTGTCAACAGTAAGGGAGGCACAGCCTGTATCATTCATCTGGTAGAAGCAAAGTAAAATTTAATTCAAGCACAAGCAGAAGAATAACCCTCCACTGTAAGGCAGGAGTCACACCTTTGCTATTTTATTCAGGCACAGATGGGTCAAATCAGGAACCACAACATATGGAAAGGGATCACGGCACACTTCCACCAATGCTTGACCAGGTACAGATTGGCCATACATGTATCTGGGAAACAGCACAAGGATCAAGATCAAGAACTGACTAACCACAAGACCAGAAGATAAGAGCGTCGCTCACTTGGCACAAGCCTCAACTTTCAGTCCCACATCTGAAACGCTGTACATCTGTGGTGTGTTTATTGTCATGTCAAACTTGGGTAAAACTAAAACAGAAGCAAAGATTTTAGATCAAAATAGAGCCGTCGTTAAACTGCTGCACATTATATGAACAGTGACTTACCATATTTTTTCACCTCAAACTTGGGAGATCATTCAGTCACCAATAAGAGTCTTGTGTGTACATCCCAATCTAAGCCTCTGGGTTTAACTCGTGAGAAAGCTGCAATATCCACCCCGTTGAGGAAACGTTTGTCCACTGACCAATCCGGTTATTATGATTGTGCTATTAAAACAATGAACAGCTCAGGAAGACTGTAAACTTACAAAAAAACATAATCAGCTCAATTCAAAGACTTGCACAAGCAAATTCTTACCTCCAGCAACACCAGATTGTACTGCACACAAAGACAGAAACAGGCATTTAAAAAGCAAACACTGATGCAGCGGTCATTGAAGAATAAAAACAGGCAATTTATTGCATGTTATTTAGGAGCACAATTTGTTCATGTTCACAGCTTACCATCTGATCAAAAGGCACAAATCTGGGATCCATGGTGACAACTCTGAAATTCACTGCAAAAGACAGCAGTAACTGCTCATTGGGTCATGCACTTGACGACAATCAGAACGCTAATATTCAACCAAGGGTCATTTGCAGCTCACCCGTTTGTCCTGGATTGTAGATGGGTTTGTCTGTTTGGATGAAGGTCAGTGGTAGATAAGGTCTAAACATGACGTTCCTCTCTTCAGTTGCTCTAAAGACACTTCCTTGAACTTCAACCTTCAGTGTCTGCACAGATTCCCCCTCTACTTAAGGAGCCTGTAGAAAAAAAATTCAGTTAACGTACAAAGTAGACAAGAAAGCCACACATCTCATGACAACAGACCTGGAAGCTAAAGCAGCGGTGAAATGGCCTAGAAGAAACCTGCTGCACAAGCGGAATCGGTCTGTTTGGGTCATCAAGTAGACAAATGGTCATCTTGAGACGCTCTTGGGGTTTCAGAAGACTTGCACACAATTTGGCATCAGATCCAGACTCAATCACTGCAGGGAACGTCACCATGAATAACCTGTGGAAACATGACGGGTGCTTTCACACTAGCACTTCTGGTGCAGACCCAGGTTAAATTGACGTCAGAGTTAGGTTTGTTTGGATGATGTGAACGCGGTCTTCCGACCTCAGGTGTGCACCTGCAAACGGCACCCGAGTCCGCTTAAAAAGGGGGTCTGGGGTTTATTTCATGTGAACTCCAGTACGGGTCGCTGCTGGTGTGAACGCAATCATACTAAATCACGGAAGTGAACCACTATTAAAGACATGATTTGATAAAATGTGCGTTGTGTGCATTTTACTAATTTACCTGATGAGAGTCACTGACATACTGCAAGCAGAGAGCTGTAGATGTCATTTCTGCTCATCTTCGGTGTTGTTTCGAGCATTTGCAGTGCATTCGCGGCAGATAGACGCAAGTGCCATTATGTACTGAAGATTCGTTAACAAAACCAATGGTTCAAAAACAAAAATATAAAAGTGATGGGAGCAACGTATGCAATTCGCCACCTTCATCTCGCTGTCGTTACCAAGCAACCCGGTAAACAGCTGCTGCTTTGATGCAAACAAACCCCAGTTCAGACCCAAATAATATAATATGAACACAGTCCAGCGGGGGCAGGAGGAGGAAGCAAACTCTGGTTTGATCCAGGCAATCAAACCAAGTGTGAAAGCACCCTTAGATTTAGAGACCAAAGGGAATCAGGTCAGAACATGTACATGTTGGTTTAACATTGACAAAGCGTTGCCAGGTCTGTTCACAACGGCCAATTAAATAGCCCAAAGTGACTCTGTTGGGGGGTGGGTTGACATAGGTGGGGTGATACTAGAGCTGCACGATTCTGGATAAACTGAGAAGCAATTTGTTCCTGATAGAGATCATGATTCTGAACAAACACCTAATAACAACCTGTAATTTACTAGAGGGTCTGACAGTTAATTGCGGCAGTGCACTTAAAGGGTTAGTTCACCCAAAAATGAAATTGATGTCATTAATGACTCCCCCTAATGTTGTTCCACACCCACAAGACCTCTGTTCATCTTCGGAACACAGTTTAAGATATTTTATATTTTAGTCCCAGAGCATATGCAGTCAATGCCCACTTTACTGTCCATGTCCAGAAAGGGAATAAAAATATCATAGTCCATATGTGACATCAGTTGGTTGATTGGAATCTCTTGAAGCATCGAAAATAGTTTTTGATATTTTTGGACCAAAATGTATGATTTTATTCAGCATTGTCCTCTCTTCCGTGTTTCTCCAAAAAGATTCAAACGGTCATGAATCAATTAATGCTTCGGGTCGCCAATGTCACATGATTTCAGTGGTTTGATGCGATCCGAACTGCTGAAATCACGTGCAAGATCGGCAACCCAAATCATTGATCGAGTCACACCGTTTGAAAATCAGACTCCTGCAGTGATTGGTTGGTGTAATGTTTGTGATCTCAGTTCAGCTCACATGTTTAAGCAGACATGTTCAGTTAACTACTAGGCCTATCTGCAGGTGCAACTAGCAATATAAAAACTGCAACAATGAGTTAATCAATTAGACAGTTAAGATAATTAAGTGATAATTGACAATTAGTGGTCATCTGATAAGTAGAATCACTAATGGGAAACAAGAACAGAAAACTGACTTCCAGCCATTACACATTGCCCAGTTTGACTTTGTCATAGTGCTACAAACACTTTACCGTCATAAATATCCCTCTCCTGGTCGGTGGCGCTCTGTGGAGCCGGCCATTTAATGTTGAGACGAGCGGCCGCTCGCTCACACACATCCAGGAGGATGGATTGCGGCAAGGCCGCGGGGGCGCTAGCCTCGGGAATAACAGAGGGCGGGATGGCCTCCTCGTCCTCCGAAATTTCAAGAAGGCCCGCGTCGTCGTAATCACCGGACCCGGCAAGATCGTCGGCGAGCGGGAGGTTACCCGTGAAGATGTCCTCTTCGGGGAACTCAGGATTGGGCTGGTCAGCCAAAACAAGAGCCGTCGCGCCCCGGGAGGTCCCCGGTAGCGCGCTGTCGTCGCCGTGTTCCATATCCGAGTACGACAAGTCGAGCTCGCCACACTGAGTAGCGGCAACTTTAAGGCGGTGTCGCAGGAGTTTCTTAGGCAGTACCAGGCAGTAACTGCAGTTCTCCGGGTTCTCTATTGCCTCCTCTGCGTGCTTGAGGCCCAAGCAGACCACACAGAAAGGGTGAAAATCCTTAGCGGCGATTAGAGACCCAAACGCGGCCGGGCAGGCCCGTAATAGGCTAGACACAGAAGGAGAAGACTGAGAGAGCGACATACCCGCGAAAAACTCAGAAAGGTCCGTGGCGGCAGCCGTGGAACAGGAAGACGGACGAGAGCGCGAGCGGCTCCGAAAGCAGACACAGAAAGTGGCAGAATAGAACTGTCACGCCCGGTGGAGGCTGATCTGGCAATATTTCCTCCTGCAGACAATAAGTGAGCAGCGCAAATCTAACCGAACTGTGTCAGTGCAGAGATCGCGAGAAGCGAATGTCAACTGATGTACAGTAGCGTATGCAGCCCATATATGCCCGCTGGTAAGGGGTGGGGCCTTACTGGGCATTGGCTGCGCGCTCCTGCCTGTCTTGTCAGACTTGGTGCAATTGGATGCTTCTGCAGAGGTCAGGTACGGATGCCCTTCCCATAGGTGGATCTCTCCACTCGATGTTTCAGAGAACCGGGGTTACGACAGTAACCTATTGGTATGTGATTTCTGTGCGATTTCAGCAAGGTTACCTACCTACACTGTAGGAGTAGATTGCATATGATGTAAAGGCAAAGTTCACGATTTATGTGCTCACACTGTACATGTGAAACATGCACAATAGGTGAGGTTTACTTGCACAGTGACTAGATGGCCTCTGTTAAGCTTGGAACATACTTTGCAAGAACAAAGAAATTTGTTTTTCTCGAGGTTGTTTTTCTCTCCGCATTAACCACACCTACTTTAAATGTCTGACCAATCACACAATAGTTCTCGACCGCCCGCAAGAAAACAGTTCTGCTCAGGCGATGTCGAGAACAAGCTGCGAGAACTCCCAAACCAGAGCTGCGAGAACAAAATGACGTCATTTTGTTCTCGCATCCCTGGGAGCGAGAACCTTTTTCTCTGTTCTTGCGGAGTATGTTGCATGTGGCTTTACACCCACCCCCTTAAACCTCACTCCCATCCGGGTCATGGCACCAATGTAACCCTTCCTGCTTGAACTGCCCTCTGCAAGCAGGACTCAAACCCAGGTCCACTGGCATGAGAGTTGGACACTCTAAAAAGAAGGCTACAGGCTAAAATTAAAGGCTGCAATCTCTAATGTCAATCGCTAGAGCATCTCCTGAGGTCAGAGGAGTGAGGTTTACTTGCACAGTGACTCCTAGCTGGCCTCTGTTACATCTGCATCTCGAGAGATTGCAGAATTCAAGTGAAAAATATGTTTTTATGAACAAAGTTTGTGAGGAGCACGTTCAAACAATCTAATCAGCGCGAGAGGAGATACACAGCCGAGAGCCGTCTCACCAACTTTATAATTACCTCCCTCAACAGTTTTCTGCATTCCTCCAACCCACCCGTTCATCACTCATGGTGGCATCATCTTTGTCAGCGACTTGGTGAGGGATGTCTTATCACCAGTAACTTTGCACAGAAATGCCTTTTCAGTGGAATTGAAGGTTGTGTTTCGTTTCCTTGCCACTGGAAAAATGCAGCAATGCAATATCTATTAGATTTGGGGCCATCACAACCATCAATAAGCCGAATTGGAAACAATTATGGCACTTACAGCTCCACACATTGTCACACATTTCCTCGACTTCCCAACAACTCCTGTGTAATCCAGCAGAATCAAACACAATTTATGCAAATACCCAGTTTCCCAGGAGTAGTAGGTGCAATTGATGGCACTCAAATAAAAATCATTGCTCCCAGTGTAAACGAGGATGTTTATGTGAACAGGAAGAGATACCGCAGCATCAACACACAAGTTTTGTTTGCTGCAGACTACAGCATTTGGCTGTGGTACCCAAATGGCCTCTACACATGATGCACGGATTATGAACGAAAGTGGCCTTTCAACTGTTTGAAAGGCACTATGTGCCGCCAGGGTGTCATCTTATATGGAATAAAGGATACCCTTTATTCCGCTGGCTGCTCACTCCACTGACAGAAGCCCAAGTCAACTACAACAGGTTTTATTTAAATTTATTCATACAAAATTGTTTTTATAGTTAAATAATACAACTCTCTATCCTAATATAGGCTATACATAAGGTTTTAATCTTGTATCCCTTCACAGGGCACATTGTATCACAAGAAGTGTGGTGGAGAGAGGGATTGGCCAGTGAAAGCGTAGATTCCACATTCTACACTCCGAAATTCGGTACTCTCCTGAAAGAGTGTGCCGTATTATAATGGCTTGTGTCATACTGCATAATATTTGCAAGAGGCGCAACATCCCACCCCCTCCAGAAGATGATTGCGAGGGAGAAGCTGGAGTTGCCAGTCTCCCAAGCGACATCAATACATTTGATGGTGTAGCCTTCAGACAAATCTTTGCCCACCTCCACTTTGGGTACACTTAATTATTATGAATACACACATGTTTTTCGCTGCATTTTATTTTCACTCTTGTTTTTTTTTCAGTGCTAAAGTGTATTCCTCTTGCAATCTCAACACTTTAATTTGAAGTTTTAGTTTTTCTCTCCGCAGTGCTCGCAGGTCATCTGGGAGCGGGTCTATTGTCAGGCTGTCATCCGCTAAAGGGGTGTCATCCACCACCAGGCATAACTGACTTGAGGTGCTTGGGAGGACATCGAAAGCAAGGGTGGCATATGGAGAGCCAGTGTTTAGGGTGGCCGCGTCAAGCAATTCCCCTGCATCTTTATTATAACTGAAAAATAAAACATTTTAAATGTTGAATATTGTTTTTGAGGTAATCAAATTATTTGGGCCGCACTTTTGTGATAGAATTTCTAACTTCATTGCTGCAGGATCCTGGCTACCCTCCACTCCGGAGAGGATGGCATTGTCCTCCTCCCCACATCACAAAGGGCACTCAGTGGTTTGCCTGGGGGGGCCTCCACATGAGTTAGAATATCAGTTAAAATAAAATCAGGTAGGGCAAATGGCAAAGGGCATAGGCATGCAGATGGGAAAGAAATAAACTATACCTGTGCGCATAATTTTGGATTTGAAGGCGGTTATTTCAGTGCGGCCTTTGCTGAGAACGTTGTACCATTTCTTCTTGCAGTCAGATGGTGACCGAGTGCAAGAGGTCTGTGAAGCATTTAAATGTCTGGCGATGTCCTCCCATGCTTTTTTCTTGTCAGTGCTGCTTAATGTTGGGCTGAACTTGCCTTTTATTACATGTTTCCGCTTCAGCAAGCAGTAGCTCTTCTTCATCTTGCCAGTTCAGTTCTCTTTTGGATTCCTTGGTGACTGAATATATAAAAAAATGTGGGCTATATATAGACCGGTCAGTTAACAGCACACCAGTTTAAAATGTGTAATTAAGACATGAATGAAAACATGTTTCTTTCATTTCAAATGTGTATATTATAATGTATTCTCTTGAAAATTCTTTATTGTCAAATATGTGTTGAATGTAAACTCCTCTTAGGAATTTCACCATTCAATGTGAATTTATCTGAGAATATTCTTAAATAAGGACATATATTCAGTGATTGCTTCATGCCTATGACATCATCCAAAATCCCGTTTGGGGCACAGCAAAGTGTTGTGAATCAACTCTGAAGCCTAGTCCACATGGACACGGGTATTTTTGAAAACCAGAGTTTTTCCTCCTGCATTTAAAAAAAAAAATACCGTCCACACATGCTCGGTTTTAAAGAAATCTCTTGTCTACATGAAAACGCAAAAACCCTCAAGCGCTATCAAGCGCTGTCAAGAGCATGCCACACCAGCAGGCGGCGATATCACCCTAATCGTAAAGGAATGTTGGCCAATCAGAAGCCTGGAATTTCATTCTGACGCCTCTGTTCCGCAATGTAATAATATACCTGAGCATGTATCTGTGTACATGATACAAGCAGCCCTGTTAGCACAGTTACTATCAACAGCCTTGACTATCATACACTTTGACATTAAAGGAACTGTATGCAAGAAATGTATTATAATTAATCATAAAATGGCCCTGATATGTCACTAGACATTAAGAAATCATGTTAATTTCAAATACTTATATCACTGACAACAGTAGTCCGGCCAGGATATTGTCATTTAAAAGTTGTTGTTGCAGCCCTCAACTGATGTTGATGTTGACATGTTGTGTTTTGGCCTGAAGCTCCGCCCTCCACCTATCGACCAATCATGAAGTCAGTAGTGTTTCTGCATCCGGGCTGCCAGCTCTGCTCTACCACAGCTACAGCTACAAACGTTCCTGCTGGTCCTGCAGCCTATCTGTCAACCTCGAGTCAGGGGGAAGGGGGAGAGGGGATAGGGATTGCAGTACCAGTTTTTGCCACAATCTTACATACACTTCCTTTAATGACAACTGAGATCTTACAGTGTGACATGGCTAACATTGGAGATCATGTTCGTACAGTCTGACAAGAAACATTCGCAAAGGATTTTGAAAAATCGCACAGTGTGCAGGACCAATTAGTAAAAGTTGCTCTCAGCAGCTTTGAGATTAGATTTTAAGAGAAAACTCGTAGCTAAGAACTTTTACTGCCATTTAGGAGAACTGTGACTTAGGAGTCCTTTTGACCAGGCTACTCCTAGTGTTTCATGGATTTAGGAGCTAGTTTTAGTGCTAAAATGCTTTCAGTTTTAGTGCTAAAATGCTTACTCTTAGAACAAAAATGTAGGAGTCCTCAAATTAGGACATGGCACACCACTTATTTTGAAGAGTTTCTCCTAAATCGGCAAGTTAGGAGCTACCTTTAGCCTTTAGATGTTTTGTGAATACAGCCCCAGATACGAGAAATGAGATTTGATCATCTCTCTCTCTCTCTTTCTCTCTGCAGGAGTTGGTGCGCAGGGACCCTCCTGAGAAAATAGGACCCAGTAGTGCTGTTGGCCCTAAAGGAGACAAAGGTACTCCAGGTCTGCCATAAAATTAATGATGTTGAATGAAGTTCAAGTATTTTCTTCTAACTATATCTTATAGTTACATAAAGTACAAAGTGGGTCAGAAATATTATATGTCCGATGGGCTAAATAACTTTTGAAAAGGCACAGAGGTTCTGCTCTGACGCTGGGGCTAAAATTGCCCTGCCAAGAAGTGAAGACGAGAATGAAGTTTTAACATCACTGGAAGCTGCACTTAAGTCTACTTATGTATATGTTGGTGCAACAGACAGACAGAAAGAAGGGCATTTTGTAGATATGAGCAACCAACCTTTAACTTTCACGAACTGGAAAGGGGGACAGGGGGACAGATTGTGGACACTGAGGGGAAGCATTTGACTGCAAGCACTTGTAACAACATGTGACATATAACATTATATTCAATATAAACAAACTAATAACATGCACTGCATTTGATCTAAACAATGTGCTTGCTTAATTTCAGTCATTTTGAAGGAACCGTTGCTACACAAGCAGTTAACCAGGGTGTCAATATGGGAGGTATCTCCCTAAACGCACATTGCACATGTGCAGCATATCAGTTTTTCAGATTCACAACAACAAGCCCCTCAGATTTAATGCAAGAAGACCTTCCTCCCTTTCAGTCACTTGTGTGATTTTAGTCTTGCGGTCTTGCTGGGCAACAGACATTGTCTGTCACCTGAACTCATCCATTTAACTGGTAAGTACCTGAATGTTTTTTTAAAATAGCCGAGAACCATTGTAAATTCATGCACTGTAAAAAAATTATTTCGAAAAAAAGTTACCTGGTTGCCTTAAAATTTTGAGTTCATTGAAATTAAAATTTTGAGTTAATACAATGAACATTTTTTGAGATTCGACAACCTTTATTAAAATATTATTAAAAGATTTTGTAAGCATATTGGGTAAGTGTGTGTGTTTTATTTCTGATGACGCAGTGAAACACGCCAAATAGTGCTATTTTCATGATTTATCACATTTTTATGTGGTTCAGATGAAATAATATTTTGAGTTTCTATTTATTAAACAAATTTCCTTCATTGTATCAACTCAAAGTTTTAATTTCAATAAACTCACAATTTTAAGGCAACCAGGTTACTTACTTTTTTAAAGAAAAGAAAAAACAACAGGAGCAGTGAACCACAAAAATGACTTGAACTTATCCAGTAAAAAGGCATATTAAATGGATGGCAATAGCACTTCATGGTATTTTACATTAGTGCTATAATAACTTCCACTTTATCCAGATGACCCATGAAGACACTTTTAAAAGGTAAGATCATAAATAGTTATTTTAAGTTATTGTGCATTGTACAAGTGATTTTAATTCATTTAAATCAAGATTTACAAACCGATCAGCAATTTTGTCTCAAAATCTTATTTGGGCATGCTTTAAAATTTTGCTAATGAAAAGACTTTGTATGGGAAGTGGGAATTTTTGTCTGTCCGCCTAAGGCACATATTTCCTGTTTACACCATGAAAATCCTTTCCTTTATATTCCCATGAGACTAATGGATGTGTTTCTGTTAGGGAAAAATTTCGGGATTGGGTCACACCTACAAGAACATTATATGTAACTGTTCAGCATAACTGACTGTTTAGTTCATCAGTGTTCATTCACAACATTTTGTAACTTAATTAAATACAGACAAATTTTTCCCTGATCTCATAAAAAATGAATAAACAATAGATAGCAGTTAAAAGTCTTCAGTATAAGATGCAATTCACAAAGCTCTCTGCTAGAAATGAAGGGCTTCGAGCAAACACAAATAGGACTAGGAAAAAGAATCCTGGAATGCAATACCAAAACCCAAATACAATCCTATAACACAAGATATTTAATAATATACACCTGTAAGTGATACATTAATGTATTTGATAAGCCATTAAAAGGCAAATTGTAAATAAAAATGCTATTCAAACTTGGAGCTTTTGTTTTGTTTTATTTCTGTAAGAGACACGACACGGCTAAATGTTGATATTTTTCCCATTGTGTACCACCAGATGGCGAAGTTAAAGCTGTTCCTGAGGACACTTCTGCTCTTTCAGTGGGTTCTGCAGCTGTTGGATGGAGCTGAACCACAGAACCTGAACTGTCCTGCTTATGGTGGCGTTCCGGGAACTCCAGGACACAACGGTCTGCCTGGTAGAGATGGGAGAGATGGAAAAGACGGAGCAATTGGACCCAAGGGAGAGAAGGGAGAGCCAGGTGTGTTTGTGTCATGTGAGAGAGAATGAATAAGTCAGTGGTTCACCTTAGGTAGAGTGTAAGGTAGAGGGATGCGGTTATGTTTTTCACACCTACTTTACTGTCTCAGGAGTTAATGTGCAGGGAACACCAGGTAAAGCAGGACCGTCTGGCCCAGCTGGAGCCAAAGGGGAAACCGGACCCCCAGGCCCACCAGGTATGAATCATTAAGATTTTGTAAGTTGTTTATATATTTTAATGCTACTCTTGTTAAAATTACTGTAGAGTTTTATTGAGTGTGGAAGTGTTGATTTTTATACCTAAGAATAGTCTTTTCTTTTTTTGTCATATAAATAATTTATAATAGTAATTATTCTTTTTTCAGGCTTACCTAGACGTGAAAACACAGACTCCCTGAAATCTGAGATCCAGCATCTTAATGCCAAGATTGCTATGATTGAGAAAGCTGTGAGTTTTAATACATTCAGAAAAGTTGGACAGAAATACTACGTCACTGATGGTTTTGAGGCAGCTTTTGATAATGGGATGCAGTACTGCAAGGACTTTGGTGGAGTAATAGTTTTGCCAAGTACTGCTTTAGAAAACAAGGCACTATTGAAAGTGTTAGTATCCAGTGGTTTAAGTCAAAATAAGCCATTTATTAGAGTCACAGACAGAGAAACTGAGGGACAGTTTGTGGACACTGAGGGGAAGCAATTGACTTTTATCAATTGGCAAAATAGTCAGCCTGATGACTACATGGGAGCACAAGACTGTGGTACTATCACAGAATCTGGCCTTTGGGATGATGTCAGTTGTGATGGTCAACATCCCATTATATGTGAAATAAAAATAGGATAGTGTCCCCGATTTACACATTCGAATCAGAATTTTCGAATCTCTCTATGGTCGACCGATATTCAAATCATCTATGTGTGTGTAAACCATAGACCGGAAAACAATAAACGGTATAAACGGGTTGGGAAGGGCAGGACACTAGTCAGCAGGAGGCTAAGACTATTTTTATTTTACTTTACACACGGCACACAGCCACCACTTTTAATAAAAATTAGGCTCCACTATACATTCGTAAATTAACCGTTCTCTCATAACATTTAAAGGCCGAGATCGAAACTCAGAACATCACGCAAATATATAAAAGAACATTTTGATAAATAAACTTAATTAAATAAATTACAAAATATATAATATTGAGCCCCCCCTATATTGCCAAAATGGTATAATCCTCGTTTCATAACACCCACGAAGATTCACCATGAGATCAGTGGTCGAATCCGGTCCTGCATATTGATGCATCGAATCTTCGACTATTAGGGGTCACCCCTAGAATTTACAGTTAAAACATAAAACAAATCAATCAAATCTACTTAATAAAATTGAGGTAAAAATTATTTTTTTTAACACTAAAAGAAATTAGGAAAAGTCTACCTGATAATAAAACATGAGTAATTCTCTTGATTGTTATTTACTTTTATAATAGCTAATAGCAAACATACATTTGCAATGAATAAATAAGTATGTCACTGTACTGTAATTAGTTAAATCTCATTGAGTGGAGCAGCAACAATCTCTTTATACTTAAAGGGTTAGTTCACCCAAAAATGAAAATTCTGTTATTAATTACTTACCCTCATGTCGTTCGACACACGTAAGACCTCTGTTTATCGTCGGAACACAAATTAAGATATTTTTTGTTGAAATCTGGTGGCTCAGAAAGGCCTTCAATGTAATTTCCTCTCACAAGACCCATAAAAGGCACTAAACACGTTGTTACAAAGCCCATCTCACTACAGTGGCTCTACAATAATTTTACGAAGAGACAAGAATAGCTTTTGGTGTCCATGAAGGCCTTTCTGAGCCATTCCTTTAATTCATAGCCACCCGCCACCTACAGGCCAAGTACAAGCTCTCTTCAGTACAATGGTAACCGCAAAACCATATATATATATGTTATTATTTATTTATATATATATATATTGTCACGCCCTCACAACCATCAGACACTGCCACCCCCACTCGTTCCCCATCACCTGAATTTTGAACATCACCAGTCACCACTACATAAGCACTCCTCACCTTCACAATCACTGTCTGGTCTTGCACTGATCCCATCATCAACTACCTGTCCTTCCTAGAAGCCTTCACCTGTAACCATCTTCGTCTTCAACGTTGTCTTCTTCTTCACCATCTTCATCATCTTCACCATTATTGTCCTTCGTCTGAGTGTCACCATCCATCTAAGAATCACCTGTGTCCGTTACCTCTGATAATAAACCTTGCACTTGCACTAATGCCTCGGTGTCCTCGTCTGTGTCTGACACAATTTTAAGCCTAAATTTCAAGGTCACTACTTTGTCCTTTTTGAAATTATCCTAGGAACAGAAGGGCAGTTTTTTAAGCATATTTCAGAAGTTAAATATATTCTGAAGTACAGTATATACAACTTAAATAAGACAATTGAAAAATAATACTGGTCAAAATTAGAGAACATTTTCAGATACCTTCAAGATTTGGGTGTTAATCTAGCACGTGGTGCTAATTTCCGTAATAATCTGGCAAACCCTATTTAACTTGAAGCAAATTTTCCAATTTTCACTGACTTTGCAAAATGGCAAGCCGCTCTAAGGTTACTGAAACCCTACGACACCAGGTTGTCCAGATGAAGGCCAAAAGGATGACTCTTTCAGCTATTGCAAAAGAAGTTGGTCCTTTCAAATCTGTAATTTCAAGAATATTGAAGCTTTACAAAGACACTAATTCATCCAAGTACCCCAAAAGGTACGCAAGACCAATGTACGAGAGGACAGGACAATGCGGAGACTTTCAGTGTGGAATCAGTTCAACACTGCAACTGGAATTACTCGCCAGTTCAGAGCTAAACACAGCAAGCATCCATCTCGCCATACAGTGTCTTGTCATTTAAGAGAATTCAGACTGAAAGCTCACTCAGCAGTGACCAAACCGCTCATCAGCAGAAAGAATTAAAAGGCTAGACTAACCTTTGCTGAGGAGCATGTTGTGTGAACAGAGGAGAACTGGTCCAACGTTCATTTTAGTGATCAATGCAACTTTAATTAATTTGTGCCTGATGGGAAACATTATGTTCGGCATCAAATTGGAGAATGTTTGAACCCAAAGTGCCCAAAGAAGTCAGTGAAAGATGGAGGAGGAAGTGGTGTGGCTTTGGGGATGTTTCTGCAGCAGGAGTTGGGCCTATTATACAGCTATTTGATGTGTTTTTCTTTAGTAAAAGGAAAGACGAGTGTTTAATGTCTAGTTATGTTTGACACTTGAAAGAGTTTATGTTATATGGAGATCAAAATTAGAGAAAACTTTAGAAACATTAGATTTTTTTCCAGAAATATTGTTGACATTCATTGTTTGAAGTTTGAAGGATGATTAGCTGTGGTTATACCATTGTTCTGCTAGCATGTTTTACAAAATACCAAGGTACTTCAACAAAAACCTTTATTTTCTCAAAAACACCGTGATCAAAATTAGAGAACAATAACCAATGCAGCACAAAAAAACATTACAACTAAAATGTGATGCTTACAGCAGTCAAAAATTAGTAGGAAGTATAGAGGCCCTAACTTTGAATAAGCTCAGCACATCTGCGGCCACAGGACATCACTAGATACTCACACTGCTCCGCTGTGATCTTGGTCCACTCTTCTTTTAGTATCTTCCACATGCAGTTCGGTAACTGTAGTGGGTTTCTTAGCCATAACTTTGTCACTAATGATTTTACATAGCACTTAATTTCAACTTTTACTCTCCATGATCCAGCATAAAAAGCAAACTGGGAACAAGAAAAAAAAAAACAAGCCAATTTTCATTTTCACTTCTACAAAAAGTATTTATTTAGTTCCAACTCAAATAAAATGAAATAAACATATGTTTTACTTGTTTAAGTAGATTGGGCATAATTAATAAGAAACAAAGCTCTGTGAGTGTTACTTTGTCTAACTGAATTACACGTTCTGTAGAGGTGTGTTTTGTTGCGTGATAACGTAAGGATGAAGCACACGAACGTTTTCTGGGTCTGGTGTCTTTTTTCTTTGACTAAAAAGTTTTCAGCTCTGAAACTTACAGTATATTCTTATTACCAAGACCCATATCAAAAGCTAAAAGGAAAGTTGATTTCTCAATTCATCACCCCTTTAAGTAAATAGCAAATTTTTAAATGTGTGACTAATGGAATATCAAATAACTGAAACTAATAAAGCATGCTGGTTTGTTGATGAGATTTGTATGTGAGCACAAATCATTATAGAAGTATAAAGGCTACATGTGTTTAGTTTAGTTTAGTTTAGTTTAGTTTAGTTTAGTTTAGTTTAGTTTAGTTTAGTTTAGTTTAGTTTAGTTTAGTTTAGTTTAGTTTAGTTTAGTTTAAGAAAATAACAAACCATCCTGTCTACATTGGGCATTAGTGATTCATTAATTTGGTAGTAAAAATGCTCTGGTTCTGATTGCTTAAGTCATTACTTTAGTCTTTGTACTTCTGAATGGAATAAGCAAACACATGACTTTACTCTTGAAAATCAATCATTAATGTTTACAGAGTACAGAGAATATTAAAGAGTTGGATTTGTTGTTTTAAAATTTAACTGCAGACATTCAGTAGGCTACCTTCATTTAAGTAAAATAATTAATTGCATTCAGTCAGTCAGAAGTGAGCACACCAAAAGTGTATTTATGCAATTATAACAGATAAATGAATGAGAAAAGCATTTGATTTCCTGATATTCTTTCAACTGTTCAAATTTTCATCTGTTATCCATTGACAGTGAGATAAATCATAAATCATGTTATGTGATAATAACATTGTTTATTTCGGTAAACATAATTTTTATGTAAACTTAATTCAATGCAATTTTGTTAAATCAGGTTAACATTCTTAATTTTGTCCAAAAATATTAAGTTTAATTACTCTGAAATTAATATAAAAAACAAAACAAGTTATACAGTTTAATTGATTATTTTTATTTAATGAGATTATATTTTTTTTACAACATTTACATAACCTTTTACATTATAACATTATTTTGGCTATATGGTTTTGTTATATACATGGAATGCCCAAAGTAGTTTTTTTTTTTTTTTTTTATTAAAACAACTTTAATTGTTATTAGCAGCTTACCCCAAGTATATGCTCACTACACCACAATGGTAACGTCCAAAAACACTAACATAACACAAACTTTTAAATATTAAAAAGTCTCTCCATTTTCTCATCTCGTTAGAAATGCATAAAATAGCACTTTATTTAAACATTTACTGTCCAAATTCAGCCCATTTGCAAAGCATGATGGAAAGTGAAAGTCCTATTTACTTGATTGAAACATGTTATTTCAAAATAAAAACATTAGGTTATGTCAAAGAGTAACGGTTTTAAGTCAGTTTAACATTAATCAATTACATTTGAACCAGAAATCTCATATAATGGTGTTAAATCAAGATGAATTGCTTAAATAAAGTGAACAGCATCATAAGTTCATTTTTTTGAGTGAACTCTGATCTGGGTAACTACGTCACTGAAATGTGGTGAAGGGTCTTGCATTATAGGTCTGAATACAGTTGTGTTGTGTCCACTGCGCCAGGCCGGATCTTTTGGTAAGATTTAAATACTACTGGTAGCCTAGTCTCTTGGAATATTTTTTTTATTTTTATTTTATTGCTGTCCAGTGTTCAGTGAAAAGGAATTTAGCCACTGCTCAATAGAGAACTGAAAATGTGAGACGAAAAGTTACATGCATTTCTACTTTCTTTTTACTTTAACCAAGTAAACTTGTTTGACATCACTTAAATATACCTAGATGATCAAACCGCGCTGTTATTAGATATCATTCATTATAATGAGACTTTATTTTCTTCTCTGACGTCTGTACACAACATTGCGGCAACGTAAATCTTGCCATTTCCACAGTGAGCAGCAGATGTCGCTGTTAAAACATCACCTCTGTGCTGCGCTGCTCCTATTGGAGTTTGTGCTGCTGCTAGCTGCATCTGAAAGTAGCTGTCCAGCTTATGCTGGGGTTCCGGGCACACCTGGACACAACGGCAGCCCTGGCAGAGATGGAAGAGACGGGTTTCCTGGACCGAAAGGGGAAAAAGGAGATCCAGGTTCACACCTCTTTTTGATGGTCTGATGGAACATTTGAACTAATGCTGAATCTAGATAAATTATCCGATCAGATAATTGAGATTTGATCATCTCTCTCTCTCTCTCTCTCTCTCTCTCTCTCTCTCTCTCTCTCTCTCTCTCTCTCTCTCTCTCTCTCTCTCTCTCTCTCTCTCTCTCTCTCTGCAGGAGTTGGTGCACAGGGACCCCCTGGGAAAATAGGACCCATTGGTGTTGTTGGCCCTAAAGGAGACAAAGGAAACCCAGGTCTGCCAGGTAAAATTCATGATGTTGAATGAAGATCAAATATTTTATTTTCACCATATCTAAATTGAGTTATAGTTACATGAAGTGCAAGACAGATTTTTCTTTTGTTTTTTCCACATACTCCGCTTCTGATTTTAACTTTTACAGGGAGTGCTGTTCAAAGTCCATTAGTAATACAACTTCAATCAGATGTCACATACCTAACAGACAGACTTACTGCAGTAGAGAAAGGTATTACTTTTACACCTACCTCTAATAAAATTCTAGTACAAATCATTTTTTAGAATATTTTTGTGTTTGTTGTTTTCAGTTCTAGGATTTCGCATATTCAGGAAAGTGGGACAGAAATATTACGTGTCCAATGGGCTAAATGGAACTTTTGAAAAGGCACAGAGGTTCTGCTCTGATGCTGGCGCTAAAATTGTCCTGCCAAGAAATGAAGATGAGAATGAAGTTCTAACAGCTCTGCAAGCTGCCCTTGAGTCTACTTATGTATATGTTGGTGCAACAGACAGACAGAAAGAAGGGCATTTTGTAGATATGAGCAACCAACCTTTAACTTACACCAACTGGAAAAAAAATGAGCCGAATGATTTTAAAGGGGCAGAGGACTGTACAGTTATTTACAAAACTGGTGTATGGAATGATATTAACTGTAATTCAGTGTGGCATGTGGTGTGTGAACTGTGAAACATATTATGAATTGTTATTGCTCTCACAAACAAAGAAAATTTAATTAACATTAGCCATATAAAAACTTTAATTTATGTTCTACAATTTTCAACATTGAGGTGATTATTTGCTGTCTGAATTTGTATGATAAATATATGCATTTATACCAACTGCAATAAAGACTAAAATAATGACACACTGACTGGCTTTTTTGTTGTTGTTAAAAATGCATTTACTTCATATGGGTACATTGATGATTTGCATTTCAAATGGGGGGAAAAACTTGTCAACAAAAATAATAAAGATAAATATAGTTTTCTAAAAATGTTTTCAAGTTCATTGTCATTAGAGGAGAAAAACATTTAGTCTTCTTTTTAAACCTATAATGTTAAACGTTGAAGAGGAGTTTAGAATACACCGATTTCTTCCTTTGATGTAAATATCACACAAATATTGTTATTATGACACTAGTTAAATTTGTCAGTTCCAATTCTAAATTCAGGGGACACTCACAAAGGGAAAAGCAGAAAACCGCTGAAACTGGTGTAGCTGCTTTCATCATCAAAAACCCAGCTGTTCTCCCACAGCTGTATGTACACTTCATCACCCTTATTCAGCGAGAGAACAACACCATTGCTGCCATTAACATTGGTCTCAGGCTTCAGAGAAAACACAGAGCATTGGATTTGATTATTTTTATGGAGACTGACTGCCATTTGTTTTGAAGGGTGAGCATGAGCATAAAACCTGAAGAAATAGACTCCATTCACTGGTGCTGTGAAAGTACCTGTGAGACACACATTTGATTTCAGAAACAGTAAAGAACTGCCTTTTATGCGTAAACATATACTTTAACATATCAGTTAACATAATAAAGAAAAATTACCAGTGTTGGAGTCATATGCATTTCCAATGTTAGTGAAAATCTTTTGGTAGATCAGGGTTTTCCGAGTATCAAAGGGTCCAAATTGTTCTGATCCAGATGTCACAAGTCCAGCTGAAAAGGCAACCCTTTTGGCTGTGAAAAGGTAAGTGGAATTTTCTTTTGTCACTTGGTTTTTAAAAAATATGTCATAAATTATTTCTTTGAATTTACCTTTATTCTCAGCCTGGATAGATTCAAGTTTATCGCTTGAATCTTTTGTGATAATCCTTAAAGCTGTTCAGAATGAACATTTCAGAATGTTGTTATATGCCATAATGGTTTTTAAAATGTTTTGGGCTTGATATTATTCAAGAAATCAATATCTTGAAAATAGATTTTAAAAGATTTAAAAAAAAAACTTCATATTTACCTTCATTCTCTCTCTTCAGTTCTTTCAGTGTTTCCTCTGTGGTTTTCAGCCTTTCCTCGATGTTCTTTAGCTGTGCTGGTGTAATTGAATCGTGTGCCAGTGAGAAACCAACACAAAGCAATACAAGCATTTGCTGAGCTGCCAACATCTTCATAGCTATGTATGGCTTATTTTTTATGGTGCACGTTGAATTGTGTACAGTTTGGGGCAATACTGAACCACATGATGCTATAAAAGTAAATATGACCCTTGTATTTTTTGGACTTGCAACGCTGACTCAGAAGAGTTGAATGTTTATTTAAGTGAAAATGTCACAAATTATAACTTTTGCAGCAATTCCTTCAACTCTGCACACTACTCATGTTTGTTTTGGGCATATTTTTTATAAGCAAATGTCTTAATGTATGATTTTTCTGCATTGTAGGCTAATTGGAAAGATTAGAAACCAGAAACCAGTGCTTTGTTCAGAGACAAGTGACATTTTTAATTTTATTTCAATAGTTAATTAGTTTACTATTAACACAAAATGTATAGCATAATATTGTTTAATAGCCTATAGCATAATAGACTAGAGACATAAAACATGACATGAGCTGCATAAATGTATTAAATGTAGCCTATTTGAAAAGTGTTCACTGTTGTCTCCCAAGACGGTATGACTGACCATTCGTTTAAAAAAGTTAAATGTTAAGTCTTTTTCAACTTTAAATAGTATGAAATGATTGCAGTGGAAAGTCCATGCTCTCTTTTTGTCATAAGGTAACACAAAACATACATTAATAAAAATCAAATACTTAGCTAGTACATATAACTAGGAATGAAAAGCATTATAAAATACTAACTTTACATATTAGGGTACACAATACAAAAAAATGTATTGCACCCTTTGATTTAAATGAACTAAAAAGGCAGCACAGGTATGACGTCGCGTAAAATAACTTACTGCGAATGACATAAGGATACGGTAATTATATTTTATTCTCAAGTTCTCACGAAATGAAATCATACTTTTCAAACATGCACGCGCCTGTAACTCAATTGGATAAAAGGTTAATTTAGAACGTGACGTCACCCTGTCGGTTAAACGAAGAAGGAAAGAGGCCAACTTCCGGTATGGTGCGTTGCCGTTGAACAGGGACCACAGGATATAACTGCCAGGAAAATGCGCTAGGCAGTTGTCATAACTGAAAGCGAAATAAAAACATAGCACGTCTTAGTATTATCTGTACGACTTTAAAATAAATGTGGCATATGGTTATATGGCCTAAGGGCTTTGTGACGGAAGCAATCGGGTTAGCTGGTCAGTCATCGATCGATCGGTATTAGGGAGTGCGCGCGGTTGAACATGGGGACGAGATCGAGCCGTTTACACGAGGAAGCAGCTTCGACACCTTTCGATAAAGATGGCATCAAGAGAGAATCCTGTCGAAGAATCCGAAGCACCAGGCCCACTAGCCTCATGGTGGAGTTCTCCGGGAGTTTTGACCATGACACCGAGACGAGTCGCAGCCGGTCGGAGGAGGGCAGCGACTCGGATACCGGGCAGCAGGCGAGCAGCGAAGGCAGCCCTGCCGACCGCCACACATCTCCGTCGCTGAGCAGCCAGGCCTCGCCTACGGACGAAAACGGAGCAGATGATAAACGCGAGGAGGATAGCAGTCCTGGAGGCCCTGTGGGTGGGGAGGAAATAGGCCGTGCACCGCAGCGCACTTTCTCGGAGCGTTTGCCTAGCGGTCGCCATTCTTCCACCAACGGCGTCACAGCGAGGTCCGCCCGGGTGAGAGGTACTCACGCACGGCCAGTCTCCGAGGCGTGGATCGGCCTGTACAGAATTAACAACCGCCACGGTGGTAAGTTAAAGAAGGAATAGTTTTGTTCCCTCATTTCAAACATTGCACCTTGTTAAATCTCTATTCTGTAATTTAAACCTGCACTGATAGGCAAAAAATGTTTGTTTTTGAAAAGTTTATTTGCTCACCATGTCACGTCTTAAACAGAATAATCCTACATGTACCTAACCGTGTTATTCAAAAATGTTGGTTCAAATTAAAGTTTTCATTACGCTTCTCATGTTTAAAACTTGTTTTACTTTAACGAAATGTATTGAGTAGAACGACAGCCCCAGTTACTGTTCTCGTTCATTGAAAGAAAGTGACTTAAATAGCCAGTCTTAACTGTTCATCTAATTTGGTTTTTAATTAGTCGGCTTATAAGTTTGATAACACTTTACATTAAGGTTCAGTTTGTTAGCATCAATTAACGTGAACTAACTAACAACGAATAATATTTATAAAATATATTTTTACTTTTATTTTTAATTTCAACATTTACTACTGCATAATTAAAATAAGTTGTAGCTCTTCATATTATTTAGTGGTCCTGTGTTAAGTAAGATTAATACATATTGTAACATACATTGTCCAAGTTTATGTACATAATGGACAACAAATCCAAGTTGACTGTTATGTTAAAGCAAATAAACATGTTAGGTGATTAAAAGAGATTAATGGTTCTACACGAGACTAATGAGCTTGTGGTGTAATTAGGCCTTGGGGTTTATAGACATTTCAGGCATTCCCGACAGGATGATCCATGATGGATTGAAACATAAAGACCGTAGGTATATAAATCCAGTTCATTAATGATGTCGGTGTAATTTTTTTACATTATATTGGTCAGATGGCCATAGTCCAGCCAGAGGGTTCAGAAAAGTGGGCCACATGGACATAAACTCACCTGTCAACTCTGACTGTCCTGCATGTAATGAAACACTTTTGTGTATCTCAGGTTTGCGATGCTAGATTGCTTGCATGATAGTTTTTCTCTCCTTTCCAGCTATTCGCTGTCCCTTCTGCACCAAGCCGTTCCCTGGAGGGCGGATCGAGGAACACCTTTTAAGTTGTCTGACTTCTCCACCTCTCCCTTATAACAGTGAGTGTCTAATTTGTTTGTTTTTTTAATCACTGTTTTTCTTTCGTCTGCTAATATCTATTAATAGTTATTAATTATGTTATATCTTATTTGCTCATCAGCGGATGTGCTTGCTAAGGATAGTGGAGAATGCTCAATCTGTCTCGAAGACCTACTACAGGGAGAAACCATTGCTCGACTGGCTTGCCTGTGCGTCTACCATAAGAGGTAAATTACTCTAAATAGTATATGACGTTTTGTTTTTTTCCTGTGTATGATCAGGTGTTAACCACATTTTCTACTGATTGAGAGAGGAAATACTGCAGTAGATTGACTTAGAATGCCCTATTTTACGGTCATGATGAGTGAATATTGTAGAGAAATTCCACACTAAAATAAATACAGAGTTTGCAAAGCCCCACAAAATGGTGCTGTGGGGAGACGACCAATAAAACAGACCTGCAAAACAGACGCATGAATATTAAAATATAATCACAGAGAGAAAAAGAGTTGAAGCCACCTTAAGCATTTTTACAAATCTAACCCTTTATAACAACAAACTGTTAAAACAAGGGAGAAACGCAAGAATATTTAAAAGGTCTAAGGATATTTTCAATATATTTAAGAGCACTACAGTCTCTGAAAAAATGACATGTCAGTTTAACACCGAAAAAATAAAGCAGTTACTTTTTTGCCCAATCTTCTTTGAAATGTCAGTCCAGTTATTAACTTGCATCATTGTCTTCCGTGTAGCAGAATAATCTATGGTGTCATCGCTGTCGTGATCAGATGTACTGCTGTAGTATCGCTGTCCTTTGCATACATTTCACTTGAAGATGTGATTAAATGTGTGAGCATACACGCTGCTAGTTCATGTTTGGAGCACTAGAGTATATGAATATGCCCATAAAAAACTTAAACGCACTCGCTCCTCTCTGAATCTGATCTGTGTGATCCATGTGGTGATCGTTGTTAATCTCACCGCTGCTCTCATGCGTGCTATGCGTAAAGTTTGAATTATCCATTGTAATCAAGGGCTGAATCTGATTCCAGCTGCGCTCCTCTCCGACCAACAGCGAGTTGACACACACCCGCATATTCTCGCATATAGCCCGGTTAACCCTCTGAACACGGCGAACGGCTATTCAGCTGTACTTTAACTCATGACAGCATGTGTTAGTGTGTGACCGGTCTGAATTTTGCACGGGATTGCACACAATTCTATTAATCCCCACAGATTTCGTTCTCACATCTGAAGCGCGCACACATACTGTTATAAAGCCGCCTCTGACATACAAGTTCAAACATTTGCTTATTTTTCCAGCTTCCTATTGGTCAAATACACTTTTAAAAAAATCCCAGTGCACATCGCGAAGAGTAATAACGTAAACACAGGCCCAGTCCCAAATGGCACCCTAAACCCTCACGGTCTTCCTCTGAGTCCGTACTTTCACGACGTAATGCCGTTTGGCTGCCGGGTAGAAGTCCTCTGCGTAGCTCACAAACTTGCGGGCTCAGTGCGCATCGAGGGCGCATAGCAGCCTCAAAGGGGACGCTCACGAGCACCATTCTTTTAAGCTTAAATGACGAATGGGACACCCTACGGTCTTGTGGACTTAACAGACATGCACACGCAATGGCCATTGTAAGTCCACAAGACCGAAAGTGCACATGAAGTGTGCCATTTGGGACAGAGCCAGTCTCGTAAACAGTTCAGTAAGAATGAGTAACAGGAACAGTGTTTAGGATCCATGTATGCGTTAGCTCTTAAAGGGTCAGCAGTTATTTGTTATTCAGACTACAAAAAGACAAACGATCACACTGCTCTTGACTGATCAACTTGATCATCTGTAGGCTATTTAATTTTTTACAAAGAACATTATTCAATGTTATTTTAAATGTAATTACTTTGCATTTTTTACATTCAATTTCTTACTTGAATGTTAGATTTACTTGAAAAAAATAAAACAGTCTATTTAATTTGTATCTTTTATTTTATAGTATTGTATTTATTTGTGCTATTGTTTGTAATCTGTTTAGGTTCTTATTTTATTACTGTTTACTCATCTTTTTAAATTGAATTTACCATTCAAAATCAAGCTTCAGTGTTGTGTGTAAGCTATTGCAACACAATTACCCCGTTTAAAAAAATACATTGTTAGCAAATATTTGTTAGAGATTGTGTTTGTAACTTCACAAAACATTAGTAAACATAGTGGTGGTGGACGTTGACATGACATGCTGCTTGGCTGAAGCTATAGGACTTCCAGTGTCCGATCGCATCGCGAGCATGATGCAGTGTCTTCGAATGTCATTTGAAGCTCAAATTATTGAAACTAGATCTCTGTGTGATGGATATAGTGAGTAGGGATAATGTGTAGAGAGAATCAGACAGTAGGTGCGTTTATATGGAACACTGTAATCAGTTTAAAAGTCGAATCCGAATGTTTTATAAACACCTAAATCGGAATAAAAATGCCCAAACCTAATTAAATTATAATCGGTTTGAGAATGGTGGAATAAACCTTTTCATGAACCGATCAAACAAAAAATTCCACCATGTAAACAACCTGACCCAATTACCTTTGAGTGTACATCCTTATGTGAAGTGATATACAGCGCGCGCCTCCACAACTGAAGAGCGCGTGGCGCACTCACACCAGGCTATAAAGTTGACAAGACAGGAAAGTTCATTTTTCTGAGGGGTAAACTTTTTATTTCGTAAGAAGATAATGTTGGAATAATGGCACAGGCATAGCCTGGCTACACCCTCTCATCTTGACAGCATTAGTCTCAGGCACTTTTTACTTCGACTGCACATGACAGAATAATTTGTTCTTCTGAGATGACGCCTTTACAAGAAATTAATAGCTTTTATAAAACCGTATTAATCCGGGTGGCCTTTGAAAGTTTATATGGCAACCGAGGACAGCTTCGACATTTCTGATACAGCAGACAAACTGTGCGTGCATATCACAAAATGATTCCGACTGAAAGTCCGCACATTTAAGCCCCAGATTGGTTTAGATAACATCTCATGTAAACAGTCCACTGAATCTTTCAATCAGAATGATTTTAATCGGAATGACAAAAAGTGTGCATGTAAACATGGCTACTGTTTTAAAGCTGGAGCGCGCTTGGATTGGTTCGATCACTTAGATTAACAGGTCTTAATTTACCATGAGCCATAAAATAGGAGACAGTTGAAAGATCATCACTCATCAACCAGTATATTATTGCTTGTTTATTCTATGTACTTTAATTGTGGCTGTTACACTAGTTCTTAACTTGCTCGGAGGGTCAATGGTTATTTATGTTTAGATATAAGGTGTGACGGTGAAATACCATCAGAGCAAATAGAGCGCAGATGACATAATACGTAACCAGGAGGTGCTCTGCTCGCTTAATTTTTACATGCATGTCTGCTGCACATACTTCAAAACTATGCATTTTCATGATGACTTTGCTTAATCGTCCATCTGTGTTCTATCGATTAAATCAGTAATCGATCATCGATTAATAGTTAGCATCTCTAACATCTATATAGCTATTAACAAAAAAATTCAAATAATTTTGCTGTACAAAAGAATTTCAATTTTGTAATGGTTGATTTTTCTCTAAATAGCTGCATTGACACTTGGAGCAAAGTGAAGCCATGCTGCCCTGAGCATCCTTTTGATTGATTCATGTTCACGTGCAATGACAATGACTCAGGTGAGCTTGTGTGTAAGTAGATATATTGTTTTTAAAGATTCATTTAAGGGAAATTCATTCAAGCGTCATAATTTAGTCATCATGTTGTTCCAGACCTGTGACTATTTCTTCTGCATAAAATCATATATTTTGAAAGTTTCAACATTCAACCCCAATGTTTGATTTTATTGACCACAATTGGAAAAGAAATGTAAAAAAATGCAGAAAACATTTTTGAGTGAACTATAACTTGTTAGATTTTGTTTTTGTTTTTAGATTCCTCCTAACTTTTTTTGTATCTTTGTAGGAGACTACCCCCCATCCCCCCTCCCCGGCAGAAGCATATATTTTCTGATGAGAGGATTGAGAGAAATTCGCAAATAAACAAATAACAAGCCTCAACACTTGTGGTCAGCTTAATCCGTCTGGCCCTGAGTGAGCCTGGCTTTAACTATCTGATGTGACTCTTGAGACTTTGCTTTTCTCTGCTCTACAGCACCTGCGTGAACGCCAGGTTTTCTCTGCTTGCCTTTTCTCTTTAACTTTAGAAACTGGTAAACTAAAAAGAACTTTGGAAAAGAAACAAATGTAAATGGAGAGAAAAGTTACACATGGGACGCCTCTCCGCGTGGACATCTTGTTCTCCCGCAGTGGGATGGTGTTTGGGTCCTTCTTACCACGGACACGTGGCGATCTGTCATTTATGCTGGGCTTAGCATTTGGTTTTGTGCAGCCTGCTTGGGTTGCATTGGCTTGAATGAACTACTTGAGTTTGTTGGGCAGATCCCGAATGAACGCAAATGTTGTACATGCGTAAATATTGCACAGGATTACTTATGAGGCATGATGTTTTATATATCGAATGATACAAAATGTTTTTGGGGATAATCTATTTTGTTTACCCTTTTCCCTTTTTGTTACTATAGGAGCATTTCAGAGGCAGACTGAAATTTCCAGTAGATTAATTTGATTTAAACTACCCAAATTGTGACTTTTATCCATTGAGGCGAAACTCCTCTTATTACCACCTCAAGCTCTTTTAACCTCTTGATCTGATTGCTTTTACTCATTTGAACTGTATATTAACAGATCAGAGCAATACTTCCACTAGGTAGATTTATGGACGTGTTATTGGTTGCAGTGAAGTGTTTGTGTTCAAGTGTGTACTCAAATGCAGAAGATTTTGATGCTGATGACCTGACCGCATGTACTGCTCTTGGAGGGAAAGTTGTGTGCTGGAGATGAAATTGCTTTTCTGCATCTCAGACATGGTCCGATTTAGAAATCCAGTCACTTTACACTCTTTACACCAGGCCTTCTCAACATTGAATGAGGCCATCTGTGGTGCGGAGATATATGTCAGGCGCAGTAATGCCATATGGCGCATGTTTGCCTGAGGATGGTGATTGAGAACAGATGCTGGGTAATTATGACCGTGTCATTGACCCCCTTGGAATGAACAATGAAAAGGTTTTTTTTTTTGATAGCCCTCCACAGAGATGCTTGTTAAATATTGAGAGGATTATTATTTTTTCATGTTTTGAGGTTTATGGGGTTTCTTAATTGTGGGTGGGTGTTATGTTCATTATTCTATTGTCTTGTAGCGGTCAGTTGGTCTGTTACCTTTTTGCCTTAGCTCAAGGATTCATATTTTGAGTGGTAAGACCTTTGAATGGAGATTTCCTTGCCTCAGAGAGGCGTCACCTTTGAAAGTATTGCAATGTGTTTCCTTTTACATGACAGTCTAACGGTTCTTTCCCATTGAAAACACAAGAAATGCCAAGTGTGTCTGTGTGAGTCAAAGGCAGGAGTCATTTTTACAGATAAACTTTTGTTTTGTGTTGGTGTAGTGCATATCGGAGTGGAGGTATTGTCAGAATATTTTGACAATCTTTTAATCTCTGCAAGTTAGCTTTTGCCCTTTAAATTATGTGGTGCCATACCTCAATATCCATATTTACTAAACTAACCTGGGCGTAGCTAACTCCAAAGGTGGTGTTTGATTTTTGTTATATATATATATATATATATATATATATATATATATATATATATGTGTGTATAAACACACGTGCACACAGTATAAATACTATAGAAAGTTCTGTAATTATTCAGTGCTAAGGGTTTTTACCCACTTGATCCTGTGTTTTGATAGTTGTTGGTCAAATATGAATTGGGAATGGGAAGAGTTGAGAATTTTCTTTAGGTCAATATGATTTGCAAATATTCTCATCCCCAAACATAGACAATCTGCCTTCATTCTGCTAAAGAACAATTGAGTATTTATTTATTAAAGTGTAAATATGTATCGCATTTCAAAATGTGCTTTGTCTTTTGTTTGTCCATGATGCTGTTTCTATGCCTAAATCTTTTGTATGTCTGACAAATTGTTTTTATATGTATTTTTTACAATAAATATGCTTAAGTGTGAATGTTGTGCTTTGGATCATCTTTTCTTATGTAAATAAATCACATCAATATATTAGCATTAAGCCAGGTGCACACTGCGATTTTGGCCACGATTTGGCCGTCTGAGACTAATTTAGCAAATCCTAAAATATTCCTCTGATCCTAGGATAAAATCTGATGTGTTTGGTCGTTAGTTTGACATGTTCACCGGCAGCCGATTAATGAGCGCTGCGATCAAATTTTACCTCAGACGAAATTCTGGCAGTGTCAGAAGATTTGGCACACAATCCTGCAGTGTGACTTCTCCTACGACGACAGCCAAAAATATCTGTTTTTCAAGACAAACTATGACCAAAACGAGCGCTAGAGATTTCTCTGTAGTGCAATGCAGCTCACTGTCACCGAACGCTTCTTTCATTGATGATATAAAACTCCGGACGAGTTTTCTTGCGCGCGTCCGTTTTTAGCGCACCTTCACTATCGTGCTGTCTGACATTAATGCCAACTGAGATCTTACAGTGTGAGAAGGCTTACATCGGGGATCATGTTTGTACAGTCTGACAAGCGACATTTGCAAAGGATTTTGAAAAATTGCACCGTGTGCAGGACCCATTAGTTGGGAGCATGCATATTGAGACGGATCTGGGGCCTGTACCATGATGATAGTTTAACAAACTCAGAGTTACAGGATTAGTTTTGAGTTGACAAAACCAAAGCAATCTATTCAGGCTTTGTTGGTCCCATGATGCTGATTATCAGCTTTCTCTGTCATAAATGAGCATCGTTAAAAGCCAGACGTTTTAGTCCTTAAAAACTATTTGCTATAGTGACCTTTAATTTGGAGTAGAAACAGGGGGAGTGACTTTACTGCATCAGAGGTGTGTCATTTTACTCACAGCTGATTGGTCCAATTTCAGTTTGAGCTCTCTTATCAAGAACATAATCTGCCCTGGAGCAGGTTAGCTGTGGAGCAGGTTACTATGGCGATGAACACAGCTAAAAGCCAAACCACTTTAATGGTACCTAAAATCCAGGATTGGCACAAACTAAGCTTAAACATATCTGGCTAGCCAGCTAAACCGGCTTCATGGTATAGGCCCCTGGTCTTGTATTTATTGTGAAAGTACTTCTGTTTACCATGATCTCTTTGTTTAAAGGGGTGATGATGAATTCAGAAATCAACTTTCCCTTGAGCTTTTGATATATAAAAGGTCATGGTAATATAAGAATATACTGTAAGTTTCAGAGCTGAAAACTTCCTTGTTAGTCAAAGAAAAGCTTTTATAGACACCAGGCTCAGCAAACGATCCTGTGCTTCATAATTACGTCACTGCGCGACGAAACGCGCCTCTACAGAACGTGTAATTTAGTAGCCCTGCCCACCGACTCATAGAGCTTCGGTCGATCACAAGCCAGCAGCAATAAACATGTGGAAGATAGCAAGCAAGATATTGTGGAAGAACACATTCACTGCATAAGCTTCCTTCTGATCATAATATTAGGAATGTGTGATACTTTTATTTTTAATGAAGTTCCAGCTCATGTGGGGAAGACAGTGCTGTTCACTTCAGAATAGTTGGTAAACAAATCTTTGGTTGATGCTCAATTTGGATACGGACAGAAATGGTGCAACACGCCTATGAGTACAAAGTGTTTTTATATGTAATAGTATTGCATTGTTATAGATCGTTTTGCTTATGTGTATGTGTCTAATAGAGCAAATAGCACGCTGGACTTAGACCATGACACGGCAGGCCGATGAATCTCATTATATTCCGTGCCGAACGTGTATGTGTGAGCGAGCGGTTCACGCTCATATCCTCCGGCGGGCTATGAAATGTAAAAAAAAAAATCTTGCGGTAATATAAAAATAATAGTCCAATCAATCGCGGGTCAATGAGAAATAAATCATTGTGTTTGTTTGATAAAGACGTTTACGAGCCCTGTGGTCGCGAGAATTATTCTGGTTGCGGCTTCTCCCTAATCTCTCCTCTCCCTCGTGAACTGACAGGGGACAGTGTGGCACGCCCATCAAAACCCAGCGTTTTGTAGATAGCCTCAAAACCAGTGTAGATAATAGCCTATTACATATTAGTTATGATGTTTTTGAATATAAAAACCACACGAACATCATTAGTTGACCTCAGACAACAGTATAAAAAAATTAAAAAGTCAATTCATGACACCTTAATAAAATTGTTGTCTCTAAATGGATTTTATAATGCAAATTAATTGCATCTGTTTTTATGGTAAACATTTTGAATTCTGTTAAAAAGGAAGCATTTGTTCTGGAGTAGTGAAGTGTCAAAATCCTGTATAACATACATTTCGACAGCCCTTGTTGCACGTGCACTTTGTGGTTGAATTTGTGAAACTTGTTAACCCTGTTCAGACCACACACTCACAGTTTTTTTTTCAAAGTAATTTTGTCTACTTTTGTGTTTAAACAAAAAACTAAAAAACTAAAATATTGCACATAAGAATTATTGCCATCTAATGGTGTACTCAAAAATGTACAGAGAATGTGCTAAAAAAGGAAGTCAGTGGTGTGAACTTGTACATTAGCAGCATTTGGCCAGTTGTGTGCAATCAGAACTTCTTCACAGCAGATTTTCCACACAGGGTTTTTGTAAATGATGTAATCCGAGGATGTGGAACCTACTTCAGCCTGTGTGAAACACAGGTGAAGCATTAAAAATCAAATTGCTCGGAGTGATCGGACATCAAGCAAGGGAACACTGAGGAGGTAAGCCATTTCCCCCCGTTTTGTCTAATATAAATTAGAATGAGAAATGAACTGCAATACTACCGATTTAGATTAACAGTAAAGCAATACCCAAGCATGCTAGAGTGAAACAATTTAAAATATGCAGTCTAAAGCAATCTGTGCGATCACCTAATGAAAAAAACAGGCATGTAAGAGATTTTTGGAAATATTCTCATCTTTCCTTACAAATAAGAATTTAAGAGAGTTTATTTTAAGTCATAAATATGATTTTTTTAGGGAAATTATTAATATAGGCTATCATTTTAAAATATATTTAAAGAAATATAGCACATTTTAAAAGCTAGTCTAGCTATCTAAAGCTATCTAGTCTTAGATATAAATATCTCAATATAAATATATCGATGATGCATTTATTTATTTTTTATAAAAGTATACTATTATTTATACATTTTAGCAAACATGTTGCATATGCTAACAAGGGGTGCGTCTCAATCAGCTCCCTAGTTCAGTAGACACACCTTTCTTAACTCTTGCCCTCAAAATCCACTGTCCTGCAGTTATCTTCAACCTTAATCAAACTCACCTGCCTGTAATTTAGTAAGATAACAGATTATTTGTACATTTGTTGAAGTTGTGAAGGAAAATATAAAGATGTAAAATATTGTCCCCAATATAAAATAAAATATAAAATTCACATATTTAGGGCCCCATTGGAATTGCTTAGTCTCATATTCTTCTACTCTGTGATGAATCGCCTTTTTGAGGGGCTAAACATGCTTGAAAACTGATAAAACTTTAGATGTGGCGAAAATATACGTCAAATATGGTTTCAGAATTGGCCTTGGCAAAATGGCTTGATAGCGCCACCTGCAAAATTTCAATTAAGCGTCGTTCATGCTACGTTTCATGTATACGTTTGAAATACTCATGTAGACAATTGTAACTATGGAAGCCCGTTTCCGCCACTAAATAAAAAAATAAAAAGACTAATTGTGACTTTTTAATCTCAGAATTCTGACTTTTTTCTCTCTCACAATTGTGAGTTTTAAAGTCAGAATTCTGAGAAATAAACTCGTAACTGCGTGATCTAGTCAGAATTGTTACTTTTTTCTCACAATTACGAGTTCTAAGGTCAGAATTCTGAGATATAAACTTGCGATGTGATATAAAGTCACAATTCTGACTTAACTTGCAATTGTGAGAAAAGTCGCAATTAGTCCTACTCTTTTTATTTTTTTATACTGACGAAAACAGGCTTCTATATGTAACAGCCCAATACCTACAAAAACCCAACAGGAAGTGAGACATTTAGAATTTTCTCTGCAAAAGGTTTGCAATTTTTGCCATTTCCAGACATTGTACTTTAACAAACTCCTAGAGATTTAATCAGATCATCATATTTGGTCAGTCTAATCTAAAGGCCTTTGCGGTTAAATTGTGAAGATCTTGAGTTTTCACTGAAGGGCACTGACAAAGCCTAATGTTTTGCCTCTGAAATTGATTGCATTTTTGAGGGCCTAAACATGCTTGAAAACCCAGGAAACTTTGCACACGCGCCAGAAGTGGTCCATGGCGGTCTCACAAAGTTTGATGTTTCGCCATGAAACAAGTTGTTGTAACTGGGACATACATTGTCCAATCAGCCCCAAACTTGAGAGACAGCTACATGCCATATTCTGTTAAGGGCATAGCGCCACCTGCAGGCAACAGGAAATGGCATGTTTTATACTGTGATTAACTCCTGAGTTAACGGCGGAGGTTTTGCCATGAAACGGGAAGCTGTTGTAAGTCAGGCATACAATGTCCAATCTGCCTTAAACGTCACGTCCTTACCTGAAGACATCTACATGCCAATATTCGGTTATAGTCAAAGCAGGAAGTGTGGTACATCGAAGTGACTTTGCCATATTTCTCCTAACACACTTAAAAGCATGTTGCCCACTGTTCACTGTTTTCCTAAGGCCACCAAGTGGAAGTGGCCCTGGGTGCAATGGCCTTTTAATCGCTGCTTGCTGCTTTAATTTATAATATACTTCTACCCTCAGGTTTATTTTCAATATATTTTAAAATCTTCTGTTGGCACTTCTACTCCAATGTTAAAAACTAATTTCCTGTTTTGACAATCCCATGTTGTTTAGGAAGATGGACGTAGAGAGCCAAAAAACTCAGAGTGACTCTATGACCCAGAGTGACCCTAGCTATGCAGCGACAGCACCAGTGTATCCTCCCCCTCCATACATGCCCCCTCCTTATCCTACGGGTCCTGTCATGTACCCCCAACCTGTTCCTGCACAAATCGGCTTTATCCCACCTGATCTGCCACCAGAAGAGGCAGGCGTCGGTAAAACAGAAGAACCAAATCAAGAAGGTACTCTACTTGCAAGATCCATTGTACATTTACTTTACTATAAAGACAAAATCTGAGCAATGTTTGAGATATTTTAGAGTATGAGAACCATCTAATGAGATGGAAGGTATCATAAGAATTATTTTTTTCTTCTTTAATACAGCTGTAGTTCCACCTGAGGAAAATCAGCTGTATGTGTCATCCTTTGAGGATAGTACCATTCGGAAAGCGTTTATCAGAAAAGTGAGCATCTCTGTCATTTGCCTGCTACCATAAATGTAATGATTGCTCCGAACAGCGGTCCCCATTGTCATTTCAAATCTCTCTTTCCCCCCACACAGGTATTCAGTGTGGTAACGATTCAGTTGCTTGTCACGTTCACTGTAGTCTGTGTGTTCACCTTCTCAAAAACAGTCAAGACAGCAGTTCAGAAAAGCATCTGGGTGTACCTCAGTTCATACATCATCTTTGTAGTGGTGGGCTTTTGTCTTGCCGTGTCCTCCAAATTCAGTCGCACACATCCCTGGAACCTGCTGGGACTGGTGAGTGTCCGTGTAAGAATATGTTGTGTACTGTCGTGTTACAGTGTACTTACCTAAAAGGGACTGGGTAATATAAGGTAACTACATGAGTTAAATTGTTGTCATGACTTACTCCCCAAGCTGTTCCAAACCTGTATGTTTTTTTGTTATTATGTTAAACTGTTAATGTTGGTATCCAGACAGTTGACAGCAGCCATTGACTTCCATAGGGGAAAAAAATACTATGCGTATAAATAGTACGAGTGTGCAATGTCGTGGAATGTATACGCCAAAACTCATTTTGCGCATATGAGACGCATTTTATGGCGTATTATACATACGAACCCCCCACCCCACCACCCTAAACCTACCCAAGCGCGTGTCATATATACGCCCCGCTACCCTAAACCTACCCAAGCGCGTGTCATATATACGCCCCGCTACCCTAAACCTACCCAAGCGCGTGTCATATATACGCCCCGCTACCCTAAACCTACCCAAGCGCGTGTCATGTATACGCCATAAAGAGCGTATCATATGCACGCGAAAAACAGCGTATCATATTCACGCCAAAATGAGTTTTGGCGTATACATTCCACGACATTGCACACTCGTACTATTTATACGCATTTATGTGTGATCGGGTTGCATTGCAAGTCCTTATGCTTTGCATGACATGTACAACATTACAGCAACTTTGGTTCATGGCTTATGTAAAGGATTAAAATTAAGATTTATTTTAAAACCCTCTTCCAAAACCAAGGCACTGTTGCACTCTATGCTTCTCTTGATTCTTCTCAATATTCTATGTGAAGGATTAGTTTAAAAACTGGCTTAGGATTTGAACTCTGAAAGGGAAGTGGACTATAAAGTTGGTTCCTCCTCTTGGTTCCTCTTGAATCTTCCCCAAAGTTTAGTAATGAATGACATTCTATAATATATAGGTTTACAAAACCTCCGTCCCTTAGTCACCCATTATAGTTATTTCCATTCTGTGACAAACTGGCACAGCCTGAACTTCCTCTGTATCAAGTGCAGTGGCCTATGTAGGCTATAAGTGTATGTGAGCTTTATTCGGTCCACCAGTAATTTTCTCAAAAAAAACGGTGTGAACAGGGCTGTTTTTGTTATAATGGCTGTATGTACATTATCTAATTATATGCATGCTTGTCAAATGAACATACATAGATATGAATATATTTAAAGGGTTAGTAGTTAGTTATTATAATGGCAGTGAATTGTTGTCTCATTTATGAAGTCCATAAAAGTACATCTATCCATCATATAACTGCTCCACACGGCTCCAGGGGCTTAATAGAGCCCTTCTGAGGTAAAGTGGCACGTTTGTGTAAGTATATCCATATTTAAACCTATATAGACTAAAATAACTAACTTATGGCCAAAAGACGTACGAATTTCGATTTACGGCAAAAGAGTAACACCTGACGCAATGTAATAGGAGCATCGCAAGCTTTGACGCCTCTCGCAGATAGTGCTGGGCAACAAACTCAAGCCCATCTTCTCTTATATCCTCCACCATTTCTCTTTAAAAAATCTTGTGTTAGTAATTCATGAACAGTGTTTTGTTTTGCTCTATCTTCTATGCTTTTGCATTCGACAATACGCATGCGTCAAGTGTAACTCTTTCGCCATAAATCAATGCGTATGGCAACCCACCGGAAGTTAGTTATTTTAGTCTATAAAGTTTTACATATGGATATTTTTCTGACACAAACACGCCAATACGCTTCAGAAGGACTTTATTAAGCCCCCGGGTCCATGTGGAGCAGTTATATGATGGATAGATGCACTTTTATGGACTTCATAAATGAGACAACAATTCACTCGCATTGTAAAGCTTGGATTAGCCATGACGTGTTTAATATAACTCGGATTTTATTCATCTGAAAGAAGAATGTCATATACACCTAGGATGAATTGAGGGTGAGTAAATCATGGGCTAATTTTTATTTTTGGGTGACCTAACCCTTTAAGAACTTCACAACCGTTGAATTGCTCTTACCTTTGTTCTAATTGATCTGGTTGATAAATCAGGATTGTTGTAAATGAGATAGCCTGTGGTATTTAGCTTAAACACTCGTATATAATGATGTCCATTTAAGGACTTTCCTAAGTTATTCCTGCTCGCTCATGCACTTTCTCGCCAGTTTAGTGCATGCAGAACAAGATATGGCCTAAAAAAATCACTTAAGACACATTTTTTTTTTTTTTAATTACACAAGATCATGTTTTGGACATCTAGTTTATACATACACTAGAAAAAAAGGTAAAGTGCTGTCACTGGGGCGGTACCCTAAGGTACAAAAGTGAAAAGGTACATCTTTGTACCTTACGCACCCCTAAACGGTACATATTAGTACCTTAAAAGGTACATATCAGTAATTTAAGAGTGCATAGTAGTACCTTAAAGGTACATAGTAGTACCTTTTCGGTTTTGTACCTTAGCTTAGGGTACTGCACCAGTGACAGCAATGTACCTTTTTTTCTAACAGTGTACATACAGGCTGCATTTTTGTCATGGAATAATATTTAATTGGTACTTAATTGGAATAATAAGCACCAAAACATTTTTATTTTGTTTCGTGTGGTTTCAGTTGGTTCTGCAATGTTTAATAAAGAAGTAAATTAAAGAATACATGTGATCACAATTTGATGAACGAGACCCAGTGGCCTCCCATTAATAATCATATACACATGGTTCCTTTTTAAAAATGTAGTATCTGAACCTGGATCAGAAATCAGAGTGCACTCAATGGGCTACTTTAATTATTTCACCTTTCATGTAACATGTCCTTGTATTGCCTGCAGTCCGCAGTCACGCTGAGTCTGTCCTATATGGTGGGAACTGTAGCCTCGTATCACAACACAGATGCTGTGGTCATCGCTTTAGGATCGACTCTGGTCATCTCATTCACCATCATCATTTTCTCTGCTCAGGTATGTTGAGTTACATATAAATCAGGGGTTTTCAAACTAGGGTCCAGGGACCCTCAAGGAAATCCAAAGAAAAGTTTAGAAAAATGGATGTCAGAAATGTATATAAATAAATGAATACATAAATGATTTTGGTTAAATTAAATATGAAAATATATTAAATGTATAAAATGAGGGGTCGAATCCGTAGGAAAAATGTAATAGAATCTAAATATTTTCAGATTTGTTTTACACATTTTTATATATGTATAATTTGTTTCTTCATAAATTAAAATATAGTTGCCTTTTACATTTTAGAATATGGGTCCCTTGCACTGTATCATCATATTTGAGGGTCTATAGTACCTAAAAGATTTAAATCCCCTGCTATAAATGACACTCATCAGACATAAACTCAAATGAGACACAATCTCATCTGGTATTAGCTCATTTGAATATAAATGCAATTTAAAATGTGTTAGATTATAGAAAACCATTTTATAGAAAACAATTCTATAACTCCAAAAAAGTCTCATTCAGAAAAGCCTAACCTGACCTTAGTTGCTCTGCTAGTTATTTTCTTTTGCAGTTTGGTCATTCTGATTTGCTGTGATTATTTCAGACTCGTTTGGACTTCACCATTTGCAACGGCATTCTGCTTGTACTGTCCGTCAACTTTCTTATGTTTGGATTCTTCACCATCTTTTTCTACTCCAATGTTCTGCAAATCGTCTACGGATTTCTGGGAGCCCTTCTTTACGCTTTGGTAAAGCATAATCAATATGCCGTAATACTGATCATGAAAAAGTACATGACATAATAGGTTTCTTACTGATCAATGTTCCTCTTTTCCTCTGTAGTTCCTGGCAGTTGACTGTCAGTTGGTGATGGGCAGGAAAAAATACAGCATTAATCCTGAAGAGTATGTCTTCGCCGCCTTAATTATCTACCTGGATATCATTATGATATTCCTCTACATACTTATGATTATGAGCGGCGGTTCCAAAAATTAAACCCACACATGCACATCTTGTGGGCCTCCAAGTCTGCACATGCCTGAATTATATAATCAGCCTTCTCACGTCACATGTCTGCTATGCTCCCTCAATTTGTTCACTGTCGGTGATACTAGTATCTGGGTGTTTCTATTTGTTCAAGTTGCACTTTCTTTTCTAGGTAAATAGCATTTTCCATTTGTTGATCACAAGAGTGTAAGTCTGCTAAATGACGTAAAGACTGCTATGTGATAAACACCCTAATGATGTGAATCATTTATATGCCCCTGTAATAATGTGACTGCTCTTTCTTATTTATGCTTTATTGAAATCAATAAATTCTGTTTAATAATAAAAAAAAATCTATATCTATTATTATTATTGCATATAAATCTTTATATGTTATTTTCATTATTACACTTACAATGAGTCAAAAGACATTAACAACTTGACAAAATATTTCTAATCTGATGAAGAAAAGCTACATAATACACTGAGCCAAAATCTTAAGACCAGCCACAGGTGAAGCAAATAAGTTCTCGTAATGAATGTGCAGGAGAAATGGACAGGAATAAAGATCTTAGTGACTTTGACAAGGGCCAAATTGTTAAGGCAAGGCGAATGGGTCATAGTATCTCTGAAATGGCAAGACCTGTGGGTTGCTCCGTCAGCAGTGGTGAGAATTTACCAACAGTGGCCCCGAGGAGGGTCCAAACAAAACCTACAAAGTTGAGGGAGTGTGATTCTCTCAGCAATGTTCTGCTGAGAAACCCTAGGTCCAGCCATTCATGTGGATGTAATCTGACACGCATTGTTGCACTCACACCTTGGTACACCCCTTTGTGACATTGGTGTTCCCTGGTGTAAAAGTGGCCTCTTTCAGCAGGATAATGCACCCTGCCACATTGCACACATTTTGTTCAGGAATGGTTTGAGGAACATGATAGAGTTCAAGGTGTTGCCCTGAGCATCTGTGGGATGTGCTGGACCAACAAATCCACTCTATGGCTGTTCCACTTCACAAACTACAGGACATGGATGATCGGCTGCTGATAACCAGATGCCACAAGATGCCTTCAGTTGTTTTGTAGAGTCCTTGTCTTAGGTTGGGAAGACTAACAGCATACTGACATAATGTTTTGGCTCATCTTGTGTATGTATTGGTAAGTCCTTGATGAACTGTATCTTACATTCTACAGAATCAATAAGTTGATTTTAAAGAATTAGACTTTCTGCTTTGACATAGTGTGAATAAGATATGGAACTAAGAAGTGGTTGGGCAGGGTAATAGTCATTGTATTGGTAGGGTGTAGCCACCTTTTCGTCATGCCATTCAAAATCTTTGTGCTTTTATTTCTTACACTGAACACAAAAGAAAGATCCTAAAGAATCGTCAAACAATCTCCCATACAATGACAGTTTACAGCTCCATGTATGTCACGTTAAAATAAGAGAACAATGAGGAGGGAAGGGGGAGATTTTCAGCAAAATAACTTACATTTCAGCCTTTTCTTCACACAAAGTCAACATGTAACTTGGAATTTAGCACACAATTCATATGGACTGTACTTCCATTGGACTGTACTTCCATTTCATCCTTTCTGGAGCTTGACAGTTGAGACGTTATCATTCATCTCAATGCCCAGCTTTACCCCCTGCTGGTAGATGCTGTTATGCAAACAAGCTCATTTACCCAATGACGGCCATTCAGTAATGTATTCTGACTAAATATAAGCAATAGCCTAATGTAAGAATTGTATTATATTGTACATGTTTTTACAGTGACAGATTATTCACCAGTCACATGGCATGTTTCCAAAATTGTTTGACACATTTTCACACCTTCAAAAAATACATTGCACCCCTTAAATACCCCTTTACAGGAAAATTTGCTATAATCAAATATTTGATATTTTTATGTTGCTTCCAAAAATGCAGTTTCAATTTGTGACCATTTTTAGTTTAAAAATCTATTAGCAGTTGTGGCCACTTTGCTTCAAAACCTTTTGTTTTTACTATACAAATAAAATGACAGCATACACATTTGAAATATGAAAACTAAAATCTTAATGGACCCCTTTTCACAGACTGATGAAACGTTTCCAGTTAGCAACATCAGTAAATTTAGTTAACATTTATAATGCTATACTTTGTGTATTACCTTGACAATTAATTACAAAAATTTAATTAACACTGCTGCAAGGGTGTTTCTAATACAATGGCAGATGGAACGATGGTGGCAAATTCTCTTTCATGACTGCTGTAATCAATCTCTTGATATTTTTTCCTCATTTGGAATGTCGTGAAAACACTATAATCTATTTTTTTTTCTTTTGACATTGAAACAAATGGGAACTTCTGCTTCTGAGAACACTGGGAATGTGATGAGGATTCACTGGACCAAGATCCCGTTTTCCACATTCAAAAAAGCATTGGTTTGAGCTACTACCAACACTTGAGCAAGTTTTAATAATTTCTTTAATAATTATTTTACCCCAAGTTAATGCTGTTCTTTTCTATTCGTAACATTCTATTCGAAGGATCCAGTGTCAATTGCTCATACAACCATTCTTTTGCAAATAAAAAAGCAGTATTTACATAAGAAATACCAGTTTACACAGAGAAAGTGATTCAATACTCATTAACAGACCCTCAATGTCATTTCAAATCAGCACACACAAACACAAAGCAAGGGTTGTTTATACAAGGATTATGTAAATACTACATTTATGATCATCTTTCGCAACTTACACTCATCAAAAAGATCATAACAGTATATCAGTAGAAAGTGTATTTTATTTTGTTTAATAATTGCAATATTATATTTGTTAACAGAAATGAAGAATAATATGCATGAATGAGCAACACACTGTATAACAAAAGGGTAGGGTCCTTCATCTCAGACTGTAAAGACTGTCAGTGTGCTAAATGTAAAGAATCGCCTCTGCCTCACCACAGCGAAGAGAAGTTAAACTGAACTCGGAGAAGGTACCTCATCTGTACCTGAGCAGGGTTATAAACAATGTACTCATTATACAGGAGAGAGTAACCTCCGTTCTGCCCCACCCCGGTCTTTACTGAGGGCCCCATGGGTACGGTCACACCATCCCTAAAAGAGAATAAGAAAAAATATTCAGTACAGCGCTTATGACTCAAACATGTAAAATCTAAAATGGAAAACAATGTGTCTTACAATGTAACATAGTTATTTGGGTGGGGTGCAGTCTGCCCCAGGCCTTTTGTGCTATGTTTTCCAGAAGGCAGTTGGTCAGCACTGTAATCCGCATCCAAAAGTTCATTACTATCCCCAAGAGCAACCTATGAAGGGAAAAGTGAACAAAATAACTAATCTCTGAAATTGATTCTCCAACACATGAATAGATCTTGATCATTTTTAGCCTTAACATCTTTAAAATAATTGTAAATTATCACTTTAAAAAAAAACTAGTAGAATTTACTCAAATAAACCTCTCAAATAAATGTGGTTCTTTTCTATTCATCAATGATTACTGAGAAAACTGTATCATGTTTTCCAGAAGCATATTAAAAGTTGCAGTGGGCGATTTCTGAGAAACGCATTTGAAAGTGGATCAGAAAGAGCACCACAACACATTGACTGAATGCAACCAATTTCAAAAAATATCACAAGTGTTTACTTACCATGAACAGATTTAAGTAGCTTTAATGGTATTGTATAAAGAGTTTACCATGCCAAGTCCTTATTCTGCCCTAAAATCACATCCCAGTTTCTGTGATTTCATTCATGTCAAATAGATTTAGTTAGGCGCGCTGTATTCAGATTGCACACTGAGGTCTCTGGCAGAAAATCTGCTTTCTGAGGTTTAAAAATTTCACATGCTCACATTGCGATTTTATTACGATTTCTATCAAGCGCACAGCTCTAGTCTGGAGCTGGTGTGCTGCTGCCGAGTGTGGCGACCAACAACAAACTCTTGCTGGTATATACTGAAATGCCGCTTCAATATACCTGTATGTGTATTTTATAATATATATATATATATATATATATATATATATATATATATATATATATATATATATATATATATATATATATATATATATATATATATATATATATATATATATATATATATATTTATAATCAAAACCTTAATATTTATCCTATATTATTATGATTAATCAATAGAAACACTGATCGTTTTTTTCCCCTTTTGTTTTCTAAAGTGTGTATTTGGTCTCTGAGGAGGGACTGAGGGTCTGGCCTAGGGATGTGTGTGTCACTAAACATTGATCAACATGTTGTCATTGGTTTGGATTTTGAAGGTATCACACACCCCTAACATGCCAGGGGTGCAGAAACAGTGTTTGCTTGCTCAGCCCGGCTTACAGAAACGAAATATGGATTTGTCTTTCATTTTTATTCAATTTTACACATTTGATATTTCCTTTTACAGAAACACTAAAAATCAAGTTAAATATTGCCTATACTATTATCTGTATCTTTCACTGAGAGAAAGTATGTGTTATCAGTATGTTTTGGGAACATTTTTTGTCAGAACTGGAGCTTAATCAGCTCCAACCTAGGAGAGACTGTGTATATTTGTATGTAAGCAATATTCTGTGTTACAGATCAATGTTGAGAAGGTCTAGTAAATGGGAGTAGATTTTTTGATGTTTAGATAAATTTAAAAACCAACCTCGCTCAGCAGCAAGAGTCCCTGGTTGTTCTTCTGATTAGCAAAGCAGTAATTGGCACTTTTAGATGACATGTCAGCAAAATAGATCCCCTTACCAAACTAGAAGGGGAGGGTGGAAAAAAGAAGAAGAAGAATGGTTACAGACATCTTGTAGACAAACACTGAATTGGAATTTTTCTATTGATGATATTTGTGTGATTCAGTATCTCTTTGTCTCACCATGTATCCAGTCACGGGAGCCTCAGGAGGGGCCACTCGCAGCCCCTGGCTCAGGATCCCCAGCCAGTTTGTCAGACGAGAGCCATGCCACAGGAGCATCCTGTATCCACACACACAAAAACAACTTCTACTATCTGAAACACGACCTAATTGCCTAAATTCAGTAAAATGGAATGAGGCACACACTAGACCAGAAACTAAGGGACTATCTGTTTACATAAAGCATTACTTAAGTGATTCATTGTAATTGAGGAAGGTGGTTAGGTACCTATTTTCAAGCTCAGAGTTGAATTTGTCATTCTCGCCCTCTCTCGCCACAGCAAAGATGTCCAGAATAGACATTGTGTAGTCAGTATGGGTGGGTGCATGAGTGGACTGAAGATATTTCTCTATAACCTATACAAAGACAGACAATTTGTGTTTTGGGATGTGCAAAATTACATAGTAAAATCTTGCTTGTTAAGTTAATTTTAATATATTCAGATTCTATTTCAATGATAAAAGAGGTATGCCCCATGTACTGTACCTTGTATTCATTGCTGTGAGAATCCAGTGGCTGCAGTCTACACTGTAGAGAGCGATAATGTCTGTCCAAAGGATGCTCATCACTCTGAACACTGGACTGAACCATTTTCACTGCTATCTGAATGTCACTTAGAGCCTAAGAGACAGAAATGTGTGTGAATGATTCTTTATTGTCTGCAAAAACTAACTATAAACATAGAATTCTATGAGAATGTAGTGAAATATAAATTGTCACATAATTTCTTCCCGTTCAGCATCAGCAATATTATCCCTATAAGAGAAGCTGCAATTACAATGTCACACCTCAAGCAAAGCGATTTTCTCCTTTAACTCATCCTCTGTGCGTATAATGGGGGGTGTCCGCAACCTAAATGAGGTTTGAGTAGTCAGGAACAACAAACACAAACACACACATAAATGTAAACTCATTAAGCCACTGTTCAAAAGTTTAGGTCGGGGGATTTTTTTAAATGTTTTTTAAAATAAGTCTCTTATGCTCACCAAGGCTGCATTTATTGGATTAAAAATACAGCAAACAGTATATCTGTCATTATATGGCAAACAGTATATCTGTCATCTGTCAAACAGTATATTTATTTATTTATTTATTTTTAATCGTACTGACCCCAAACTTTTGGACATAGTTTAACTTACCCAAAGTCATGGGGGATACGAGTGTAAAACTGGTTGCATGCATCTAAGAGTTCTTTATTACTCTTTTTGCTCTTTAAACATTCTTCAATCCTCTTCAAGGCGGCATAGCCAGCTCTTATTTGCTCTGTAGTTAGTTTTCCTTTAGAACAAAAATAAAATCAATGAAATCATTGTTTGGCTTGAATGCATTATTCATCGTGAACAATGTGCAAGATTAATTTAATCAGTTTGGTACACAAATGCACACACACATACCAAGCGGGGCTTTTTTGGTATCAAATTTCATCTCTAGCACATACTCCTCCATGGCTTTGAGGTCACATATAAGCTCTAGGAGAGACTGGACCTTGCTGTTCAGCTGGCAGGGCTTTTGAAGAGAGGAGGATACCACAGCCTTGTCCTTTTCCTGGTGAAAGAAAAAAAAGGTCTTAACATGACTATAAAAAAAGAGCAAAATTTTGGTTGCCCTTTATTTTACGGTACATGCACTCACATGTACTTACCGAAGAAAGTACTGGGTAATATAAGGGAACTATAAGGGTTAAGCTTAGGTTTAGGAGTAGGATCAGGGTTAGTACCTAGTAATTATCCAGTTATTGTAATTACTACAATAAGTACGTAGTATGTTCATGGGAAACAGGACTGTTAAATAAAGTGCTACCAAATTTTATTCTTACCTTGTCTTCAGTGCTGTAGTCTACAAATACCATGTCATATTTTCCTGCAACTTTCTCAAAATGTGCTCGATGCTCCCACTCATTCTTGGTCTTGTCAAAGAATCTGAAATAAGATCATATGCCAGTTCTTCCACTCATATTGTATAGGAAATATCATTGTATATAACATCTGAATATAAACAGATAATATCCCAATTCTTTCACTCATATCGAATATGAGGAAATAACATTGATGATATACAATAAAAAGATAAACTTACTTCTTTTTGAAGGTGTCTTTGGCCTGAGCTAGATTCCCCCCACAGTTAACCAAGCTGTTCTGTCCTACTTTACCCACTGAAGAGAAAAACAACAAGTGCATGGATGATAAAGCAATGATAGCAATCAGTCTGGGGCCTGTACCATGAAGCCAGTTTAGCAGGTTAGCCAGATTAAGCGTAAATTTGTTTAATTTAGCCAGAAGTTTAAGCGTAGTTTGTGCCAATCCTGGGTTTTAGGTACCATTAAAGTGGTTTGGCTTACGCTCCACGGCTAACCTGCTCCAGGACAGGTTATGTTCTTGATAAGAGAGCTCAAACTGAAATTGGACCAATCAGCTGTGAGTAAAGTGACATACATCTGATACAGTAAAGTCACTCCCCCTGTTTCTACTTCAAATTAAAGGTCACCACAAAGCAAATGGTTTTTAAAGAATAAAAGGTCTGGCTTTTAACATGCTTATAAAAATAATAATTTTTAGTGATTTAGATATCATTTATGTAATTATTATACCCTTAATCAATTACACATTTAAAATTTTAGTTAATCAATCATTAATAGGCACTTTGTTAAAATTAATATAAATAGCCAACATAAAGTCATACAGTTTAAAATCAATAAATAAAAATATTTAAAAAAGAATCTTACTGAGCTTAAATGTTCAGTTTTCTCTATTTATCAACTAAACTAACTTCATAACTTTTACTTGCATTGACATATAATATTGTTTCTTCAAGTTGTCCTCTTTCATAGACAGCTCTTTTCTTCTTGCTGTGTACATTGTTTTTAATTCTTAATATTTTTCAATCACGTAATAATCTGCAGAAGAGAGAAATTAATTTCAGTTCCACTGATCCAGAGCCTGTGATTGGCTGTTCACTGCTGATCACAGCTAAACTCCTGAACTCAGGATCAAAGCCTGAGTTGACAGAGAAAGCTGATGATAAGCATCATGGGACCAACAAAGCCTGAAAATATTGGTTTGGTTTTGTCAACTCAAAACTAATCCTGTAACCCTGAGTTTGTTAAACTATCATCATGGTACAGGCCCCTGGTAAAGAACATTTAAAGAACAAAGAACAAAGAGCAGGTGTTTCTGAATCTGCACATACCTCGTCCCCACCGCATCCAAACACTATAGGCTTTTGCACTGTCATCCTGAAGAAGCTGGATCAGGTAATATTTATTATTGTTGAACTGAAGATTAGTCTGTAACACAAGAGTAAAATTAAAAGATGTCACACAATGTCCAAAACTATCATGGTTCCCACAAAAAAAATTAAGCCGAACAACTGTTTTCAACAAGAACTAATTTTATTTAAGCACCAAATCAGCATAGTATGAAGGAAGGATCATGTGACAAGGAAGGATCATGTGACAGTGACTGAAGAAATGATGCTGGAAACTCATCTTTTACAGGAATACATTACATTTTAAAATATATCAAAATAGAAAAGTTATTTTAAATTGTAATAATATTTCACAATATTAGTTTTATTGTATTTTTTATTTTTTTAAAGTAGCCTTGGTGAGTATAAGAAACTGCTTTCAAAACACACAAAAAATCATACAGAGCCTAAACTTTTGAACAGTAATGTAACATCTTCAATATTCACCTGATTCAGCATAACATCATATACATCAGCGCCTTCGCTGTAGACATGGGCCTGTGAATAACCAAAGAAAATAAATCTAATCAGAAGATTTTAAAGCAAACAAAATCTGTGCTGAAGAAAAGGGTGATTAAAGGCGATTACGTAACAGTTAGTCAAATACTGTAATTTCACTTTGTGTGACCCTATAGACCAGGGGTGCCTAATCCTGCTCCTGAAGGGCCACTCCTGTCCTGAAGAGTTTATCTCCAACACAAATTAAACATACCCACACAGCTAATGAAGGTCTTATTAGGCAAGTAGGCATACTAGAAACTTCCAGGCAGGTGTGTTGAGGCAAGTTGGAGCTAAACTCTGCAGGACAGTTACCCTCCAGGACCAAGTTTGGACACCTTTGCTATAGCTCAGGCCATATTTAGAATTTTGTGTTTGAACTTCAATTTTTGCTGTATCTCTGTATATTTCTATGGTATTTGCTATTAAAGAGCTATTAGCTGGTGAAATTGATTTACTTATTGTAGAGTTAACGAAAGTTATCATGAGCATTGTAAAGTTTGAAGCAGATGTCATAAATGTCAGTAGACTGGGAAGATTATAAAACGCCCGGTTCTTTCATGAATCCTTAAGAGCTTACCTTCATGCTGTAAAAAAACAAACTGGAAGACAGCACAGTGCAGTGATGAAAAGGGGCGGGCTACATAAGGTCTATTACATAGAGAAATTACCTTTCCAATTTTAGCCTTGCATTCCGGATCAACTGGGGCTTTTCCTTTCACAACCACTGTCTTCACAACCTCTTTTTGAAAACATGAGGGGGAAAAAAACAGTTACATTTAATCTGAAAAGTCAATAATGTAACAATGTGATGCATTTTTTGAAAAAATTATAAACAAGAAGAAAAAAATTAGGACAGGATATGGGTGTCTCAATTTAATAGGAAATTGAAGGAGAGGGATTGAAAATGACTAGTAACAGCTTCAAATTACTGGTAACTGGTAACAGCTTCAAATTTAACTTCAAATTAAATTCGAAGGAACTAATACCTTCACATTCCTCTTTTATAGCAGGCTTGGCTTTGTTCACCCTCTGACTCCTCCCTTCTTTGCATCTCTTGGAAACGGGTTGCTCCTCTTCCTCCTCTTTCTCTTCTTTAATCGGATCAACAGCTGCAGCTCTATTATTCCCATTCAAAGCATCCCCTTCATTTAGATCTTCTGCAATGCAACAAATAAGTTGCTATTCGTTTTCTGTGCCAGATACGGATGCATAATCTTATGCACACACAGGCGTACCTGACTTTACTTTCTGAAGGCGTATTTTTCGTTTGTACTTGGTGACAGTGTTAGTCTGAGTCATTTTCACAAGATCCACTTCATAACCAGGTATAAGCGCCAGAGACACAGACTTTTCACCAGTCTGCTTTGCTGTATCCAGCTGGACACAGACAGCTGGAGGATATGGTTCCCACTCACCTTCATCCCCCTTCCACTGCCAAACTGGAAAGAATAAAGACTTGTATTCATGCCAAACTGGAAAGAATAAAGACTTGTATTCATATAATCACTTATGTGAAATATTAAAATCTAAAATTAAACCTGTGTCACACCTATACAGAAAAAGAGATTTAAAGATTAAATACAATTCAAATTGGTGTGGCTATATGTTAAGCACTTTTACTTTTACATTTACTTGGAAAAGCATAAAGTATGAATGGGCGATTCTTCACTGCATGACTAATAGACGTTAACTGCTGATTGTGAAACCTTGAGTTGTTTAGGCATGTTCACTAAGAGTGAATTCATCATACCCGTTTTCGTCTCTGAAGCTTCACTGCTTGCGTCGGCCACAGGCTTGTCCCGGCAACTTCTTGTTCGTCGCATGCTTTCAATGAAACTGCTAAAATTACAAGAAACGAGTCCCGTAAATGTCAGCAATGGTATACGTATCAGTATGACGTAAACTCAATTATCCATATAAAAATGTATGTAATATGAGTCCAATGAGTCTGCATCCACTTCCTCATCGTCTAACTAACATGGGACACGAGTCACGACGACACAGCCATGGATATGGCGCCAAAACAATATGCAAGACAAATGTTTTAAACAAAACTTACATTAAAGCCACAGTTTTATATTGTTAAAATTTAAATAAGCACAAGATTTAAACGGTTTTCAATACCAACCTGAGAGACTTTGAAGGGCGCCAAAAGTATAAGAATTCGGACTTGTTGTCTAGGAACGAATTGATCACAGCTTCTTTTCTACACGGGTTTATTTTGAAGTTGTGTTGCCGACGACCACATGAGCATGCGAGTGACCGATGTCACCGAGTCTACATCTACATAGCGACTATAAACAGCGTTAAATTAATGCAATATCTAATTTGTTATGTGTATTAATCTTGAATAAAACATGTATTTACTGGGCAGCCGAGTGTATGTTAAATGTTCAAGAAACCCTTATGCTTTATGTTTGAGAGAAGCGCAACGGGTGAGTAACGTTATGAATACAGAATTCATAACAATTAAAAAATACGCCAAAGAGCGGATGTTGTTAATTGCTGCATAGTAATTAGTTAAACTTGTGATTGTGGTTTTATATTTTGACTTACCAGTATGTGTGTGAATACACACTCGAACATGAAATCAAAATTAATTTTATTCCTGGCTTTATTGTCAATGATTCATCAGTTAAACTTACTCAAATAAATTAATTTTCCTTTTTGGCAACCATCAGTCTATTACTTGAAATAAAATGAACGTTAACTGATTAGGAAGATGAAAAATTCCAAGGCACTCATGTAGAAAAAGTAAAAAGGCTATGTATCCTGAAGAGGGCTGTGTAGCTGAAATGTTTCTAACCTTTTTTTTTTTAATTGCTTTTAATGATTTAGCCCAGTTAAAGGAAATGTTTTAATTTACTTCCATAGTAGGGGAAACAATACTATGGAAGTCACTGGGGTCCATTAACTGTTTAGTTCCGCATATTATTCAAAATATCTTATTTTGTGTTCAGCAAAAGACAAAAAAATCATACAGGTTTGTAACAACTTGAGGGTGAACAAATGATGATAGAATTTTCATTTTTGAGGGAACTATTCCTTTAATTAAAGGCTTTTTTACTTTCACCACAGGAGTGCCTTGACGTTTTTTCATCTTTATAATTTGATGCTTTCCTCCAGTTTAAACAGTGAGCACCAGTGGCTACATAAAGATGCCATGTAGCATTCTCTGCTTTTGTTTTTTTTGTAAAAACTATTTTATTACAGCAAGTTGCCTACAAAACATTTCTCATGTCATTTAGTTGAACTCAATGTACTAAAATATGAGTACATTGAAACTTATTAAAACTATATAGGTATTTTAAATAATAATAATAAAAAGCCTAAATATGACTAAAATCTAAAAGTATTTCAATGACACCAAAATACTGCCTACAGCATATGTTGACTTTAATAGTTGTAGCATTTACATTATTTCTTCTTTTTTTAAGTGTCAGAGTTTTGCAGCACCTGTGGAACAGGCCGACTTCTTGAAAGGTGCTCCTCATCGAAAGCACCCAGGTGTGACGAACCTCAAAACAGTGTGCCTGCCGGAGCAACTGCAGGTAGCAGCACAATCTGTCTTACAAAGTAAGTAAACTTTGATCTACCAGTCTACATTTTGAGCATTCAAATCAGTCTGTGTTCTGAAACGCACACATCAATCGCATATCACTATAGTGGTGGTGTGTGTCACTGATTTTATATGCCTTTATTTGATATGCAGAGGCAGATGTAAAAAGTCTGACTGAAAGGGCACATAAGCTGGCCAACTTCCTTTGGAGCAGAAAGCGGGCGCTAGAAACCTCACAACTCAGGGAGAAAGCCACCCTTCTTGAGAGGAAATTTTTGGAGCAAGAGGAGGATACCCATAAAGGTGAGTTATGTTGGGTTAAGGTGAGACTGTAGAAATTGAAGACTGTAAATAACAGTTATTATTAAATATTTCCTTCAGATGGCAGTGACCACAAACTAGAGGCTCGGATAAAAAGCAGAGTATTATATGAACTGAGAAAAACAACATACCGCAGGGCTCCCCTAAGGTACAAATACATAATCTGTATGGAACATTTGTCATAGACTAGGACTGTGAGGTTTTCTGTGTTTTATTGGTTAACTTATTAAATACACTTTTTTACGGTGTGCTGGCATGTTTCAAGGTACAATGAAGATCTTGGGTTGGTGTATATGGCTGCCAGACTAGCAGGTGGTTATGCTGCTGTCCTCAGAGCATTAAATGAGGTATTTATTGCACATTAACAGTCATTTCTTTACATTGTCTTTTCTTTTTCATTAACAGTCTTTCTGTTATACGTCTTAGATTAAGAAGAGAGATCCTTTATTTGTACCGTATTCTTTAATGGACTTTGGATCAGGACTCGGAACAGTTACATGGTAAGTGTGATTTAGAAATGAATATTTTATTATTCTAAAGTGAAAAGAACCCATTGGGGGCATATAAATGGGATTGATTTATTGTGGTATTAATGAACTTGCTTTAAAATATGCATGTTTTAAGATATGGTGATTGATAAAATATTTTATTATTTAACTCAGGGCATCACACTCACTCTGGGGAGAATCTCTGAATGAGTATGTTTGTGTAGACAGCTCTGGAGACATGAACACCATGGCAGAAGAACTTCTCAGAGGTAAGATCATTCCGTCAGACTTTAAAGCGCAGTGTTATATAAACAGATCTAAAGACAAAATGTTGGTTTGTATCAAACAGGGGGCAGTGAGATGGATAATCCAGTAATTAAACAAGTATATTTCCGCCAGTTCCTCCCTGTTTCTCCTAAGGTATGTTCAGCTGACATCCTTGATTGAATTTATTTGCCCAAATGATACATTGCTTTTACACTACTGAATAAAACAAAGGTATTTCCTTCCCACAGGTGCAGTTTGATCTTGTGGTTGCTGCTTTCTCTTTGTCAGAACTGGACACTCTAAATGAGCGACTCAATGTTATTTTCACACTTTGGAGAAAAACCAACTCCTACCTTGTGAGTGATGACGCAGTTATTAACGGTTAAACCAATGCAATAAATTATGGAACCGTGACATTGAATATAGTTTTATTTATTTTTATCTTGCAGTGTTGCTATTGTTAAAACTACAAAACATATTTTTGTGTATCGAAATAAAGCTGATATCAAATAAAATAGAACAAAGACCAAAAACAGAAAAAAGAGAGAATTGTCAATATTAATAAAATATGAATAAATACCTATAAAATATATAAATAATACTAAAATAACTGCTATCTAAACAGAATTATGGTTTCCTCATGCGTTTCTTGGTACTTTGTACAGGTATTGGTGGAGAACGGAACCAAAGACGGACATCAAATCCTTATGGAGGCCAGAGACGCCATACTTAACGTATGATCAGATTTTTTTTTGCTGTATGTCGTAGTCGTAGAACTCAGGGGCGGACTATGGCAGCTGCCATACCCTGGCATTCAGACAAGCAGGGGAAATAAACGGCTTTTGATGCTGCTCGGTAGTTTTGTTGCAGCTTTGAAAAGCAAATTTAAATGGCCTAACACTATGGTCCTAACCATAGACTGTAAAAAGGTGCTAACCAGACGCGATGCCACAAGATTTTCAATGGCAAACCAACCTTAACCCGAGATCAATCATTCAAAAATCACTGCCAATCAGAAGAGCATGTTGGCGGGCTCTCTGCAAGCGCACTGATTGCATTTGCAATGAAATTGATAAGTACAATATCGAATTCTGAGAAATACGGAGTGACTGAAAAAAAAAATGTAATCATAGAATAGACTTGTTTGTTCACCTTGACATTTGAACATGGTTGTTTTCTTTTATTTATTTTCAAGAACCATTGTTGCTTTCAACTCGGCTATGTCTATAAAGGTCACGAAAAATTATATTCAAACTCGCTTTAAATTATTTTTACATTAAATAAATAAATGTCATAATTTGTATGTTGTTCCAGCCACAAAGCAGCAGAAATAAAAACAGTAAAATAAAAATTTCTCACATCACGTTTGGTTAGGACACTGTGAAGGCTTATATATATTTTAGTATTTGCATTGTTGTTAAGTCTGTTTTTAAGTTCTTTGTGTGAATTTTTGTCCACATTTTGTTAAAATATTGTTATTATTTGTAAAGGGCTCATGCCATACCCTAAGTTTTTGTGAAACGCCGCCCTGGTGGAACTGGATCTTTCAGAAATCTTCTGAAATAGTAGAAAATGTCTGATGTAATTTTTCTTAAACCTTTGCTGTATAACTATAGAGAGAAGAGGAGGTACAGCATGACTTGAGGAGACCATCTATATTTGCGCCTGTGCGTTGAATTTTTTTTTTTAAACATACTTGTTTTTAATCATTATTTTATATATTGATTTGTGGCTAACAATATCTTCTGCTGGCTTTCATTTTTAACAGTGCACTCATGAGCTGCCTTGTCCCAAGCTGATCAAGCGACCTGTAGTACCTTGTAACTTCACTCAGTTCTACTATTCTCTGCCCTTTTCTCGAGTAAGTTCAAAGCAGTTGACTTTCCAATTGTAACATTCGTCTTGAATAACTAAATTTCTGTCCTGTAGATTTCATTAGATGTCAACACTTAGGTTATTCAGAAAGTAGTTATTGATGGGTGTATAATCTAATATATATTTCTCTCCCCCATCTCTGTAAATGAATCATCACAGAGCCAAGAAAGACAGCAGGAGAAGTTCAGTTTCCTGATTATATCCAGGACCAATGGAGAAAAGGCTCAGGAGACTGAGCACTGGGACATGGCCAGACTGATCGCACAAGTCCGTCGCCGACCCAGACATGTTCAGTGTCAGCTGTGCTGCGCCAATGGAGAACTCAAACAACTCGCTGTAACGGCCCGTCATCATGGAAAGTATGTAATTCTTTCATTTAACAGATCTCTACTTCCATTTTCAGTGAATGACTTCCTCCATATTATCTCTAATACGTTATACAGGTGCAGATAATACAGGTTGTTTTAACCATGATTTTTGTTGTCTATTTTTAACAGGGACATGTACAGATGTGCTCGTAGCAGTGACTGGGGAGATCTGCTGCCAATATTTCATGCAGAAGATGCCACTAATAATGACGAGACTCAATGAGAGCGACTACAATAATCTGTTAAAGCAGTGTTTGTGGATAACAGTTTGATTTTTGTAATGTTTATTTCCAAATAGACTACTTAAGCTATGCAACCTGATTGTGATTTGCTATTGCACTGTACCCAATGCTCAATATTTAACAGTAATGATGAAGCCCAAAATCCAAATGTGTTAAAATCAGCATAATTATAGCCTGACAAGCCAGACCCACATCAAGATGTTTGGTCTGGAAACTCACCATAGACAGGGCTCAATCTGAGGGGGGGATAAATGGTTGTCTTTCAAACTCCCTCTGCACGGCATGCAGGCAATTGGATATCGCTACAACCAACCAGAGCAACGAAGGTGAAGCAGAGCTCGTTGACAGATTAAACTTTCGCCGTATTCAGTCGGCAAAACTCAGAACACATCTTCCCTTTATAAGAATGACTTCAGTGCCGTTCTTTTCTCAGAGAAAAGCTTAACTCCAAGTCTTCCAGGGTCAAAGCTGATTTGAAAGACCGCCATTTGCCAGTTTCTGTGTTTACTAGAAGCACGCAAGTGCAACTCTGCTGTCATTATGTTAAGCCCCGCCCACTGACTCTATACACAATGTGATTGGCCCAACCAGAGTTTGGCGTTAGAAGCTTAGAAGTGTATTAAGAGTTGATAGACGACACTCACGGCAGATTAGATTTGCTGCCGCTGGGGTGCGTCTAGATTTCTAGGTTAGCATAATTACGTATATTGAGTGAAACAGCCTCTCGGACAAGGACGGGCCCTTCTTGTGTCCATCGGGAAATTGTTGGATGGTTGTGGTTTGCTAATGCTTTGATCTTATGTGAGTGACGGGTTGTCTTGCCCTCACACCAGCAAACAAGTCATCAGAGAAAATAAGATATGTTGCAAGAGGGAAGGAAGGCTTTTTTTCACTTATATTTTTATTTAGAATCACAGCATTGCATACAATACAGTATAGGACTGGGTTTTAACATGTTAGTCCATCATGTTCCCACAATATTGACAATTGTTCAAACTTAATTATATCATACACATTATACAGAGAATGAAAACAAATACAGAGATGGGGGGGGGGGGTATATAATATTAATGGAGAAAGGCAGACATGAACACAGGGTGGATGTGATAGTATAGTTCATGATCACTGGAGTATTTTCTGAAGTCGTAATGCATACAAGATTTGTTCCATTTCGTACAACTCCCATACTTTGTGAATCCAAGTATTGTATAATGGAGGGTCAGGTTTTAAAGAGATAGTTCACCTAAAAATGAAATTTCTGTCATCATTTGCTCACCCTCAAGTTGTTTTAAACCTGTACTAGTGTCTTTGTTCTGCTGAACATAGAAGATATTTTTAAGAATGTTTATAACCAAGCAGATAGACCAACCATTGGACTACCATAGTAGGGAAAAATATGGTAGGCAATGGTTGCTCTAGGAGTAAATTTTTCAGAATTTTCATTTTTGGTTGAACTATACCTTTAACCATCTGCATGAATTACATTTGATCGCTGCAGCAAGTAAAATTTGTAGTAAATATATTTAGCTCTACCCTCAAGGCCCTCTGGATGGCCGCACGCCTAGAAGGGCTATTATGGGGTCTTCGGGGATTTCATAATGGAAGATTTATTTAAGGGCATCAAATATATCTTTTTCAATTATTTCTTAACTTTGGACATGACCACAAAATATTAGTGGTTACCAAAATGCTGGCCACAGTTTCTCCAGCACTTGTCTGGAGCAAGATGGATTCCATTGTGCAATTATTTGTGGAGAAAAAATCTGGTTATTATCTTCCATTTGAATTCTCTCCAGAGCCTGGTTTCACAGACAAAACTTTTTGTCTGTTAAGCTAGAATTAGCTAAAATTAAGCTAGAATTGGACCTTAGTTTAATTAGGATAGTTAAGTAGCTTCAATAATGACTCAGAAAGAGAAAAAAACATCATATTTTAAGATGTCATCAGTGCAAACTATAAAATAATAGTTTCATAGTTATAAAACTTTTTAACATTTTTAGTTTAGAGATAATGCAAAAGAGCGGAGGGAGAGTAGTCTGAATTGGGTTCTAGCACCTTCTGCTAGCTCACACATCGAACTCATTCGCCAGCCGCGAGCGTTTCCAAGTCAGCGGGGATCGCATCAGTTGATATGCTGAAACTGCGCATGGATCAACGTCTTGTGCGAGAACACCGCGCTTTGACCCGTATTTACTGTGCGCTCGCTCATCTGTTCAGATGATGTCCTGCTAGGACAGCGATTGGCTCTTGTCTCAGACCTTCCCCGAGGTGATTGGAGGAGTGACGAACACTCAGCATGTGACCTCTACAGTGAGCTTCCTTCCGCTCTGACTCGTGACGTAGACTGTAAGTCCTTTTGTAAGCTCGCCCTTGAACAATACTTTACATTGATGGTGAGTTATTTAGGTAATGGGAAGTAAATAAATATAAAACGTAAAGATATAAAACATTTCAGGTAGCGAATTTTCATAGATAATTGTTATGTCGTTTGTTATAATATTGGATACGAAACTTGGTCGAACATTTAGGGTGGTGTTTATGTAAATGAATCGCTGTGATTGGGTAGTTGAGGCATGACGCATTCGGACCTATGATTCAGACCCTTTTCTTTTCATACACTGCAATACTACCCTCTCACCCTATCTGCCCTAAAAAGTATTGAAAATTACTAATGTCGCATACTATTTAGGTTGGATAGCATCCACATTGGGGCGCAGACAAAGCTTTTTTTCTTTTCTTTTCTTTTTTAGAACGACATTTTGGAATGTAAAGCATAATACATAATGTAAATTACGTATTTTGTTAAGGAAATAGCCTTTACACAAACCAAATCGCTGACATTTTACAGATTTAAAATTAAACCTTTTGGAACCAGTATTTACATCTTGTGGCACTGAATAAAAACATTAATGGATAAGGTAAGTTGTATGATTAAAATGTCACCATTTTAAACAAAGTTTACCTTTTCTAGGTTTTTTTTTAAATTATATTCCTTTAATAGCTGCACGCTCAATAATTCTTTAAAAAAAAGTGTTTAAATTTGTTTTGCATGGAGTATACCAAGATACAAGACCAGTTTTCTCAAAAATATTTGAGTATTTTAATACAGCTGTAACTTTGGATAGTTAAGGCACTTAAAGGGATAGTTCCCCCCAAAATGTAATTTGATGTTTATCTATTTACCCCTAGTGCATCCAAGATGTAGTTGTGTTTGTTTCTTTAGAACATAAATTAAGATTTTCACTTTAACCATTGCTCGTATAATGCATGTCAATTCTAATTAGACCCCACTGACATGTATTATACGAGCAACAGTTGGAGTTAAAAATCTTCATTTGTAAGCAGATAAACATACAATTTTATTTTTTGGGTGAACTATCCCTTTAAACTTTCCACTCTCAGTTCCAGTTTTATTTTTGTGCTGTATCACAACAACTCATCTTGAGTTTAACAAGTTTTTATCATTGCTGTTGGTCTTTTTACTCTTTTTTTATTTTATTAGAAGCAGTAACATGACATTTATTAGAAGCATATTGTGTACATCTAAGTGGATCTAAGAATAAAAAGCTTGTGTCTGAATTGTATACATACAAAGATGTGTACTTGTTCCAATGGTGATTTTTGAAGGAAAATATGTAAACGTTCCATGTAGAAGATGACCCCACGGATCAGACAGATGAGCCAAATATAGCCACTCAATGTCATAAGAGACATAACATCTGCTATGATTATCTAATCATGGAATATACTCAGAGATACCACCGCTGGACTCAAAACATCACATACAGACATTTATTTACAAATGCAGTGCTCATTTTGTACACACAGATAAATATAACTTTTTCCGAGGGAAAGACAACCAAAAGGAACTGAGAACATTATTTCTCCTTTAAGAGTATTAAATCAAATCATTTAAATGCATTTGTCACTTTTGTACAAGCAAGCTTTATTTGTATATGCTTAATAAAAAAAAAAAAAATTAAACGTTATAACTGCATTAGTATGCATAAAATAATATCAGGTCACAGGTGTTTTGACTGGTCACTAATTATCCAACAATTTCTTTTAAAGCAGAAGTAAGATCTGGGTATTGAAACTCAAAGCCTGACTCAAGAGTTCTCTTGGGCACTACTTTCTGGCCTTGTGTGAGGATAACAGCTCTCTCAGAACCAAGAAAGACATCCAAGAAAAAGCCGGGAACAGGGAAGATAGTAGGTCTTTTTAGAGCACTGCCCAACTCTTTAGTGAATTCAAAATTTGTATTCAATGCAGGCGCAACTCCATTAAATACATCTAGCTCTGTGGATGATGGTCTTTCTTGGAGCTCCAAGTTATGGGCAATGATGCCAGCAAGGTCTGAAACATGGATCCAAGGGAAGGGCTGGCGTCCCGAGCCAAGCGTCCCACCCAAGCCAAGCCAAAAGGGAATCATCATCTGTTTCATGGCGCCACCGTCACGCCCTAACACTGCCCCTGCAAGTGAGTGGAAGAAAGTACACAATTACACAACCATTCAAAAGTTTAGGTTCGGTAAGACTTGTTTTTAAACAAAGTCTCTTAAGCTCACCAAGGCTGCATTTATTTGATCAAAAGTACTGTAAAAAATTTAATATTGTTTTGTACTATTTAGTTTTTTTATTCTAATCTATTCATCTACTATATTCCAGTGATGGCAAAGCTCAATGTTACTCCAGTCTTCAGTGTCACATGATCCTTCAGAGATCATTTTAAAGGGTAAGTTTATCCAAAAATGAAATTGATGTCATTAATGACTCACCCTAATGTCGTTCCTCACCCGTAAGACCTCTGTTCATCTTCGGAACACAGTGTAAGATATTTGATATAGTCCCAGAGCATATGCAGTCAATGCACACTTTACTGTCCATGTCCAGAAAGGGAATAAAAACATCATCAAAGTAGTCCATATGTGACATCAGTTGGTTGATTAGAATCTCTTGAAGCATCGAAAATACATTTTGGCCAAAAAATATCAAAAACTATGATTTTATTCAGCATTGTCTTCTCTTCCGCGTTCCTCCAAAAAGATTCAAACGGTGTGAATCGATCAATGATTCGGATCGCCAATGTCACGTGATTTCAGCAGTTCAGATCGCATCAAACCGCCAAACTGCTGAAATCACGTAACATTGGCGACCCAGAGCATTGATCGATTCACTGATTCATTAACCGTTTGAATCTTTTTGGAGAAACACAGAAGAGAAGACAATGCTGAATAAATTCATAGTTTTTGTTATTTTTGGACCAAAATGAATTTTCGATGCTTCAAGAGATTCTAATTAACTAACTGATGTCACATATGGACTACTTTGATGATGTTTTTATTCCCTTTCTGGACATGGACAGTAAAGTGTGCATAGACTGCATATGCTCTGGGACTAAAATATAAAATATCTTAAACTGTGTTCTGATGATGAACGGAGGTCTTACGGGTGTGGAACATTATTTAGGGTGAGTCATTAATGGCATCAATTTCATTTTTGGGTGAACTAACCCTTTAATATGCTGATTTGGTGCTCAGGGAACATTTCTTATCATCAATGTTGAAAAATGTTGTGCTGCTTAAGATTTCTGTGGAGACCATGACACATTCAGTATTCTTTGATGGATAGAAACTTCAGAACAACAGCATTTATTTGAAATAGATATCTTTTTACATAATAAATGTATTTACTGTCACTTTTGATCAATTTAATGCATCTTTGTTGAATAAAGTTATTTGTAATAAATCAGAAACTTGTTTAGCTTCACCTGGTCTGATGACCACTTGTCTTGTTTTCTTAGCACTGTCTTCAGGAAGCTTTCCTGCCCCCTCCCACTCTTTCACCAGGCGAGACAGGAAGTCAAATGGTGTCCAGTTGCTCTCTTCTGTGTACTGGGTTTGAAGACTAGGTTTATAACATGCTGAAGACAAAATCAGAGAAAAACTGCAAAAATTCAACCATACAAAATTACAATTAAAAATAACTGTAGAAAAAAAAATAACATTACTAATTTGTCCTTTAAAGGAACACTCCACTTTTTTGAAAATAGGCTCATTTTCCAAGTACATTAGAGTTAAACAGTTGAGTTTTACCGTTTTTTTAATCCATTCAGCCGATCTCTATATCTGGCAGTACCAGCATAGCTTAGCATACATCATTGAATCGGATTAGGCCATTAGCATTGCACTCATGATATTTTTTTATTTTTTCAAAGATAATATTTTTCCTATTTAAAACTTGATTATTCTGTAGTTACATCGTGTACTAAGACCAACGGAAAATGGAAAGTTTTTTTAAAAATGATTTTTTGACCAATATAGATATATTTTCTTATTCCTGCGTAATAATCATGCAACTTTGCTGCCATACCATGGGTTTAGCGGCGCAAGGATATGTTTTTAGCTAAGAGTAAACAAAAAAGGTTACACAGTGTAGCTTTAAAATAATGGTCATTAGTTAACATTAGTAAACATGAACTAATGATGAACTGCACTTATAAAGCATTTATTTATCTTTGTTCATGTGAATTTCGGCATTTACTAATGCATTATTAAACTCTGGTTAACATTAGATAATGCACTGTGAACTAACATGAACAAACCATGAACAGCTTTAGTTTTATTAACTAAGGTTAACAAAGATTAACTTACACAGTAACATGTTTACTGCTCATGGTTAATTCATGTTAGTTAATACATTAAATAATGTTAACTAATGACTATTATTCTAAAGTGTTACTGATTATTCAGACAAGTTTTTTTTTTTTTTTTTTTTTTGACAAATCATATTTTTCTAGCTTGCTAAAACACCACCACTTATTTACCTACTCCTGTAACAAGCACCCATGAATGTGGTGGAGTAGGTGATGCAGCAATAGCTTGGGCAAGAATTCTGGTTGTGTTTATTCGGCTGGAGAACAGATCCTTTTTGTAATTTTCATTCCACCTAGTGTCAAATACAAAATATTAAAATGATCAATGACTAGTCCATATTTATTTATATACACTGAGGGGGAAAAAAGTTCTCACCATCTCAAAGGGTTCATAATATTCTCCCCTGCTAGATTCACAGCGCCCTCACATGGCGGGAGGCCCCCTGACTCCACATCAGCCTGTGATAAATAAACATAGGTTAGGGACTCAGAGGTGCAAAACTCAGTTCTTCACATAAACATTAAGGACTTGATAAGCTGGATCAGGACAGGGGTGTTCAAATAGGGTTTAAGCTAAACTCTGTAAGGCTGCATTTTTGCACCCATGCCCTGACACAGGTCAGATGCATTATCACCAATATTTAACTCTACATTCAAAAGGTTTACGCATCACATCACATACTCTTAAATGAGCTTGGCCCTTCAAGGAAATGTATTTTTTATTTAAATGATACTGAGTAATATCATATCAGGTTTGATATTATGTTGGCTTGATTCACCACTGCCCTATATACATATACCAAAAATCATAAGTAAAGGTGGACTTGATGCATATCAAGATAGTCTTCAGTGCAAGTTACATCGTACCCATGTTATTTTTCCTGGACCAGGCTGCCTGGATATGATTGTGATTTCATGGCCTTTGCTTTTCAGCAAACGAATCAGTTCACGACCTACAAACCCTGAGCCTCCACCTGATAAGAAAGTTAGAAAAATAAAGCTTTATTAATTTTACAAGCAAATAGACAATATTACATATAATGATTTATCTGTGGGAAATATTATATTTATAGCATATGACATTTACAGCCCAGCCCAATAATAACAATAATAGCAATCCTGCGCACGTGTCGTGTACAGCCAGCGCGCATGCGCTGTTACAGCACTTACGAAACAGATCACCTCAAGAAAAATCACTTATTTATCCAGTGACGGATAAGTGAACCTAACCATGCCATAACACGATCACATACGATTAAAATATCAAAATATAAAAAGAATGATATTTGAATATAAGCAAGTTTTAATGTTTCTATCCAAAGAGGCTATCACACAAGCACACAAAACGAACTACTTTTGTTACGGTATCATGCAGTGCTAACGCGAAAAGTGATATATGATATACCTATTACAACTCTCATTATGCTTGAAAAGTACAGTCCGTTTATTGCCGAAATCCACTTCTTTCACATCTTTCTGCAATCAGCCTACTGTTCCTACTGCCTAAGGTCGTCGTTTACCACGTGATCTACACATGTAAACTGGACAAAATGGAGCGTAACTGCAGCCATGTTTATAAGGGCGGCAATTTACCTTCTTTTTACTGAAAAAAAAACTATCGACAAGATTGTTGTACAGTACGTAATTATGCAACAATAATATTCCATACCAATAAGTAATATGTTAATTAAAATATGATATTATATACACAACACACTTTGTTTAACAATTCCCGTGGAATTATTATGCCTACTTAATTATGCCTAATAACTAAATGCATACTATATCTGATAAGTCATATAACATAAAAATTAATAGCTCTTCTATACACGAATTACATCATGTCTAAACGTCCGAATTTGATGATATTACTCTGGTCCAGTTTATAATATGGGGGTGTGTGCTGTGGTGTGGGTGCATAGACTGTAAAAATAGTGGGTGCCGCGACCGGAAATGCTTTTTTCCTGTAGAAACACGTGGTTGGTTAGGAGATAAATTCGGCCTCATGCCATACTAACATCCTTTCTGCTGCCAGTTCTCGGTGGTGTTGCACTCGTGTGTATAGTGCTCTAAATAACTGTAATTGAGTTCCGTTTTAGTTGTATTAATACCTTAATTAGCACGTCGTTTTCTTGCTCTTTATATCGTTTTTTAAAAGATGTATTATTTATTTTATAAATAATATAAAATTTTATTTATTTTTACCTATACGAAAAGTTATCTACGCGGTCTACATAATCTGACTGCTTTAGAAAATATACATAACCACACGTCAAAAGGATGCGTTTTTATAATCATCACGGTGGAGTGAACCCATTGGAGCGTATTCTGTAAGTTTAACATTTACTTTATTTTAAAAGCAATATACTGAAAGCGCTTTCAAGGATAATGTTTAGCTGAATTGGCAGGTGCATCTGCTTCAACTACATCCAGATGCCTTGTTATACTCCACTATGATTGATGTAACGTTTTAGCCTGAATCGAGTCCGCAGCTGCTAACCTTGAAGTGATGATTTTTGCAGTCCGTGTTTCACATGAATCTAATGATTTCAACCCTACTGCACTGACTGGTTAAAGCTGCGGAATAAATCTGAGATGTTATGGTTTCCCTCAGAATGCACTCTAATGTGTGATTGTATTTGTTTTATTCTACAGGGACCCGCCTTTATGGAAATGGTGAGTCAAAATCTCGTGTTCTAGTTAATTCTTGTCTTGCACTTAACTGATGAACTGCATGAGTCCGTGTTTATGAAATTTAAGTGATTTTATTGACATGCTCTGACAAAGTGCTCATTGGTGTAAACAAACCTCAGTTTAGTCTGAATGTTCTAACCTCATTGCTATATTCTGCAGGAGCCTCAACTTTTGAAAATGCAGCAGATCTCCAATAAGGTAGGCTTTTCTTTCATTCTGCTAGAGTAAATGCATCAAGAACTGAGACCCATATGGTCTTCAATGTAAGTTGCATATTCATGTTATCTTTTTTTCTTGACTAGGCTACCTGGATATGATTGGGGGGTTTTTTCTTCCATGGCCTTTGCTCTTCAGCAAAGATGTCAGCTCATGACCCACAAACCCTGAGCCCTCTGCATGAGTGGAACAGGTAAGGGCTTTATTAATTTTAGAAGCAAATTGACATTGATACAACAAAGGGTTGGGGGAATGATTTATCAGAATGAAAGAGGGTTATATTTATAGTATGACTTCCACATTTGTTTGAAGCCTAATAATGGCCATCCCACAAGCATGTACAAAAGCGCATGTCTTGTTGTAGCAATGCTGAAAGCTAATGGATGTTTTCAATAAGCTTCTTTGTAGCTGAATTGGCAGGTGCATCTGCTTTAACTACATCCAGATGCCTTGTTCTACTTTGCTTTATTATTGTACCGTTTTAGCCTGAACAGAGTCCGAAGCTGCTCAACCTAGACATGATTTTGCAATCAGTGTTTCAAACGAATCTAATGATTTCAAACCTATTGCACTGACTGGTTAAAGCTGTGGGAAAAAAAGCTACGATGATATGGTTTCTTTCAAAATGCATACTAATGTGCGATTTGTATGGTTTCTACAGAGTCCCGCCTTTATGGAAATGGTGAGTCAAAATCTTATGTTGCTCTTCTTGTTAATGTCTTGGACCAAATTGATGAACTGCATGAGTCCGTGTTTATGAAATTCAGTGACTTTATTTACATGCTCTGAAAAGTGCTCATTGGTGTAACCAAACCTCAGTTTAGTCTGAATGTTCTAATGTCATCGCTAATATTCTGCAGGGGACTCAACTTTTGAAAGGTGGAAGGTGAGTCAAAATGTTATGTTTCTCATTCTGTTACGTATTGCATCAAATTGATGAACTTTATTCATCTGTGTTTATGAAAATCAGTGTTAGTTTATTTATTTATTTATTGAAATGCTCGTGCTCATTGGTGTAAAACAACCTCGGTTTAGTCTTAATGTTAAGCCAAATTTTAACATTAGCCATCCTACACGCGTACACGCCATTACACCACTTATGAAGAAGCGCCTCCAGAATCAATCCCATTTGTCCAGTGACTGCTAAGTGACCCCAGCCATGTCCTAACCTGATCAAAGAAGGTTCCAGGTTATTTTTTTACATAAGTTTTATTATAACCGCAGAGCTATGTTTCTGTCCAAAGAGGTTGTGTTGTGCACAACCAGCAAACCAAATTAGCTATTTCTGTTATGCTCCCATGCAGTTACACAAATGGATTAGTGATTTATACTGATTACAACTCTTATGCTTTTAGAGTTTCTCACACTAATTTCTGGGGGTGCCACAACCAGTTTTCTTTTTTCTGTAGAAATGTGGTTGGGAGAAATCTGGCCTCATGCCATACTAACATCCTTTCTGCTTGCAGTTCTCAGTTGTGTCGGAAGTGTAGTCTTTGAAAATATTGGTTTTGAATTGCTTTTTAGTTGTATTTATACCTTAACGCTAAATGTTTTTGCTTTTTATATCTGGTTTAAGATGTATAGTAATTTTAGACGAAAAGGAAGTGCATCTACAGAACTACAGAATCCGCAGCTGCTCAACCTTGACGTGATGATTTTGCAGTCCGTGTTTCACATGAATCTAATGATTTCAAACCTACTGCACTGACTGGTCAAAGCTGTGGAATAAAGCTATGAGATGTTATTGGTTTCCCTCAGAACAAATTCTAATGTTTGAATTTATTTTATTCTATAGGGACCTGCCTTTATGAAAATGGTGAGTCTAATCTCATGTTTGTCATGTTAATGTCTTGCACCAATTTGATGAACTGCATGCGTCCGTGTTTATGAAACCAAGTGATCTTATTAACATGCTCTGAAAAAAGTGCTCATTGGTGTTAACAAACCTCAATTTAGTCTGAATGTTCTAATCTTATCGCTAATATTTTGCAGGAGCCTCAACTTTCGAAAGCAGGGAGGTGAGCATTTTCTCATGCTTCTGTTTTGCACCAAACTGATACATGTGTTAATTTAGTGATTTTATTGAAACTCTGAAAAGTGCTCATTGGTGTATACAATCTTAAGTTTAGTCTGAATGTTTAACATTTTTGCTAATTGTACAGGTGCCCGTTTCAATAAGGTGGTTCAATCAACTGAGTAGACTGACTGACCATGGCAACAGCACCTGGCAAATGACGTCTCCATACTTCCAGGTCAAGTGTAAGTTTATTCATTGTCATATCATGGGTGAGAACTGTCAGAACAGTAATTTATTGAACTATTTTCATTTTAATGGTATCCCAAGGGCAAAAAACTGAAGTAGAAAAACACAATTCCATCAGTTAAAGCTTTAAGCTTAAGAGGGTGTAGGATTCTTGGCTTTACAAACATTTGACATATTAAATCAAGTGTCTTTCAATATGCAGCGGCCTTTTCCTCTGTCCAATGCTAATGTTCTCTAATCCCACCTGTTACATTTTTGAATTAGGGTATGAAATTAACATTTGACTTCTACGCAGGCCAACAGCAAGAAGGCAGAGGTTCACAAAATAATGGGAGGACCTGCACCACCACTGAGATTGGAGGAAGAGTATTAACGTCAAACTGTATAAAGAACTGTTTCCTTTGTTTGGCAAATAAAGATGAGTAAATTGTAAACTCCTTTGGTGTATCTTTCCAACCCTTCTGTCTGGTATTCCATGTAGTAATCGGTTTCATTTTCGGAAGATATGATGATGGGACTGCATATCAATGCATCCAACCACATTCAAATTATTTAAGGAAATTGTAATTATTGGGTTTCTTCCAGAGCTTGCTACAAGATATAAAGTGAACCTCATTTAACCTGATTTGTGATTTCTATACCAATACGATACTCTGTATGAAAAGCTTTTTTGCAGCGTGAATGATTTAAGTATTTAAATACTCTTGGTGCTTTAAAAAGCGGAGGAGACCAGAAGAAACTGGTTCCTGGTTAGAATCATAGTCAGTTACTCTGGTATCTGACCCAGAGTATGTTCCCTTTTATTCATTTCAGAAACGGTACACCTTGCCCTGTTTTCTTGTTTAACATTCCTCCCATTCTGAGACTGAATACCCAGCGTTTCCCTCATTTCGGTGTTAACATGCTTGATTTTTCACTTAACCTCCATATTGGTTGGGTCTCCATTCAACGCTAGCATTCAATCGGAGTTAACGGAGAGCAAGCAATATGCCCGTATTTTGTGCAGTTTACGGTTGCAATAACGCAATATTGATACCAGATCGCATGGGATTACATTTCACAAGTAAGATTGAACAATTTAGGTTATTTTACAATTTATACATTATCATTTCATGCTTGTCATTTGTGGTGTCTGTATTTTACAAAGTAATGCTGCACCACATCGCAAAATTAACTATCCTGGAGCTACAGAGTGCAAGCATACACAGAAGCTGTGAAAGTTATTTTTAAAGGATTTTAGCTCCCGAGTCCCAGTTGCAAGCCTGACAGGGTAATGTAAGATGCTGGAATGACCTGGAGTATGCCTACTTTAGGCCTTTAAAAAAAATAATTCTGAGCTGGTACAGTATATATGGGAGCTTGTATGTATATGTGTACAGAAGATTTGTGTGTGTGAGAGAAATAAATAAAATTCATAAATGTATACATTTATCAATATGCCATTGTGTGTGTGAGAGAGAAATAAACAATCAAACTTGTTTCTTTATTAAAATATAAAATTTATTCATTTATACATTTATCAATGTCATAGTCTACCATGTCTTAGTTAAAGCTCGTAATACAAAGTCTTTCTACATGAAAGCAGAATTTTTCAATGTGTGACAGCGTCCTGTATCATAACTAAGTCTCTGCAGTTTGTAACAAACCAAGCCGTGTGAAAATCCGGTAAAAACACGGGGAGTTATGATGCAGTTGATAATACATCTCAGTAGAAATAAATGCGGGGGGGCGACCCATCCAAGATGGCGCCGCGCTGATACGTCCGTTAGCGATCAACTCTGAAGCGCGTGCACCTGAAAGTGTGACACGTGCGGCAAGCAGCCAATCACAGCGTCTGTTTGATTCACTTCTCTTCTGAAGATTGATAGATCGTTTTGAAAATTAGCATGAAATAAATGTATTTACAAAGCAGGAATAAACACTGCTGCTGTAGCGACAGTTTGAGAAGGCAGCTTAAAGAATATCTCTCTATATCAAGGCATGACGTGAATCAAACATGCCTAATAAGTATAGGTTCACAAAGAGCTCAAATGAATATACGTTGTTTAAAAGAATTATGAATGCATGTATTATATATACTATTTGGCTACTTGTCAATCAATATAGTATTTATATGAACATATTATATTAATTCGAAGTGATTGTAATCCATATAAGATAGATAGGCTTATAATAAATAATTAGCACCAAAAGATTTTAGAGAATTTAAAGAATTAGCACCCCAATTTTATTTCTAAAGTTTTTTTATTATGAACTACTTTAATTGTAGCTGCTTGGTCCAGTTTGTTTTGTGATCTCTAACCCAGAATAAAACCTGCTCCAGAGCAAGTTAGCCTTGCAGTATAAGTTACCATGGTGATGAACACCGCTAAAAACCAATCCATCTTGAGCCCGAAAAAACAGAGTTTGCTCAAACTAATCTCGAATTTACCTGGGTAACAACTGAAACCAGCTTTGTGCAACAGGCCACAGATGTATGACTATACACTGCGTAAGGTGTTGTTTTTTGTTGTTTTTGTTTTTGTTTTTTTACATGTGCAAAACCACTCCAGATTTGCCAGAATTATTCCTATGCATGTATAACGGCAATGCAACATTCACACGTACTGAACCATTTACAAATCTGGTCATTTTAATAATAGTGGCATTATAACAATGGAGTTTAGTCATAAATACATCTTTAAAGAAAATTCTGGTGTTTATTCCCTGCACTATTTATTGTCCAAGAGTCTTTATGCTTCCGCGCTCCTTGGGGTCTAAAGTCTGATAACCTCTCGGGTCTGGCTTCTTCGGGCTCCATAGTCCAGCACTGTGCCCTCAAATAGTCTGGCCATGAATGCCAGGCCATCAGCTTTGATGTAGGAGCGTCCGACAAAGGCGTAGAGGACAGGATTGGCACAACTACTGATAAAAGCCAGAGCAGATGTAACAGCACGGCTCTTCTGCCCGATGTCATTCAACCTGGGGAAAGACAGATGGTTGTTGACTTTTGGAGAAATATCTGTGCTTTAAAATCTTCTTTAGTACATCCATACCTTTCTTTGGTTGTCTCGTCTGGTAAAAGTTCTGCCACCACCTGACCAGAAGACAAATAATTAATTCATACACTGGTTACAATATAATTCCAAGGAATACTAACACAGAGATTGAAATACTTACTTGCACTATATTAATAATGTGATAAGGAAGCCAAAAAATGCAGAACGTCACAATGATGGCTTGAATAAGGCTCTCGCATCGTATCCTTCTCTTGAACCTGGTCTGTCTCAGGCGGCGAAGGATACACACATAACTGCTGACTATGATCACATATGGTACCAGAAAGCCCACCACTGTCTCAAGTGTGTACTGAAATACCACCTGTTCATAATGACATTAAGTATGAATTATGACTTTTGTAAGGATAAATCACAATCAGCAGATCATTATTGAAAAATAAAACATGGATCACCCAGATTTGTTTATATGTAAAACAATAGTTCATAATTTTTCACAATGAAATAATATATTTTTATAAAAAGAAAATACTCTGTTTACACCTTTGGTGTGTTATTTTATTGTTGTAATAAAGTTTTATTTAGCTTCATTTAAATAATTTCAATTAATCCTGGAGACCCCTTAAATGAGACCCCCTAGTGGCCCTTGGTTGTCACTCACTGGTTTATGAAATGAGAGATATAAAATACAATACTAAGCTTTTTAATATACAACATTGCGATGACCAATGCATTGACCAATTATAATCAAGTATCAACGGAGCGAAAGGGGGGGAACTCACATGCTTTGAACGCTGTGTTGCACATACTGTGTGTCCATTCTCTGTTCTTTCTTCTCGATATATCAAAGCAGGAAGTGCCAAAATAAAGACGACAATCCACAGGCCCCCGAGCACAATTAATACCGTCCGTCTACGAGTACAGGCAGTCAAGTATGTGGGCCACACCACCGCCACTAGTCTGTGTAGACTCATCAGCATAATGATCATAATAGAAGCGTACATGTTTGTATTGCACAAGTAGAAAAGCAGCTTGCACATGACACTTCCAAATATCCAATTCTGCTTGGCTAGATAAATTACAAAGAAAATTGTCAGACACATTAGGCAACCGTCTGCACAAGCCAAGTTGAAGATGAGCAGGGTAGTGACGGAGCGTTTGCGGGCACGTGCCAGGATGCTCCAGATAATGAAGAGGTTTCCAGGAACACCCAGGAGGAAGACAATGCTGAGGATGAGGGCCCCAAAGGTAACAGAAAAATAGTTATCCACAATGCTCGGACCCGATTTGGCTGTTCTGTTCTCCGAGATGTTCCCAGTTGCTGATTCCATGAGGAAGAAGTCAGAAGAACTGGTGGAATCAGAAAGCAATGTTATTTGAAGTACACAACCATATAACCTAAAATGTTGAAAAAAGTGTCGAACCATGCTTAAAATGTTTAAAAAGTGTCCAAAATCCCTATAAAACAGTCAACAGACTATCCTGATAACAGGTAAGACCAGCTAATTATGTATTTACTTAATTCATTTACTTTTTTTAAAACTTTACACTCTAAACTTTTATTAAAACATGATATTTGAACTATTTCCTTCACATGATATAGTCACTACTATGACTTATTGAAGATTTTTTCTTTAATAAGGTTTCCTTCAATGGGCAAATAAAGTATGAGCCTGGATCAAGGATGGGCTCTCAGCAACCATGTAATTATTGAAATTCAGCCAGTAATCTGTCATCCCTGAAAAAAAACATGGGAACAACGTGATACAACTTGCTGTGTTATCTTTACTCAACCAGTAGGAAATCCACTCAGATGCTGTAAGGATCACTCACATCCTCACCCTCATCCCAAAAATTAACTTCTGCTATTTAAAAAAAAAGTACTTATTTAATTTTTTACAGCAATTATCAAGAAAACAAGAAAAGAATACCTAATTTAAAGTCAAGTTAAAGTAACACAGGTAAAGCAGGGCATAAATAGCATAATTTGCATATTGAACTGAACATATTCATCCAGTGTAAGAATATACGATTGTCCAGTCTGCAGTGTCATCAGTTGTTTCTGATTAGCTGCCGACCTCAGAACGGCAAAGATGTGTGAAATTGAGAAACTGGACAGAGTTGCATCAAAAGAAAGTGTCCTGAAAGGACAAAGATGAAGATGGAAAAGCAGATTATGAGAAATAAGACTATGTATTTCAGTTTTTTTTTTAAATCAAAGAGGGTTTCTTGTAACTCACCAATACACTTGATTAGTTCCAAATGGTTTGAATGTTTTTTCCCTAAAGTGACCAGATGGACCTGGTTAGGTTGTGTGGTCTCCGAGTTGGTCTCTGTATTTCTTTCCCGTCTCTCAGAACAACTTTCACATAGCTTATTCTAAATTAAAGTTCAATTAAAGTTCTTTAAATTTCTGTTTTTCAGTGATCTCACTCTCAAATTGTAGGCTATTAAATAATCAAGCACACTAATATGTATCAATGCCCTACTGCTTAATGCCCTAGTGCATTGTGACTGTTATATTAAACTGCTTCTGACACTGTTCAAATTTCCTCCGCCCCACCATCCTCCTCCTCCTCCTCCCCATTGCAACACACCAATTTCTCCATGTATTTTTTTTTTTTTAAATGAACATACAAAGGTCTTTTCTAACCTGCAGGCTCCTGCATTCAAGAAGAATGCAGGCAGGAATCATTGAGGTGTATCCAACAGTTCCATGCCTCAGCATGTTCCTTCTACCTGCTCTTACCTGCTCTTACCTTGCCTTTGTCTTTTCTGATAGGCCTGGTTATTTTTTTCTCTCTGAAACATATCTACGATTTAAAACCCACAACCCACTATTCACCAAATATGAATATTGGCATCATGAACTCCACATTCCTCACTGTCTTCCTTTCTTCTGTGAAATACAAAAGGAGAAATGTTGATAAGGAAAATTAAGCTCTTAAATTAGCAAAAAGGGAAAAGGAGAATGGTTCTACTGAATTAGAGTTCTTCGGTTTGTAACAATAGCAGAACCCACTAAATAGAACCCTTTTATAAAGTTCCATAAAGAACCATGCTATTATGAAAGTGCTATATAATAATATAACATTTGAATGAATAGTTTGTTTTCATTATTTACAGTATATTAGTATCTTTATTTTTGTAATATAAGTATATTTTTATATATATATTATTAAAATAGTTTGGCCCCATATCTGCCTGCATGTTCTTATAATAACTTGTGGCCTTTTACATAAAAAAAACAGAATGTCAATTGGGTACTTTTATTTTTAATTCATTTTTAATTTACATTGACAAAATGAAAGTGCTCTAACAACATTTGCTAACTGAATACACAAATGTGTCTATTATTATGTGTATTTTGAGTTGCAGTTTCTCTCTGCAGATGATATTGTGGGATGTGACAGTATCTAAAATACACAATTGAGTTACACAGTGTCCCCTCCATTTGTTTATGTAAAACAAGTATGTTTATGAAGGCCGGAATTAGCAAAACTGGACAACATGAGTCCTTTACAGTGTTAAAAGGAAAAAGTGATATAAAGTCAGCATATAAAGGGTTCTTCGAGATGATACGGTTCTAAATAAAACCGTTATGTGTAACAAAAACAAAAAAACTTTAAAGAACCATCTTTTTTGGAATGTATAAAAGTGGTTCATTCAACTCATCTTTCAAAGTCTTTTAAAGACACAGGGGAGAACGGGGCACAGCCTAATGCTTTTTGACTTTCTTAGTTTGTGTAAATCCACTTGTGGTTTTCCCACATTATTTGCACACATGTTTGGTAGGCCTACATTTATGTGGTTATGTTTCATTGATACAGTGTATACTTTTTTTTTTTTTTTGATTTACCCTGAAAGAATGGAAGTAAAATGTGACAACATGCCCCATAGGTAATGACCAAATGACAGCTTAAAATCTTATCTGATATAATAAAAAAATTAATAAAAAAATCCTAGACAAATTAAAATGGCTAGCTTTTAATTGTGTATTTTTTAATAATGTTTAATAATTGCTAAGCTAAGCTAGCGGCAACCCTGCCAAACTAAAACAATTCGTGCACTGAGACAAAAATGCATTTGCCCACATATCTAAATGTTGGAAAGAAGTTGAATAAGCCCTATTTCTAAAAACGGTGGAGTGTTCCTTTAAGCATTTTCAACCTAACCCGTCAAACTGACATCAGCTGAGAAGGAAATCTGTTTCCAGACCAGAAGTAACTTTTCAGATTTTGCAAACAATTTTTTCTGTGTATTAATTGCACAGATTAATTGTTCACCCTAAGACCTGTGATATGTGCTAACAAAGGAAACAGGGTCCATTTTGATTTAATGAGGACTTTAAAAATGAAGGTTTTTGGATATGGTTCCATGAAGAACCTTCTTCACACTTTTAAAGTCATGCATGAAACAGATGTTACGACAGACTTTTCTTCCCTATTGTGACATGAAATGTGAAAATGTAGAGTAGGATTTGATTTCGATTTTTGTTAGATTTTGATTTTGTTTTGGATTTTTGAAATTTTTGGATCGTTTGCTATTGATGTGAATATGTTATGGTATTGCGACACATAGCCAAAAGGGGATATCAGTGACACACACGCACACACCCACACATTTTTCAGTGACTAGGCTAATGACAATATGGCACTTTAATGTAAACTACTAATATATATGAGACATTTCTGTGAGAGAGAGAGAGAGAGAGAGAGAGAGAGAGAGAGAGAGAGAGAGAGAGAGAGAGAGAGAGAGAGAGAGAGAGAGAGAGAGAGGGGAAAACTTAGCGAGAAAATACACTTCCTTATTTCTGACCTCTGAGTCATTATTCAGTGACCTGTTTCCCATGAGTAACTTAAGCTTCTCCAAACTCTCATGACCGGGTTCAATGGAGCACCAAAGTGAGCAGCTTAATCCTGGCTTTTCACGAAGTTTATAGTTACTCATTTGCATATATGTCATCGTGACGTAATTGGAGGCTGTGTGGGAACTAAACACACTAGCTATCTTTGCTGTCCACATGATGGCAACATTCTCCCATAAATACGCTTTTGGTCTATGATATATATAGTTGAAGCCAGCACAGATTGCTGCTGATGAGAAGCTCATGAATAACTCTGATATTTATATAACTAAATGAAATGAACCGCTTCACAATCAAGCCCAGTGTGCTTAAGACCATAAGATTCCATTTAAAAAAGGCTCATATTCTTTATATGCTCTATTTTCATCCAGAATTATGGCTGTTCACATCACTAAATTAAATGGGAATGTAATTCCAGCACTGATGAATCCCAGCCAGATGCCTCTGTAAATCAACGTATCAAGCAACAGATGCCATCAAACATGAGACAAACTTTAAAATAAAGACAAAAGATAATTATTGTGAGAATTGTCAGAGAGCAGGAGAAAGAGGGAGAGGGAGAACATGTTTATTTAAGTTTTTCATCTCCCGTCTCAGACAGAGTGCAGACTACAGAGGATAATGAGAAACAGATCTTACAGGGTGAGGGAAAGGAGGGAGAACTGGGATAAAGAGTTGGGGGAAAAGGAAGGGGAGGGACATAGAAGGGGGAAAGTATGATGGGAATAGAGAGAGAATGACTGCCGTTATGGCGTCATGGACGGACAAACCTTCAGCATCACTGTCTTGTCTAAAACTAAAATAGCCAATAAGTTGTGTTAAGCATGTGGAAAAGGAATATGAAATATGCTTTTCTCAGAAACTGTTTGCCAGAAAAGACCTTTGCTGGTGCCTGTCCAGGGAATTCTCCATTGGACAGAATAGAATGTGTTTCTGCTTTTAAAAAATGTGTGTTGGAATAGATTCTTGATGTGGGTATCATAAAGTTATACTTCACCCTAAAATATGTAGTTGTAGCTACTCACTGGCCAATCAACACACTTTGCAGCAAAAAGCGGGCATGTAAAGTTAAGGTCTGTTGATTGAAAGGTCAAAGAGCCAATAGGGAGCGAGTAACGGTGCTGGGGAACCCGCCCAAAGGCAATTAAGGGTAAAGAACGAAAAAGAACTTCATATAACTTTTTTTGTTCTATGGTTGTGGAGGTGTGATGGTGGTATGAATGTAAATTCTACGGATATTTGCTGTTGACCGTGAACGTATGTGGGACTTGACGCTGTGATATGGACGACGGTTCTGGACGATGGAAGTTCGTGAGATGAAGTTATAATAACCGACTGTCACGGAAATCGCAGGCGACTCTACGGGGAAGAAAAAGTTAGATAAAGAGATGAGCAACTGATAAACAGCAAAAGCGATGCGGAAATAAGAAAATGATCCATGCAAATGTGATAGGCTACTTCAGCTTGGGATAACTTTTCATTCTTTAATGTAGCCTAGTGCAAGGAAGGCGCACGAAGGAGAAAGTGGATCGCGTATAGTGACATTCTGGAAAAGCTATATGGCTCCCACGAGTTTTAGACGGAGCCGATATTGAGAAGTGAGAGAGGGTCAGTGATTTATCTGTCGCCGGTCTCGGTTGTACTTTTCTCGGAGTCAGAGATGGGGGCCGCGCCGGGCTCGGGATGGGAGGAGGGAGAGTTCGAGTTCAAGCTCGTGTTCGAGGAGGATCCGCCGCGCCACAGCCGCTGCGGCCCAGAAGAGACCGAGAGCGGCCAGACGCATCATGATCCAACCGGTATGAGTGTCGGTTGAAAGGATGAAAAGTGTGGCGCATATGAGTAGTTATATCTGAGCTGGTAACCTAGTTTATGTTCATAAACTATAAACCATAATATATAGGAATAACTGTTGTCTCCTTAAGGTGCTTTGGATAAATTATTTGGGTTTCGATCATTATTAGAATCCTACATAATATGCAATATATATATATATATATATATATATATATATATATATATATATATATATATATATATATATATATATACGTGTGTGTCTGTGTGTGTGTGTTAGCCTAAATACATATTTTTTAAGTAACGTATTTAAAAAGTCTAAAGGAGTCAATGATGTGACGCCAATTTATAGCACATTATGAACCGGTTTTCAATTTCTGAATTAAAAGCAATATTTATTGTTGTCCAAAAGGTCTTGGAGGTGCACTGCCTGAACAAAAACATCATAAAACACTCCATCCATAAAAAAAGTTGGCACATAGGCTATAGTTTAGCTTTTTATTATTATTAATATTATTATTATTATTATTATTATTATTATTATTATTTAATAATAATTATGATGATTAAAATATTATTCATATTTTGAAGAAGGGAAAAAAAAGTTAATCTGGCAAATCAGCAAAATCCTTAAAGCCATTTTGTTGTCACGTGACAAGAAAACCATAAACAAGACATTTATGTATGAGTTCAGGTCGTTAAGTAAAAAAAAAAAGCATTATATTACCATTGACATATTTGAAGTTTTTTAACAATAAGTTGTGGACACTGGTGTATTAAAGGTGGAAGGAAAATATTTAAGTAGTTTTGATGATGGTGGTTACACCAGTTGACATTTTTATCCTTATTTGTCATTGGCAAAACAGTTTTGTTCAAATTTTAGGAGACCTTTTGAATGTCTTTACTTTTAAAAAGGCGCAAAACATGGAATATCTCTAAAGAATGCTTACATGTTCATGTAGTTTGTCTCACTGCCCATGTAACTAAGTTTTATTTGCTGAAGTGTGCGTGTGTTTATGGGTAAGTGTGGAGCACAGCGCAATGTGTTTTTAATCAGCTGTGCGTGTGAGCAGAGTTAACAGCTGCCATCTGGACCCGAACCCTCAATCTCTGTTTACTGAGCATGCATTTAGATACCTCCCTCCAATATTCCCTCCTTTTCTGTGCCCTGTTTCCCCCTCCTGGCATACATTCTGTACACCCATCCTCCGCCTTTATGCTGGCATGAAGTTGTAGAAACATGCACCTCAGGTTTCCGTCCACACACACCACATCACTTTGCTGCCTTTTACCGCAAGTGCTTTCTTCTGATGTTTACTATGTTCTTAAGCGTTGCCATATTTACTTATTTGTTTACTTGTGCCCTACATCTTATTAACAATATTAAGGATTACAACTTGTGTAGATTCTGAATGTTGAACTTTAGAATTGGCCCTACAAACATTTACCATGTTAATCATAGTTTACCACATCAATAGAGCAGTGACTGCAATCAAGGGCTTTTTCTAGTGCGATAAGTTGATTTTAAAGTAGCTTTTATAATATTTAACAAATGTGTTATAAGCGTTCATTATTAAGCTAAATTATTATTGTGTATCACAGGGGTGCAAACAAAAAAGCCTCCTTATGACAAAAATAAAATAAGCTAAAGAAACTGCCATTTTTGTGTAAACACTCATTGCTTTGCTAATGATATGGTATGGCAGATTGCCATAGATTTCAGAGACGTGTCGAGATTTCAGAAATCAGACCATTTGGAAAACCTTGTGGATGTGTTCTGAGGTAAACAAGTCTGTGTGTACTTGGAAATAATGAATGACGTTTCCACAAAGGCTTCCCTGTGTTTGTTATGGTTTTCTATTGAGTGGTCTTGTGTCTCATGTTTCAGCAATTGTTTATCCCATATGCACATACTTGCAGCTCAAAAAGCATGTGATTTGCTATGTACAAATACTCTTTTTTTCTATTTCGTCTCCAGACACCCACTTGACTTCCACACAGGCTGGCCAGCCCATGGGTATCCCCTTGCCTCCAACGTCAGCCGGCCGCAGGGCTGGGATGCATTCGCCACCCCCCAGACGGGCATTAGTCAGGGAGTTCAGTGGCACTTACGAGAGTTTGCCAGCAAGATCAATACAGGTGAAGCACATTTGCTTGAATTGTAGATTTCTAGAACTTGTTTATACAAGGATCACATTACACATTGTGATTAATTATGGCAAAATAAATCCAGATATCTGGTTTTAATTTCAGGAGTTCATTTTTGTTGCCCAATAATGTTTATTGTGAATAGAATGGGTTGCCATGACCTGACCTCCAATATTATTTTGGCACATAAGGTCTGTGCATAAATGTTAGAGTTTAAATTCAATTAAATCAAATACAATTGTCCTTTAGCATTTCAATTCAACACAAAACCAAGAATCAACCCTATTTATTAAATACACATTTCTGGCCGTATTGTATTTCATTCATCTGCAAATTATTATCCAAAAAACAAAACATGTTTGTCTTTGTAATCTTGTTCTGTTGGATAAAATCAAGACCTTTCTCTTTTAAAACTCAGAAATAAGTTGCGTCATAGAAGTACACAAGTTGAAAATAGGGCATGGAATCGTAAAAAAAAAAAAATCATGATTCTGGTTCCGCTTCTGATTCCTCATAACATTTCTGATTCCTTAAAGGGATATTTCACCCAAAAATGAGATTTTGATGTTTATCTGCTTACCCTCAGGGCATCTAAGATGTAGGTGTGTTTGTTTCTTCAGTAGAACACAAATTAAGATTTTTAACTCCAACCGTTGCTCTTATAATGCATGTAAATGGGGTTTTATTCTAATTAGACCCCATTGACATGCATTATACAAGCAACATGATCATCTCTGAACTATCCCTTTAATGGTTCCATGAATTATTCTTTTTATTTATGGAAAAAAGGAATTTAGAAAACATGCAATTCCATTGTTAAATCAATATATATATATATATATATATATATATATATATATATATATATATATATATATATATATATATATATATATATATATATATATATATATTGTTAACTAAAACTGTTAGGGGTTAACAATATATAATAAACTTATTTGTTCAAATTGCAAAGATGTTTCAACTTTTTAGATCCGCATTTTTAGAAATTAATTAAAGCTAGATATAAATACAAAAAAAACTGAAAATGATAATTAAAATGTAAACAAAAAAAAACTAAAACATTTAAAATAAAAGCTAGTTCCACATAATAATAAATACTATCATAGTATATAAATAATACTAAAATAACACTGCATATGAAGAACCAGTTAGTAACTAAACTGATTTAAAACTAGATAGTTCGGTGCTGTGTGTGTTTGATTTACTAAAAATAACTTATGACTTAAAGTCATAATGCATAAAATGCATAAAGGTCTTATATGGTCATGCTGGATACACTCATTAGTTGTGTTGCAGCGCTGCTGTGGTAGTTAAATCATTTCACAATTATTGTAGGTATCAGAGTCTAGAGTGCTTGAGTGCCCTAGTATCCAGATCACCACTATCTCTCCTGAAGATGACTCAGGCCCGGCGGCGGGAAGTTACTGGGACAGTGGGGGTGGCTGGGACAGGGAGCGTTTATACCTGCCCCTGCTGGATTCCTACCGTGATGTCATGACAGGGGCAGGTTCCCTCAGCCCCAGCCCCAGCCCTGCTTCCAGTTCCTCATCCCGTGGATGGTTGAGTCCAGCTTCCAGCTGTGATTCTCTCCTGGTGGAGGAGGATGAGCTCAATGAAGCTGCTTCCCACTTCTGCCTATCGCCCTCCTCGCGCCCTACATCTCCCGGGGGCAAAAAGCGCAGGAATTCCCCAATGGCTTCCCCCAGCACCTCCCGCAGAAGCAGCTACTCTGAGGATCTCTCTTCCCTCCCCGACGCGGGAGAAACCTCGGCTCAGTCTCAGGCTCCAACCAGCTGTGAGCTCAACATCCCACAGAAGACCAGGAAGACCTCTCTGGAACAGGTGATCCTCTTGAAATCGTTAAACACACTGATGGTCCATTCTTGGTAATCAAACAAAGAAATGAGTGTGTTGTTTAAAGAATTATTTCTGTCACATGACTATCTTGGTGTGTTTCTGGGTGTTTGCCAAACCAGGTATCATCAAGAGATATCGAACCAGAGCTGACCCCCATTCAGAACTCTGCCTGCCCCCTCCCAGAGGTCGCTCAGTTGAGAAGGGAGGCCCCCACAATAGGGATGGACTACCTGTCTGTGCCTCCTGCTCTGGGCTGGGGCAGAACCAGGGCCAGCGCTCACAGTCCTCTTTTTAGGTTAGCACACATCTTATTGAATTATGCTTCATTTTCATCGTTTAGAACAGAATTCTGCCTACTATTTAAAATAGTATGTGAAACAGTATGCAAACATTTCAACTGCCGTGTTTTACATTGATGTCACAAGTTTAAAGTTAGAGTAAAAAATAGGGACCAAAAAATGATCAAACAAAACCGAAACGCTGCAAACAAACATGAGCTGCATTTTACAGTTCCTTCCGAACCAAAACAACGAGCTTATGCTGCATTTAATCCATGTCGTAACTGTAATTATGAGATAGCAACCCATGATGGCCCAAATGAATATGAAAGCAGTCAGGTGGTACAATTAAGAGCTCTTTAAGTTTTTTATGTCCATTGTTATTGTAATGTTATGTGCTTTGAGACATGAAGCAATTTTGAGAGATGGCTTGATGGTTATGTTTTGCAAACTCTGTTGTGTGCTTTTATGTTTTTTTTAAGGAGGCATGGCTTTGGAGAGCGCCCTGAATGGAGGGTGGGATTTTAGGATTATTAAAAATCCCGCTGTAGTCAATAATTTTAGCCCTTAAAACTTAATCTTTTATCAAAAATACATATGTAAATGTTTTTTTCCTGTGATTTTGTTTTATTCATGCCTTAAAATAGCTTGAATGTAACTCGAAACCCTTGTTTCCATTTAGTGGAGCTTGCATATTCATGTCCCATGAATATGCAAAATAGCCCCGCCTCCACCCACTCGTACCAACTCAGAGATCATTGGATGTCATTTGAGTCTGCAGTGAGCATCACTTGTCTTGCAGAGATCCACTCACTCAACTAAACTGTAGTAAACATTGCACAATGGCAAGTGGAAATACTGGTTTAATTCAGCCATATATGTTTGAACCAGAAACTGATTTAGAAGAAGAAGAAGAAATATTTTTATTATGCAGGCTCGTATACAATTTTTCTGTTCACCATCTCAGAGTCAGACAGCTGCCTTCCTTAGAAACACTTTGAACTACTTAGAATGTCAGTGGAGAGAGGTATATAAGTCATCAAAAGTAACATCATAATATACATCATATACATAATTCACCTGAATGTACACGATTTTTCATACCAACAGAAAAATACACTGGGATAACCTGGCTTCTCTTGAGACTCCCCTGCAGCATAGTAATGATATGCTAAAGCCCGTCCTCACGTTGACCTGATTGGTTATAAGGTAGTTTGTGACATTAGAAATACCGGCGATTTCAAAGCGTGTTTTTTAAAAATAAAAATAAAAACGCATACTTTTTTTTCACTGCAGTTTTTAGGAGAAAATACTCAGCAATGGTGTTGACTTATAAATTTGCACATGGTTTATCTGAAAGCGTATTAAAAACACCACATAGACACATAACATTAAAAACCTGATTTTCAGCACAGGGGGTCTTTAAAGTTGTGTTCATTTTAGTATTCCTTGCAGTTAGCTCTTTTGTACACTGTGCATTTTGCCAAATGTAGTAAGTCATTCGGGTATTCAGTGAATACAGAACTTTTACTTAAACTACATCAGAATACCGTAGAATATTTTATCCCTCAATGCAATGCACACAATTTGACATTTAATTTCCAGTGTGCTGGATAAAATATCTAAGCAATATCTTCATGATGTCATAATCAATGAGTCGTGATCAACATTTGTAACAGTCTAATTATTTAATCAGAATTTAATCTAAAGCAACATTTTTACCCCCAAAAATTGCAAAGATTATAAATGTATACAATTTTCTGTATTAAACATGCAGCATGGTGAGGTTATGCTACAATGTACTGAGGTTACGTGATAAAAATGCAACATACTACAGTTGCTGTAGTTAGTCATGTTAATCATGAAATGTTAATCATGAAATAATACTTTAGGTTTACATTCTGATAGGAATCAGAATAATGTCTAAGACTTCTTAACTCACATCATCTCTGCTTCCTTATTACTTCCACAGATCTAATGCACTGCCGCCACTTGACTGGCCACTTCCTTCACAGTTTGACCAGTATGAACTCCGTATAGAGGTTCAGCCCAGACCACACCATCGCGCTCATTATGAAACTGAAGGAAGTCGAGGAGCAGTAAAGGCATCACCTGGAGGACATCCAGTGGTGAAGGTACTGCTCAGCTATAATTAATATACAATCCTGCACAGTCGGTGCTGTTACTTCATAAGTGTGATTTCACAGCAAGCCCTGAAAAATTTGGGCTGTCAGTGCAAGTTTTATAGACGTCTAGCCATAGCCCAAAATTATACTTGCCATCAACGCATAGAAAATGTCAAAGAAATTAAACCAAACACCATGTAATCACTGTTGACTTTGCTTACATGATGGAATATCATTTCGCAAGTTATTTCAGCAAAAAAAACGACAAGTAACCAAATTCAAGGTTGTTTTGGCTAGAAGTGGTTTACACGGTCTATAGTTAACCGTTACGGTGAAATGACGGCTATTGCTTGTTGGGTTGCTTTGTAAGTGTGGCCATTTTACCATTCAAGAAAAAAAAATTTGTATATCAGTATTATTAACAAACAGTGTTATTGTATATATCTTCAATTATTAAAGTGATTTAAATTTTTTGCTTTTTTCTCTCTGGCATCCAGCTTGTGGGTTACACTGAGAGACAGCCGCTCTCCTTACAGGTGTTTGTAGGAACTGCCGATGACAGATCAATACGTCCTCATCCTTTTTATCAAATACATAGGTAAAACTCTATCATATTCTGCAGTACTGAACAAAAAATGTGTTGCTAGCTCCATGGCTTGACGTGTGATATACTTATTTCTCAAACAGAGTAACTGGGAAGATGGTAGGCACAGCTAGTCAGGAGAGCATCCAGGCTGGCACCAAACTCCTGGACATCCCACTCAACCCTGAGAACAACATGACTGCCCTGTGAGAAAGAGACATTAAACCTCAGATTAAATGTAATAGACACCTCATTAGGTGCTCATGCGTGAATTCTTGTGTTTCCCTCTCAGCATTGACTGTGCAGGTATTCTAAAGCTGAGGAACTCTGACATTGAACTCCGTAAAGGAGAGACGGATGTAGGAAGAAAGAACACTCGAGTGCGGTTGGTGTTCCGCACACACCTCCCTCTGTCTCCGCCCATCGTCCCACCAGGACGAGTCTTAGCCCTGCAGGTGGCCTCTTTACCCATTGAATGCTGTGAGTGAAACGAAACACAATTATGCTTGTTACATAACTCTGTAACTGTAAGTTATCTCTTTCGTGTTTTAATTTCATCCTATACACTTTTTAAAAGTGCATTGCAGTTTGGTGAGAATACATAATGCTGTTTCATATCAGCTCATTTGAATGTATGAAAAGAATGAATCTTGTTTTTAATCAATTTTTATTTTATTTTACAAATTAAGCCATATATTTTTCTAAAATACCAGCATTATTTAGACGCTCACATTGATTTGTAGAACAATCTTCATTAGATGTTCACTCAAATTTAAAGGGGTCATGAACTGTGTTGTTTTATTGTTTTGTGATGTTTCTTGGGGTGCACTTATGTTAGAATGCTTTTTGCATCAAAAATTGTCATTATAAATAAAAGGCATTTTCATACCCTGATTTTAGCCCTCTGCTCTGAACGCTCTGTTTCTGCTGTGAGAGTTCAGTGTAAACGCCCACTGCTGTGATTGGCTAACGTCTTTTCATTTGAAATAGTATCACTCTCTCTTTTAGCGCGTTTTTACTATTACAGCTCTCATGGTTAACTAATCGTGAGTTGCATTACATTTAGATCTATAGCATTATATTCAGATTGTGGCATTGAAGGTTGCAGTGATGATCATTGTAGCTGATCACAGACATGTTAAGCTCATGAAAGCAGTGATCTCATCATTGCAACTCAGTTTCTGTACACTAACAAATGCTTTCATCTAGCAGTGCAAACATGCTATAGATAAGAGATTCGTTGAATAAAACAGGGGTCACTAAAAAAACGCTCGCTGTTTGATTGACAGCTGCAGCAACGATTGGCGCTTTCTTTGATCACCGAATTTAATCACCGTTAATAACAGATTATTTTCATCCCATAAAGAGAAACCATGCAAGTTGACGTTTAGTCACTGGTTTGATTTACTGACACATAGACAAAGAACATCTGACTGTACATGAATCATTACATTTCAGATCAGACATTAGAATGAACACAGTTACTTACATGTTGTATTAATGTTGAGCCCAGACACTGCACAATATATTGTAATCCTCAACGGCATGTTTATTGCTTGGTAGCTCGATCCGGTTTAACACCAGGCCTATGTTACTTTAGGCTTTTCGTTTGCTGGACCTGGTGTCAATAAAAGCTTAAATTGGACTAACAAGGAAGTTTTCAGTTTTGAAATAGGATATTCTTCATAGTATGATGACCTCTTATATGCCAAAAACTCAAGGACAATTCGATTTCGTAGTTCATGATCCCTTTAAGATGAACTTAATGCTTGATAAATGTATGCTTGTTTCCGCCTGCAGCACAGCGCTCTGCACAGGAGCTACCTGTAGTGGAGTCTGTCAGTCTTACTTCCTGTGCAGCAGAGGGAGGGGATGAACTACTTCTAGGTGGGACCAACTTTCTACCCACCTCCAGAGTTTTCTTTATGGAGAGAGGATCAGGTATTCTAGTGGGGCTACATTAATGCACATTTTCATGCAGAAAAGAAAAAATTTGAAAGCTGAACTGTTTTATGCGTATCGGTCGTTCATTCATTTACACGATAACAATGTTCAATCAATGTTACATCGCCAACTACTGGCCTGGCATGCATAATACAGCATTTGTAGTTGTTTTTTTGGATCTGATGTGAATGGGAATCGTTTTGACAACATTGTCATCTGTACACGAAAAACGTAAATGTACTCTAAAGACCAAAGTATATTTTTTATGAGTATGCGAGGGGACATCTATTTTATGCGTATGCTGCGTGACGTTTGTACTTTGTACACGCAGGTTACACATTTGTTTGCAGCAGTATTTACTGGGGTAAATATTTTCCATCACAAGAATAAATGACTTTACATTTTAAAATGTATTCAAATAGAAAAGAGTTATTTAAAAACCGAGCATTGATTAGAATAGGAGACTTCTGTCAAAATCGGTTATCTTACTGACCCCAAACATTTGAATGATAGTGTACATTATAGCTTATATGAGCACATCTTAGGAAGAATACAAATCAGTATTGTTGTATTTATTATTATTATTGTTTATTTCTAGATGGCAAAGTCCAGTGGGAGGAGGAGGCACATGTGGACAGGGACAAAAGCACTGAGGTAAATCGACCATACACCTTAACTATGACAAGAGTTAGACTCTGTGTAGAACTTGAAAGGAAAAGGACTAATTCTGTCTATATTTACTTATGGTCCAGAATTTGCTGTGTGTACGAGTGCCAGCCTATAATGATCTTTCACTGAGCCACCCAGTATCTGTCTGCCTGTACGTGTCCAATGGGAAGAGGAAGAGGAGCAGCACACACTGCTTTAAATATCTGCCCAGTGAGTGTTACACAGGCAGCAGTTAGCTGTGCTTTTACATGGTAGAATCCCTCTGCGGATGGTATTAATCAGTATGCAGTATGATAGGAAATGCAAAATATGTCTTTTGCATGCCATGTGTAATAAATTTCCTGTTCTTTTTCATAATTTAAAAGTGTGTTCAACACAAGCATAATGTGCTGCTTTGACCTCAGATGAAGTGTTGGAGGCAGCATCACAGAAGAGCCATTTTAATATTTCTTTCTCTTATCTTTTTTAAAGAAGAAAGAAGAAGATATATTTTTAATAATAATTTTATTTCAGTAAGGACACAATCAATTTATCAAAAGTGACAGTAAAACATTTCTAATGTAAAAGAAGGTTTCAGTTTAAAATAAATGCTGTTCTTCTGAACTTTCTATTCATTAAAGAATCCTGATAAAATTCTATCACAAAAATATTATTTAGCACAAAAAAAGTGTTTCCTGAGCACCACATCAGCACATTAGAATGATTTCTGAAGGATCATGTGACTCTGAAGACTAGAGTTATGGCTGCTGAAAACTCATCTTTGACATCACAGGAGTAAATGACTATTTAATATTGAATATTTCTGAATGTTACATCTTTGATGTTGTATGTATAAGCAAAGTCTGTTTTCTAAGGCAAACCCAGCTCAACCAGTATTGTGAATTCGAGAATTGTTTGGCTGACCAATGCCAGATAAACAGTACACAGGAAAGTCATTCAATGTCATAATCTGTCTATCTTGCTTTGTGTGTTTTCCTCATTTTCCAGTCATGTTTAAAGAGGAAGATCCACTCCTATCCCGTCCCTCCATCTTGCCCCTGGAAGGGGTGACGCTTTGCCCTATGGGGAGCGGCAGTGCTGTCGACATGAGGTCAGATCTATCCGTAGATGACAGAAGCATGTCTTTCCACCTGCCTCCGTATCCCAATGAGTACTCTTACTCCTTGCACGGCTACCAGGAGGACTACTGCCGTAAACCAGAGGTTATCGAGGACGGTGGCGGTCGCGGCGCACTGACCGAAAGGCATCCTAGCTTTGAGAGCCTGGAGCTGGGTTTCACAGAGCTTCTTCCCCCTATGTACCCAAGAGCCTCACAACCTCTTTCCTCCTCCCCGTCTCCCTCTCCGTGGCTCGACTCTCCCTATCTATCCTCTTCCCCTTCTCCCTCACACTCTTGTTCTCTGAGCCCATTCCCTGCCAGCAGTCCGATCTCCACCTCGCCACTTCCTCCACTCTCTCACTCCCCATATCCACATTGTCCTTGCCCCCAAGAGATGTGTTCCTCGCCTCCGTCAAATACTGGCCACTATCAGGACCTGTGCCCCCCTCCGTACGGCCAATATGAGAGCTGGGAGCACCAGATGCGCTCTTCTGAAAGAGACACCGCCTCTAGTCTGAAATTGGAGGGACACCCGGACTTTACAGGCCCTTCACCAATGCAGCATATCACATTAGAGGAAGGTGGGTATGATTGATTGTGTAAATTGCTCATATTCTAATTCTATACTATCTTTGTCTAAAAAAAAAAAAGTTCTTAAACATCATGTGCTGCTTTGACCTCCAATAAAGTGTTGCAGATAGTATCACAGAAGATTTTTTTTCTCGTATTTCTTTAAAGATGTTTTTTACTCGGCAAGAATGCATAAATTCAAATAAATTCTGTTCTTTTGAACTTGAACAATATCTTTAAAAATGTATATTTGCCATTACTGGAATAAATTACAGAAATTATATATATATATATATATATATATATATATATATATATATATATATATATATATATATATATACAATATTTCACAATATTACAGTTTTAAAATATTTTTGATTACATACATGCAGCCTTGTTTAGCATAAGAAACAAAAAAAATTGAAATGACCCCAAACTTTTGAATAGTAGGCTACTCATAAAATATTATTTAATATTATATATAATGATTAAATAAAATTGTTAATTACAATAATGTAATATTTTGTATTAAATATTATTGAATGTAAAATATTATTTTATTATAATATTTAATAATACCAAATGTAATGATAGCGATACCAATAAGCCAATAGTTATATTGCATGTTATGACCGATAACCAATAAAAGGCTCTTATTACAAATTTAAAATAAAACACAAAAAACTACAATCAGTGATTTCAAATGCTTCAAGTGTATTTCGGCATCACAACATTATAATTTACAGAGTGAAAATTGATAATAAATATGAAATTTGCTAAGTAGAACTAGAGTCTCATGATTTCTACCATCATTTCTCATCCTTACAGTGACTGAATTCATCGGAGAGGATATCAGATCCTTTCAGATGGAGTCTCACATGGACAGTCGACCTGGATGACAACATTCTCTCAGTTGTAGTCCAATGATAATCAGTGTAGATAATGTCATATCAACATTTTCTGTATCATTTCTTATGGTATATTGCTAAAATATGCCAATAATAATAAAGACTGCTGTACTTCAGTGGTGTGGTAAAACAGAAGGAAGGCGTACAGTTGTAAGTATGTAAGTATGTAACTGTTACTGCTTCCTGACTGCATATTTGAATGGAACTAATGTTTTTAATCTGTATGCAAAATAAATTATCATTATATTATTGTTTTGGTCCTTTAAAATGGCCTTTTATGGGGGTTCCCTTACGAAATGAAAATATATTTACCAATATATTACTTGAAATATATTATAATATATTGTAAATACATGGAATAATATATTGATGGTATTATACAATATATTATATATTCCTGTAATATATTGCAAAATATATAAATGATTGCCGCTTTCATATACTGCAATATATTGGAGAATATAAATATTAAATCCCATATATGTGAATATATTGCCTAATGTATTACATGATATTTTCCAATATACTGCAATATAATTTTGTTTCGTAAGGGTAATTCCTTTAATGACGAGGTAATGTAGAACAAAAAGTTATGCTTTTCCTCATTCGCTCTTTAATCTGGGAAACTGACTTAATTTTTGGCTGTCTATTTGTAGGATCACTGAACATGTCCTTTGTACACAGTGTCTTGGTAGTTTGCACCCCTGCCCCACAGAGGAAATATTACGATCCTCAAACATCTAAATATTTGTGAAGGCAGATGACTACATTTATATTAATTTAATTCATAGTCACTAAATTGTCAGAAGACAATGCGTAAGTATTGTAATTAGTGACTAGTTTCTTTTTCATGGTTGACAAACGGCGTCTCAATCAGCTCTCTAGTTCAGCAGTCAGGGCACTGATCAGGGAGTCACCCCATTGACTTAAATCCTTATCAGTGCCCTGACTGCTGAACTAGGGAACTGATTGAGACGCACCCAAAGTGTAAATGAAGCGAAATGAAGTGGAGGAGTTGAATGAGAAGAGGGATGTCTGCCCCCTAGTGGAAATACTTTAGTTTTCGCATAATATTTTTAAATTCATATTTTTGATTCATAAATGACTTTAGATGGTGCTTGTTCAGTTTCAACTAGCCTACCGTGGAAGCATATAGTGACTGGTGGTAAGCACAATATCGAATGTAGCCTACTCGAACATTTTACATGGCAATTCAGATATGTTGAAGCTAGACTAAGTCATCTATAAAAACACGACATTGGCATCCATGTACAATTGGGGCATGGGTTTACGAATAGTTTTCTTAGTAAATTAATTTAGTCCCATAACATTATTATGTCATTTAGATGTTTAACAATGTACCCTTTTAGTTTTAATATAGGCTATCAGTAGAGGACAGGGAAATGGGTGAGAGGGTAAACCTACATTTCATTAGAAGACCATTTGCGTTTGCTCAAATGAGTTATACCAAAACGAGCTTCGCGGTACAGATGACAGAGATAAACTAAATATTTAGCAAAAATAATGCATTTAAGGTAAGGTAACGTGGTCTATAAAAAAAAAAATCTGGATTTAATAACCTCAATCTGTAGCTGATAAGCAAATTTCATCTCAGTTGTAAATCAGTAGGCTATAATTAGTCTGAATCACCTCAGTAAGAACTATGCTAAAATCTGTCTTGTGGGAATGTTCTGTTGTTTCCAAAACAAGCAGAACTGCATCTTGATGCACTGCCAAATAGCAGCTTATTTTCATCTCTAAACTGGCGCTAGTGTAACATGGTCTGAAACCACATTGGAGGTCGCATGGACCCGAATCTTTTCCTCAGTTAGTTTATCACAACCATCATTTATTCAGCCAGTCTATCAGTGCACTCACATGAGCTTAGATAAACTAGTACATTACATGTTTATAATATAATTTATTAGCCCGGTAGCCATCAACCCGCAACTTTTTATTTCCAAACCTACTTCCTGTACTTTGACTGAAAAATTGCATCGTCTTGGGAAGCTAACGCAAAATGATAGTAAATATAGTGATTTTGAACAGTTTATAGTTCACAAATTTATTTTTTAAATGATCTCATAGGCTAGCCTAGGTTACTAGTTGATTTTTCTCACGTAGTTTTTCCTGTTTGGCCACAAGAGGTCGCTGTTTCTTGTTATTTTGTCTATAAGTCTTGTGTCATTGAAGTGTGGTGCGTCATTTATTTGAGCGCTTGTACTAACTAACACTGTAATGTCAAATTGACATAAGGAAATAGACTCTACGATGTAACGAATGAGGTAGACTCTGAAAGGCGAAGCAAATATAGTACTAAACATAATGTGTTTTATTTGGATTGTTTCTGACTTTTTAATCAGAAATGACAATGAAAGTGTATAAAGGCATTTAGACAATATTAAACTCAATGGACATTCCACGGACAAAAATAACAGCAATTCATTGTGTGAAGTACTTTAAATGAAAAGACATAGACATAAATGTGTCACAAGTGTTTGGCTGACTGGACAATTTTTTTTTGTGGATAATTTAGAACTAGCCTACCATTTGTCAAAATATGCTACAGATACTTTTCTTATTATATTACCATTTACATAATTGAGTTAGTCTTTAAAAACACTAAATATGTCATTAATGTTTAATGTAATCATACTGAATATCCGTTTTTTATGTCTAAACTCAATTAGAATTTTAAATGACTTATTTTAGCCTTCACTTTATTGTTAATTCAGTAACATGATATATATATATATATATATATATATATATATATATATATATATATATATATATATATATATATATATATATATATATATATATATATATATATATATATATATATATATATACACTACATTACTTTAATATCAGCCATTAGTTATTTGCCATAACATGAAAATAATTATCAGCTTATGTGTATCGGCCAAAATTTTCATATTGTGCATACTTAGTAATAATTTCTTGTAAAAGTAGTGTTGATATTTGTTGTAAATCAATTTTTATCTTTAATATTTTATATTAAAGATAAAACCTATCATTTTTAAATTTCATTGCCAAATAGGCTGACCCTTTATTCCCTCACTCCAGCTGACACAACTTGACCGAGGCTCCACAACACACAAACTCAAAGCCAGGGTAGAGAGGTTGTGTGAATGTGGTCTGAACTCTGTGAAGGAGGATCATCGAGTCATCAATGCTGTAAAAAGCAAGTGTCCCGGCCCTATGATCTAGATAAACACCTATCTTTGACGAACCAGACTCTGCGATCTTACTGACAATCCCGTTGTGCCGGAAAGCATAACCTCTTCTGCAGCAGAACAAACTCCAGGATTGGTCATTGTGACCGAAGTGAGCTTCACTGCTTTCCCCTTTCCTGGCAATGTTGTTGTACGCGACGGCAATGTTTACTCCCATCCCACTCCATTCCACCTCCCAGTAGCTGCAGCCTGTCAGGCCTTCAGTGCCCAGCACCTGGCACCAGTAATCAAAGCGCTCCGGGTGGTCGGGACAGGATTGCTCTTGGCTCTGAACGGCCACTTCTCTGTTCCCATTGGACAAACTAAGGTCCTTGTGGGCTGTTAAAGGATTTAGTTGCAGAGGGCAGGAATCTGAGAAATGGATAAGAGGTTAAGAGATCAAAAATGTTTATTCATGGTGTATCATATTCAAAGCATGTATAAATACATATCAGATGAGAAGTTGAAGAACACTAACATCTACATTAGTTATGGTCCTCGAATTTGATCGGCTAAGCGGTGTTGCGAGATTACAGCACATATTGCTAGGCTCAAGTTGACTGCGTCCGTAATCGTTTACTGTCGTGATTAAAGGGATAGTTCACTTTGAAATTAAATTTTGATATGTTTTAGCTTACCTCATGGGCATCCGAGATGTAGGAGTATTTGTTTCCCCAGTAGTTTCAATTTTGATCATTTTAGGTCAAACCGTTCTTGTCTGTGCCTCACATAATGCAGGTCTATGGTCACCACCTCAAAGAGCATACACAGAGAAGTCCAAATTAAACAATCCCCCATCGTACACACTGATGGCCTAAGACACGAAACAAGCGGTTTGTGTGAGAAAACGAACAGTATTTATATCATTTTTACCTCTTGTACACCACTACGTCCGACTGATCCGAGGGCGCGCGTGCGTGTTTCCTGTGGTGTACAAGAGGTAAAAACGATATAAATACTGTTCGTTTTCTCACACAAACCACTCGTTTCCTGTCTTAGGCCATCAGTGTGTACTTACGATGGGGGATTGTTAAATTTGGACTTCTCTGTGTATGCTTTTTGAGGTGGTGACCATAGACCTGCATTATGTGAGGCACAGACAAGAACGGTTTGACCTAAAATGATCAAAATTGAAACTACTGGGGAAACAAATACTCCTACATCTCAGATGCCGATAAGGTAAGCTAAAACATATCAAAGTGAACTATCCTTTTAAGTACTTACTTTGCGATTGTATGTGTTTAGTATAAAAGTAATCTAGACATTCTATGTTCACCGTGTTGTCACTGACATGGGACCTACTAGCACCAGTTGTGTCGCTTCACTGACATTCACAAATCCTCCTATTACAAATCCTACCTCTTGCCAGAAGTATATCCGTGTACTTTTTGCCTACCCTTATTAGAACTGTGAATTCGGACATAATTCTTCTGTCACAAACTGTTTTTCACCTAGCCTACTAGGGATGTATGTATAATTTCGGAGTGTGGGTTTCATCGTTATGCCAGCAAGTTGCGACCAGTGACTTTATTGATTTGTTTAAAACATGGATTTATTTAGGAATGAAACAAAGTAGCCGTGGCTGCATCCGAAATCGCATAATCTCTTGAGTAGGTACTTGTAAGTAATTTGTAATTAATTAATTACTTAACCGCTAAAAAAAGTATGATCTGTATAGTATGGATGTGTGTATGAAGGTAATCTGGACATACTACATTCACTATGTTGTCCTTATCATGTGATCTACCAGCGTCGGTTGCCTACTTTTTATGAGTAGGCTACTGAATTCAGACATACTTCTTTTGTGACATACTGTTTTCCACCTACTATATATTACGGAGGTATGCGATATTGGATGCAGCCTTACATTATGAGTGAGTGAGTGAGTCATTCAATCAACCAAATCTTTTAACAAAACTGTTCATTTATAATGAAACACCTCTATTCTGTGTTGTTCGGAGACACAATGGTTGATTCTGTTTGTACTTTGCTGGGGCTCATTCACTCAAAATTAACTGGGTCAAAAATGTAAGTTTCTAAACTGTTAAAATAATACAACTTTAACAGTAAAAGAAATTGTGATGTTGGTCTGAATATCCGCATGGATGTGATCACAGCTTTTCGGAAATTCAGAATACCACGTTGCATTAGTGCAGACTTACGGTGCAGGAACTCTGATCTATTTTTGGGCACTGTGCAGTGAAGGATCTTCATTGATCTAGCTGTAGAGAAAATAAAAATCATGTGTATCACAAGGAAACTATTTACCAAAAAGGCCCAATTAGATAACAATTTGAAAATCACCTAACCAGAAACTGCTTAGGCAGAAAAATCAGCTTGGTTTGTTTCCCCCTCACCTGCTTGATAAATCCTGAGCCATTCCCCTTTAAGGACAACGTCAAGCTTCTGCTTTAGAACCGATATTGCATCGTTTACCTTGCTAAAATCTGAGAGTGTAGCTATTGTGAAGGGTGGGTTAAGAAGGCCAGAAGTGAAGGAATGGCAGTTCTGTAAAGAAAGAGAGAGAAGCATTTGTCAAATGGCTCCATTTGAGCAATTTTGTTATATATTTTTCAGTCAGCATTGGGGTTAGGATTGCCTGAAGAACGTGAACGTGATCTTCAGACTCCAGAAGCATCTCCAACTCATGATCTCTCTTTTTGAGCTCATTGATTTCTTGCTCCAATGTCTGCAGCATGCTATCCGCAGCTCTCTCTTGATCTCGGATCAGATCTCTGAACTTACACCTCCTCCTTTCAATAGACTGCATCAACTCACTGAAGATCTGTTCACCATTTTCCAAAGCAGCCTGTGCAGAGCTCTTTTCGGGCACAAATTAATTTCCAGGTTAATTACTTTTGATTCAAAACATTTGATGATTCATCCATTTTATTAAGTTAAAGCAGTTCTGAAAATGTCTTACTTTCAGGGCATCTGCAGCTTGTTTAAGCTCCAACAGGTCTTTTTCTTTAGTGTGGATTTTAAGCTTGTATTTCTGTTGTGTCATGCCTAATTCTTTCTGTGAAGAAACACAAGTGTTTTCATTGTGATATTCATGCTTTTTAACAATAATTATTCTGTGGAGGAGAATTAATGTGACATTATAGAATAGACACTGCATTATTTGGGAATTTGTTAATGTTGCCAGCATAACGTCTAGGCCTATTCCATTTGATAATTTAATATGAGTTACTCTTGTACTCATTTGTCACAAACAAATTAGTGTATAGACTTTATTTGTGAGTGTATATATAATATTCAAAGTAGCTGGCCACAAAGCCAACAGATAAAGCCTCTCTGAATGGTTAGCAGGAAGCTCTGCTATAGGGACCTTTTTGTGTAGCCGATTGAAATTTGAATGTGAATCAGGAAGTTATTTTTGTTATATTATCCTAACCTTATAACATTACACTTCTTTACAGGTTTGCTTTTTAGCCTAAAAACTTCAGCCGAATGCCTCCTTTCTCACACATTTTTTCCTTGTTACTCTGTTGCATGAACTTTTCTGTACAATGAAAGCTGTTCATATTGAGCTGGAGGGCACTTTGGAAAATGTGCATCACCTCAGCAGAAAATGGTTTTGGCTCCTAAAGAATTCTGAGGATACTGTAATTCCCTGTGTCTTCCATAAGAAACCATAAAAACGTATCTTGTCAGAGCTGCAGTCCATACATTTTTATTTATTTTTCTACAAAATTGACACAAATTAAAGGGCTACTTCAGCGATTAGCATATGGCTTTGTATCAGTAGAAACCCTGGAGTATATTCAAATGATTGTGCTTTTCCCCCTCATATCCCCCTGAGACAAGAGATTTATGCATTTTATTTCTGGAAAAATTCCTCCATTGACGCAAATTGACGATATTTGCGTCATAGGAGGAATGTTTGGCCAAAGGCTAAAGACTACAGCCAGCAGAGGGAGCTATTTCAGCAGGTTTTATAGCCGCGCATGGGGGCAGAGTCCTGCACGGGTCCATTTTTGGAGACCCGCCCCCGCCCGTACCCACAAGGTTTAGCACCAGATCCGACCGTGACCCGTGAAAAAAATCTAAATTAAATCCGCACCCGCCCAGACCCGTTAATATTTGGCCCGTTACCCGACCCGTGACCACGATAAATCACACACGCTAAAACATTCAAATTAAAATGCTTTATTTTTGATCCTGCACCTCTCTCAACATCACAACGTCATGAATGGGCTTATGAAACAGGCAAAAGTGCCTTTAAAGACTCGTTGTCAACAATTTCATATAGCTACTCCACTCACCAAATTTACTTTTAATTCATCCATTGCTACTCCTGCAACGCTCGCTCCTTCTGGGTTACGAGAGGCATCAACAAAAGTGTCAATGTCGCAGTGGTGGTGATGTGATGGGTCAAATGGGATATCGTTGTTGCGTGTATGTGTAATGGTAATTTGGACATAGAAATTGTAATAGCCGACAATATGTTCGATGGGGGAAGAAGGAGGCGGGAACCGGCGAACATTTAAAAGACTTTAACCAAACAAAACGAAAGTATTGTGGGCAGCCCCTCATGGACATCTGCCAAGCGCACACACATAATAAAACGTAAACACAACTCAACGTCAAATCCAGGTCTGGTGATCTCTCGTCCTTATATGCTTCAGAGCTCCCTAAGAGGACTCGAGGCCGGTGTGGCTCGCAGGTGACGCTCATTCACAATCACACCCCGGTCTCGCTCGCTCTCTCTCTCTCTCGATCACTTTGCCACAGAAATATTGCACATATTTTTCATCCGACGATCCGCGCTACTACCCGCCCGCACCGCACAGGGTTAATTATCCGCCCGCATCCCCGCCCTTGAATTTTATAAATGTCACAATCCACCCGTTTTAGCCATTTTTTTTGCGGGTACACGCCTACCCGTTGCAGGACTCTGCATGGGGAATGGGAGATTGCACTCACAGCACTCAGCTCGCAGCTGCAGGCATTCATTGAAACTGAACTATGCTGAGACAGAGAGCAATGTAAGTCTTTTAACTTCTCAAATTAATTTCTATGAAAATTAAGCTTCCAAAGGCATGAACTGAAAACGCGCCAGACTGAACACGCATTGTGAATGAATGCTGCGAATGTGGCCGCGATTACCTCAGCTCTCATCACGAGAGCTCATCAGCTTATGATGTTAAATGTAATCTCACTCCTGCAGTTAGTGCTTAGTGCTGTGATACTCGCGCGGTGACTCACTCATTATATTGAACAGACACGTTCAGTTTTTAATTGTAGTATCTTCTCAAACTCAGTCACAGTAATCCAGTTGGTGGCTTTGGGTTGTTGTCTTTCATCCCCATGAGACAAAAATACATTTTCTGTCTTTTCTCAATCTAGAAAGCACCAAATTCAAAAATAATTTCACATTTCTACCACATTAATTACCCAGTTTAAATACAGATTCATCTTCCCAGGGCTGAAGTACCCCTTTAAGTACATCATGAATCCATTTTCTAAACCGTGTTTTTGTCTTATCCTAAATCAGTACAGTGCACCTAATAAGGGTTTATATTCGAACTTTAGAGTGGTTCATGTCATGGTTCAAGTCGGCACCGCTGTGCAAGCACAGTACCTGCATGACTCGTCTAAACAGGGAGTAGTAGTTTCGGGTACAATGTTCTTCCGCAACACACATGCAGTTCTGTTTATTAACCCTCAGAGTGCCAACAGTCACGGACTGGTTACGTAATACTTGCACACAAGATGCTTATTTTTCTTTACCTGTTTCTTTGTGCTTTCCACATCTGCTGGTACTGTATCGTGATTTTTGTGGTCATCCATCACACACAAAGGACATATGCACTGTTGATCAGTTCGACAATATATCTCCAAATATTTGTCATGATGAGGACAGATCTTCTCCTGCAGGCTGAGGTTCACAGAGGCTTCAATCATCGAGTGTTTCTTCAAGGCAGGAGATTTGTTGTGTGCTTGAAGGTGATTTTGGCAGTAAGATGCCAAACATACCAAACAAAACTTCACAGCCTTTTGTTTGATACTTGTACAGAAATCACAGGCTACATTACCTGGCATGCAATTGCTACAAATCTCAGAGTCACCTGAAAGTTCCAGTTTCTTCGGCTCGTCCTCCGTATCTGCCATTATGGGATTTCTGTTCAGAACAGGCCTGGTGATAAATGTCCCCCAAATTATAATTTTGTTCCAAAAATCATGAATGCATCCTATGCAGTAGCTGTGCCCACATGGGATAGCCACTGGATCTTTCAGCACATTCAGGCAAATAAAACGGCAACAATCTTCTATATATCCTGGAGCCCTTCCATTTAGTTGTTTTCAACTGTAGGGAAATGTTTGACATGAGAAAGGTTCCGCCACAGAGCAGTTCCCAGTTTTGCACCAAGATTCCTGTGCCACACCCCTCAGTTCTTCCTATTTAGATAACAGATAGGTAAATGTGTGTGGCTATTGCACTGTAATGAAAATGCTGCACTGGGTGTACTACAAGCATGGCCACTGGTGCTCATTGGATGCATAATAGGTAAATATCAGATGAAACAACAAAAATTCCAAGGCACTCACGTGGTTAGGGTTGACACAGCCTTATTCAGAATGCACAAAACAAGCTTTAAAATAAGCCAAAATTACACAATATTTCTTTTTTTAATTCACCAACTTTTCAGAACCAGGATGCCTACCTATGGCCTTGGAAAACCTGGATGTCTAGACCTGGAAAAGTCATGTAAATTAATAATATAATCAAGCAAACAGATCATGGAAAACAGAACCCAAACATAATGAAACAAAACAAAACTACACATTACAAAAATGTTGACAACACCTTCTCTGGATGTTTATTGCAGTGACGGTGCCAACCCAGATTAGCATCACCCTTGCACCCGTAGTGAATGTTGAAGCAATAATGAGATTTCAACCCCAAATCAATGATAATATCATTGATTCAACATTATAGAATATTTTTTCAACATCACTTTTGCACCCTCAGTTACTGTTGAAACAATGTTGACATTTCAACAAAAAATCTCTTGTAATAATCAATGAATCAACATTATGAACTATGTTCTGTTTTTGAACTAATGGTTCTTTTGAGCTGGTTCTAAGCAAGTAACAGGTCAACGGTTTGATGACGCAAGACGCAAAAGCCGAAGTAGCACATCTAAAAAAAAAAAAAAACAATGAGCCATTTCAACCAGCTTTCAGAGTTTGCTGAGGATTACCGAGTATTCTGATGATAGAGTTGGCGGAACAAGCCTGAGGCATGTAGCCTACTGGAAATATGCTCATTATGACTACTGTTATTAAATAACATTTTATTAAAACCTACAAAAACCTTTCTGTCGAGAGATTTAAATACTTTTTACAGATGATATTTGAAATTGTCAAGCAAAATGTATACGTTTATAAGACTGGTTTATTATTTCTATAAAGGTTGCCTGATTAGACATAACATATCCTAGTTTATGCATGTCTGTAATGTATGCTGCATGTGCAAACCTTTTTAGGAATGCGAATGAAATTGTAACCAGCCAGGAGTATATTCAAATGATCATGCTTCTTCTCCCATTCTTCACCTCCTGCCTGGCAGCTCTAACCTCAGCATCCTTTTACCAATATATTCACTCTCCCTCCTCTAAACATGTCCAAACCATCTCAACCTGGCCTCTCTAACTTTGTCTCCAAAATATCTCGCATGTGCTGTTCCTCTGATGTACTCATTCCTGATCCTATCCATCCTCGTCATTCCCAAAGAGAACCTCAACATCTTCAGCTCTGCTACCTCTAGCTCTTCCTCCGGTCTTTTCCTCAGTGCAACTGTCTCCAAACCAAACAACATCGCTGATCTCACTACTGTCCTGTACACCTTTCCTTTCATTCTTGCTGGTACACTTTCATCACACAACAGACCTGACACTTTTCTCCACCAATTCAAACCTGCCTGCACACGCTTCTTCTTCACCTCTTTTCCACACTCCCCATTGGTCTGGACTGTTGACCCTAAGTAAAATCCTGCACCTTCTTTACCTCTTCTCCCTGAAACCTTACTGTTCCACTTGGTTCCCTCTCATTCGCACACATGTATTCTGTCTTGCTGTGACTAACCTTCATTCCTCTTCTCTCCAGAGCAAACCTCCACCTCTCTAGACTTTCCTCCACCGGCTCCCTGCTCTCACTACAGATCACTATGTCATCCACAAACATCATAGTCCATGGAGATTCCTGTCTGACTTCATCTGTTAGCAAACAAGAAGGGGCTCAGAGGCGATCCTTGTTCCGGTCCCACCTTCACCGTGAAGTCCTTTGTCTCACCTACGGCACACCGTACCACTGTCCTACTGCTCTCATACATATCCTGGACCACTCTAACATACTTCTCTGCCACTCCAGACCTCCTCATACAATACCACAGCTCCTCTCTTGGCACTCTGTCATATGCTTTCTCTAAATCTACAAAGACACAATGCAGCTCATTCTGACCCTCTCTGTACTTCTCCATTAACATTCTCAAAGCAAATAATGCATCTGTAGTGCTCTTTCCATACAGCTGCTCACAAATGTCCACTTCTCCCCTTAGCCTTGCTTCCACTACTCTTTCCCACAACTTCATTGTATGGCTCATCAGCTTAATACCTCTGTAGTTTCCACAACTCTGCACATCTCCCTTGTTCTTAAAAATCGGCACCAAATCACTTCTCCTCCATTCCTCAGGCATCCTCTCACTCTCTAAAACCTTGTTGAACAACCTAGTTAAAAACTTTACTGACATTTCTCCCAGACACTTCCATACCTCCACTGGTATGTCATCTGGACCAACTGCCTTTCCTCTCTTCATTCTCTTCAAAGCTCTCCTAACTTCACCCTTGCTAATGCTTTCTACTTCCTGGTCAACAATATTTGCCTCTACAACTCTTCTCTCCCTGTCATTTTCCTCATTCATCAGTTCCTCAGTTCCATCTTTCCCTCACCTTCCTGTCACCTGTCAAAACATTTCCATCTCTATCTTTAATCACTCTAACCTGCTGCACATCCCTCTCACCTTCCTTACCATCTAACATTGCATAAATGTCCTCATATGCTTAACCACACAATGCATCGCCCTATATTCCTGTCTACTTCCCTCCGTCCTCTCACTGTCCCACTTCTTCCTAGCTAACCTCTTCCTCTGGATACTCTCCTGGACTCGCTCATTCCACCACCAAGTCTCCTTATCTTCTTTCCTCCTTCCAGATGACACACCTTTCTACCCGTCTCCCTGATCACTTTGGCTGTAGTAGTTCAGTCAATGTTACAATGTGACGTGATGTGAAAATCACTTTTGTTGAAACTGAAAATACAACTGAAATGTAATGGCAACATAAAACAATGTTGCCATCTGATGTACCAAGTTGATGTTGAAATTACACATGGACCATTTCAAATTTGGAGAAAAACTTTTAAAATATAAATTCTCAGCAGTTTATTTATTTAACAGTTTATCATAATCAGTGACCAACAAACACCCTTCTTTTAAAAATAAAGGGGGAAAAAAATTGGACAAAAGCATTAAAATATTTAAAAATAAAATTAGTCAGAAGTCTGATGTCATTACTAAAGGTGGTCCAACGGTTAGGGTTTTAAAAATCTGGATTGCATCAGTCTACTGCCTCTATAAAAAAGAAAGCATTATATTACTTAAGAACAAGTTAATTCAGTTGTCATATATACAGTAACATTCAAGAATGTTAATATACTAAACATAATATGATTTAAAAAATAATAATAATAAAATTGCTCAACACAAAACATTCAAACTACAGTTACCTATTACCCAACCAAACTATAGTTTTCTAAAAATCTATTAATGCTTTAATATCAAAAGAAAGTGTGTGCGTCTCAAATTGACAGTGACAGTTACAGTCACTTTCTCAATAAACAAGATATTTTTTATCATCTGTGTTTTTATAAACAGGCTAAAGTGAATGGAGATTTGTTACATTCCACACAATTTAATAGTGATTCAGGAATATGAATAATTACCTGAATAATAAGGGAGCAGGTGATAAGTCACAGGTCAGGTGATTATGCTGTCAAAAATAACTCAATGTGTGATCAATTACAGTCAGTAACCATACAAATCATTCAAATAACAAACATTTAAAAAAGACCTAGTCTACATAAAAATGTTTCCTCAAAAAAAATTATAATAATAAATCTCATCCACACAAGCACAGTTAAAAAAAAAAAAATTGTCCACATGAAAATGCAAAACCACTCTATGATTGGCTGCCTGATTTCCCCGGCACCGATGCACTGAGGGATGCCATTGGCTCAGAGAAACCCTTCTAACAGTTCCTTTACTTTGGACTCAGTGACAGGCAAATTAACTGTATACAAAGGGGCAGAGCCCAACTGGACTGTAATAGCTTCACACTCTTGCCTTACTGTTTAGTATTACTGCATTCTGGCGCCTCTGTTCTGCAAAACAATGAGATAACCGCACATGTATCTGTACATGTGCGGTCGCCTCTGTTCTGCAAAACAATGAGATAACCGCACATGTATCTGTACATGTGATAAGTGCTGTTAGCAGAGTTATTAGCCAGCAGCCATATCACCCTGTAGTCCAAGAGGGCTGAGCCTGGTCAGTACCTGGATGGGAGACCTATATTGATGGGAACACTATACTGTCAGAGAGCACCGTCCTTCAGATGAGACCTTAAATCGAGGTCCTGACTCTCTGTGGTCATTAAAAATCCCGGCATCCTGGCCAAATTTGCCCATTGGCCTCTGTCCATCATGAATATGGCTGAAATATGGCTGCCGTGGCATCATCCATGTTGATGCTGCACATATGGTGCTGGTTGAAGAGATTCCCCCATCTAAAGCACTTTGAGTGCCTAGTAAAGCGCTATATAATGTAACAAATTAAATTAAATTAAATTAATAAAAGCTACTTCCACCATGGCATAGACTCAACAAGTTGGACAGTTGAAGACTGGAAAAATGTTGCCTTGTCTGATAAGTCTCGATTTCTGTTGAGATATTCAAATAGAGTCAGAATTTGGCATAAACAGAATGAGAACATGGATCCATGTTTAACTGTGCAGGCTGGTGGTGGTGGTGTAATGGTGTGGGGGATGTTTTCTTGGCACACTTTAGGCCCCTTAGTGCCAATTGGGCATCGTTTAAATGCCACGGCCTGAGCATTGTTTCTGACCATGTCCATCCCTTTATGACCACCATGTACCCATCCTCTTATTGCTACTTCCAGCAGGATAATGCACCATGTCACAAAGTGTGAATCATTTCAAATTGGTTTCTTGAACATGACAATGAGTTCACTGTACTAAAATAGCCCCCACAGTCACCAGATCTCAACCCAATATAGTATATTTGGGATGTGGCAAATCTCCATCAACTGCAAGATGCTATCCTATCAATATGGGCCAACATTTCTAAAGAATGCTTTCAGCACCTTGTTGAATCAACCATCAACATTTTTGACAGGTGGTGTAGGGTAAGAACTACTATAATGTGACAAACCATCATCAGTTGTGTCGCTTCACTGCCATTCATGAATCCTCTCCTGTGGCCTCATGGGACAGTAAAGTTTCAGTCGCATACTTCAAAATCTTGTCGAAAGTAGTAGGTCACCTGGTACATTTTGTCTACTCTCTTATGAGCAAATTCAGACATGCTTCTTATGTCACATAGACCTACTGTTTTTCATCAATAGGGGAGAATGTGATTTTGGATGTCTCTGTCTCTATGGGTGCGTCATTGAATTATTTATTGAGTTGATTCATTCAAAATAGCTCATTAATTTCATAAAATGTAAATAATTTTCATCTATCCTCATTCTGTATATCATCAATTGTTTAATTTTAATTCTCCTAATTAATTTGTGAAGAAAAACATCATCTGGCAAAGGTGATTCATAAATTCAACAATCCAATAAGTCTCCAGAGCTGAGAAAGTGTAAACTCAATGAGCAATTAAATGTTCCTCTCGGTGAATGCACTGTGTGTGAATGTTCTAGTATGTGACTTATAAATTCAGGGATGATGAGTCAACAGATGTTCTGTATCTTTTCACACAATCATATCTTTAAACAAAGAATGAGTAAATGGTAGGTTACGTCTGAATCACTGTATACATTAGTAAATGAGGCAAGAGAGCATACTGATGCACGGAGATCACGCTTGTTTCTTTATCATGGTTTTTATTTAGAGCTTGCTTACACATTCACACAACACTGTGATGTGTGCTGTTCTCCTCTCAGCAGAGGGAGACACAGTGCTGCACGGTCTCTCTCGCCCTTTGATAACACAATGAAAACATTCTCATTCAAGCAATGAGGACTGTAACAGTCTGTGACCGGCACATGCTGATCCCAGTGACTTAGAGCACAGGCACAGCAAACAACATTTCATTTTCTTTCTTCATCGTGAGGTCTTTGTGTAACTGAAACTGTCAGCTGGTGTACAGAAGAACAGCAATTGTTCCTAGAGATTTGACAAGAAAAATATTTGCAGCATTTGCATTGCAAATCCACGTGCATGTATATAGCTATAATATAACGTAAATATGAATACAGTACAATATGTATTTAAGAATAACAATATATTCAAGATGTCTTCAAAGTTTAATGATATGTCCAAATATACATTTATATTTCCCTTCATTGTCAATGCGTCTTATCTGACAGAAGTTACATTTTAGGAATTAATTTTGTACGGTTCATTACGCATTATGGACTTGGCACATATACAACAAAGAGCAGTGTAATGTACTGAAACATATCAAGTATTTCATAACAGACACTAAGTGCAAACACATAGTTTTTAATGGATTCTGATAAACCAGAATGAGCTAAAGTGTGTTATATTGTGGTGATTGGAAATTTGACATTCACTCATACAAACTCACAAAGCTATAGTAGCTAATAAAATAATTCTTCATGCAAAGCAACTTAAAGCACAAAGAAACAAAAATAATATTATAAAAAGTAAAAATGTAACAAGTGACTATATACAGTATACTATATATATATATATATATATATATATATATATATATATATATATATATATATATATATATATATATATATATATATATATATATATAGTATACTGTATATAGTCACTTGTTACATTTTTACTTTTTATAATATTATAAAAAACAAAACAATTTTTTGTCACAAAATGTAAAATGTAACAAATGAAGGATCATATATATAATCTTTCATTTGTTATATTTTGTTACAAAAAAAAACTTTTTTTTTTCAAACTTTTTGCCTTCTTTACACATGATTGCTAAACAGGCATGACAAAAAAAATATAACTAACAGTGAATATAGTTTATGACTTCATTTCTACATCGTTACTCACCAACCCACTTCCCTCTTTCTGCTTTTTAACTCTTTTCCGCTTTCTTGTATTAGTTCTTGCTAAACCTCTTAAACATTAACAAAAACCAGCCTGGCTGAGTAGATAAGATCAGCCAGATAAAGAATGAAGTTGAGAGCGCTGAGCACCGTGATGGCCAGCAGCTTGTCCCACGGACACAGGCCGATGCTGTGGCCACAGCTGTTGGGTCTGTGGCTCTGGCCTCCATGCTTATTGTCAAACTTATATATAGGCCAGATGATGGTGGCGGACAGATACAGGCCCACAGCCAGGAGGGCGTATGATGACAGGAAGCGGGCAAAGGAGAAGGGCAGGCAACCTGTGCACTCTCCTACGCACATCACGATGATGCCTGCCGACAAGATGAAACAGATGCAGTACACAGACAGGCACCACTGGGTCCCCACATTCTGGTTATACGATACCGGCTCGCTGATGAAGACGAATATGATGCAGGCGACGAAGGTCTCGCACACCTTTAGCAGCCCAGGTGCCGTGGCCATGTAGCCAGCCACCTCTCCCGGACGGGCCTTACTCAGACTCACCTCACTTAAGTATGCGATGGTGGCGAGACAAGAAAATACAGTAGATGCAATGCGGCAGTTGATCATTTCATCGCGACCAGCAAAACCTTTCAGGAAGTAAAGGGGGAATATAATCGAAGCGGAGAGGCAGAGGAGGGAGGCGTAGCAGGCGAACGTGATCGGAAAGTTCTTCCATGAGACAGGGGTGCGGGTCTGCAGGCCAAACATTTCCACTAAGATTATCAGAAGAGTTCCAACAAAACTGAAACTCCAGCAGAACACGCACCAGTCACCCGTGCCGTGGGTTAGATTCGCTCCATAAAGAGCTACACTGAATGCTACACAGGCGAACACCATGGCAGCCACACGGGCCCACAGGAGAGGCGAGGAACGCAACACCACCGGCATGATGGGCTCACAAAAAGAAGATTTACAGGCCAATTAAAGTCAACTATGAGTAACAGGAATAGACGTCCAATTTTATTCTGTCTCTTCTTGGTTGTCTAGGAGAAAATAAAGAAAAGGAAATATTAAAACACAATGAAGTCATTCACACAAAAAATCTGTAATCACAACTCTTGTCGTTGCACACCTGTATGATTTAATTTCCGCCTGTTTCTTCTCTGGAACACAAAAATCAAAGATATTTAGAAAAATTCTATCCAGTCGGAGGATATCAAACATGTATGATAAGTTGAGCTGGTTCTTAAACATTTGCATTTAGCTGAAATAGTCCAAAATCATCTCAAAATCTTTAATTCCAAACATGTGTATATTGAACTGATTTTAGAAAACATATTGTTTTCATCTGTCACGCTTCTCCTACAATAGCAACCAGGCGCATATGATCCCTTGTGTTTTAAAATCGGTTTAGATTATAAAAATCACTTCCTCATACAGGTTTTCAACAACATGAATAAATGCTGACTTGAATTTATGGAGGCTGAGTGAGGTTTTTTACTGAGTATAAACGAAGTTGATGTGATTACAATAGTTTCATTTTGGTCACATGGGTAGTTAAAATTCCCCACATTGTCCAACTGAAACCTGCAGAATAATAAGCCATATATTCATTCAAATTAAATGGTCACATACTGAATAAATTGGTGCTCTACAACAAAACGTCTCTGAGTCTGTTTCGGGATTCCAGACTGGGAGTCAGTGAAATTATCTCTGTAATGTATTCGAGCAATTTAGACAAACTCCACACAAGCGAGACCTTTACTCAACCCCACAGTCCATATGTCATCAACCTTGTGGGAGGAGCCAGATAGGCTAACAATCAGTGCATTGAGGTCCCTTCCCAGCCCTCCTACACAGTTCTGTAACAGCCAGGAATACCTCCTTCATTTTGTTTGAGAGGTTCAAGTAAACAATTGAAGCATACGTGTTTACATTTTCATGCTTAAGTGGACAGAAGAGAACATAGTTAGGAAATAAGGGACAAAAAGTAGTAAAGACATGTAAAAAAAAAAAAAGCTAAAAACCATGCAGATGCATTTCGAGCCACATATGGACAGACAGCTGAGGGGTTTGAAAACACACGTCCTTTCACCTCATGACAAGTCATATTTTAAACACAGGCGGGAATAGCTAAGCTGTGAGTCATTTATGCCTTGCTCCCTCGTTTTTTTCCCCCCGGTCTGCCTCTCTTACACTCTTTCTCTGTCTAGTGTCAAATTTTCCAACTTGCAGATCAATTCCAGATGTTCTGCATCTCATCAAACTGCAAAATGAGGGATGTGCCTAGTGTTTTCCATTGAATTCACCCAACCTCTCTTTCCTTACTTGCAGTTCTACCACACCCACCCTTTGACTCTTTTTTAGAGTTAGTTACTACAGAAATAGTGAAAGGAGTCTCCTCCCTGCTTCAGTTTTGTCGTCGACTCAAGGCTATGTCATGATGGGATGAAATAGGCTGCTGAATTAAATTCAATAGGCAACCCTATTACTCATGTTCTCCTTGTGGGACAGAAATTGTCAAGGAAAATAAATAGATCCAAGGAAAAAAAATAAGAGAAAACAGGACATGACATGACTTGGACACCTAGACGAGGGTCCAAGTCATAAAGTCCCACTGTATTGACAGCCAAAACGTTTTTCAGTGGAAAAAAAAGGCTTTTTGTATAGGCTATCTTTCACCTATATATTTGGTCTTATAAAAGACCAGAATTTAAGCAACAACATGATTAGACTAAGCTTAAATTGAAAACATAAAATAAAATACGATTTGTTTATTATGGAAGTAGTAAATAGAAGTTTTTTATCAAAGAATGGATGCACTGAATACAGTGGATAAAAGTGACAGGACATGAAAATGACATTTAGCTAAATATGAGATCACCATTCGTATCAGACACGAGCCGCTTTAGTGGGCGTGCCCCTCCACGTGCCGCACCCTTAAGACAAGATGTATGAATTTTACTTTAAGTAAGTACTTAAAAGTCAACATGTCTCAGTAAATAGGCTATAGAAAAGTAAATTTATGTCTCCGTCATCATTCCAAATGCAAGATTTCCACATAGGCTAAGAGCGCAACACTCGAAGGGTGCGCGAGGGAAATATGCTTATAATGGAATTTATATTAGATTTTTTTTAATCTGACCGATTGATTACGGATGCACACTATGCCACAATTAAAGAAGAAATAAAAATAATTTATAAAATAACGCATTTTTGCATTGCCACCATCAGAATCCAGAAAACAACCTATAGGCTACAAATAATGCATGTCAGTATAAGCATAACAGTACTGGCTGCTCGAAATGTCTGCTTATAAAAAGATAAAAGGAAACTATCCTCTGCGTCTTTCTTACCGTCTTGTCCCGTTATCGTTCTCTCCAAGTGCACAGTCTGAAACAAGTAGGCGCGGTCTCGGATCTAACTTTTCAATCAGTGAGGACACTTAACCCAAGTTTATGAGGGATACCCTCCACCCACCCCCAATCCGCCCATTACTACATGCCAAATTAGGTAATATGTTCTCTCTCACCTTCTTCTGCTCTTTCTTCAGCCCTCAAATAAACTGCTAATGCTCCTCACGAAAATTCTGAGCACAAGCATACGATTTACTTTCTAATTCATGCAGTAACTCAAATTAATTCAGGCAAAAATAAAAAATAAAACAATACTAAAGTGCATATTCAGTATTTAGATTGTATAGCCATAGTCATTTTTTACTGAATACATTTAACTGACTTAAACTTCAACACCATCTTTCATATTCTATCACAGCAGAAGAAACCTGACCTGTCTGCTTATGACCTACCAAAAGTTTAACAGTCATCTTGTCAGGCATAAAATGTACTCTATTACAGTGGTCTTCTCCATCCTGGAGACGTTACTGTCCTTCAATGTCACTTCCACACAAACCTATCTATTATTTTTAAACAGTCACCGTGATTAGCTGGTTCATGTCTGTTTGATTAGTTGGAGCAAAACACTGCTGGATCGAATATCCAGGAACTGGATAAAAATACCCCAACATTAAAAGAATGTGTATGTAGAGTGGTTAAGGTGAACCTGAGAGTTATAGCAGCTTTTCCCTCCCAAAAAATGACTAATGAAACAGTGTAAACGGACATACTGGTAAAAGCCAGTGAATAAAGTTGAAATGGCCCATATCCGGCCCCTTGGTTGTGTAACTATTGTTATTACATTATCAAGTACAATCTTAAGATGATGCTGCAAAAATTAAAAATTTGCTTTGATATAATGAAGGAAATTATTTTAATAAATAGAAACTTAAAACATTATTGTATCTGAACCACATAAACTTTTTTATAAATCATAAAAATATCACAATTTGGCATGTTTCATTGCGTCATCGCAAATAAAACACACACAATTACCCAGTATGCTTACAAAATCTTTTAATAATATTTCAATAAAGGTTGTCGATTCTCAAAAATGTTCATTGTATTAACTAAAAATGTTATTTTCAATGAACTCAATATTTTAAGGCAACCGGGTTACTTATTTTTTAAATATTTTTTTCAGTGTGGGGACCAGTTTGTTTGCCAACATTCTTCAAAATAACTTTATATTCAACACAAGAAAGAATAATAGCAAATAGCACAAAGGGATAGTGTCCATTTCTGCATATGTTTCTACAAAACAACTGTATGGTATACGATTGTGGGATGGTGTGTTGTGACTACAATCCAAAATCCAAACCATCATTCACATCCATAAACTAAATAGCCACAATTAAAACAACCACAAATATATGCTCTGGTAAAAAGGTGCACACTAGAAGTTATCATGCAATAATATCTACATCTTGGTATTACTATCTGTTGCTAGGATGCAGAGCATGTTACTATGGAAACTAGATGTTTGTTTATGCTGTAATGTGGTTAGAGTGACGTGTGATTCGGAGCACATGTCCGTTTGCTGAGAACTGCTGCAAAAAGAAAAGGAAACAGCTATTCCCCTGCTCTCTCTTCTAACCACTCCTTTCCTCACAAGCTGATACCACGTTCACCCACAGAAAGAGAGAGAGAGCGAAAGAGAGAGAGAGAGTGTGTGTGTGTGTGTGTGTGTGTGTGTGTGTGTGTGTGTGTGTGTGTGTGTGTGTGTGTGTGTGTGTGTGTGTGTGTGTGTGTGTGTGTGTGTGTGTATGTATGTATGTGTGTGTGTGCGGCCTGGTAATCTGGGGACAAAATGTCCCCACAAAGATGGCAATATCCGAAATCCTTGTCCCTGTGGGGACATTTTTAGGTCCCCATGAGGAAAACATCTTATAAATCACACAGAAGGAGTTTTTTTAAGAAAGTAAAAATGCAGAATGTTTCCTGTGATGGGTAGGTTTAGGGGCAGGGGCAGGGGCAGTGTAAGGGGATAGGATGTACAGTTTGTACAGTATGAAATCCATTACGCCTATGGAAAGTCCCCATAAAACATGGAAACACGTGTGTGTGTGTGTGTGTGTGTGTGTGTGTGTGTGTGTGTGTGTGTGTGTGTGTGTGTGTGTGTGTGTGTGTGTGTGTGTGTGTGTGTGTGTGTGTGTGTGTGTCTGTGTGTGTGTGGCAATTGGATCCTAGTAAAATTCTGCAGAAATTATCCTACGAGATATTTAGCTATTTTCTTATAAAACAATTCCCACAGAATCCTATAGGAATCAGAAAAATATATATATTATAGGACAAGACACAAATACCCTATAAGAAAATTCTTAACGGAATTCTATATGGTTCCAAAATTTTATACAAATTCTAAATAGAATCCTGTAAAGGTTTCTTATTGGAATCCTTTAGGATTTTCTAACAAGTGGAGCTTGATAAGGGAAGTGATTACTGTTGTATGCTACCATCTACTGGTGAGAACCAAACATTCATGGTAAAGTAACTAACCCATGATGACCAACCACGCATTTATACACGACTGGTTTACAGTTACAGTCTCTGTGCGGGAACTCTCGACGTATAGTAGGCTAATGTTTTTTTACTGTACAAACTGTAGGCTATATTATATATCCACGTTCACTAACCCTACCAAAAATGCCTTAATGCATTTTTACATTTTCCAAAAACTCATTCTGTATGATTTATAAGCTTTTGTTTCCTCATGGGGACCTCAATTTAGGTCCCCACGGTGACCATGAGTCCCATGTGTCAGTGTACCTTTAGGTGGACGTCCCTACTGGCACACACACACACACAGACATATATATATATATATATATATATATATATATATATATATATATATATATATATATATATATATATATATATATATATATATATATACACACACACACACACACACACACACACACACACATTTTTACAATAACCTTTGGGTCGTTTGTGTTAAACTTGCAGGTTTACCTCAGGTGTTCACCTGCGTCAGCCCATAACAACTGCAATGGCAGTTTGAATGCAGGCGAGGGCGGCGTGTCATCACACACATCTGCAATTAAAAACACAACGATGTCAGGAAGTAACAAGCCGTCGGTGTCGTCAACATTCTGGAGGCGAGATACTCTTCCTTATTTGTCGTTGAAGATTTCTCCGTGTCAGTCACTTAAGTTGTTAACAGACTGTTAATTGTTTTACCTGTGTCGTGTATGTTGTTTTTTCGTGTCCGGTTACGCAGTAATGCAGGTGGAAGGCTTTTACTAGCCTAGTAGTTGAAGCGCTGGAAGTTTTATCTGGGAAGTACGACTGGATTTTTTTGGGAATGACTCCGCTGTGGAACTCAACGAGCGTGTTTTGAAACAGGTAGATTTGTTGGTGTAATTTTTATAAGCTGCTTTAATTTTTAATTTCCAATCCCTTGAAAGACAACTATCTATAGTTTGGTTTTCTCGTCTGTAAGTAGAAAGTTGTACAACGCGTCCTGACGTTTGACGTTTTTTGTTATTTATTTACTGGATGTGTTTTTATTAGGCTACGTTCGTATGCTGGAATTTGAATAGAACACGCATATATATATATATATATATATATATATATATATATATATATATATATATATATATATATATATATATATATATATATATATATATATATTTATATTTATATTTATTTTTTCGTACGCACGCACACTAATTATATATATAGTGTGTGTATATATAGTGTGTGTAACAAAATTTGGATAATATTACTTTTTCACATTACATTTTAACATGGTCCACACGCAAACAGGCAACAGAAAGACAACCAAATAGAGAAAGACAGAAAAAAGACAGTTCCCACATTAGACAAGTGTGTACATGTATACACTGGTGGTCTGACTGCAAACTTCTTTTACACATTCTTTCTTCTCCAGATCCTTATCATGCTGTACTGTGCAGTGTGGTATGCTGATCTATGTCTGTGTGTTTAAAGAATGAATGTCACAAACGGTGAGGGGACAAGCTGCCAGGATGAAACAATCTGCACTCTGCAAATTTACCCCAGGTTGTCCATCAAACCTGAGCAAGGCTGCATCCTCAGGGTCCCAAAAGAGGCAACAGTTGCCACTGTCATCAAGATGGCTCTCACCACACTTGGTTTGGACACATCCAAACCTTACAACCTTGTTGAGGTCCAAGAGTATGGCGGAGAAGAGTGGGTCCTTCAAGCAAGCGATCTGCCTGTTCAAAGAGTCCTGCTCTGGCCTAGAAAGGCCCAAGATAAGCACCCTCAAAGTGATGGATACTTCTTCGCCCTTCAAGAGGGATGCAAGGATGGATCCATCCAGTATAACGTTATGAAGTCTGTACAGCGAGAAAAAGTAGCTCAGGGACTTGTGACTCGGGGTTTTGTGGCACAGCAACCACAGGAATACGACGATTTATGTAACCTCCCCGAGCTGACAGAGGAGAGCATCTTGGGAACCCTACGGCATCGCTTTCAAAATCAGAAGATCTATACATTTGCAAGCAACATTCTTATCGCCGTCAACCCCTTCAAGTTTCTCCCTATCTACAATCCCAGGTATGTCAAGATGTATGAGAACCACATGCTGGGCAAGCTAGAACCTCACATCTTTGCCATTGCGGATGCTGCCTTCCACGCGATGCTGAACAAAAGGGTTAATCAGTGCATCGTCATCTCTGGAGAGAGTGGTTCTGGTAAAACCCAAAGCACCAACTTCCTTATCCACTGCCTGACTGCTCTCAGCCAGAAGGGCTATACCAGTGGAGTGGAACGAACTATCCTTGGGGCAGGACCTGTGCTTGAGGTAAGTTTTGCTGTGGGTTTGTGGGTTACTGTTCATTTTCTTCTTTGAACTCTAGTAACAAACTAGTTGTAATAGGAAACCAAGAAAGAAGGCATGGGAGGTCAGGTTGAAACCCTGATGTATTTTACGACAATTCTGTCCATTGGATGGATGGTAGCTTAGCTAACTGTAGCCTTGTTTCTTCAACTAATGGTGGAAAAACTTTTAGTAATTTCCACCTCTTTTCAAATTATGAAAGTTGAAAAGTTGAGATCAGCTTCAAGTTTAGGCCAAAACCTGAGTAGGTTGAGTCAATGCTGAGACCAAATAAAAGTTGAATCAATGTCCATGACAAGACCAAGACCTATGGTCCCCTATGTCTAGCTTTTTTTTTTTTTTTTTTTTTTTTTTTTTTTATACACAATTAATAACATTTTCATTAATAATATTATTATTTTTACATTTTCAGTTTTTATTTACATTTTTTGTTTAAGTGTGAGTAATTTTGTTAGTGTTTCTTCTTCTTTTTTTATTTAAGCTTTTTAGTCAATTTAGTATTTAAACTTATTTATTTCAGATAGTTGCCAAGACTATTATTATTATTTTTACGCTTTCATCTAATATTTGTATTTTATTTGAGCTTTATTTCAATTACCAAAACATTTTACACTTTAAAAGGTTTTTTTTTCTTGTACACTTTCTTGTTTTTTGTATCTTGTCTGTAATCTTGGGTTGCTCAACTCCTGTCTATCATTATTTTTGATGTACTGTTTGATAAAGAGTCTCTATCGGGTGGAAATTATGACCTCTGTGCAGGAAGTGGCTTGCCCTCTCAATGTATTTTGCAAGCTTTTTGCTGTCCATGTTCATGCTGTTCACTGTTTAACAGTTTAACAGTGACCCTGTCCTTAAATCAAATGCAAGAAATTGTGAGTGGATTCCCCTTTCCTCCCTTAAGCATGTTCAAATAAGGATCTAGAAACTGTTCGGCCACACCACATGCAAGGGCACTTTCACATCACTTCCTCTGCATCTCCCAGGGAAAAGGGGACTCTGAACAGACCTCTGTCTCCTTGGGTACTTTAAATAGACACTGTAGATCATGAAACACACTGCGTCACAGTTTAAGGGTTTCAATACACTCTGATATTTTTAGGTGTTACCATTGTTAATACATAAACAATGTAGTCAGTTCACAATGCTCTTAGGAGTTTGAGTTAGGAGTTTTTCCACACCGTTTATACAATGTATTACATTACATGTATATCTATAACAGTCCACTTCCTACATTTCCTGTTCAGAATTAAGTATGAAGTGCCACTAATGTGCTAATGAAGTTCTATTGAGGAAATAGCTCATAATTCTTGTTTTTCCTTTACTGTGGCCTGAATTCCCGCCCCCTTAAACTAAGCTGTCATTCACCGTTTGTCATGCACTAACCAACTGGGATTCTCAATCTGATCCTAAACCAGTCGAACAAGTTCTGTTTTCTTAAAAGCTTTCTTTTATCAGCACGTCCCAGCCCCTCTCAGTTCTGCACTATTGCTTACAACGAAAGTAAATGGCTAAGAGGAACAAGCAACTTGCGTTATGCCTTGGTGGTTTAAAATAGACTTTCTTATAAAGAGGGATAAGAACAACATTAGGTTGTATTTGTGTGTTATGGCTAAAGAAAGCAGAACAAGCAAGCAGATTGAGACTGTTAAAAATGTATGGTCATATGTTGAAGTTGTGACCATTAATATTTTATGTGAATTATTATTTAAACAAATAGATCAGATGACTATTGGATCTCATAAATTATAAAAAAAAACGTGCACTTGAAATGATTCATTGAAATACTGTTGTTCCCAGATTAGATACCGTGAATACACTACCATTCAAAAATTTGAGGTCAGTAAGATTAATGCTTTTATTTCAGCAAAGATGCTTTAAACTGATCAAAATTGCAAAGAAGACATTTACAATAGCTGGGTTTCCATATGAACATGAGGAAAATCTTTTCAAAGTTTGCAAGAGAACAAAAAACAAACAAATGTGAATTAGGTCCGTTTCCATCAAGTTGTCCGAGTGGTTGACAGAGGTATTGATAACCTAGTAACCAACAGTAAATAAAACAAGGCAATCATAGAAAATGGAGACAGGACTGCAATTAGGTACAACTGGGCAAGTTATAAATTTACTAGCAGTGCTTTTAGTGGCATATTGAATGTTATCCACAGAAGAAGGAATGCAGAACTTTTTGATGAAGGCACTAGCTGCAAGGACATTACGACAATATCTATCCCCATACATATGGGAAAGACAATGTCAGCAGGATTTTTGGGAGATCATAGTGATCAGACATGTTACTCACAACCGTTGGCTACGATATTTCAGATTGGCAGAGGCATCATTTTAAATTGTATGCAACATTATTGACACCATCAGCGGAAACCAATTAGTCATGTGGGTTTAATATTTGCTGCGTTAGAATTTATTCGGCAAATGCGTTTCCATCTTCCATTATTGACATAAGTCAAAAACCACTCTAAGTGAGCTTAATGTTTTTATTGTTAATTAAGGGTCTCCCCCATGTTTCCATTAATTATTTCTGATGTGATAATCACTTTAAAATGCACATAAAAATATGGTTATATAAATGTTATTTTGAACTTTTATATTCATTCTTTGCATCAAATAATCAAATGTGTGACAAAAATATGAACGATTACTAGTTGAGAATGATGCTAGGAAAGCAAGTTTAATTTTCAGGGAATGCACATACTGATATTAAAGGGATAGTTCACCTCAAAATGAAAATTGTCATTACTTCTGTTGAACCCCAAATAAGATATTTTGATGAATGTTGGTAACCAGGCAGTTGATGGCAGCAATTGACTTACATAGTAGGAAAAAATACTATGGAAGCCTAAAGCTCAAAATAATTAATTGGTTTGAGTAGAGCCAACTCAAATTAAACTTTTATGAGTATTTAGAACTTTCTTTTGAGTCCTCAAACTGACACATTTTATGTAATATGTTTTAATTGGTTTAACTTAAAATTAAGCGAAATTGGGCTAGGATTTCTATTTCCCAGCATGCTTTGCTATGACACTCAAAATGGACAGTAAATGGCAAAGTTAAGTGTTAATTACCATATGTTTGTTATATTGTGCAAGATTAACGTTAAGTGGGAGATTTAGTAGCATTTAATGTTTTATGTTAGTTTAGAAGTTATGTTGGGTTTGGGGCATTTACTAGCCTGACGTGGTCATACTCAATTCTAGTCAGAATATGAGTGAAACTGCTCCATTGGGCTGTGATTATGGGGCGTATTTAACCCGAACCAGGAAAGACCTCAATTGGATAGACTTACAACCAATCAGAGCAACAAAGCGACGCATAACGTTAGTTGTCAGATGTCAACAGAACTCAACTGCACTGTGTTGCCAAGTCTGCTTTTTTTTTGCGGGTTGTTTTCCATGTCCGTGGGTTGAAGCAACCTCAATTATGTGATCTATAGACTTTGGAATGCAAATTTTAGCTGGTAACCATGCCAAAATAACCCACATTTTACCCCCCAAAAGCCTTTTTTTTCTGGAGAACTTTTCTGAGAAGCTATTGGGCTGGTTTTGTTGTAAAAACTTGGCAACCCTGTCTGTGCGCGCACTGGAATAAACTATCTTTGCCGGTGTGGTAAAAAAAAGAATTTAAGGATACACAGAGTACTTACCGACATGATCATAATTTCAGAGAGAAATAGTATAAGTGACTGCATATACAAACAAGCTCTCCGTTTAGGATTTGTACAAATTCAACCAAGCGCCTTTGATGACGTGCTTGATTACATTACTGTTTATCATCTGTCCATCATCGTCTAAAACCCGATGATTTCATTGGTCTGAACAGTTTCTGTTCTGGCATAATCACACCTCTATGGATCAAGTCCAGACCGAACTGCCCAAACTCAAATGTTGAGCTTGGTTTGAGAACAGATATATGTGAAATGTATTATATTGCTGTTTTCATTCAACAAGTGCTATGTTATGCTACCAAAGCATTGTGTAACCTTAGCAATGTAGCATATATTGAAGTAGCTAGTTAAAGCTAGTCCAGTTTCCACTGCAAACATTTTTAGATTTCCAGATATTTTTGAATTAAATGTATGAATTAGCTTACTCAAATATTTAGAGTTCAACTTACTTAAATTTTAAATTTCTTAACGTAAAAAAATTGAGGTAACTGATTGCCAACTTATTTGGTTTTACATTGTAGTGCTTTGATACTTGTTGGTACTTTTAAATAACAGTTGCTTCATGATGGGTTCTATGGTCTCTGCTTTTGGTTTTATTGAATAACAAACACCTGTCCCTGTATTCATAGAGACCTTTGTGTATTGCCTTCACGTGGTGTACCCTTCTAACAATATACGCATTGTTTTGCTGGTGGTGTTATTTACGCATGTACTAATGTTGAACTCTTATGCATCACCGCTAGAGACTCCACAACCTCTGTAATTGTGTTTTATGTTTTGATTCAGACAGCTTAGCCCTTGTACAGATAATGAAATTGTAATGTACAGATAATGTAATGATAAAAATTAAACTTTCATATATTTTAGATTAATTGCACACCAACTGAAATATTTCAGGTCTTTTATTGTTTTAATACTGATGATTTTGGCATACAGCTCATGAAAACCCAAAATTCTCAAAAAATTAGCATATTTCATCCGACCAATAAAATAAAAGTGTTTTAATACAAAAAAAGTCAACCTTCAAATAATTATGTTCAGTTATGAACTCAATACTTGGTTGGGAATCCTTTTGCAGAAATGACTGCTTCAGTGCGGCGTGGCATGGAGGCAATCAGCCTGTGGCACTGCTGAGGTGTTATGGAGGCCCAGGATGCTTCGATAGCGGCCTTAAGCTCATCCAGAGTGTTGGGTCTTGCGTCTCTCAACTTTCTCTTCACAATATCCACAGATTCTCTATGGGGTTCAGGTCAGGAGAGTTGGCAGGCCAATTGAGCACAGTAATACCATGGTCAGTAACCCATTTACCAGTGGTTTTGGCACTGTGAGCAGGTGCCAGGTCGTGCTGAAAAACGAAATCAATCATCTCCATAAAGCTTTTAAGCAGATGGAAGCATGAAGTGCTCCAAAATCTCCTGATAGCTAGCTGCATTGACCCTGCCCTTGATAAAACACAGTGGACCAACACCAGCAGCTGACATGGCACCCCAGACCATCACTGACTGTGGGTACTTGACACTGGACTTAAGGCATTTTGGCATTTCCTTCTCCCCAGTCTTCCTCCAGACTCTGGCACCTTGATTTCCAAATGACATGCAAAATTTGAGCAAAAGTCCAGGGCTGCTTCTGCCGCTGTTTCTGGTTCAAAAGTGGCTTGACATGGGGAATGCGGCACCTGTAGCTCTGGATGTTTCTACTCCAGACTCAGTCCACTGCTTCCGCTGGTCCCCCAAGGTCTGGAATCGGTCCTTCTCCACAATCTTCCTCAGGGTCCAGTCACCTCTTCTCGTTGTGCAGCGTTTTTGCCACACTTTTTCCTTCCCACAGACTTCCCACTGAGGTGCCTTGATACAGCACTCTGGGAACAGCCTATTCGTTCAGAAATTTCTTTCTGTGTCTTACCCTCTCGCTTGAGGGTGTCAATGATGGCCTTCTGGACAGAGTCGGGTCGGCAGTCTTACCCATGATTGCGGTTTTGAGTAATGAACCAGGCTGGGAGTTTTTAAAAGCCTCAGGAATCTTTTGCAGGTGTTTAGAGTTAATTAGTTGATTCAGATGATTAGGTTAATAGCTCATTTAGATAACCTTTTCATGATATGCTAATTTTTTGAGATGCCAAAATCATCAGTATTAAAACAATATCAATATTTCAGTTGGTGTGCAATAAATCTAAAATATATAAAAGTTAAATTTTTATCATTACATTATGGAAAATAATGAACTTTTATCACATATGCTAATTTTTTGAGAAGGACCTGTAGCTCTACCGCACTATTGAGAGTTCATCATTAGAAATCCATTACCAGTGCATTTGTTCCATTTAGGCACTGATACTTGTTCTAAAACTCTAAATGCTAGTAAATTGACACTGTAGCCCTGTCTTATCAGCCCGATTGTAAGAAAATAAAAAGAGATATTTCTGAAATGGAGCCAGACAGGTAAAGTGGGTGGCATACATGCTGTGGAAATTTTGGCCAATTTTTGTTTACTTTTTTCTTTTTAACATTTAGCGTTAGAACGTATTCCCATTATGTCCTTAATGGGTCTAATTATGCTTTTTCACATTTTCAGCATTAGTTAATATGTAATGTTGCTGTTTGAGCATTAAAAAGATCTGCAAGGTTACAAAGCTCAAAGTACACTCCAAAGGGAGATATTTTTTTTAACGGGATCCGCTTTCCTAGAACTACAACGAACAACTCGTTTGGACTACAACGCGGTTTTATGTCAGATCTTGTGAAGTCACAATGTTGTTACTCCGCCTACAGAATATGCGAGGGAAAAAAAGGGACAAGGCCGGGTTCAGCTGAATTAGAGAAGATGCTATGTCAAATAGATCTATTTCACCCCATTTCTAAATCTCATTTGTTTGACCTTCCTAAGGCTGAGAAACTTAGAGTGGTTAAAATTTATTTAACACTGTTAAATAAACCCCACACTACTATAACACTGTTCCTGAATGTTATAACCCCAACTTTTATCTGTATGCTGCGCATTTTACCAAGAACAGTTCACTTTGTTGGGACAATCTGTTGTTTGTGGATCACAACTTACTATGTTTTATTAATTTTTAGGTTTGTTTTCTATTAACAGTTCCAATTATAAGTTTTATGTTATTGCTATCATGTAAAGCAAAGCGCAATGCTTTGCTTCCGCTCTACTGTTGCTAAGAAAAAAACATACCACTTTGAAATGTCCTGTGAAATTTGTGCTTACAAAGTCCATACATGAAACCTGTTCTGCTTGATCCTCTTGTTTGTTAACATTCTTAAGTCAGAATCAGGCTTGAATTGGTTTGAAATTGACGCCATCCTTAATATTTACTTAATATTTAATATTATGTAAGTAGAGTTCACTGTTATGGTAAGGTCCGTGACATTTCCCAAACACCCTAATTGGTCTGCATATCACAACACACTGGGTCAGCTAAGCCTTTACAGCACATTTCATATTTCTAAAGAAGGGGCTTTATCGGAACAGGTTAATTCTGGCCAGATTGGTGAGAGGGATGTTGTGTAATAATGTAAAATATGCAAAAAATGTGTATTTGTTTTTTTTTAGCAATCAAGCATGGAAACAAGTCTTTGTAAATGGGAATATTAGGATCCCTTTAAACTTAATGCTGCAAGTTTGATACAGACAGGAATTATGTCTCAAATCATAAAACTTATTGAGGACAGATTTGCTTTTACCTTTCTAAGTGATCGGATATATATGACTTTTACTTAGCAGATGATCTTGGTAGATGATAATCCCATAGACTTGAATTGAGTGTAACCCAAGCCTTATGTAGTAACCAAAATAGGATTCATTAGACTTCTGTAAAGTATTAACCACATAGAACACATCATTCTCAAACCTTACCAATTGCACAACAATTAGCAGTGTGCAAGAATCCATGTGCAATACTTTTGTTGGGACAAACTCCAATTACATTTTCTTCTTAAAATGGGTGGTTCCGTGCTTTTCTAGGCTTGATTGTGTTTATGGTGTGCAGTATAACATGTCTTAATAGTTTTTTTTTTTAAATGCATATTTTTCTTATATTTTACCTTTATTCCATACCGCTGTCTCCATGGTCCTTTGAACGGCTCGTTTGCTTCCTGCTTCTATGAAGCCCATCCATCCGAAAAATGCAATGGTCTTGTGAAAAAATGTATTTTTATTAGCTGAAGTGCCAAGCACAGGTTGTCTGGAAACGCCACACCCCTTACCATTACGGGCAGAAGTCACATCTGGGGCAGTGTTTAATGTTAATAGCAAGGGTTTATGATGTTAGAACCCGGGAAGAAGCTCGTTGTAGTCCAAACCGTCCGTTTTTGTAGGCAATAAACTAGCATAACTTTAAAAGACAATATCTCCGTTTGCATTTAACTTTCAGCGCTGTAACTTTGCAGATACTGTTTATGCTCAAGCAGCAACAATACACACTATTTCAACAAATACAATACAATTTCAACTAAAGTTGAAAAAGTGAAATCGCATGCAACCACCCCTTTAAAATGTAAAAATCTATATAGTGTTGGAAAGGTACTAAACAGATGTTTGAGAAACAAAAATGGGTCACAAAAAAACGGGTAATGACACGATCTTGACAGTAAAAAGTGTTGCACTTGCACTGCATTTTTATTCTCACTTTCACTGAACTTGGAAATTTTTTGCATTTCAGTTTTCAGTTTCATTTGACAGTTGTGAGAGGTGCCTATGCTCTGTTATGGCATTTGAGGAGTGTGTTTGTGACCTTTGTCTGTTTACATCTTAAGTGTGAAAAGGATAAGAGAGAGCACTGGGGGGAAGAGAACACCCAGCAGCTGTTAAATATATACATCAGGCCTTTTTGTTGTGCTCTTAAAGGGAGAGTTTACCCTCAAAAATGAAACTTTTCATGGTATTAGCCTGATACCTCAATACTTGGTAGACAATACACAATGACAGTAATATTTGATGGATCATTTTCAAGTATTAATGTGATGTTTTGAGTATAATGAACCCCAGAGGCCTATTGCATGAAACTAGCTGAACAAACTCTTGAGTTTCAGAGTAGGTTTAGAGTTGACAAATCCAGATAAATCCAACCTGGTTTAGATCAAGTTCAACCGTTTCTCAAAGCTCGGTATAAACTTTCTCTGTCAACTCAGGTTTAATCCAGAGTTAGCGATCAATTCTGAAGTGCGTGCACCTGAAAGTGTGACACGTGAGGCAAACAGCCAATCACAGTGTCTGTTTGATTCACTTCTCTTCTGAAGATTGAGAGATCGTTTTGAAAATTATCATGAAATTAAATATGTTTAAAAGGAATGAATAAACACTGCTGCTGCAGTGAGAGTTTGAGAAGGCAGCTTAAAGAATATCTCACTAAATGCATAATGTGAATCAAAGAAATGTCCCTAATAATTATAGGTTCACATAGAGCTCAAATGAATACACATTGTTTAAAATAATTATGAATGAAAGTATTATATTACTATTTGCTACTTGTCAATTAATATAATATTTATATGAACATATTATATGAATTCAAAGTGATTATAATTTATATAATATAAATATAATAATTAGCACCAAAAGATGCAACATTTTATTGCCAAAGTTTTTTCATTATAAACTGCTTTAATTTGGAACGTGAGATACAGGGGGTGTGGCTTTTTTGCATCTTTACTTGCAGCTGATTGGTCCAGTTTGGGTTAGCGATCTCTAACCCAGAATAAAACCTGCTCCAGAGCAGGTTAACCGTGTAAGTTGTAAGTGGTAAGTTGTAGTGTAAGTTACCATGGTGATGAACACCGCTAAAAACCAATCCACCTTCTTAAGCCCTTCTTAATCCACCTTGAGTTTGCTCAAACTAATCTCAAACATACCTGGGTAACAACTGAAACCAGCTTTGTGCAACAGGCCACAGATGTCACAAAATAGCAAGTTACTAAATAAAAATAACAATTTGTTTAACAACAACAGCTTGTCGCTGGGGCAGTACCCTTAAAAGAACAACGTTGTACCATTTTTACCACAAAAAGGTTCATAGTAGTACCTTAAGGTACGCATTTGTATTCAATGGTACTAATATGCACCTTTTAGGAGTAAAAAAGGTACAAAGATGTCCTTTTAAGGGTACTGCCCCAGCGACAAGCTAAAGGTACAATTTTGACACTCTTTTTTTCTGTGTGTAGAAAATTTTCAATTGGATACATTTTTTTTTTTTTTTTACAGTGCATGATAGGAATACCAGTATCAGAAAAGCTGAATAGATTTGAGGTTATATTGAACAAAGATGCACATCCAAGGCACTCTTCAAATTATTAAAAAGCCTTTATTTTACTGGCTATTTCATAGTAGAAAATTTAAAAGACACGGGGGGTGAAAAACAACCAACGAGTAGCGGCCCAAAAACTCTTCTTCAGGGTGTGCTTGACAGACAAACAATTTCCCCTTATGTGTTTTAGGTAATTTTATAATGTTGATATTTTCACTTTGATTTCTACAAGCTTAAATTGAGTACTAATCAGTCCCCCTAGTTTTTCGCAATTCCGCAATCGCTGAATACAACGCAAAATCAGCTAAATGTGGCATTTTTTTTGCGATCCTGCATAATTTGTCATTTTATCGCAAAATAATCACAAACAATTATTTAAAATCACAAAAAATAAATATCTAATTGAACTATCTCTTTTATTTATACCTGTAATGATTGTTTTCATGAGGATACAGTCGTTCACAGTTTTGTGAAAGCGAAAGTTAATCTTTCTCACCTGTTGTTGCATAAGTGCCAAGGACCGGTTTAATTGATTACTCAAGATGGATGACTGACCAAATAAGTATGATATGCCCGATAACACTAAAAAATAGTTAATAAAAGAGCTGTATACCACAAACTCAATTAGCTACTGACACACGGACCTATGCAGACTGGCTGAGGATTCTGTGTGTTTGCAGCCTGTCAGCGCTCTCGAGTGTACAGATCTGTTAATGCCCTTGAACAATCAAAATCAAATACACCCATGATTATGCCTAATTGTCCGTCTTGGCAGTGTCTTGAGTGAATAGGTTTGGGACGTGTGACAGTATTGGGTCTGTGTATTACTGTAGGCAGTAATCTTTAAAGTGAAAGCACCCTAATATATAGCCCACAGGCTACCCATCAAATAACAACAACTGAAAAAAATAAACAGTAGTAAGACTTAATTTTAGACTTACACATTTTAGACTTAAATGTAAAAAATAAAAATAAAAACGACTTAAAAAAGCACTGTTTGTATCTGTATCTTTGTTGTAATTATTTGTCCTTATATCATTTGTTTATTAGTTCTTATTTTATTACTGACTGTTTTCTTGATTATTAATTTATTATTTGAGAACTTTTTATAATAGGCAATTGCGTATTGCTGTGATTTACTTTTCCCAGATATTTCCTACCCTAGGTGATCAAGTTATTAATGCTATATACACCAATGGGCTAGCCTTTTTTTGTAAGATACCAAAATAAACAAGATTTGTGCATTTTGTTTATTCTATTGTCATGTATGACTATTGTGCATCTAACATAATACATGAAAATATGATAATAATAATGATATTATGGTAAATGTGGTATTCTAATTATTATTATTATTTTAAACATTGCTAATTTTTTGCCTATTTCTGAAAATTGCCACCACAAAATTCAAAAGCCATTTTGATCACAAAAATCACAACAACAACAAAAAATCGCAAAATCCTGGAGGGACTGACTAATATAGAAATTACTTTTTTGAATTCCTAAACTAACTTTTTCATCTAGAAATTACATTTGTTTGTTTTTTTGTAGTATTTACTTTACTGTACATAATAATTTTTATTAGTGCCAAACTCTGACAAATATTTACTAAGAGGTAAATAATCTAGTTATCAATCGAGCTGCTTTTGAAGACACAAGCTCTTTATGAATATTTTGAATCATCAGCGAGAGCTGAGGTGAACAGACTTTCAATAGAGAAACAGAAATAAAAAAATAAAATAAAAATTAATTTGTAAGTCTTATGTGTTTGCAACGACATTAGTGTGGGTTAGTGATGATAGAATTTTTTTTTTGGGGGGGGGGGGGGGGGGTTGGGGGGGGGGGGGGGTAAACCAACTTTTCTGTTCTATTGTGTAGGAGCCATGGGCGTTGGCTTTGTCAGAATACCAGAACGAGTCGCCGAGTGGCAACATGTCGAGACAGGCTCTCTCAGGCCAGCTGATAAAAAACCATATCATTTTACAGATGTAAACTATTTTTACATTCTCTCTATTCAGGTGTATTATTAACTTTTTTCCTAAGTATTTTGTCTTCCTAAACAGTTTGAACATGAAGGTGGGACACGGAAACTATTTGTTTAAAAACAAGTTTACAACAGGATAAAATCTTGAATGGCTGCAATGGTACAGATCGTGTTGAAAGTATGCACTTGTTGAGAATCAATTGAGAGCAGTGTGAAAGCCTGTTGGTACATGTTACACATGTCAAAGTCCTTCTACAGAAAGTGTAGTTTTAAAAGATACAGTATGTAATGTATTGTACCATTACCTGCACAAATACAATTTCAAATAGGATTCCTAAAAAACTCCCCGTGTCTACAACATTTCTGGAAAAAGGAAAGAAAACAAGATGTCACAATATTTTGTACTGTTATTCACACACAGCTATCATAACTTCATAAGACTTATAAGTAATTTTGAGTACTTAAATGTTTTGTTTTTTAGTCAATTTTCAAAGGTTGGCCACAATTTGTTTTCATTGTATCAAAAAGAGTGGTTCAGAGAGTCTTCAAAACAATTTATTGTGTTTCACTCATACAAGTATAAAATTATGGTTTTCTGGTGAACTCTTAACTGGAACAGGAAGCATGGGTAAAATGACACACATATTTGCATTAACTACATCGACAAACTGTTCCAGTCAAGGCTGTAACAACCATAGACATTGAGGGGGACAAGTCCCCCCAAATAATTAGAAATTGCCAAATTGTCCACCTAATATTTGATATTCTTGATGCTGCTCTGCTGTGCTCCATTACACATCACTCTGTTTGTTGCTAAGAAGACAAAAGTACACATTTTTAGGCTGGTCTGCCTCATTTGTCTAACAGTGCTTGTCACTGTCAGAATGAGTGAGGTGGCCAATCAAATCAAAGAGGAGGGGCTTAATGTTTGTGCCTATTCCAACGCAACACTTTAGTTATAGCAGTGAAACAGTGCGTTGTTAGATGTAAGTAGCTAAACATTTAATATTTGACAACTGTTTTACGATAAAAAAAATTCAGCGACCAACAGTATTATCAAGTGATGCAAACTATTGACATTAAAAAAAATAATAATAATAATTGAAAATAGGACATTTAGGCCCTTGTAAAGCTGAATTTGACGAGACAAGAAACACTGTGCATTTTTACATATTAGATGAAAATAAGAGTGAATGATTGCATTTTAAAAAATCAAATAGCCTAATAGCCTACTTCATAACTACAATAGAACTGGAACTTTTAATCCTTTAATAATTTAATTCCTTTAAATAAAGGAATAACCTCTCCCCCATATATAAAAGAGTTCTGTGTTGCCCACTAATAAAAACTATTAAATTCTTGTAATCTGTCTGACAACCTTCTTTGTGTAGTTTGAGCAACCAATAATACTGATAATCTAATGGGAGTAATGGGAAACTGTTGTGTTGGCTGTGGTTTTAGAATCAAGGCTCTGTGTTTGACAAGATTTAAAGACTATAATTAAATTGAGTTTGATTAAGTTAGGCCACCATTTTTCCCAGTTGTCTGTCATCATTCGTGAACACCAGATATCAGTGTTTTTTGGGGGGGTTTGCTTCCTCAAAAATTTGCCTATCTGATACATTCCTCTTCTGTCTGCTCAGGCCTTCGGCAATGCTAAAACAGCATACAACAACAACTCGAGTCGCTTTGGAAAGTTCATTCAAGTGAATTATCTGGAGAGTGGCGTTGTGAGAGGGTGAGTCATCTGTGTACTTCTGTCCACCCACTTCACACACCAAAACACCCACAGCTGAACATGATATGTTTATTTATTCATGTAAAATACATTTTGAGCTGTTATGTTCATACTTTTCATTCCGGTTCAGATCCACCATATGACATTTTCTGATCTCATTCCAACTTTTCTCTACTCTTTTCAAAAAATTGTCAGAAAGACCAAAATCGCATTACAGAATTGATCTGAAATTCCTAATACTGTTTACTGTTTCAGGGCTGTGGTTGAGAAGTATTTACTAGAGAAATGCCGTCTCGTTTCCAGAGGGCAAACTGAAAGGTAAAAAAAGTGTTAGCTAGATCCATTTGACATAAATTGAAAGTGTAAATCAAAATATGTATCACACCAACTTGAATTCCATCCCTGTTGGTAATCTAACCTGCAGGAATTACCATGTTTTTTACTATCTATTGATTGGAGCCTCAGAAGAGGAGAGAGATGAGTTCAAGCTCCTGCGGCCCAAAGACTACCACTACCTCAAACAAGTAATTCTCAGAACAGCCATCACAAAGAATCAGTATTCCTTAATAAAGCCATTTCAGTTTTAACTAGCGTTCATGATGCTCTCAATTGTCTATGGGGCAACAATGAGATTAAATGGACAGCAAATGGAGACCTCATCTTGATTTCATCAGATTTTTGTTCTGAGAAAAGGACCATTATTTGTCCTGAGAATGATCAGGCTGTTCTGTCCATTTTAATTTGCATATCTGTTTATTCATACTTAACTGTATGTAAACAATTGTCTTATGTTTTTTTTCTTCCATTAATTGTTCATTCTTCTATGTTTACACCTCACAGGAAATACCAATTTTGGAGGATCAAGAAGAAATGAAACATGAATTCAGGAGACTTCATCAGGCCATGGAGATGGTTGGTTTTCTTCCTCCGACCAAAAAGCAGTAAGTGTGATATATATTTACAAGTAAAAATATATATTTTTAAAGGTGCACTATGTAATATGTTTGCACATTCTGATAGCATTTATCTTAGCCCACTAAGCCCAGTTCATTCACTATGGTACCAAACAGAGATCAAGTTAGAAGCAACCAAACACCTCCATGTTTTCCCTATTTAAATACAGTTACACGAACAGAACAATCAAGTATGGTGAAACGAAATAAAACGTGGCGCTTTTCTAAGCGGATTAAAAAGGAGGACTAAAATGTATGGCGGAATAGCACTTCTGAGAGTACTTCGACCCAGCGCAGTAAAAAGTCACAACTAATATTCCACCGTCCCTGAAACATCCTCCCTCACATCTCCCCCTCCCCCCTATTGACAGAAATGAGAGAGGGAGGGGGAGATGTGAGGGAGGATTTTTCAGACATGACTTTTTATTCTGCCGAGTCGAAGTACTTTCAGAAGTGCTATTCCACCATCCTTTTTAATCCGCCACGTTTTATTTTGTTTCACCATACTTGCTCGTTCAGCTATCGGTGTAACTGTATTTAAATAGGGAAAACATGGAGGTGTTTGGTCGCTTCTAACTTGATCTCTGTTTGGCACCATAGTGAATGAACTGGGCTTAGTGGGCTAAGCCAAATGATATCATAATGTCACCGCGTGTCAGAGAGATTAAGTGCACGCACTCAGACGAGAGAGGTATGTATCAGCACGTCTTAGTTAAGGGAATAACATAATATGAAATTAAAATTATTAGTTTAATATGAAAAAGAGGTGAAGTATCCGTTTAATAATATTGGCTAAGTTAGTGCTGTTTTTTTAACTCTTAACTCTGCATAAGTCTTTAATAGTGATTACATTACAATAAATTATGCCTAATTACAAACATGATAACATTCATTAAAGGGATAGTTCACACAAAAATGAAATTTGATGTTTATCTGCTTACCCCCAGGGCATCCAAGATGTAGGTGTGTTTGTTTCTTCAGTAGAACACAAATTAAAGTTAAAAATCTTAATTTGTGTTCTACTGAAGAAACAAACACACCTACATCTTGGATGCCCTGGGGGTAAGCAGATAAACATCAAATTTCATTTTTGTGTGAACTATTTCTTTAACACACGTTTTATTTTTGGATTATGCCTAATCTTTAATTTTTATTTAGCCCTGCTAAAGCCATTACATTTACAATGAGCTCTACTGTACTTCAACAATTTCTCATAAATACCAGATATTTTTAAATTCAGAATACTTCCATGTAAATGTGTCTAATTAGGTTTGTCCTTGGGGGATAAAGTCATTGCTAAAAATGTGACATTTGTATGCATGACTAGCAAATGAAGAATTCTTCTCTGGTACAAGTCTGTGCCTGTCTCAGAGAGGGAAAATCGATCAAGACTTACAATATGCACATTGCACCGTTCACTTTTGGCCCTGACGTACAGAGTGCGAAAATGCAATGTTAGACCTGACACATTCAGATCATTATGAGCTGCCTTCCAAGGAACCACAACTAATAGTTTTTATACAATGCATATCATATTGCTTGACAAACATATCATGTAGCTTGGAAATGTATTATTGTTTGATGTACCTATCAAAGAAAATAAATATATTTTGAATTTAATATGGTCAACGGTTGATGGTCTTTTTCAGGATATTCTCTGTTCTCTCTGCCATTCTGTACCTGGGAAATGTGACATATGAGCAAAAAGATGTTGGCGAGGGTCTTAAAGTTGGGCCAAATCATGTCCTTTCAGCTGTCTCTGACCTTCTCAAGGTACCAGTGGCAACTTTAATATGCAACATAAAATCACCATAGGAGGCTGAACTTCTGTTTCTCCTACTTGGAAAGAATTACTTTAATAGAAATAATTAAAATTATACTTAAAGTTTTATGCTCAGTAGTAAACCTCACTCCCCAATTCTTTGGAAATGCTGTGCGATTGCATCTATTGATTAACTAGGACACCACCACTGCATGGCAAATAAATACATCATCATTTAAATCCAATTTGTCTTTATTGCTGTAATGTTTGATTACACTTTATTTAGATAGTCCATTTTAGACACACTGCTAACTATAAGTAATTGCAACTACATGTCAACTAACTCTCATTAGATTATTTGACTGTTAATAGACTGTTAGGTTTGGGTTAGGTGTTAGGGTTTAGTTTAGAATAAGTTGATATGTAGTTGCAAAGTTACTTATAGTCAGTAGAATGTATGTTAGGGACCATAAAAATAAAGTGTTTGCTGATATTAAGCAGACAGTCTACTTTTTTTATTCTAATAAGAGTTAGTTATCATGTACTGTAGTTCCAAAGTTACTTATAGTCAGTAGATTGTCTAAAGTTAACTGTTGAAATAGTGTTATCATTTGATTTCATATCATTGCTCTTAAATTACAGGTTAAAGTGGAGCTGCTTGTGGAAGCACTGACTACAAGGAAAGCAATGACTGCTAACGACACGCTAATTTTGCCTTACAGTCTCAGTGAGGTAACTTCAACTATAATGTGTTGAGTGCTGCAAATGATGACCTTTTTTTAACCTTTTCCTTCTGTACCTTTCATTCATTGACTAGTCATCTATTAAATGCATATCTGTCATACTTTATATGTGTAGTCAGCTGTTTGAAGAGGTTCCTTGCTTCTTTATCCTCTTCATTTGTACATTTGTCTCTCTTCATTTATGATCTCTAAGAATCTGCTGACCTCATGTTCAAACATTGTCATATCTTTAGGCCATCACTGCCCGAGACTCTATGGCCAAGTCTCTGTACAGTGCCCTGTTCGACTGGATTGTCCTGCGAATCAATCATTCTCTACTCAACAAGAGAGATTTGGAGGAGTCTGTCCCGGTATGAATCCTGTTAAGATAATTTTATGTATTTGTTTATATAAAATTGTATATACAATATACAGTCAAACCAAAAATTGTGTGTGTGTGTGTGTGTGTGGGTGTGTGTGTGTCTGTGTCTGTGTGTCTGTGTATATATACATGCACATACATATACACATGCATACATATACACATACATATAATTTAATTAAATATATTTTCAATATCAAAGATCAATATTTACATTTAAATTAATCTTTACATTTATATTGGGATTATTCCACGTTATTATAATATATTTTCTTTAATATAATGCAATTTTAAAATTTAATTTTTTAATATGTATAATATTCAATATTATTACCATTATTATAAAATAATTAAATACCTCATCTAATCTTTCCATTAATTTATTTATTTATTTAGTTTTTAGATATACTTGATTTGATTCATGCAGCTAAAAGCATCTGCTTTGGTGCCTGCAATAAAATGTGATGGTTTTATTACTAATATCATTGTATTTTCATTTCATTATGTTCCTCACAGTGCTTATCCATTGGTGTCCTGGACATATTTGGATTTGAGGATTTCAAGACCAACAGCTTTGAACAGTTCTGCATTAATTATGCTAATGAGCAACTACAGTATTACTGCAATCAGCGCATATTTACGCTTGAACAAGTGAGTTATGACATCTGAATTGTACTTTGACGTCTACTTTAATCATGGTGGACGGGAATGTTTTTATAGCATTGCATACACCTTATGCGTGCATTGTGTTTTAGGAGGAATACATGGCAGAGGGAATCACATGGCACACTGTTGACTACACTGACAACATTGGCTGCATCAGTCTCTTCAGTAAGAAACCCACTGGACTGTTTTATCTGCTTGACGAGGAGAGCAAGTGAGTTCAATCCCATAAAGCAGTGTTTTTCAATTCTAGACCTGGGCACCCATCTATCATAATGCTTTAGATGTCTCATATTAATTCAAACTGATTCAACTCATCAGCTTCTTAGTATGTTAAGTAGGGAGACATCTGAAGCATTCTGGGAGGTGTGTCCTGAGGACTGGAGTTGAGTAGCTCTGACATCGCTTTTACAACTAAAGTATGCGTTGTGATTTTTGAATTGTTACATCATTTTGTAATAGTATTAATTGTTATACTAAACATTTTCAATCTACTTTTCAACAATGGATTTATTTAAAATATTGGTTCCTCTTAATGAATAGAGACCCATACATTTTCATATGTATATATGGAAATATTGTTAAAAGCATATGCACACTGTGAAAATCCACCATAAAAAAGTATGTAATCTGATGATTCACTACTTCAACTGGATCTGGCAAACTATTTAGGATATATAATACAAATTGTGAATTTGAATCCTATCGCATGTGTAGTTTTTAGCAGTCCAGTAGTTAATATTCAGTTTTATGGCCTCTCTAGTTTTCCTCAAGCCACAGATAGCACTCTACTAGAGAAGTTAAAGCAGCAGCACCAGGACAACGCGTTCTTTGTGCAGACGCCAGTGCGGGAACCAGCCTTCGTCATTCGACATTTTGCTGGCAAGGTCAAATACCAGATAAAGGTAAAGGAACAGACCCTGAAACTAAACTTTCCCTTTGCACAAACATTTGGAGTGTAGTTGTTTTACAAATGATGTGTCAATGGTGGGAAAACAATACTGAGAAGCATTTGTGATGCCCTGTAGGACTTCAGAGAGAAGAACACAGACCACATGAGGCCAGATATTGTTGCATTGCTTCGTAGTAGTGAGTGCAGTTACCTGCGCCAGCTGATCGGGACTAATCCAGTGGCTGTGTTCAGATGGGGCATTCTCAGGGCCACGATACGCACACTGGCTGTGTTTAACGAGGCAGGACGCAACTGGGCGGAAAAACATCCAGGTAACGATCTACTAACACCTTTTTACTTACAGCTTACAGAAGTGGATTATCATTGATTTGTTTTCCCTATCAGATCGGATCAGGCGCTACTCCAGACTTTCTCTTGGGGAAATGAGGAGAAACAGCTCTGTAGTAGAGAGGCTAAAGGGGTAAATGGACTGGATCAGTTCCTGTAGATATGACTTTTTGATGGAACAATGGATTTGCGCCAAATGAAAGTGTTTGTTTTAAATTTAATCCATAAATATGGCAGTTCAACTGCTTATTATTGCAATTCGATCTCTACAGCCAGGCGTCTTTGATTGACTTTTCCTTTGATCGTTCTGAAGAGGGTCCACTCGAAGCATTTGAGGACATCTTTGCAACGTTTGAAAATAAGAAGTTAGTTTGCTTTCCTTTCTTTGGATTAAGAACCTAACTGATATTTTCTGTGAAATGGGTGATTGACTTGACTAATTTTAGCTGTTCACTACCTATTGTTTTTATTTTCTTATGTTTTTACTATTTATCTCCTTTCTAACTTTTTCTGATTTGGGGTTGGGGCGAATCAGGGAATTGCATGCCAAAGTTCTTCATTCCCTAAAGCAGTTTGGTGGTGAAGTTCCTCAGAAGTTGCGTCTGTCCACAATTTCTGTGAGGAAGTCTCGTCTCTTCTCTCAGTGAGTGGGCCACGTGTTCTGTGACCATCTGTCTGTGGCGGCACTACGGCTCTCTGTTTCTGCTTGTGCTTTTTAAATTGGGGAAAAATCAAATGGGATATTCTGCTCTGTTTTTTTCTTCCAAATTTTCTTTGTAATTAAATCTAAATGAATTGTTAATACTTTCTAGGAAGAATAGGCCAAACAGACACAAGCAACTAATTCCTAAGGTAAATTAATGCATCATTTCTTGTTGTGGTTTTTGCTTAGGCTATTTTACAGTCTAATACTTGAATGTAGCAGTGATGCTTTAAATCTTATCAAAAGTGACTGTTAAGACATTTACATTGTTATAAAGTTTTATGTCAAATAAATGTAACTTTTTTATTAATAATTTGTACATTTGTTAATAATTGATAATGTTGTCAACTTAGTGTTAAGTGTTAATGTAATAATACATGTTTCTTGAGTACCAAATCAGTATATTAGAATAACTTCTGAAAGATCATGTGACACTGAAGACTAGAGTAATGATGACCAAAGTATTTTATAATATAGAAAACAAATAGAAAACATTTGATTGAAACACAATAACACAAGAGGGATTAAATATATCTTCATATGCTTTTAGATTCTGGTTCTTATCAAAATTTTCTTTTGGTATCTTCATTTGAAAGGCTCTATTTGGTTCGATCCCAGAGATATAGAGATCTTTATGTGGCTCCATGATTAAACTGGGTGTGTTGTACACATTTTCAAATGTAATCCAGTTTCCCTTTTATCAAAATAATTGCGTACAACATTCAGTACCTCTCTGAGTGCTAAGATGTATTTTTCTGAAGTTTACATGTCTGTAACTCAAAAGGTATCTTAATAGAATTTATTTTAGAACCTTGATTATTAAAGGCTCTCTATGGTTTGGATGTCAATGTGATAAAGCAGTTACGATACTGCATATTTGAACTTTTGGTAGTTTCAGAAGCTGTTCACATGAACAAAATCCCTTCTTCCAAACATCCTGCTGAAACTGATTCTTATAAATACACTTTTGAGAGCAAATTAAGAGCAAATTAATGTGCTTCAGCTTGGCTATTTGAGTGGATTTTTGGCACTCCGAGAGGCATGTTATATGCAATTATTTTGATAGAGGGAAACAAGATATATTTCTAGTGAAGCAGCAGTGGATTCCAGTAGATTGGCATATTTATTGGATTGGATTGGAATTACAGAAGTAAACAGATTTAATTTATAGACCTAACAATCTCTGAGTAAAAAATAAAATAATTATGCTTTTAAAGTCATTTTTACCCCCCTGTAATTTAGCTCTGAATCAAAATGGTCATTTTGACCCCCCTCTGTAAAATAGTGGATTACTCAGTAAGTATACATCCATGACATTTAATATTTTGGCTTTCATCAATACTTATGTTTGTCTTTCTTCCTTCAGAAAAAAATATTAACAAAATAATTTGAGGCGGGGAATTTTGCAAAATTTGGTTGATTTGACATAGAATGACCCTGGTAGTATACGTTGCAAAAACACTCAAAATGTGTTTAGGGACATGAATATAAGAGACTTGGACTTTTTTTATACCTTGTTTTGTAACCATCTAAGAGTAAACCTCACAGCAACATGCTAACACTAAGCAGCTGCATAGCAACACCTTAGCAACCACCCAGAAAACCCTATCATTAAGGTGGTGAGTTGTACATGGGTGAGACCCACTTCAGGAAATGTTACAAAAGCGATTGCATTAAATGTTATTCTTTTGTTTTCTATACAGAATCTCATAGATTCACACTCTCTGAAGTTCATCATGAGCCTTACGCAGCACAACCGGGCGACCAGGTCCCTGCTCCATCTGCACACCAAGAAGAAACCTCCAAGCATCAGCGCTCAGTTCCAGGTTCAGTATTATTATTATCTGAGTGTGGAAAGCATATGCTCCTTCGTCATAGGGCTCAGGATTGTTTTTTTCCATCTCTGTGTGAAAGCCTCTTTTGTGGTACTTGTAAATGAGATAAAAGGCTCAGACCCCCTAAGCTGTAGGGAGGTTTTGATATGATTTGCAGGGGTTTAATGGATGCTGATGGACAAATCAATGAGTCACATGATTTTATGTCTTATACTGTCCAGGCATCTCTTAACAAGCTGTTAGAAACCCTGAGGAAAGCAGAGCCGTTCTTTGTCCGCTGTATCAGATCAAATGGAGATAAGGTATGGTGAAGAGCTATTGTACATTTCGTGATTAATCTATTGTACATTGGGTGATGGATCATGTTCTTTTAATATGTGTTTACAGAGGGAAATGCACTTTGATGATGCTCTAGTCCTTCAGCAGCTGAGGTACACAGGCATGCTACAAACGGTTCGGATTAGGAGATCTGGCTATGGAGCCAAATTCACCTTCAAGGTAATGTAATATGATTTTTTTTAAATTAATATGTATTAATTAGGACTGTCAATTTAATGGAGACACCCACAGGTAAATAATGAGGTAAATAACCCATTAAATAATCTCCTCTGAACCCTAAGTACATTTCTTAATTATGAATTTAATTTAAAATAAATGAACAAACAAACATGCAGGAATGCAGGTAAGATTAACAGACGTTATTACCAAATAGATTGCTGTGGACTGTATGCCAGTAATAGACATATATTGATTTTTTTAATGTCTTATTTGATGTTTTACTGGTCTGCAAAAACAAGGCTCTTAATGTCATCCTCATTTGAAGACTTCTCAATAGAAGTTGATATTTTTTTAGATTCATTTGACTACTTGATAAGTGCATACTTAATTTGATGTTTAATTTGATTGATAGCCCCACTATTAATATTAGTTAATATGAAAAAAGTGCATTTGGTGGACAATTAATGCAAATGGCTTTCATTATTTACTTTATAAAGACGTGTAATGGTTTAATCTTACTTTGTCATCACAGGAGTTTATAGCTCAGTTCAGAGTGCTGCTGCCAAAGGAAATATCAACACCTCAGGAGGATATTTCCAAACTGCTGATTAAAATGGGACTAGCCAGTTCCAGTTTTCAGATTGGCAGAACCAAGGTTTATTTCAGTTTTACTCTTCACTGAAGAAATGCCCACAAATCCAACTTTCCATAATTGACCACTCATCTATGTGCACAGGTGTTCTTGAAAGAATCAGAGAGACAAATACTTCAGGAAGCTCTTCATAAAGAAGTGATGCGGCGCATCATCATCCTGCAGAGATGGTTCCGTGCCTGTTTGATGAGGAAACAATACCTGCGTGAGAGGAATGGAATTATAACCATACAGGTACAATTTCGTTTGGTTAGCATGGGGTTGGCTAGGGACTTTACAAAATCTTATATAACCTTGACTACAAACAATTTACCGGATCAACGTGCGTCTCAATTCTAATATAATTATTACAATTTGATGTAAGCCATTTTGTTAGCTGAAAACCTGTGACCTTGGTATATTTGCTTGGTTCCTTTCACAAGTTTCAAGTAATGTTCTAACCTTTAATTTATTTTTTTGAGAGAGAAATTTATAATTTATTCCAAAAGTTACAAAAGTAAATGCTGTTCTTTTGAACTTTCTATTTATTAAAGAATAATGAAAGAAAAATGCGTCACGGTTTCCTCAAAAATATTAAGCCGTTTTCAACATTGATCATAATAATACATGCTTCTTAAGCACAAAACATATTTTCTATTTACTTCTATTGGATCATTTGACATAAGATTCATGGAATAATCAGTTTTGCCATCACCAGGTTAGATTACATTTTAAAATATATTAAAATAGAAAACAGTTCTTATAAATTGTAATCAAATTTCACAATATTACTGTATTTTATATCAAATAAATGCAGCCTTGGTGAGCATAAGTGACTTTTTATTTTATTTACATTTTAAATATCTTACCCGAGCCCAAGCTTTTTAACAGTAGAACACATAAAGTTTAACACATTTAAAATTTACAGTCTTTCTCTTCGTTGTAAACAAAACAAAATATTTGAGACCTCTGCATTATTACAAAAAAAGCAAAAAATGATAATGTACCTAAACAGATTTTCCCTCATTCATCCCTCAGCGATCATGGCGGTTTGTGCGTGAGACATACAGAGGCAGGGCAGCTGCTGTGATCCAGGCTGCATGGCGAATGTCCAAGCAGAGAACAGAGTATTTGAAGCAGAGAGAAAAACTGAAAGCACAGACGTAAGTTACCTTTGGGTGTTTTTTGCTTTCAGGTAAAACAATATTAGTCATTTTGATTGTTTTGTTTTCTTCAGATCTCAAATAGAACTGGGCGATTTGAACAAGACAGAGGAAAAAAAGCCAAGTCAGCCAAAACCACAGCCTCCACAAAAGCCTGACGAATCTCGCACCCCTGAACTAAAAAAGGTGGAGGAACCGAGCCTGCAGTTAAACACAGAGACCAAGCCTAAGGTTACAATAGAACCTACTCGTAGAATCACAAAGCAGCTCAGCATCCAAGAGGAGCAACCTGCTCGAGATGATAAAGGCAAGATTGGCATTAAAGAAAGACAACCATCTCCTTCAGGCCTCCCTCGGCCTGTGTCGCTTCCACTGAACATGAGCCAAACTGGTTCTGGTGAGACTCAAAATGCTGTAAACCTACAACGCCTCAACAGGACATCCAGGTTGAAGGAGAAGCCCGAGAAATGGAAGGAGAGGGGCAGTGAAGCAGCACATTCGGAGAACATCAGTGCTGAGATACTACGACTTCAAAGCCAGAGGGCATTGGGTTTACGGTAAGTTATGTTTTGGTCATTTTTAAGTAAAGACTTGTTTGCGTACCACTCTCTGCCATGCTTGACTCAGATTAGTTAGTCTGTGGTCAAATATTTTTTTATAATGACTACTAAATTGTATATTTGACTATTGTACATGAAAACGTAATCAGGATTTATTGTCTTTTTGTCTATTTTTAAGCAGCCATGTAATCATTTTCAGTCAGTTTGTCATTATCACACATTTTACCATGCCAGATTTTATTTTGCTGTATTAACTGGCTGGTAGTACATAATACCATTTCTTATATGTTAGGAAATGTGGCATTTCTCAGTCCCTGGATAATGTGTCCAGGATGAGTTCTTCAGAGTCAGACAGCTCAGCCTCTTCATCCAAAAACGAGGTACTTTCTATTAATTGTAAAATGTTATGCAATTTTTTTTTTTACTTTCATATTTTTGCCCCCCAGAGCAGATAACAGTTCAAAAGTTAGTCAGTCAGAATTTTTTTAACAAAGAAATTAATACTTTTATTTAGCAAGGACACATTGTAATAAGATTTCACTATATTAATAATTTGTACTGTATTTTTTTATCAAATAAATGCAGCATTGTTGAGACTTTAAATATATATATTTTTTAAATCTTCCAGATCCCAAACTTTTTAATCCATCGAATGTTGTAGATTATTTTACAGTGTTTATGAATATCTGGATCAGCAGGTACAGGTCTCTCTTTTTTTCCCCACCTAAACCGGTTCACGCATCATAGGTTATGGTTCAAAGCCGTAAACATCTCAGACACAAGCGCCGGCTAGCACGTCCCCGCAGCGGGCTGAAGTTGAATCCTTCGGATCTAAGCGACATGGAGTACTGGAGTTTTCCCCTTCCTCCCATAAGCCCCTCCACTCCCAACCAGTCTGGTATCCCCATGGTACTGGAGACTGTGGTAAAAGACCCAGTTACAAAGGGACCATAAGAGCTGCTGTGGGCCTTGCTTTTGCACGCATCAGCTAACATAACATAAGAATCAACATTAGATATTGTGTATGTCAAGCTTTTCAGAGACTTAGTCTTTAGAAACCAGACTGATCCTATACTTGGATGTTTCTGACTAGAAGCTGGTTTCTGACCTTTTTTGTATCATTTGTATCACGTTGTACACAAACACTGAGGCGATTGCTAGTCGCGCTAATGAGTGAATGTAGTAAACGGATGTAAGAAGAATAATGTTGTGGTTGTTAGGTTGCAGATATGTTTGACTATATACCTAAAACTGGCCAATGCTTTTGATGTTTTTCTGGCTTAAACAATCATTATATAAGCAATTTAGTCGTCTTTTATAATATTAATTCGGTTTTATATATTATACGATAGAATGTAATAATCATTATCACATTTTATTTTCTATTAACTTTTTTGTAATATTTACTTTCTTAAAATTGGCTTCAAGATTTAACAGTCACAGTATCTGTTTTTGTGAGGTTTCAGTTTATTTACTTTTGTTACCACAGAGAACGATCTCACAATTGTGGATACTGTGGCTCTGAAGAGCTTTGGTAAAAACTAATCTAAAAATAATTGTCAGCATTTGTGCAGGTTTAAAGGGTTAGTTCACCCAAAAAAATTAAATGATGTCATTAATGACTCACACTAATGTCGTTCCACAACCGTAAGACCGTTCAGGAACACAGTTTAAGATATTTTATATTTAGTCAGAGAGCTTTTCTGTTCCTTCAATGAAAGTGTATGCACACTATACTGTCCATGTCCAGAAAGGGAATAAAAAACATCATCAAAGTAGTCCATATGTGACATCATTTAGTTAATTAGAATCTCTTGAAGCATCAAAAATACATTTTGGTCATAAAATAACAACGACTTTATTCAGCATTGTCTTCTCTTCCCTGTTTGTTTTCAATCCGGAAACAAAGATTCGAATGTTTATGAATCAGCGTATAGATTCTTGATTCGGATCGCGTGTCAAACTGCCAAACTGCTGAAATCATGTGACACTGGTGATCTGAATTCTGAATCAATACGCTGATTCATAACCGTTCAAATATTTGTTTGCGAATTGAAAACAAACACGGAAGAGAAGACAATGCTGAATAAAGTCGTAGTTTTTGTTATTTTTGGACCAAAATGTTTTTTCGATGCTTCAAGAGATTCTAATTAACCAACTGATGTCACATATGGACTACTTTGATGATTATTTCTGGACATGGACTGTATAGTGTGCATACACTTTCATTGAAGAAACAGAAAAGCTCTCGGACTAATATAAAATAGTAAGCTCTGTTCAGATGATGAACAGAGGTCTTATGGGTGTGGAACGACATTAGAGTGAGTCATTAATGACATAATTTACATTTTTGGGTGAACTAACCCTTTAACAAGACATTTTTTGTTCAGCAATCTGAAATATATTTTGAAATAAATATAAGCCTTATAACCCGTAGCAAAAAAGGTCAACGTGGACTTTTGGGATGCAGTGTGGGAGGTTTAATGCTGGTGGTGGCCCAAATGGGAGGAAATAACCCCAATCTCTCTGCATTATCAGTGAACCTTATGATTGCAACACATTTTCTGCTAAATGATTGTCAGCTAAACTTGTTTTGCATCCGCTTGAATGTGGTCTTGCTTTTTTCATTAGCTGTCTGTGGTTGTTTTGCTGATATGAACGCATGGTGGGACTATGGGTAACCAAGTGGCATATATGTTTTAAAAACTCATCATTAGTTTGTGTAGGTTTGATTTAGAGTGATTGTCAGAAGCTTCAGGATTTGGTTGAAAAAACTACCTTATTTTTTTCCCCCTGCAGTTTCACGATAATCATTTTCAGTCTCTAACTTGTTTTGGTCTTTCAGATCCAGTCACCGGTTGAATCTGATGGGTGTATCCCAAGGAGACAGAGTGTGGAAACAATTGCAACGTTCAGCACACCAGAAAGGTGATTTTTAGTCTTTTCTCATCAGCATGTCATCTTGCTGAACCATACTATTGTAGCTTTTACCTAGAATATAATTTGTGATTTTTTTAAAAATCAGTTTTAAATATAGTATCATACTTATAAGTGCTTTTATTTGGATTCAATGAAAATGTTCTGTTAATATCCTGTAGGCGGGGATTCCTAAAATATTTTAAGAAGCGTATAACACCCCACGATGGGAATACTACTATGGCAAAGACATTGGCAGAAAAAGAGGAGCTAGGTTGTATTCTTCACCAAGACCTACTTGATTCTTTCATGTATTCACTTAGTATCTATTATTTCTTTAAATATTTTAATAAGTAAATAAATAACGCAATCAATTGTTTAAATAAATATTTTAATAAATATATAAAATAAAAACAAGAAATGTTGAAAAAAATGTGTACATAGTAGACCAATTTTGAGTAAATTCTTCAGTTGCAATTACTCGCCTGTTTTTCTCTCATTTACCTTTGTTTCAAAAGCCAATGGCTCTTCCTCGCATTCTCCTCGTGCCAAGAGCTCAGCCACTTATCCTGGAACCCGTCGCACCCCCACCATTAAAATCAGCCGAGCTACTCGTGTTCAGGAACAGTGGAATGCTTCGCTGGACAGAGAAATCACTGATAGTAATGAACTTCGCCACCTGGATGAGTTCTTGGGAAATCAGGTGTGTGTGGATGTTTGTATTCATCTGCTTTTTAAAGGCATTTTTTAAATTCTAAATTTGGATTTGTTAGAAGTGTTTCCAGTAGGTCATGTTTATTGATTGTCATATCTTATCAACTTTGTAGTTTTAAGTAAGTAATTGTTGGTGTGATGTTGAATCCAGATGAATGATCTAAGCACCCGCACAAAGGAACTGTCAGAGACGGAAAAAATCTTCTTCTCAGCCACCACGCAGTTCAGAGAGACAATCAAAAGCATGTACTCCATCTCAGTAAGTTTATCTGTGCTCATCTCTTACCTTGTCCTCATCATAGTTTCACAGATGCAGTAGATAATAAGCACTGAAAGTCAAATGTTTGAAATAGACAGTTTCCTATTCCCTATAGAATCCCAATATCGGCTACAAGATCCTGATGTCAGGTTACCAAGTAAAGGTAGCCAATCTCGCAGGGCTGAAGAAAGCATCTGAGGTGCCGCTGGTGGTAAACCTTTTCCAATCAGTTCTGGATGGATTTATCAGGGGGGAGCTCAAACGACTGGAGGCAGAGCCTTTTAAGGTAACTTAAGAAGTTGTAAAGATTTCCACAGAAGCTTAACTGTTCTCAAATATACTTTTTTAAATGTAAGGCAAGTCACCAGACCCTCAAGGAATCTGGGCCCTCAAAATTCCAAAAAGGACTTTGGGAGTTTCTAAAGTGTTTTTTTTTTTAAGTTTAAATTATTTGATCTTAAATAGATTTAAAATATATATATTGTGAAATATTATGACAATTAAACTATTTGTTTTTATTCTGGCTATTACTCAAATCTTCAATGGTTAAACAGGATTGTTAATTTTTTTTGGCATATTCACTGGGGACCAATTATCCTTAAATTAAACTTGCATGCCCCTCTGTCTAATTTTCAGGTTAAGGAAAGGAATAGAAGAAAATCTAAAAGAGCTGCATATGTAAGTTATTTTTATGACATAGAGACAGTTATAATTATAATGTATGATGTGAGAATATTTATTGCACCTCTTCCAATACAACACTAATTTTTTACTCTCTCTGTAAGCCTGGAAGCCCACTTGGTCACTTTTTTAGCACATACCAAGTGACCATTATGCAATCATGTGACCAGTGCAGCTCATACATATGGGGAATGGAAAAAGCCTTTATGTGTAGCTGTAAGTATCCATCCTTTTCCCTGACCAAAGCAAACTGATAAGGATTCCTAGGTACTTTATTCTCCGCTTTCTGTTTCAGCTTGTAGAATGGTGTGTCACAAGAAGTGTCTTAGCAAGATGACAATAAATTGCACAGGAAGGTGTGCAAGGAAGGTGAGCAGTATTAATGTGTCACTATATATTCACAGGGAAAATTCTGCAAACGTCTACACAACCTTACTAACATGAGTGTAGATAGTGACCATTTAATCTGTAATTATAGACATGTTGGATGACATAATTACAGTTTATTTGTACGTTTCCATTTCAGAAAGAGGGTGAGCATACCCTCCACTTTGGTGTACCTGTCTGTGCCCTGGCCCGCACAGCTAACTCTGTGCCCTTTGTCATGGAGAAGATGCTGGTACATGTCGAAATGAATGGACTGTACACAGAAGGCATCTACCGCAAATCCGGCTCAGCCTGCCGAGCCAAAGAGCTTCACCAAATACTAGAGAAAGGTAATGGTATAATTTGATTTAACACCTCATTATCAGAATTATTTGACCTTTGTCATATATTTTACTTTTGACAAATCTGTATTTATAGTAACTGCTTTTTGCATTGAAGGTTTTTGATTTCTCCCCTCAGATCCACAGACTGTCTGTCTTGACAATTACCCCATCCACACCATCACCGGCCTGGTAAAACAGTGGTTACGGGAACTACCCGACCCACTTATGACATACAGTCTCTACAATGACTTCCTGTATGCTGCGGGTAGGTTTTAGACCACATGCAAATTTGGGTGTTAAGGCTAAACATTTATGCAACGTGTTAAAAAGAAATGCATGTTTTTTTCACCCCTCCAGATTTGCCAGAATCATCTGAGCGATTGCGTGCCATCTACCGAAAGTTAGATGACCTACCTCCCTCAAACTTCTCTACTCTCGAAAGGCTTATTTTTCATCTTGTGAAGTAAGGAACCATTGCATATAACTGGGGTGAATATTAGACATCTTGTGTATTGCTTCACCTCTTAAACTTCTTTTTATATTCAGAGTGGTGAAAGAGGAAGCTCACAATCGAATGTCAGCTAATGCTTTGGCGATCGTGTTTGCGCCTTGCATTCTACGCTGCCCAGATTCTTCTGACCCTCTCCTGAGTATGAAGGATATAAACAAGACCACTCTGTGAGAATCGTTTTGGTTTATTTGCCGCCTTTGTTTATAACAAGCTTGTTTGTCTGGTTTGACTTGATACTGGTGGTAGATTTTCAAGATAGGAAAAGAACTAAAAAAAATAATATTAATGGGATTATCTATGCAGCTAAATTGTTAATGACATTATTCATGGCAAACAACTTTTGACTACATTGCATTATATATGAACCTTATGTGCAGTTGTGTGGAGACTCTGATTAATGAGCAAACAAGGTGCTATAATCAGAAAATGGAAGAAATTCAGCAGTTGGAAAATGCAGAAGCTATGGCCATTAAACAGCTCAAGCTCAAGAGACAGAACACGGTAAGAGAAGCTTCACATACTAGGTTGCAAAATACTACAATTTAAAAGATTTGATAAAAAAAGAAAAAGAAAGTAGTACTTTTATTAGCAAGGACACATTAAATTAGTCAAAAGGGACAGTAAAGATGTTACAAAATTTTAAGTTTCTTTACAAATAAAAGCTGAAACTGTATTCATCAAAGAATCTTGAAAAAGCATTTATCAAGCACATTGACAATAATAAGAACTGTTTCTTGAGCAGCAAATCAGCCTATTAGAATGTTTTCTAAAGGTCTGTGTGTCACTGAAGACTGAAGTAATGATACTGAAAATTGCGCTTTTCCATCACAGGAAAAAAAGGGATTTTAAATAGTATCCAGATTTCACAATACTTCTGTCTCTACTGTATTTTTCATTAACAAAAAAAAAAGCATCATGACATAGGAATAAGTTATGGTTCCTTATGGGTATTCTAATTATTCTGAAATATACTTTATACATATATACACATTAAACCTGTTCAGTATCAACAGGCTGCACCCCTATTATTAACCTTTAACCTTGTAGATGTCAGGAAATGTATTTTCTAGTGGAAAAATATTTAGTGATCTAATTAATTAAACAATGTTTTTAAGAAATATTGTGCAATTAATGGGTTAGTTCACCCAAAAATGAAATTTATGTCATTAATGACTCACCCTAATGTCGTTCCAAACCCGTAAGACCTCCGTTCATCTTCAGATTCGGATTCATGATTCGGATCGCTAGCCTGACGTGGTCATACTCAATTCTAGTCAGAATATGAGTCTGAAACTGCTCCATTGGGCTGTTATTATGGGGCGTGTTTCAACCGAACCAGGAAAGACCTCAATTGGATAGAGCTACAACCAATCAGGACAATGAAGCGACGCATTGTCAAATGTCAACAGAGCTCAACTGCACTGTGTTGCCAAGTCCGCGTTTTTTTATTTCCGCAGGTTGTTTTCTATGTCCGTGGGTTGAAGCGACTATTATATGATATAGACCCATGAGTGCGAATTTCAGCAGGCAACCTTGCCAAAATAACTCACATTTTACCCCCCAAACGTCATTTTTTCCCAGGAGAACCCCCCGAGAAGCTATTGTTTAGGGCTAGTAGTTGGCGGGTTTTGTTGTAAAAACTTGGCAACCCTGTCTGCACGCGCGCTGGAATAAACGGTCTTTGCCGGTGTTGTAAAAAAATTATATAATGATACACAGAGTACTTTCCAGTGGCGATTTCTTTAAGATTGCAAGGGAAGCTCGGCTTCCCTTATAATGTCACAAAATTAATGGTAAAATATGTACTATTGTATTAACATTTTATTGACTAAAAATGCGTTAGAAAACGTTCATCTCAAAGACGAGTTTGTTCAGAATCAGTTACATATAGCAGGTCGGCTGACTCAATTTCCTTCTCATACATTCCCGCAGCGTCACAGTGCATTTCCCTATTGAAGCCCAGCGTCCATTGACTTCAATGGGGCTGCTTTAAACGTTTTTTTTCAGCGCTTCGAAACTAGACGGTCATTGGATAAACGCTGCGATTATGTCCCGCCCACGGACGCTCAGCGTCTCTGGGGGTGATTGGGGAGTGGGCTGGCCAGGACTCCGAGCTTCTGCGTGATGATTGGAGGATCTGCATCTCCTTTTGACTGAAAGCGATTCTGTACTATAAGGAATCTTCTCAAGTTCAGTCGAAATAAAAACTGCTGCAACCTATTTCTTTGATATTTGCTTGGCGAAATTGCTTGATTTTTATCATACATTTCACACAATTATACACCACATTCCTTGTTTCAGTTTTACAGAGTTTAATTTTTTTTTATAGCTCTGCTGGCCATTGAGAGGACACTGGTCAAGTCACTTGAAAAGACTCCTAGTTGGTACGACAGGGTCACAGACCATTTTCTTGAAAAGGAACATAGGGCAGAATTTACTTTTAAATAAATAGACAATTTTATGATGTAGGCCGAAAATGAGCTTCCCCTCTCTGAAAGACCAGTAGCCGCCACTGGTACTTACCCAACATGATCATCATTTCTGAGAGAAATTGTGATGGTGAATGCATACAAACAAGCTCTCCGTTTAGGATTCAAACAAATAATCCAAGCCCCTTTGATGACGTGCATGATTACGTTACTGTTGATCATTTGTCCGTCATCGTCTAAAGCCCGTCCTGATGATTTCATTGGTCTGCACAGTTTCTGTTCGGAGATAATTACTCCTCTATGGATTGAGGCCAGACCAAACTGCCCGACCTAAAAAATTTGTGGGCGGGGCTACGTTCGGCTGGCATCCAGGCTATCGGATCGCGTGTCAAACTGCCAAACTGCTGAAATCATGTGACATTGGCGATCCCAATCATCAATTAATATGCTGTTTCATAACCGTGTGAATCTTTATTTGAGGATTGAAAACAAACCCGGAAGAGAAGACAATGCTGAATAAAGTCGTAGTTTTTGTTATTTTTGGACCAAAATGTATTTTCCATGCTTCAAGAGATTCTAATTAACTAACTGATGTCACATATGGACTACTTTGATGATGTTTTTATTCCCTTTCTGGACATTGACAGTATAGTGTGCATACCCTTGCATACGCTCTCAGGACAAAATATAAAAATAAATTAAATCTTAAACTGTGTTCCGAAGATGAACAGAGGTTTTACGAGTGTGGAACGACATTAGAGTGAGTCATTAATGACATCAATTTCATTTTTGGGTGACCTAACCCTTTAATACTTCTTAAAAGCAATAAACCACTCAAGGCTCTGCTATTCTGAATATTGTCAAAGCTGCCTGTAGGTGTTTCAGACACCCTATCACACATTGTACCTAACTGTATTTATAATGGAGCCAAGTACCTTATTGCTTAAATGTATGTGCCATTTCTAGGCTAATAATTAGCCACTTTGGTATAACAGAGTGCTTTTCATGGCTCTCATTTTACATGATTTCATGATCTCACTTTCCATTAGATGTATGGGCAGCAAAAATTCGATTTGGATGCCTCCTCAATGGACGGAGCTGGGCTTGAAATTGAAAACCACCTGCTGAAGAGGATCGAGTCCCTTAAGAAAGAAAAGTTAGTTGAGAAATGCATGTTTAACTTTTTTGTATGTTTAACACCACTTTACAGTCATTTGAAAGTAATTGCAGTACCAGTTTTGGCCAGAATCTTACATACACTTCCTTTAAGCAACTTTTGTCCAGGGACACAGATAAAAGTTTATGATGTTAAGAATTATCAGTAGCTCTAATTGTACAGTTCAAAACTAATTCTGCTTGTGGTTTAGGAGCGATTTGGCCTACAGACTGCTTGAGTTTGAACAAGATAGCTCTGATGCTGAGAACATGGACTCTGAATCATTGGTCAGCTCCGAGAGTCTACTAGAAGATCATTTTGTGAGTTTGGACTCGGAAGGTCAGTACTGAGGTACAGAAAATTTTAAATACATTATGCTTGGCTCTGCGTCCAGACAGGCTTGGATTTGCCTCTCTTGTGGTGAGCTGGTTGTTTTACTGCTTGTTGTTTAACATGCCATTTCTCTAACCATGGGTTTGCTCTGCTGCTTTTTTTATTAGGTATAAAAAATGGGTATTTGTTATTACACAATGTACATGATTGTATTTGATTATTTGCATATATTTACTTCCTTTTTGCTAATCTAATGTATATTTTTCAGCAAACTCTGCTTTTAAGAGCTCCAAGCCAGAGAATTCTGCTAAACCTCCTGATCCAACACATCCTAAACCAGGGTGCAAAAAGCCTGCTGAGGACCGCAGCCAAAACCATTCCGCCTCACGCCGAGATGGAGTCCAGTCTATGTGTGTCATCCAGAGCCAAGACATTTTAGAATCCCTCACCACCTCCTTTGCTGCAAGTAATCAGGGCAAGAGGCGATTTTCAGACCTTGACATTCCTTTTATAGATGAGGATGTTTAAGTAACACAGAATCTATAAAAATCTATAAAATCTATGCAAATATTTGTCTTTCCTGCAACTGTTCAAGCAACAATCAGTTTCCCATTTCTGATCATAAATCAAATGCTGGATTCATGCATGCTGTCCTAGAACACCTGTTGTGTTCATATAATACATTTGTAAAACAAAACAAATGCTTTTTTTTTTTAAGTAACTTTTAAGCCATTTTTGTATTTTATGTTTTGCTAGGATTATTTAAACATTCCTTACTATTTTTTGTTTCTTTTTTTTCTAATGCAAGTTTTCTTATGGACCACAATAGTGGGCAATGGGCCTTATATTATTGTTGTTTTTATTCTAGCCACGAGTCATAGTTCTTTATTCTTATCCATAGCAAGCATTATCTTCATTAATGGATTGTTCCATTAATTGTTTTCTGTGAAATATATGTATGTGGTGTAAATAGTTCTGAAAACCAGTGCTTTATCAATGAAATCAAATCTGATGAGTCTCCTAATATGTGAATATTTTTGTTATATTGTTTAGTTTTTTTTTTCTTTGAGTATTTTTTTTAAATGTTGGAAATCATACCATCGCTGTTCTTGCATGCATGTGTGAAAGGCCAGTGCAAGATTTGACAATTTAAAAAAAAATGAAGCTATGGAATCTATAAAAACGGATCACCCAACAACTGTGGAGATCTTGATTAAATTGTCATTTCTTGAGTCAAAGAATTGTAATATTATATTTTCTCAAGGGTACCTGGCAGTTTTATAATATCTGATAGTGAGTAAGCAGACATTTTATAATTTAATCTTCACTGATCACTGACCTGAGACCAACATGAAATGCATACACGAAAAACAAATGGCAATTGGAATTGGATTAGTGCTTAAACAGTGGTTAATTCCCTTTTAAAAATTGTTGGGATCAAGTTATTCACACACAATGCCGGATAGGACATGCAAGATTCACACACTAATTATTATTATCAGGAGAAAATTCACCAAAGTGTTCATTCTGTCAGAATCCACTACCCATTAAACATATTTTGTTGGGCTGTAATATTTCAACCCCTTTAAGGAACTTGTTTTATTCTGTTCATAGTTTTGAAAATAATTTTTAACCAAGTACATCGAAATTTAGTCTTAATGTTTTTGTTTTTTTTTTTTTTTTTTTTTTTTTTACAAGGAAATGAATCTTAAATATGTTATTTAGCTGTATATTTGAATAACTAAACCTTGTTTTTGCTATAAAAAGCAATAGAAGCAGACATGCCGTTAAAAAGGAAAGAAAATGCCAGTCAGATTTAAAGAGGTTAGCAGTAAATTTACATTTGTTTTAAAGGAGAAATATATGAGAAAATGTTTGTCATAAATGCAGCTGTTTTATACTGTTGTCAGGACAATATATATATATATATATATATATATATATATATATATATATATATATATATATATATATATATATATATATATGCTCTAGTGAGAATAAATGGTTACAACAGGTGTGTTAAAGTAAGTTAATGTTCCAGATAGTAAAATTAGAACACATTTTGTTAATGAAATATGTAAATCTTGACTAATCGTTTTAATATATTATGGATATGTTAAAAGTGTTTTGCCGTTGTCATTTAAAACATTGAAAATAAAGTTACAGCGAAAATGATTGTGAGGTACTGTATTTATTCTTCTAAATTAAGTTAATCCCAGTGTTTTTTGCTTGACAAGACCTCGTCTGCTCATGGGGATAAAACAATACAAACAACGCAAGTGTCAGCAGTTTACAAGACACAGGGATTCCTCATTGTTTTGTATACCCGATTTTGGTAATAAGCACTTTGGGTTCATTCACACGGACGATTTACTCGGCCAATGAAATCGCGAGGGAAACCACTCCTGTGTAAAATTGACCAATCAAAAACCTGCGTTGAAAAATATCCAGAACGAGAACTGAGGACAGGAAGTCGCGTATCTTAGCGTGGATGCTAACGGTAAACTGTAATATTTAGCCACACCTCGCAGGTCCATCTCCCACAAACAAGAATGGATATAAGTTAACAATGACTGGAGAGAAAAAGAAGAAAAAGCGGCTGAACCGCAGCATTCTTCTAGCTAAGAAAATCATCATTAAAGATGGAGGCACTGTGAGTAAAACATTTCTTTGTGGCAGTTAGCCATATGCTAGTCAGGGCTAGCAAGCTAAACCAGTGTTTTTATAGGATGAACTGTGACAACACTATCCCGAGTGTCATTTCTATTGGCAACTTGGCAGACTCCTCTGGTGATTTAATCTGTTTCGTGATTTCAACTTGTATTTATATGGAGAAAAAGCAATATATGAAAGGCAATAGTTTCATTAGACAGCCAAGAGTGAAAACAACAAGCCAGCTGGCGAGAAAGCAAGCCATGTCGTTAATGGCTTGCGTTTTGACAACGATTGCGTTATCTACAAAACGTAAATGAAACCAAAAGCTTGAATTGGGATAATGAATTAAGTAAGATAAGTTGATTAATTATAGTCTTCATGGTGTCCCGTCAGTATAGAAATGAACATGCTTTTCATGACATGTTCTGTCCGACAGTTCACCTGACGTGTTCTCTATAAGAATGACGTGTTTATGATTTAGTTAATCATATTGTTTTGGTTGAGAACTTCTTAAGAAAATAGTCGATTCGCCCTTAAATGTCAAGACAGTTCCTAATGTCAAATTTTGACTTGAATCATGATTTTTAGTATACACACGGTATACTGTATTGTCATTTTAGGAAACACCTTTCAGGACAATTTCTTCAAAGTCCTTATACTCAAAATGGATTAAAACAAGACAGAAAGGCCAGGCCAGTGAGTAAGAAGTTGACATCAGTGTGTTGTAAACTTCTGTCCACAAACATGTTAGGAATTGCATGAATGTAAATAAAATGAACCTCCTGACATTACATTCCTAAATACAACAGACTGTACTTCTTTAAATCCCTTATCAAATTGATTTTTGGTAAGATAAATCGCTATTTAATAATTATGCAGCCCCTTTTGTTTATAATGTTATATTTGATTTAAGTAATTATTAGCCTTTTATCAACGTAATTTTGGGAAATATTTAGGTGCAAATGATTGGTCTGTTCATACCAGGCTAAATTAGATGTTTGTTCTTGAAGTAGATGTTTTTAATTTGACTTACCCTCTGTAATGTAAAAAGCGCTCCATGTTTTAATGCAGTGGAAGTGGGTTTTACACTAGGTTGTTCATAACCTGAGGTGTCTAATCATTGACTTGTTGTACAAGTGATTAACTTGGGTCTCCTGAAAATCGAATAAAAGGTTAATAGCTTTAAGAATCAACAGTAGCTCCTCAATATCTCTAGTTAATATTGTGCTCTTCTCAAGTTTAATAAGTGCATTTATGAATACTTTACATACTGTACAAAGACAGAAAATGTGTCGGTTGAAATCGTGTTAACTGTCTGTTAACCTGCATAGCCCTTTCAGGCTTTGTTTACACTGTTAACTACGTGGTCATAGGCCATGGCTTTTTTTTTGTCCCCCATTTAATGATCCGTAGCATTGTGTTTAATCTGCAGGCTGTTAAACATATGAGTGCTTTCTTGCGGACCATTAAGTCACTTCCGATGTTCGGCATGCACAATTTTAACAAGGGTTTGGCGAGGTAGTTTTAGGCTTTTAGGGGTTGATTTACGGCCTGACATCCATCTTATATTTGTTTTCTAAAGTCAAAGCTTTTTCTGTATACTAGATAAAGAGCAAGTAAGTGTGAGATAATGCGTCTGGCATTTCTAGGCGCTTTGGACCCTGTTATTGCACACCATAAATGATGGTAATAAAGTGTAAAAATATTGCTATATGCTCTTTCTTTTGGTCTGTAATGCGTATCAGGTAGGGGTGTAACGCCTCATGTCACGATCACAATACTGAACTCACAATGCAATATAATTGCAATACAACAAATATTAAAAAAAAATGTATTGTTGATTTAAAATGCTAAATTTGGTATTACTTTGGGTGGAAATAAATAGGCTTAGACTTGGTGCTGGTAGCCCAATGCACAGGGCAATGATGACACCAGAATAAAAATATTCATGATTCCAAAGCTGAAAATACAGAATTATTTTTTATGAATATGCTTGCACTCTGTCACTGACTTGAATTAAAATAATGTAGGCCACTTTTTACTGGTTACATAAGACATTTGGCAACCAAATATCCCCCATTGCAATAATATACATTTTATTCAACATTATAGTACTTTAATGTAGTACTACTGACACTAAAATTCTGTAAACATGATTTTTATTTCTCCCATAGTAACTATTTACAATAATTTTTTCACTATCCATGATACATATTGTTGCATTTTTGCATTGCAAAATATTGTGAAACCCCCCTAGTATCATGTCTTCTCTCATTTATCTTATCCAACCTTCCTCCTTATTGCTACTTTATCCATGTTCTTTCACATTACTTCCTGCATTTTGTCTGTTTGTAGTAACATTATTAGTAATGTAAATCCTCCTTGTTTAGCCACAGGGGATTGGAGAGCCCAGTGTCTACCATGCAGTGGTGGTTATCTTCCTGGAGTTCTTCGCCTGGGGACTGCTCACCACTCCCATGCTTACGGTAAACCAATTTTGCTCCATCGCCCTCATTCACAGTTTCAGATCAGAGCGAATTACGAGCCATGAATGTTTGCATTCATTCTCCCTTCCTTTTGTATCCATAACAAGGAGTGACATTTCCCATTGCCCAGATCCGAGGAGCCTGGCACATATTTATGAATAAATGAATCCTGATCAAATGGAGAGGGCAGAATGATGCACTCTGTTTTAGTTGATGAAGGATGCATTGTGTTGGCGGAGTATAATTGACCGAGCATTATTAAAACGACATCAAATAGTTTCATGCTAATAATGACCTTTTTATTCTGAAGGCTAACTGGAGGGTTTGTCAGGCCACATGATTATAAATGAAGCTGAACCTGTGATTTACTTTGCAATGTAGTGCCAGTTGTTTTTATGCCGGTCAGCAGGATACTGTTGTTGACACTGTATTCAATACGGTCACAGGATGCTACACAGCGGGCTATTTGCAAAACCTATTTTCAAAGTGATCCATGGTTCTGACTAACCAATGTTTCCTTAAATTTACACTGCATGCAAAGTGGAATTGCTGTTTCCTTTTGTTTAATAATGCATGAGTTGAAAGAAGTGTTGGGATTTACTCTTGCTGCAGGTCAGCAGCCCATTAGAGTAAAACGTGGTCCAATAAGGCCAAGCTCAGTGCATATGAATGTATTTATTAAAAATGTATATTTGGTCATATATACATGACTGTTCAAAATTTTGGCATCTGTAAAAAAAAAAAATTATGTTTATGAAAGAAGTCTCTTATGCTTACCAAAGCTTTGTTTATTTGACTAAAATACAGTAAAACAGTAATATTGTGAAATAATACTTTTTAAAATAAGTGTTCGAATATGTTTTAAATTAATTTAAAATAATGAATTTATTCCTGTGTTGGCAAAGCTAAATTTTACTTCACTCTTCAGTGTCACAGAAATCATTCTAATAGGCTGATTTGGTGCTCAAGAAATATTTCTTCTTATTAATGTTGAAAACATTAATTATTGCTTAAGTTATTAGTGCTTACTATTTTTGTGGAGAAAAAACATGACACTTTTTCAGGATTCTGTAATAACTAAAGTGTAAATGAAAACAGCATTTATTTAAAATACAAATATTTTGTAACATACATTTCTTTACTGATACTTTTGAGAATGCAGTGCATTGTAGTGTAGCTCTTGTTTAATAAAAATAAAACCCAAAATGTTTTATGGTACTTTGACGTATTAAATGTTACTGCTATTAAATTTGGGAATCAGATATTTCCAGCTTTGTTTGCTTTGTTTCTAGGGATGTACTGTACAGTATATCTGTTACCATATCAGTATCTGCAAATATTGGCATTGTGGCGTCTGTAATCACAAAGGTATTAACAGTCTGAGAATCATAAACAGGAAAAAGAAATTGTTAACTTCATGTTTGAAACAGCAGCTTATCAACTTAATCAATATGACGTGCCACTATGCATAGCCAATCACAACATAAGGCTACATGGGAAAAAAAACTGTGTTCAGAACAGGCACAAACAATAACGTGACAACTTACAACAGCAGCAGGAGTATGGCATATAGCCTAGCCTAATTCATTTATTTATTGTTTGCTAGAATCACTCATCCATCAACTTGATCTGGATCAAACGCGGCTCTCTTTTTATTGACGATGTTACCCGCGGTGGAGAACACTCATTCGGAGTGCACAGATTCGCTTGATTTGGTCAGTTGCTACAACGCAACAATACGTTTAGAGCGCCCTCTATTGGATGAGATGGCAAACAATAAAATAAAAAACAAACTGTCTAATCATAAGCCACGTTTACATGCACACTTTGTCATTCTGTTTAAACTAATTCCAATTGAAAGATTAAGTGGACTGTTTACATGAGACGTTATCTAAACCGATCTGGGGTTTACATGTGCTGACTTTCAGTCGGAATCTTCAGAGCAGTTTGTCTTCCGCATCGGAAATATTGACGCCGTCCTCTCCAGCAGCTGGAATGCGTTCACAGATGCCATAGCAACTCTTAACGACTTTTTTAAATATTATTTTTAATATATTATTTGTTGTAAAGTGTCATAATCGTCTCTAGAATTAAAAAATTAATTCTTCTGTCAGGCGCAATTAAGTAAAAAGTGCCTGGGACAAACGCTGTCAAGATGAGAGGGTGTAGCCAGGCTATGTCTGTGTCATTATGCCAACATTATCTTCATAACTTCTTATGAAATAAAAAAGTTTACCCCTCAGAAAAATGAACTTTCATCTCTTGTCAATATTATAGCGTGCATGAGTGCGGCGCGCGCTCTTCAGTGGTGAAGGCGCGTGCTGTATATCACGTCATATAAGGAAGCACACTCAAAAGTAATCGGGACAGATCGTTTAAATGGTGAAATCTTTTGTTTGTTCTGTTGTGTGTTCATATGGAGCATTTTCATTCGGATTGGACTTTTAAACCGATTACAGTGCTCCATGTAAACGCACCTATAGACTGTAAAAAAGAGATGCATGGCACTTTAAAAACCGGATATTTTGTTTATGGTTCGATTACAGATATTTCACGTCATGTTCATTGCATATTCAAATATCGAATAAAAAGTGACAGCCCTACATTGTAGTACGTTGATGTCTGATTTCACACTGTTGATCAATGTGACCACACTATAGATTTGTACTATGAGCCTTGACATATAAAACTCTGAGACAAACTGAAATACAGATTTTTTTTGTTTTAGAATTTTAAATACTTCAAACGAAATTGTGATCTTTAAAATAAAAATGTGTTGTTTTTTTTAACTCAAACTGTCATGCTGCTTGTTTTTAATATAAAGTATATTAAAACATAAAAATATTTTTTTCTCTAGTGGTCAGTTTTTTTTTTAGGCTATATTATTGACTTTTGTTAAAGCTACACTGTGATATTTTCCCCCATCTAGCGGTGAAAAGGTATATGACCATCCAGCAGTTTCTGTTCCTCTCAATTCTGATTACGTTTTAACTCCTACGATGGCCGATTTAGTCCAAGATTAACATGGCAATCCCCCTCTTCACATTCGACACGGTGCCATTGAGTGTTAAAACGCGTAAGGTGAAGCTTGAATTTAGGGATATGTCCCTCTTTGGCTAATGTACTTTCAAGATGGAGAGGCAACATGGTGACCAGCATTCAAACCCCTCACCCGTATGTATTTTCAATGGCATATTATAAACTTACGAGAATACTTTATTACTTGAAAGAAGTAAATATACATTAAAGGGGTACGCTGGGAAGATGAATCTGTAAACTGGGTCATCAATGTAGTAGAAATGTGAAATTATTTTTGAATTTGGTGCTGCCTAGACTGACTGCCTAGACAGAAAAGACAGAAAATGTATTTTTGTCTCATGGGGATGAAAGACTACAATTCCCAGAATGCTTCGCTGCCCTGTGAGGCCATTCCCAAAGACACCAACTGGATTACTGTGACTGAGTTTGAGAAGACACTACAATTAAAAACTGAACGTGTCTGTTCAATATAATGAGTGAGTCACCGCATGAATATCACTGCACTAAGCACTAACTGCAGGAGTCAGATAAATGAGCTGATGAGCTCTCGTGATGAGAGCTGAGGTAATCGCAACTCCACTCGCGGCATGCATTCACAACGCGAGTTCAGTCTGGCACGTACCAGTTCATGCCTTTGCAAGCTTAACTTTCATAGAAATTAATTTGAGATGATAAAAGACTCGCATTGCTCACCATAGCTCCGTTTAAATGAGTGCCTGCAGCTGAGCTCTGAGTGTGATCTCCCATCCCCCATGTGCGTGTTCAAAACATGCGGAAATGGCTCCCTCTGCTGGCTGTAGTCTTTAGCCTTTGGCCAAACATTCCTCCTATGATGCAAATATCATCAATTTGCATCATAGGAGGAATTTTTCCAGAAATAAAATGCATAAATCTCTTGTCTCAGGGGGATATGAGGGGGGAGGGGGGAAAAGCACAATCATTTGAATATACTCTAGGGTTTCTACTGATACAAAGCCATATGCTAATCGCTGAAGTAACCCTTTAATGAGCACATATGTTTTTGAAAGCACTAAGTGTTTTTAGCTAAGAATAAACAAAAAACTTTACACAGTGTAGCTTTAATGGCTGAAATTTAAATAGTCCCTAGTTGCTTAATGTTTTGTATATGGATAAACTGCGTATTCATTTTCCTTATTTCCCAATGTGGGAGGAGGATTTGCATTTAGTTGGTGCAGTTGAGCCAGAGTTGCCTCAGAGCTCTTTGCTCTGGCCTTTTATTTGATTAGTAGCCGCTGATACTGAAGCACTAATGAGCCCAACAAACCCTTCCAGATGAACACTGCACTGACAAGACTTAACGTCTCCGCAAGCGGCACAGTTTTGCTCTTTCAGTGCAATCGAGCTCTGCTTCAGTGCTTCTTAATCTGAGTGCCATATCAAATTAACACAGCAGGTGAAATGTTCACATGCTTTGTTTTCATCTCTTAACAGAGCGCAGCAACCTTCTGTTTACAACAGTCATTCTAATGTTTAGAGTGGGGCATTGCCTGAGTGATTTACTGATTAGAAATGTCACGCATCATTACTTCAATATGAGGAAAAAAACTCAATGCTGCAATGTTTCAGCCAATAATCGGTATCGCATTTATTTTCACTTGGCAATGGGCTGATTGTTTAAAAATAGTTGATTATCAGGGCTGATGATATCCTGTCAGTCAAAAGGGGTGTGGTAAAACATGTCAGACTGCAGCTCGTACTGTGTGTGAAGAAATTGTGAGTTGAATTTTGGGCAAATTAACAGAAATGACGCATTTTATAGTTCACAAATAGCTAAGTTAAAGCAGGCTGTATTTGACCAATTCACCCATACTTTAAGCCAAGATTGCCAAATTTTTTGCAGTTTTTACTTACACCAAACATTATTTGTAGCATGCCCCCCCCCACCCCCATCCAATAATCCCAAATTTGCTTTTTGCTTTACTTCTGTCTATTTTATCATGAATTTAAAACAAAAATATGCCATTTTGGCACTCTTAATGTCACATGACTGATCACTGTAGCGTCTCAGTTCAAGCGATAGCACAGTCTTTTCTTACACTTCGATACAAGTTATATACAACACAAGTTATATCTTGGAAAACATGCTTGAATAGCAGAGGGAATGTTAAAAGATGCAGCATGACTTACTGAAATGAATCATGTCTCATGTAACCGTTTTTCCAGCGGTTCAATCGCAGATGTCAATAAAATATCTTGCGAACAAAGTGTCACTTAACATTGCCTTTACCTCAGGAAAGTTATCCAGTGTTCACATTTTCTTAGTTGGTCATACAGACTTTAAGATATGAGCTTATTAACTGTTAATTATATATGTATGCATGACAAAATTTGTCATGTAGAGAGTGTTTATGAAAACTACCTTGTGTGACAGAGTTGCATACAAACATTAAGGATTTTATTTTAACTGTATATTTTATTTTTTGAAAATGAATAGCAGTTTAATATAACAGTTAGCTCTGTTGTTAATTTTAACCTCTAATATTTTAGTAATGTACCAATTGAGAGGGTTCCCTGTATAGTTGGCAGCATTTTTTGGGATAGATGTTTTTAGATTTTTGTATTGGGTATTGGTAGCGCTAGGCATAGGCAGATATGATTCTGAATAATCGGCTATCAGTATTGGCAGATAAGAGAGTATTTTAAAATTTAGAGAAATTGAGTGCATCTCTTAAAAAAAATTAGAGAGAACATTTTCTGCAAAAACATACAAATTTCCGAATGTGGTTAATATCTAATCTCTTTGATTGTGCCTAAGCTCTGGTCAGCACAATCCTTATTTCTCTCAATTCATTTAAACGTTTCTCACAGGTGCATTATGGGCTTATTAGACTGTTTACATTTCCATGATAATAACAGTGACTGATAAAGAAGTAATGGTATCAGGTTTTGTTTTCGATCATTATATGAATCCAACCTGTTTAGCTGGACAATGCATATGGAATCATTTATTAAAAACTATTCAGTCATCAATAACCAGTGTCATTTCTCTTTTCTTAAGTATGTCCTAAATGTGCAGTTATAGAAAATTAATAAGTGCCTTGCCACATTTTTTAGAATTGTACATGCCGCTGAATAAGGTATATGTCCACTTGAACTTTAGTCGTTGATTTCTTGGAACTGAAGACTTTCTCTTTGAATTTGTATATAGGTCAATTGATTCGTTTTCCATTCGTAAGAGAACAGATCTCTTTTGTACACTTATGTAAAACATTGACACTGTTCTGTTGTATACAGTTTGTTTAATGATTAATCAAGCCTTGTGAATCATTGCTCCATTGCACCTGCCTCCAACTGCAATGACAGTTAAAAAAGAAAACAGTTCAAATCTCAGAATGCTCAAGTAACATTACTGTTTGCATACAGCCTTGCCATATACTTTATTATGGGTTGGTCAATTCATTGCACAGTCAAAACAACTTGTTTTGTAACCTCAAAAAATTAAAGCAGCAAAAACAAATGACACAATTATATAAAAATAAATAAAAGACTTTTGACTATTGGCTTTTGACTATTTGGTTATTTGATATCCTGAATCGCAGACATCTTTCCTCCCTTTTAATGTTTTTTTCTTGTTTTGATGTGGAAATGGATTGTTTTATATATATAGATTGTTTTATTATATATATATATAAATGAAAAAATATATATAAAAAAATAAAAAATAATAATATATATATTATTATTATTTTTTATTTTATTTATTTTAACCAGAGGAACATTGTTTTAACCAAAAAGCTATTGTTACCAAGTATAATCAAAATGTTTAATGAAATCATTAAATATTTTCCACCAGTTTTGTACTTCATAAATGCATGTAATGATATTTTGATAGATATTATTTAACTGCACCAATATAACAATATATAATAATAAATAAACATCATTTTTTAATTGATTAATTGAAATCTGAAGTTTAAATAAAGAGACTATTAAAATATATATCTCTCTTATAATCACAAGAGAAGAAAGTATCTTGAAATTAGCCTAAAAGTGTGTTAAAATCATTGTGATGATGCTTACTTTTATATTGCAGCACGATCAGTGGAAATATATTGTACATATCACCCAATCCTTTTTGCCAAGTGTCAACAAGTAGTAGTACTTCTTTGAGCTCTGCCATACAATAAATCTAGTGAATCATTAACCTAGTTATTCAGATTATCTGTATGTTCAGCATACATTTTATGATCCGTCTGTTTTTTTGTTTCAGGTGTTACATCAGACATTCCCCCAGCACACATTCCTGATGAACGGACTCATTCATGGTGTCAAGGTAGGACATTGACTCCAGCCATTCACTTTTACTCATGTTTTTCCTCTTCTCCCTTTCTGATGTGACAAGAGTTGCCATGTTTATTTATGATAATCATAAATAAGCATGGAAACTCTTGTCACATTAGAAAGGGAGAAAAGCAAGTGAAGTGGAAACAGAAGTTACCAGTTTAAACCTCCCTGATATAAGCAAGATTCTGTGATCCAAACTGACCCGAATGTTACTGTGAAATATTATGATCCAAGCAGTTTGTCAGATCCTGTCCGGCTCTGGTCGTGCCATGCAGTTTTGGAAACCTAAACTTAAAAGTGTCATTTTAAAGAAGTCATGCGCTTCTGTATTGACTCAGGGCCTGCTGTCTTTCCTGAGTGCTCCATTAATCGGGGCTCTGTCAGATGTGTGGGGCCGGAAGTCATTCCTGCTGCTCACGGTGTTCTTCACCTGTGCTCCCATCCCTCTTATGAAGATCAGCCCATGGTAAAGCCTCTTGCATGAAGCAGTTGCCTACTGTAATGGGAAATTACAGAAAATCTAATTCACAATACATAATATCAGAGTGAAACTATATGTTGTTTACATGTGAGTGTGTGTTTAAATATTTTATTTTTCATTTATTTAATTATGTTTTGAAAATTTTGAAGTAAAATTGTGCATAATGGTTGTAATACATTTATTTTTTTGCCCTTTTTTTGTGTCCAGATCAGACCTGCTTTTAATGGACTAATTTTATGCAATATTTATTTTCATATTTTTTTCATTTGATTTTGGGGTAAAATATAGCCTGCCTACTCTATGGTTTTATTTTAGTACTATACGTTTTTTTCCTACTTAAGAAAGTATTAAATTATTTTTAATAAGGTTTTCATCTTTATAATTTATTTTATTTTATTTCAGGTTTATGTAAATAGATGAAAAAGATTTGTAATATTTTTTAATATTTACTTCAATATACTTCACTGTTAGAAACATTGCGTGACAGTTTGTTCTGTTAGTCTTCTCATTATCTCCAGCTGATTTTACAGGTGGTACTTTGCGGTGATCTCCATGTCTGGTGTGTTTGCGGTCACTTTCTCCGTGATCTTTGCATATGTGGCTGATATCACCCAGGAGCATGAAAGGAGCACAGCATATGGCCTGGTGAGCAGAGGAACATGACTCCTTATTTTGTTGTTACCAACTTCACAGCAACTGTATGTGCAAAAGCAATTACTTTCTGTAGCACGTCTGCAGATATTGGTTTCCTGTTATTTTGACAGCCGTCTGTGGTTTCCTTTTTGGCCCTGCAATAAAATAAAATAGTTAATTGCGTCTATGAACATTTCCCTTGTGGTCAAAACAGCTGAACAATCATTTTCCCACAGGTGTCGGCCACTTTCGCAGCCAGTCTGGTGACAAGCCCAGCGATCGGTGCTTACCTGTCTGAGGCGTATGGAGATACATTGGTGGTAATCCTTGCTACGGCCATTGCCCTGCTAGACATCTGTTTTATCCTGGTAGCGGTTCCTGAGTCCCTTCCTGAGAAGATGAGACCGGCCTCCTGGGGAGCCCCCATCTCCTGGGAGCAGGCAGACCCCTTTGCAGTGAGTCACTGTAATCTTTGCAAGGTCATTGGTACCTGATTGGTGGTCTAATTTTAGGGTTACTTGAGATCATTGTTCGGACAACTGACTAATCAAGTATTTATTTTTATTAGCTTTTTTTGTTTCTTTAATACATTAGACAGTCATCCTGTTAGTATACATATTTAATTATTTAATACATATAGACTGCCATTCAAAAGATGGTGGTCAGTAAGATTTTTATTTTTGTGAAAACTTTTCAGCAACTATGCATTAAATTGATTCAAAGTAAGAGTAAAGTAATTTCTATTTTAAATAAATGTTGTTCTTTTGAACTTCTAGCCATCAAAGAATCCTAAAATATATGTAACTGATAATAATGAGAAATGTTTCTTGAGCACCAAATCAGCATATAGGAATGATCATGTGACGCTGAAAACTGGTGAAATGATACTGAAAAATCAGCTTTGCCATGACAGGAATAAAATGTCTTAAAACATATATATATATATATATATAAAGAGAACTTAAAGGTGCACTATGTAGTATTTTTGCAGTAAAATATCCAAAAACCACTATTCCAGTGTTATATATTTTGTTCAGTTGAGTACTTATAATATCCCAAATGTCCAACTATTTGTGAATTGTGAAAAAAATTGCTATTTTAACTAAGAACCAGGACGTGTCAGCATAGCGTTTGAGCGAGTCGCCTGTCAATCGCGCCATATCTGCGTTACCCCTCGGTTTTATTCTGCAGAAGCGCTTTTCTCTTAGCAGTGTGAACATGTCACAGCAGCGCCGAGCTAACGCACAGAGTAACGTCATAACATCATTTTTAACACACTTAAATGTATCTAATATGATAAACAGAGATGCTTTACCTTATAATCATGACCGGAAATAGTGCAGGCGACTGTGTCCCGTCCCATCATAATAAAAGTCCCGGTACTTGCGAGCCGTGTGTTTGTGTAGCAATCGCTCCAGCGGCTGTGCTCAGCTCCACAACACTCGGTCCTGCTCTGCTTTACACTACAGTAATGTTAATAACCGCATCCATGACCATGATTTCTGCCCGTGTCCTATTTTCCATCGGCTGTGAGGTGAAGACCACATTTCCCCAAGATACTGCGCTCAAACTTGGCGTCATCAAACTACGCCTTTGTTTAGAATAGGCGCCCTCCAGTGGACAGAAAGTTCCATAGTGCACCTTTAACTTAAAATTGGAATAATACTTCACAATATTACTGTTTATTTGAATTTTTTATCAAATAAATGGAGCCTTGGTGAGACTTCTTTTAAAAACATATAAAACATTTTTTTAAACAACCACAACCACAAATAATAGTTTATAAATGTTACATTTTTATATAAAATTTTGTGTTGTTGTTGTTATTATTATTATTAAACATATTTTCCAATCGAGAAGGTTTTTTTTTGAAAATGTCAGTTTGCACGTTCCTACATTATTTTCCTTGTTGCCTCATCAGTTTCCATTGTGAATACCATTTTGAAAAATGGCAAATATGTCATCTGTGACATTTAATGAATCATGTTGCTGTGCTCCTGCCCACTCAGTCTCTCTGTGTCTTCCTCTTTCTCATGCTTTCTCTATGACTCTTTTGTTCACAGTCCTTGCGTAAGGTGGGCCAGGACTCCACAGTTCTCCTGATCTGCATCACAGTCTTCCTGTCCTACCTGCCTGAGGCTGGACAGTATTCCAGTTTCTTCCTGTATCTCAGACAGGTAAAGTGCACACCTTTATATCAATGCCACAAATACACACAACTTGAACTCCTTTTTATCTAGTAGCAAGGTTGCTGCTACTGCAGGTGACATGACTATCCATTGGCGTTTATGTAAACACTCAAACCTTGTTGTAGCTTAGGCAAATACCCAAAAAGTGAGTCATGTATCTATGAGTCACATCACGTAGACTCACCCTCCAAATAAACAGTTAGAAATAACTGTTTAAGTGCTTGAAATAGTCATGTGATTTTTAACTCCGCTTTTGCAGTAGTTAAAGAGCATCTGTTTCGCGGAAGGCCTTTTGTCCATATTTCAAAGCAGAGTGTTGTGTGGTTTTGTGAGCTGCATGTAATGTTTAGAAATATCATTCATCATTTCTTCTACTGTTAGTAATAATTACTGGAAATAAGCTTATCTAAATAAGGCAACGGCATGAATGCACTGTATGCTGTTGACGTTAATAGGTTTTATATTAATAAATCACACCAGTATTATTGTAACTAAAAACCTGGAATTTGCAATTTTGATAATTGAAATAAAATATAAATATTAGATTAAAAAAACTTAAAAATAGAAATGCTACCTTTTCAACTAACTGAACTGTTTTAGTTGAAGTACTAAAATTACAAGCCTGAAAATAAAATAAATGATTTAGAATAAAAAACTTAATATAAATGACGAACGTACATAACATTGCTAAAATGTTGAAATCTGAAAATATAAGAATAAAAGCTATTCAAATTCTATTCTAAGCTATTCGAATAACTATAATAGTATCTAAATAATAATTGATCTCTTAAATATGTTCTTAAACTGCCAATTTTCAACTTCCCAAGTTTTGTATTTAATTCCCAGGTCATTGGATTTACATCAGAAACAGTTGCTGCCTTCATTGCTGTGGTGGGAATACTGTCTATCTTGGCTCAGGTTGGTTTCCAGGATTTTCTTCCACCCCTTCTATTTTGTTCATTCATATTATTCAGCTAACTGTGCGAGTGCAAATAAGGCGATATGACCAACATCTTATTTCATATCTAATGGGTCCTGCACACTGTGCGATTTTTCAAAATCCTTTGCGAATGTCCCTTGTCAGACTGTACGAATATGATCCCCGATGTAAGCCTTCTCACACTGTAAGATCTCAGTTGGCATTAATGTCAGACTGCACGATAGTGAAGGTGCGCTAAAAACGGACGCGCGCAAGAACTTGTCCGGAGTTTTATATCATCAATGAATGGCGCGTTCGGTAACAGTGAGCTGCATTACACGCGGGACTGAAATGCTGGCGGTAACAGTAAGCTGCATTACACGCGGGACTGAAATGCTGGCGGTAACAGTAAGCTGCATTACACGCGGGACTGAAATGCTGGCTATAAAGAAATCTCTAGCTCTCGTTTTGGTCATAGTTTGTCTTGAAAAACAGAGATATATATATAATATATATAATATTCCTAAGGACATTAAAACTCCAAAAAAAGGTATAAAATATGTGACCTTTAAGACAAATTACTACTTGCAAATGGGGCATTTTGTCACTTGAATACTCTCACACTCTTAATGAGCAGCGGTTCTGTGCTTTTTGCTGCTTTTTGCATTTCAACAGCCTAAAAAAATTAGCGATTAGCTTTCATCACCACGCAGCACAGCAACCGTGAGCGTAACCGTGATGGGCAAAATCTAACCTGGTTGACAAATACTGGTTAATTGTGTCTGCCATTTAATTCGCCCAACAGTGAAGATTTGCTAGTGAAGATTTGCAAAGTAATGGTTCATGTCTCTGTGCAGACGGTTGTCCTGGGAATCCTGATGCGTTCCATAGGGAATAAGAACACTATCTTGTTAGGCCTCGGCTTTCAGATCCTACAGCTGGCCTGGTACGGCTTTGGCTCCCAGCCCTGGTGAGTTGATCATCTTGAACCCCACTAGAGGGCAGCAAACTCTTAATTAATTAGACATGGTACATTTCAAGTTACAGTTTGTAATTGGATTTTTGCTTAAAATCAATACTTATTATTGTGTTTCATAAGCTTTATTTAAAGCACTTTACCAATATATTTGACAGTTAGTTACTTTTCTGAAATATACATTTGGAAAATGGAAGAAGAAAATCAATTCATTTCATTTAAGATGTCATGTCCTGCTTTTCTGACTTATTTTTCATGTCATTACATGCATAAAGATATATATCTGTGTCTTTTGGCTTGAACTCAAACAGACAAGTAAACATCACCTCTGCAGTGTGTGTTTTGGGTCAGTGCATGTTCCTGAAACCAGATACACATGCACGTGAACTGAAACCAGTTGAGAGACTGTGTGTGTGTGAGAGAGAGTCTGATGGTGTATTTTTTTTTTTAAGGATGATGTGGGCCGCTGGAGCTGTTGCTGCCATGTCCAGCATCACCTTCCCGGCAATCAGTGCAATAGTGTCCCGCAACGCAGACCCTGACCAACAAGGTGAGACACGTGCAGCCACACCACGGTAACATCAAAAAATGTCCATTCTTAATATAGTCATACACACAGTCCTCTGACTGACACATTTAGTTTAGCCACAGAATAATGATAATTATTTATTGTTATTACATGGAATATTCATTCTGATGGGCCATTCACTAAACAAAGATGTGCTAGTTTCATGTTTCTCTATTGCTGTGCAGTCTCTTCTCCCATAACAAAATACAAAAAAATCAAATGAACTTATTTTTCATGTCTATTTATGTATTTGTTAGTGTGTAATAAACTGTCTGACCTCATTACATTTGATTTATTCTTAGTGATTCACTGAATTTTTTATCAGTAATGATTAGCTGATTTATTACTTTCATTTTATGGCCAGTAGTAAAATAAAATATTTAAACAAATAAATACACAAACAAAATATTTTTTGTCTAAATAAATTTAGAATATTACACTACTAAATGTAAAGCAAAAGATTTTAAATACCTAAATATTAAAGGGATAGTTCACCCAAAAAGTATAAATTCTGTCATTTTTCACTCTCCCTCATGTCGTTCCAAATTTGTAAGACTTTCGTTGATCTTCGGAACATGAAGATATGCAAATGAAGACGTTTTTTATTAAATCTGAAAGATTTCACTCCCTTCATTTCTCCATTATCCATTAAAGGGTTAGTTCACCCAAAAATGAAAATTCTGACATAATTTACTCTCCATCAAGTTGTTCCAAACCTGCATGAATTTATTTCTTCTTCTGAACACAAAGGAAGATATTTGGAAGAATGTTTGTATATATATGCAGATCTTGGGCCCCATTGACTACCATAGTATTTTTTCCCCTTATTTTTCCCTAACATTTTTACTGTCAGTTTTGATCAATTTGTGTTCTTGCTGAATTTTTTATCTTTTGAATGGTACTAGTGTATTATTACATTATAATATAATTAAGTAACTTTTTTCTTCAACAAGTGATTGGGAAAATGCAGTTTCATTCATTTTGTCTCTATGTCAGGTGTGGTGCAGGGGATGATCACAGGAATTCGAGGACTATGTAACGGTCTGGGTCCTGCGCTATACGGCTTCGTCTTCTACTTGTTTCACGTGGAGCTCAGTGAAATGGACCCCGCAGAGAACCCAGAAAAGGGTGCCAAACCCAACATGGCCAACCCCACAGATGAGGTGAGTGGTGATGAGAAATCTTTCAGTATTACATAAGCACGCACCCACCCACACATCTCTGTATATCTGTGCCCCCATCAGAGTGCCATCATCCCCGGCCCTCCTTTCCTGTTTGGAGCATGCTCGGTTTTGCTCTCCCTTCTGGTTGCCCTCTTCATCCCAGAGCACAATGGCCTCAACCTGCGGCCCAGCAGCTACAAGAAGCACAACAACGGCGCACAGAGCCACTTACACAGTTCGCAGGGCGGACCCTGCGAGGGCAAGGAGCCTCTACTGGAGGACAGCAGCGTATAACCCCACTGACGAGGGGGGCAGGCACGGACCCGAAACCCCCTCACAATCGCCACCCCAAACTCCCCAGGCGCACATGAGCAGTGCACCTTTTTACAGAAGATGACATCACCACCATCTCGTTCCCCTGCAGCTCGGCGAAGGCAGAATGAGCTGTGGGAACTGACGCACAAGTGCGTAACTGGGCCAAACGGGAGCTGACCTTGGCCTTGAGGAACAGGAAGTGGAGTGAAGGACATTTTGCCTCGAGGGAAATGAGTGAGGGAAATGCAAGCAGACACAGTTGCGTGCTGATATGGACTTGGTGAAGGCTTTCCTCATTTTTACTGTTACATAGTTTTTTGTGTTTTTTCTCTCTTTCCGATTTTCAATTGTATAAATGTTCTCGTCCAAAGACCTGGTAACCGTAACAATAGGGAACGTGTCTATCGTGACGTTACAGGCTAACTTTTGATGTGCTGCTTTCTACTGGTTCTTCTTGGTTTTGTACTTAACAGATTGAGATACTCCTCTAGAGAAGAGTGTGCCGTCTTTTCGAACCCTCAAGGAAATGTAACCAAGAAATGTCAGAGAGCGTCATTTCGCACACATCGCTGTTGTATCATGCTCCTTCGAACTGTAGTTTCTGTTCTTGTACATCAGATTAAATGGTTTGTACTTCCTCTCCCTTGCTATCACGAGAGATGTCAGAATTGGTGCAGAGGGAGTAAAAGTTGCCTTTAAGTGACTTTTTATCACAATTACTAAACCCAGATGAAGACTATGCTCTGAAAAGGGTCAATCGTATCGCTCCTGTCGGAGCCTGAGCATATTTGATTTCCGTTCATTGTCTGCTTTGCCACCAGAACTCCCTGTGAACGTCAGCACTGCCATGTTACAACAGGCTAGCAGGGTTACAAGCTTACTGACCGCATACATAGTTTTCATAATATCGCAAGCACTGATGTGGGTGGAATAGCTTAAATGTGATTGGATGAGCATCGCTAGATCCAGTGAAACTAATATCACACATGCTGCTACTGTAGGGTGTACAAGGTTACAAAGTTCTGTGGTATAATACTATACTTTAAACGTGGTGTTTCTATTAGAGCTAAGCTTTTTCGGGCACGCCATTGTAATTTTAGACCCCAAATTTTGTGGCCGACTTCCTTTTGCGGTGCTTTTTTTCTGGTGAGAAACTTTGAATATTTGTATCATATCTCAACATTATTGATGTTCCAGAAAAAACCTTAAGTGCATTCAGATACATTTTTTTTTAAACTGATCTCTGGGTCTTGTTTATTTGGTTTTAGGTGCCATACCTATGACTGTACTTCTGTCTGTGTGTGTTTTTATTCATTTGTGTGCTTCACTTTCTGATATTTGTATGGTTTTCTTATTTTTTATGTTACTATTTTCAAGACCACAAGATGTTCCACAAACAGAAGTCATTGTAACTTGTTTTTAGCAAACATTTTGGACCATTTTTGTTCTCTTACAGCATTGAAAACCATGTAACTGTTATTTAAAGGGTTTACCCATCATTTTACATTGAGCTGTATGACCAAACTTTAATGGAATTCTCTCTTATATTCTCACCCTTTTTTGTTCCTGCATAATTTCTCCTTTCGACTACCCACTAACTTGCAAGGAAATCTGGTGTTTGTGTCAGAAAAAAGACAATTAATTTGTGCCTAAAATGTGCTCTAAAAGAATAGAAACAGTATATGTGAATGGTGAACCGGATGTAAATATTAGGAACTAATGAGAAACTATTTATTAAAAGTTTATTGATATTGAAGTCTTTGTGTTTTCTTCACAAACATTTTTTTTAGATTTTCTTGTAATATCATTCTCTCAGGACAAGCCTTTTTTTCTTGGTAAAATAGTCATTTTTTTTAGATTAGGTAATGCTCTTTGAGTTCAAACTATTTGTGGCAAATGTGGCAAAAAAAAAAAAAAACAGCAGCTATTATGAGTTATCATCACTTATCATGACTTAAGTATTGTTTGTCTGCTGCATAAGAGTAATCTTGGTTTTCAGAGTATGTTAATTTAGTAATCTAGTAGTGAAATAAAGGCTAATGATTGCACTCGTTTGGTTCTATGTCTGGGTGTTTTAAACTTATGACAACAGACATAACCTGTGCATTATATGTCCGTTTACAAAAAAACAAATATTCTGACCATTCTTCTTTTGGTAACTCTGAAACATACAATGTGATGTTAATCCACTAGAGAGCAGCAGAGGCAGTTAATCCACTAGAGAGCAACACCGAATCCAACACTTAGTGTTTTTTTGTTTTTGTTTGTTTGTTTAGTTTTTTTTATTATTACAAAAAAAAAATGTTACAAATATTAGAGTGTGCAAGAAAATACAACATTGATGCAACAAACTTGAACACTTAATGTAGATTTACACTTACAGTATTTGTAAGCCACGTGACGCAGTTAATTTTGTCACTACTACACGACAACCACAATATCATCATAAGGTATTACAATTTTACTCACAGCAAAGTATCAAATTCTCTTTCAGGTGTGATTTGCAGTGCTGAAGACATTTGTGGGTTATTCGCTAGAATATGTTCTTCGTGATGTTGATTGGTTGTTGGTGACAACCATGATTTTTGGACTTTGTAAAGCCAAGAGCTGGTTTAATAATGCAACTGCAGCATGTGTCAAAAATGCTTCGAACAAGAAGATGGAATCACACATGAGAAGTGAGGAACACAAACAGCTTGAAGAGCTGAGCTGAGTTTAACAACATCACCACCAGAGCTATACCACAACCCATAATATAGACTGTTCTTGCACTTATTTAGCACACATGTTTTTACAAGTCAAAAGTGTTAGTTTTACATGACTACAAGAAATTGCACCAACAAAAGTCAGATCAGAAAAATTAATTTTATATATATATATATATTGGTTGATTAGATAATTGCATTAATGAGAAATAGAACACAAAGGAAGTGTTCCTAATAATCCTTTAGGTGAGTGTGTATATATTGCACCAACAAAAATCAGATAAGAAGAAAAAAAAAGAAAATTATATATATATATATATATATATATATATATATATATATATATATATATATATATATATATATATATATATATATCAGTTTCTGAAAAGGGAAAAACATCCAGTATGCGGCAGTCCTGTGGACGAAAATGCCTTGTTGCTAGAGGTCAGAGGAGAATGGGTCGACTGATTCATGCTAATAGAAGAGCAACTTTGACTGAAATAACCACCTGTTACAACCGAGGTATGCAGCAAAGCATTAGTGAAGCCACAACATGCACAACCTTGAGGCGGATGGGCTACAACAGCAGAAGACCCCACCGAGTACCACTCATCTTCACTACAAATAGGAAAAAGAGGCTACAATTTTCACAAGCTAACCAAAATTGGACAGTTGAAGACTGGAAAAATGTTGCCTGGTCTGATGAGTCTCGATTTCTGTTAAGACATTCAGATGGTGGAGTCAGAATTTGAGAACATGGATCCATCATGCCTTGTTACCACTGTGCAGGCTGGTGGTGGTGGTGTAATGGTGTGGGGTATTTTCTTGGCACACTTTAGGCCCCTTAGTGCCAATTGGGCATTGTTTAAATGCCATGTCCTACCTGAGCCTTGTTTCTGACCATGTTTATTCCTTTATGACCACCATGTACCCATCCTCTGATGGCTACTTCCAGCAGGATAATACACCATGTCACAAAGCGTGAATCATTTAAAATTGGTTTCTTGAACATGACAATGAGTTCACTGTACTTCACTGGCCCCCACAGTCACCAGATCTCAACCCAATAGATCATCTTTGGGATGTGGTGGAACGTGAGCTTCCTGCCCTGGATGTGCATCCCACAAATCTCCATCAACTGCAAGATGCTATCCTATCAATATGGGTCAACATTTCTAAAGAATGCTTTCAGCACCTTGTTGAATCAATGCCACATAGAATTAAGGCAGTTCTGAAGGTGAAAGGGGGTCAAACACAGTATTAGTATGGTGTTCCTAATAAACCTTTAGGTGAGTGTATATAATGGCAACCTTTCTCATTTTAATTTAGCTTAACTTGATCAAATAAATAAAAATGAAAATGAAATAAAAATTCTAAACTAAATAGACATTTAAAATAATAATAAAATGACAAAAACACAGCAAAATAAAATAGTAAAACTTTCAAATGTAATTACAGGTCCTTCTCAAAACAATTAGCATATTGTGATAAAAGTTCATTATTTTCCATAATTTAATGATAAAAATTAAACTTTCATATATTTTAGATTCATTGCACTCCAACTGAAATATTTCAGGTCTTTTATTGTTTTAATACTGATGATTTTGGCATACCAATGAAAACCCAAAAATCTCAAAAAATGTGCATACATATTTCATCCGACCAATAAACGAAAAGTGCTTTAATACAAAAAAAGTCAACCTTCAAATAATTATGTTCAGTTATGAACTCAATACTTGGTCGGGAATCCTTTTGCAGAAATGACTGCTTCAGTGCGGCGTGGCATGGAGGCAATCAGCCTGTGGCACTGCTGAGGTGTTATGGAGGCCCAGGATGCTTCGATAGCGGCCTTAAGCTCATCCAGAGTGTTGGGTCTTGCGTCTCTCAACTTTCTCTTCACAATATCCCACAGATTCTCTATGGGGTTCAGGTCAGGAGAGTTGGCAGGCCAATTTAGCACAGTAATACCATGTTCAGTAACCCATTTACCAGTGGTTTTGGCACTGTGAGCAGGTGCCAGATCGTGCTGAAAAACGAAATCTTCATCTCCATAAAGCTTTTCAGCAGATGGAAGCATGAAGTGCTCCAAAATCTCCTGATAGCTAGCTGCATTGACCCTGCCCTTGATAAAACACAGTGGACCAACACCAGCAGCTGACATGGCACCCCAGACAATCACTGACTGTGGGTACTTGACACTGGACTTCAGGCATTTTGACATTTCCTTCTCCCCTGTCTTCCTCCAGACTCTGGCACCTTGATTTTCGAATGACATGCAAAATTTGCTTTCATCCGAAAAAAGTACTTTGGACCACTGAGCAACAGTCCAGTGATGCTTCTCTGTAGCCCAGGTCAGGCGCTTCTGCCGCTGTTTCTGGTTCAAAAGTGGCTTGACCTGGGGAATGCGGCACCTGTAGCTCTGGATGTTTCTACTCCAGCATCAGTCCACTGCTTCCGCAGGTCCCCCAAGGTCTGGAATCGGTCCTTCTCCACAATCTTCCTTAGGGTCCGGTCACCTCTACTCAATGTGCAGCATTTTTTGCCACACTTTTTCCTTCCCACAGACTTCCCACTGAGGCGCCTTGATACAGCACTCTGGGAACAGCCTATTTGTTCAGAAATTTCTTTCTGTGTCTTACCCTCTCGCTTGAGGGTGTCAATGATGGCCTTCTGGACAGGGTCGGGTCGGCAGTCTTACCCATGAATGCGGTTTTGAGTAATGAACCAGGCTGGGAGTTTTTAAAAGCCTCAGGAATCTTTTGCAGGTGTTTAGAGTTAATTAGTTGATTCAGATGATTAGGTTAGTAGCTCATTAAGAGATCCTTTTCATGATATACTAATTGTTTGAGAAGGACCTGGATATAATCTAGAGAAACTATACAGCTATAATATTCAGTGATACTAAACAACACTGCACCTTTATTTATTTTTTACAATGCATAGTCATAATTTATTATATCTGCAATTGTACTGTCTCTGTACTGTCACACTACAGAAAAGAGTTATACACAGATGATATAGTTTCTCAGGAGTGTTTTTCAAAGCAGCCTCAGCACATGTAATCCTATTAGACCTATTAGAGCTCTGAAGGGTCAGTGAAACAGGGACGGGGTCAGAAACAGGATACATTCTGTTTTCAAAAGGAGACTACTGTCAACTGGAGTGGCTCAGAATGGAAAAGATAGGAAGGTTAAAGACGTAGAACTGATAATATATCAGCCCCAAGGAATAACCATGGGGTAAATCTTTGTTTAAAGTTATTCCTGATAGGCGTTCAGTATTGGAGTCTGCATGGCTGCCTTCACCTCCTGTTCTGTTTCCTTTCCAGTTCTTTAAGCAGATATGTATAGATTTCTGCCCTTTCCCTTTGGTGACTAAGGGCAGAAGTTGAGCGTTAACCTTCAGCGGGTGTGTATTCTGCTTAACAAAAGAAGTCAGGGCTCATGGGACCGTGCTGTCAGGTCATATTTGTGTTGTGAATAGCAGCGTGATGCAAGTGAATTGAACTGCATTGAGTGACTTTTATCAGTTAGCCTGCTGAGGACACAAAGAAATGATTAAATTAGCCTGAATGGCTACATCCATGTTTTTTTTGTTGTTGTTGTTTTACATAGCGTTGCTGATACTTATGTTTTGTCTTTTTTTACTAACTTATAGTTGGCCTTATTTCCTCCTGAGGTGATGTGTTAGTTGCATAACAACTGTTTCTGTAATCGAATGATGGGAGGTGTAGAGTTAACATAAGATGTCAACTGTTTCTCAGCATTGAGTGCTTCCTGGAGATAGCGGCAATGAATTTAGCTTAAAAATGTTAAAAGGTTAGAGGTTCCTAGGCAAAGGGCTTCTTATCTGAAGTGAAATCAAGCTACGTTTCACATAACAAATTTAGATGAACACGTGTTTATTTATATAATGTATAAATGTATATTTCAAATTTATTAGATTTAAAACATATACAAAACCATTATTTAAAACAAAAGTTCCCCAGCTGGACATTTATTCTTCAGTCACAATCATTCTGAAATGCTGCTCTTGGTTTCTTATTATAATCAATGTTGAAAATTGTTATATTTAAAGATAATTTTTTAAAGATTTGAATCTCTTATTTTACAAACACATACTTAATTTTGACTTTACAGGGACTTTAAAATAGCCTATTTCATATTTTTGTGGAATAATACAGTCAAATAATAAGAATTATTATTTTTATCATTATTTACGTGAGGCAAAAGTAACGTTAGTTAAGAATGAAGAATAAACTAAAATTCACGGCATTCAACAACTTAATACGATAAAATTATTTCCCATTTGCTTTCTCCCACTTGTTCTGGCATCCTGGTGCACATAAGCTGTCCATCATGTTGAATAGTAAGGTTTAAACAGTCTGGTTTTAAATTATGTTATAGATACCAGTGCAACCACAGATATGTATCTATGAGTGCAACATCCGCTCTAGCGCTCCCCTTGACTGCCTGCCAAAATGGCGGCGCTTAGGCTGCGTGACGTCAACCTAACCAAAACAGATAACTGCTAAATGAAATGTAACAACTGATGCTGCGTTCCTGGCAGGTTTTTCAGCCCGTAAGTTCAAGCCGTAACTTCATACCACAACTCACGACTTTGTAGCATTCCAGGAAAAGTAGCTAGATGTAAACAAAGCATGGTAGACCGTTTGGGGCCTAATGTAGGCCTACAATCAATTCTATCGCCAAAGGTGCTACTTTGCTTACTTGAGGGAAACAGTGGAGAATACGGTGCATAAGGCAGGATAAGCTGTACTAACTTTAAAACAAGCATACTAACGCTTTAAAAGTACTAACGTAACAAATATTAAAAGAAGCGTACACTTTTATTTTACATATATTTGGACATGTAGGCCTATTAGGTTATATTCTTGCACTCAATGGACTGGAAACTAGATAATGCTAGAAAAGCTGCTGATAATGCATAACATTTGCGGATAATTAACGGTAGAGCAATATCTTATGTTAATAAGCGATTTGGTTTTTAATGTATGACTCCCATAAAAATCGCATCCGTAGGGGATGCCATTGTTATTTCGCGGGCTATGTGACGTCAAAACTCGTAAGGGGTACATAAATCTAGTACGAGTTAACGGGTGTGAAGCAGGTGGGAAGTCACGGGTTTAACGGCCGTTTCAGTGCACTTTCACGGGTAGACGTTTGGGAAAACACAGGTTGCCTGGAACGCAGCATGACACATAAATTCTGCTAAGAAAATATTGTTTTAGTCAATAGACAGATATTATATGATGTCAGACATGAGACGTTCCCAATAAAGTGAAAAACGTGATAATACTTTATGTTCCCCTTTTAATCCAAAACAAATAGCAGCAAATTGAATAATGGGACATATCCTGTGTTCTTATACGGTAGGCTAAGTGACCAGAGAAAAAAACATCCTGTCCTATTTTGTATTCATTTTTAGCCCATCTTTAAATGTGTCATGTTTTGTAAAAGTGCTGAACTTTCCAATCAATCCACCAATCCCTGGGAAAGAACACAATACATGGTTTTGAAATTAAAAGCATGTTGTCATGGAGACTTTATAGCACATATTTTACAGAAGCTATTAGTGAGCTGTAGCAATTTACTCCTTCCCATTCATCCTTATTTGCTCCTAATATGAATGTTTGTAAAAGCTAGAGTAATTCAAGAGGAAATTAAGGTTGGTAAAATTAGGTCAGGGTATTCTAAAGGCAAGTAGCACCGACCAGATAACAACTGTGTCTAACAATCCTTGTTTGATCTTCTATTTGATTTTTTTCTTTACCACAGAATTCAGTAATCTCCTGAGATAATGAAAATGATGGTTAGCAGATGTTGATTATTGTTCCAGTATAATCTCTACTACATCAGACATCTTTATATACATAATGGGCAACAGTCAGGTTCCAGATGTAAAAACTCCATAAGGAAATTATTTTTTAACGATAACTTATAAACCTTTAAAGACAGACCTACTGTAAGCTACGAGGTTGTTCATTGATAGTATTTGCTTCTGTTGAAGATGTCAGCTTGCATTATTTCAACTTTAAACCTGTTCTTCGCGTGTTTTCGACGCTTTGATTATGTTTACAGTGTGCAATATAACATGAGTTCATGTTTCGCGTGTAAAAAAACAGTATTTTTCACACAATTGACTTATCTGTGCACCGCTGTTTCCTCTGTCCTAAAAACCATAGACAGTAAAAGAAATGGACCGAGCTATCCGATTGCCTTCTACGGCGTTAGGTGATGTCAGTATAGGAGCACTCACTTCCTGATGGCTGAGCGAACTGCGCAGGCTCAGACTGAGCTTGACGACATAGATGTGACGTGAGCCTCCTGTCTGACAGCTGTAGGTCTTCTAGTAGTTGTGGAAAGAGAAATCTGAATCCCGTTGTTTAAATATTTTCTCCCGTTGCTTTTGGCTCACTATGGGCTTCTCCCCATTCTTCTCCCTTGACTTTATCAGACTTTATGTCTCCACGTCCCCCCGACTGTCTCATAGACAGTAAAAGATTGCCTGCGAGCGTCTCCTCAGGTCTATACGGTAATTTCTCAACTGTGAGACGGAGTCGCGTTGGTTATGACGCAATCGTTAGCATATTTTTACAAAAACAGCTTCTGCGGGGCGATAGTGTAAGATACAAGGTAATGGAGCCTTTTATGCATTGTCGTGTTTCTTTAGAAATAAACAATGGACAAATGGAGTCTTTAAACGCCTCAGATGTAAAGTTATTCACTGTCAAAGTGACTCAAAAATGAATGGGAGTCAATGGGATGCTAACAGCAGGTGATGGCTTGGTTAGCAATGGCAGCCCCTAGGGGTGGAACGCTTTCTGAGCGCTAGATTACCCCCTTGCTAAAATAGGCCTGATGATTTCCTTGTTTTATGAAGTCCCTCCTTCAGAAACACGTAACGAGTTCTGATTGGGCCAGCGCTTCCCGCGTTGTGATTGGACAGCAGCTTAGCGCACTTTGCCCAGAAAGGTCCCGCCTCTTACCATAACGGGGAGATGCAAGCGCTGAATGCGCTCTTCTCCACGTGGGAGAGCAACAAGACCCCGCCCCCTATTTTGCGTGTTCTTGTGGACTGAGGGTTAGTCAACAAACGGTTCTAGTGACGTCATTACATCCCTGCACTTCCTGCTGTAGTCCAAACCGGCTGTTCGCTGTAGGCTTTAAAAGGGAACATCTGTTAAATAAAATATCTCGCTTGGCATTGAACTTTGAGCTTTATAATTTTACAGGTATTATTTATGCTCTAACAGCAACATTACACACTGACTAAAGTTTGAAAGATGGAATTGTGGAGAACGGGACCTTTAACAGAAGTTCCCCCTTTAACGGTTCTGCTTGGTTCATGACAATTTTTTTTTAAATCCTATTGGAGAAATTAATGGGAAAAATATTTCCGGAACCAACATTGTTGCACTCTAATTGGCTTGCATGCTCAATCATTATTCTATGATGCGCAATGTTTATCTGCAGCCATAGCCTTGTGGACATTATTCCAACATACACAGATCAGGCATAGCATTATGACCACTGACAGATGAAGCAAATAACACTGATTATCTCTTCATCACGGTTAGTGGGTGGGATATATTAGGCAGCAGGTGAATATTTTGTCCTCAAAGTTGATGTGTTAGAAGCAGGAAAAATGGGCATGTGTAAGGATTTAACAAGGGCCAAATTGTGATGGCTAGACGACAGCTGGTCAGAGCATCTCCAAAACTGTAGCTCTTGTGGGGTATTTCGAGGTCTGCAGTGGTCAGTACCTATTAAAAGTGCACCAAGGAAGGAACAGTAGTGAACCGGCGGCGACAGGGTCATGGCTGGTCAAGGCTCATTGATGCACGTGTGAAGCGAAGGTACTGTAGCTCAAATTGCTCCAGAAATTAATAATAGAAAGTTGTCAGAATACACAGTGTATTGCAGCTTGTTGCATATGGAGCTGCATAGCTGCAGACCAGTGTGGCTGCCCTTGCTGACCCCTGTCCACCATCGAAAATGCCAACAGTGGGCATGTGAACATCAGAACCACAGAGCAATGGCAGAAGGTGGCTTGGTCTAATTAGTCATGTTTTGTTTTACATCATGTGGATAGGTGGATGCATGTGCGTCACTTACCTGGAGAACACATGGCACCAGAATGCACGGAAGAAAGCAAGAAGTGTGATACTTCGGCAATGTTCTGCTGGGAAACCTTTGGTCCTGCCATCCATGTGACCAAATTGACATGTACCAAGCTTTGTTGGAGACCATGTACACCCACTGTATTCTCTGGTGGCTATGGGCACTTTCAGCAGGATAATGTGCCCTGCCACAAAGCAAAAATGGTTTAAGAATGGTTTGAGGAGTACAACAATGAGTTTGAGCTGTTGACTTGGCCTCCAAATTCCCCAGATCTCAATCTAATTGATCCTCTGTGGGATATCCTGAAAAAACAAGCCTGATCCATGGAGGCCTCACATCGCAACTTGCAGGACTTAAAGAATCTGCTGCTAACATCTTGGTACGAGATACCACAGCACATCTTCAGGGGTCTGGTGGAGTCCATGCCTCGATGGGTCAAGGCTGTTAATTGGGACCAAACACAATATTAGGAAAATGTTGGCCATATCAGATGAATCAATTGGATTGCAGTCCCTAATGCTTCACTCTTAAAATAAAAATTTAAATGCTGCCATAAAATAACTATTTGGGGTTTCTCAAAGAACCTTTTAGTAAACATTTCCTAAAAGCGTCATGTTTTTCTTTACATTTTTAATTATCTAAAGTGCAAATAAAAGATTCCATTCATGATAGCCTCTTAACTTTCGCCTCTATTTTTGAGCATTTTTTTTAACACAACATACCCAAATAAAAATGTCTGCGGCTCTTCAGACCCCATATTAATAAATCTGGTCTTATTTTTAAACTTTTAATAATTTAAATTTTTTAAACAAAAGTTTTAATATCTCAAAGTAGTATAGGAACAGAGTAAAAGGTAAAGTATAAAGTGACTCTCATTTTTATTTAACTGAAATTCACTAAGGGAAAAATAGATGAGACTTTAATGTTAAAGGTTCCTTCATCATCCATGCCAATAAAGAACCTTTATTTTTAAGAGTGCATTACAAAACTTCTAAAAGCTTTTATGCATTTTACATGGCAAAGAAACTGGTGTCTTTTTTCACTTTGAGTGGTTATGAAGACAATTGTTTTCTGTGTGTGTACCTGACATTCGAGTGGTTACAGAGACAGTTGTTTTCTCTCAGTGTACCTGACATTTGGAAGGGTTTAATGTGGTGTTCCCACACATAATGGTGTCAGTTCTTAGAACAGAGGATGTAAACAGGTTGTAGGGGAAGAGGGATTGGGGATGTTATTGTGCCTCCTCCTCTCTCGCATGTTCATCAGGAAGGGAAGGGAAGACATCAGTCAGAATATGCAATGTGCAATTTGTTTTAGGACACAGCCTGTGGCTGCGTACTCACAGAGATGGAAAAAAGTCACTCCTTGATGCTAGAACATGATTAAATTAGTAATATAGCAGATTAAAATGTAATATGAATCTACATGGCCCCAAGGATTGTTGATTGATTTTCCTGTATTGTTCTACAGGGAAATGGATGTGTTAAATGAATATTATAGTTTAAGTTAAGCTCAATTGACAGCAATTGTGCCATAACGTACCTCATTTGCTTTTAAAAAAGCAAAAATTAAGGTTATGGTGAAGCATTTACAGTGGAAGTAAATGGGGCCAATTTTGGAGGACTTTTAAAATGTTATATTTATAATAATTATTTTGCCAACATTAGTGAATTATTATTAGACGTAAAACTGCTCATGTCATCGTTATTACATGAATTTATGGCATTATATGTTGTAATGGCAACTTTGAAAGGTGTATTTTACTGTTTACAGATTGTAAACCCCATCCAAGTACCTCACTGGATCGTTGTGGTTTGCTATTATTACAATCTCATGTGAGTGACTGGTTGATCCCACCCTCATGCCGAAAAACACGTCATTAGAGAAGAGATGAGATGTCGCTGCAAGAGGGAAGAAAATTTATTATTAAGCGATTATTCTCCCAAAAATGAAAATTCTGTCATCATTTAGTCCCCCTTGTTCCAAACCTGTATAAATACCAAGCATGTCTTGGCAGCCACTGACTACCATGGGGGAAAATACAGGTCAATGGGTGCCAAGATCTGTTAGTTACATTCTTCCAAATATCTTCCTTTGTGTTCAGTAGAACAAAGAAATGTAAATAGGTTTGGAACAACTTGAGGGTGACTTATTTAATTTTTGGGTGAACATTCCCTTTTAGTAAAAAAAAAATATATATATATATATATATATATATATATGGATATATCATTTTTAATAAATACATAAATATTGCATTAAAATTGTGAATTTTGTTTTTGTGGTGACATGGGTAGACTATCGAAATGCCACAAATACTGTCGAATGACCCAACTCTCTCCTTTACTGGAATATTCCTAAAGGTTTGTAAGCAGTAAGGAATGTGCGGCAGCATAAACATATTTATCATCTTGTACAACACAGTCCTGTTTCTTACCAACACAGTTTTCACTGATGGCCAGGATGTGTATGTTTATTGACATAGTGTACACTGTTTTTCTACGGTGATCTCGTTCCATCTTAGAAGCTCACAAGTTCAACTGGACTATACCCAAACCTAGATTTTCTCATCCCCACCAAAATTTTCCCTAGGTCTTGGACAACATGTTTAACATAACTAATACAGTTGCTATTACCTTCTCAATGAGTGTGAAATTAGGCCTTACATTCAGTAAGCTCAAATAATACACTACAAACAATTTTCTGAAAAAAACAAACATTTGACTTATAGGAACCTACAACATGAACCGCTGGCAAATGTCAGCATTTTTATACACACAAATTTGATATTGCATTTTTTCACCATTTGACAAAATCCTGCATTATTAATGCACAATGATATGAGTATTGTCCTAATATGTAGGTTTTCCTAATAGCTGTTGCCAATGCATAATTAGAGATATCAATGCAAGAGAGTGAGGCTGAGAATGCAAGCCAGTCTGTCTAAAACATTTAAGAGTATTTTCCATTATCACAAAATAAACCTTGACAGGGTAATCAGGACACTGACTTTTTTTGTGTGATTATGACTGGCTATACATTATCTTGCTTACCAAATACAAAATTTACATGAAATATTGATTTGAGCTGAATTTATTTTATTATGTGAGAGTAAAGTGATCGCAAAGCGTGCAGTATCACAAAATTAAATCAATCAAGTTGACTGAGTTCAGTACTCTTTGTACTTAACACATTAAATTACAGTTTATGGAGGTTCTAGATTAAACTTGCATTTGAAGTAGCCAAATATGGGAATTATATATCATATGCAAACATAAACAGTTTTTAATGCTATGCATATAGATTCATGTCTATGCATTCTCTAGAAAATAATGTTTTTTGTTTTTATAATATGCAAAGTGCACTTTAATGTTTAGAGCGCGCGTGCTAAAACTCTCGGTCCGCGGTTCCAGTCCATATTTCCCCTGTGCTCGAGCTGCCTCTCTGGCAGGTCTTGTTTACTGGCGCAAAGACAGGAAAGGGGATCCTCGAAGCGAGAGGATAAGTCTATGCACTAGCTACAACCAGCGTGGGGACAAAATAAATACACACATGTGTTTCGTGCGTTTTTATCCTCTTTTTCTCCGCGAGCGTTAAAGACTAGCAAGCGACCTCTGCGGAACCTGCTTGACTTCGTTGTATTGATCTCGCTCGCCAGCAAAGCGACTGCATGTGGAACATTTTGGCTCGAAGCGTCTCGGTAATCTCAACGGCTGCAGTGTCTTTAACATACGCCCAGTCTGTCCGTTTACAGGCTACAGTAAGCAGTAGTACGGAGAAAATAATGCAAGTAGTCCGATGACCCGTAAACGCACTACGGCGAAAGCTCGCTGTCAGAAGGGACTTGGAAAAAGTACACTTTGAAATCTGCACATCACGAATACTAGAAATCTTAAGCATTTCACGAGATAACTATCTGCAACTCATAAGCACGTAAACCATTTATTATAACTACAAGGTCTTCCTTTAAAAAAAGAAATCGCAACAAAGGCAACAACAACAAAAGTATCGTTGCTGCAGATGCTCGATTGATTATTTTGGCCTGCGCTCTGTGTGCACAGCGATTCCTCTCCGCGCTTTGCCAGTTGTTTCCCCTTTTTTTGGGGCAATCTGCGCAAGTGCTGGACGAAATATGCAATGAATCGGCTGCTCGTCGTAGACGATGTCGCCCGCATGCTTTATTTGTGAGGATTGTTTTACAGTGAATGAAAGTCGCAGCACGCGCTGTCATTAGCTTAGCGCTCGTGCGCGTGTTCATATCTGCGTCCGTGAGTGCGCGCTCGGAGCAGCAGCGCGAGCGGATTGAACACGTTGAACTTTCCTCTCCGCCCATTTTTTTCTGAGGGGGGTGACAGAGGTCTTTTTTTCTTTTCTTTTTTAATTTTCATCTTCCAAAACAACACCGGACTATTAAAACAGATTACTACCCACACGAAGACGTATTCGGAGGGGATTTTCGATCAGATTTTCGGCTTCCCCGGGGTCAAAATGCGGCTGCGGACTTTGATTGTTTTGGTTGCGTCTGTCTACACTGTTTGCCACTGTCAACAAACAAATGGAGAAAGTAAGTGTAACTTAATGGTTTTTCTTTTTTTCTTTTACATAAACACGGATTTTATGTTCTAGGAGTCTTGTCTTTTTACATGTTATTCTAAAAACGTTATCGACCACTCTATTGGAAAGGGGGATCGTAGTTCTTGACCACTGTGACACATTTGGTAAAACAGCTAGACAGAAGGACATTGCAGGGCAAGGGACGAATAAATCAAATATTGCGTCGTTTTCATTTCGATTGATCATTTTAGACTGGCTTTAATGACGCTATCGATTATACGGAATGCGTGCCTTGAGCCTAGAGCCAGATTATCGATCGTTTGAGGACAGCATTGATCTATTCGTAGCTCGAACTGCTAGTAAGGCTTGGAAATGGTTTTCAAGTTCAGCCAGGCCCCTGTTTCATGCAGCCATTTGCAGCGTTGACAGAGTTGCAAGAGGATTTTAAATCCTAATCAGATCAGCCGAGACCTATAGGGCTGTCTTTTTTATTTATTGTTAAAAGAAATCACGAAACCTTACTGGAGGTCTGTGATCCGATCTTTACGAGTTTGGAAATGCATTACTTTGACAGAAAGTTAGTACTAGAGCTCTCAGAAATGTCTTTTTAAAATGTTGCTTTTCTTCACAATAAAGCTATTGTAGATGTAACCAGGGCACAAATTGTATAGCAATCTAGTCAGAAATGTTCTGTAAACACCTGATGTAGTCACTGCGGAACATCTAATCAATAAGTCTTGCCACTTATTTTGTCAACTCAACGCAAGATTATTGTACTATCTGTATGCCTGATAATTACTATTTGTACTGTGTTTGCTCGGTATTTAATATAGTTTAATACATATTTAAATGCTTAATAATACATGTTTAAATATAACTTTCTAATAAACTTTTATATCAATAATTTATATAAAAGACCAACAATGCATTACTAAATGCAAAATGCATTATTAAATGTGTTTAGTATACATTACTAAACACATGCCATATACATGCTGGTAATTGGTTTTAATCAGACAATGATCAAAATTGTTGTGTAATTAAGCACCACTTGTTTTTGTTTTTTTGAGCTCTTGGAGTATTTCCTGCAACAGCTAAATAAATATAAGCATGCTTTTGACACACTTGGCTTTGTTCAGCTCCAAACAAAACACGGGCTTGTCTTCAGTTCACGTAACAAATGAGTTTTAACAAAAATTTTTGGGGGAAGTTAAAAAATACAGTAGTATTTTTGGCATGTTTTTTTTTGTTTTGTTTTGTAAAAATGAAATGAAATACTCATTTGCATGCTATCATAATGAGAATCTAAGATAATTTTAGATGTTATTTGTTGATTTGTGAGCAGTATTAAACCCCAAGCACATTTTTTCTTATCTTGTTGCTCTGTGGATTTCTAAATATAGCCTTGGTTTGGATGAAATTTATGCATTCAAAGTTCTGCCAGTTTCCATTTTGGGACTCTGTTCCATGTGCCTGACGGTTAGACTACTGTATGTCAGTAGTACGTGTAGAAACTATGCTAGGTTTTAGGTTAAGGTCTACAGAAGTTTGAAAAGCTAATAACGAACACAGCGTGGAAACAGACGGTTGGTCCTCTCCTCTCTGTCTGTAATAATCTGATGTGGCTTCAGCCTTATTACACAGATCTCTTTCAGAATATATACTGTTAGAGTACTGATTTTAAATCCAGTTTATATAAAATGTTGCTTGGCTAAATTTTCTTTGTCAATAAAATCTGTAAGATGTACATGCCCGGTCTCATTCTCAGTTAATGTGAAAGGAACATATTTAAAGTGCTTTGTGTCTTGCGGCCACAACACAGATTTCATAGTAGGTAAGTTAACACCTGATGGTGCATTCCTTTTTATTAAAACTGAAAAAAAAAAATATTGAGTAATATCGTGAAACCAGTTTGTGCGGGATTTAAGGGCAGATTGAAAATAAACAAGTTGTGTAATTGTTGGCCCCCCTTCTTGTTCCTCTCAGGCTTGTAGTGAACCACTGTAGGGAAGAGTGAAACTATTTTGGGGCCTCAGTTCAGCCCTGTCAGGACTGAAAATCTGCTAAGAGCCCAGCTCTTCTTGTACATTTATAAATGCGTAGTTAAACATCTAACTTTACATATAGTGAAGTTAAACATTTTGAGACCACTATTTTGCAATTTTCTGATTTAAAAAGTTTTTTTTTTTCTCATTACAAATGATAAACTATGAATAAAAAAAGTTATTAACAATAATGTTTTTGGTTTGACGACTTTTTTGCTGTTATGACAGCGGCACACAAACTGCGTGAATTCCCCAAATAAAACCTGTCGATGATCATGTTTTGATGTTTTTCAGCTTGATCTGAGAGTGATTCAAAGAGCGTACTTAAATGGAAATGTCTGACCTTCTACAAATTTCCTTATTTGATTATTGACTTTGAAGTAATAATTTAAATGTTTTATTTAGTTTGACAGTTTATTTATTAAAAAAAAATCAAAATACTTTTTAATTTAGATTTTGAATCATAGATTTGACTGTATTATTTGTGTATTTAGCATTTTTCATTCTCATTTTCAATCTGAAGGGAGTCAAACAAATGCTAAATAAAAATAAATTAGTGTATAAATTCATTTATATTTGACAAATGCTGTCTGAAAGTCTAGTTTTACTGTCTTCCTGCTAGTCAGTCAGTTTGTCTGTATAAGTTTTTATTTGAGCAAACTAATAGTACAGCTGTCACTCTTAACATTCTTCTGTCAGTCTTGTGTCTTTACAGACACGGACAGCATATGACAACATAATTTATGCCTCTGCAAACTAGAATTCGAAACTCTTTGACACTAACACCTGCCTGGTTACATTGCTAATATCCAAAACAGGTCCTGTAATTTTGTAATTGCTATGTTCAGCTCTGTGAAGTCCTGGCTGACATGACATGTCCACTTAAGCTGTGAGAAATCATTGCAAATGTATTTGCTACACCCTGTAGCCACATCACTCCATGTGTTCTCAGATCCTGCGTCTCATTGCGTTTCCTGATTGAGTACACATTGTCAGTTTCTATTATGATCCCCCTTGTGATCACCTCATTCATTCCGTGAGAGCGACGTAACTTTCACCTTAAGAGGTGTTATTTGTTCTGTTTTGAAGTATGTCGCACAGTTTTTTGCTATATCATCGGGAGTGGTTTATGAATATTTGTAACAATAAGTTTGATTGTGTCACATCCATTTAATCTTGTTTGCGTTCAGGGGTTACATTCATTAAGCCTCATTAATACTTTTCTAAAGCACATTTGTAGGTCATTTGATGTCAAAATGTTTCGCATATCAAATTTAAGGTAAATTCCCAACCTTTGAGCTATTGTAATTTCACATGCAGCTTGTTTCATGCAAGTTTTAAAATAGATTCAGATAGTTTCAGACTTCAGATAGTTGAAAACCTTTTCCGCTCAAGGTAATTCTTGAGCAACAACTGTTTGACCCAGTTTTTCTCCTGATTTCAAGTGTACGGGCAGAAACACAGTTTTAGAGGTGGAAACTCTCCCAGTAACATTGTTCTTCTCACCCAGTTTGAGGACACCACAGCAGCTGGTGTGCAGGTGCATCTTTAAATCATCCCATGTCTAGACTCTCCTCTCCTCTTGGTATTGGTTGCCCAATATAATTCGGTGCTAAATTTGTTTTCTGTAACCTTTGTTGCAGTATTTTCTCACAGGAGCATGGTGGTGGTATAGTGTCAGGGTGGTGGTATAGTGTCACTTTTATGCCCCCAACTTTTACACAAATATTGCCTAAATATGCTTTAAAATATAAAAAAGATAAGGATTTTGTAGTTTAGCTTGATCCACAAAGCGTGACATGAGAAAATCTATCACTGTTACAGTAATAATGAGAAGAATATGGTTGCTTGATATTATTTTTCATTCTTCGAGGTAAAATGTACATTTATGTGTAAGTTACTTTCTTAAAAATCCCCATTGTTCAATGATATTTCAGTTTAATGGGTAAAACCAAGAAGCAGATGAATAAACCAGTGAAACCTCAAAGAGGAAGTGGGACAAGAGGTGTGTGGACACGCCCAATTTGAAGACTTCTGCTTTTATATGGTCAAACAGTTCCTTGTGTCCCGATTTAAATGTTTGCCATTTTTTGTCTTGTTTCAGAGGAAAGTGAATGCTTTGTGTTGTTTGGCCTTTTGCCGCATTTCGTTTTTTAAATTTTTTTATTCAAGAACATTTGCATTATAAATCTTTTGACACAAGATTTATTTTGATCTCTTAATGGTGCCTGCTAAGGCAAACACACTTATGCAGATTGAATGCAGATTTCAATCAATATGTCAGGTCTGAATATACTTTCAGGTCTGTAACAAAGCAGACTAGCTTTTCCGTTTGAGCGCTGGCATAAATCACTACCTCAATTAAGTGCCTTTTCTTCTTTAAATATTTTCTTTTGTTCCCGTTAAAACATATTTTAAACCTGAACTTTCATTTAAGGTTAACTTTAAACTTGTTAAAAGTTATGATCTATGTGTTTATCTTTTAAAATTAAAACTACTTTTACTTCTGGTGTTATTTTAAATGTTAATTGTTTATATAAAAAGTGTTCTTTATTTCTTGTTGCTTTGAAAATATATTTGTAAAATATATAAATAAATATTCTGTCTTTAAAACAAATTAATTTTACTGTACCATGCATAGGTGTTTGTGATTTTTTTTTTTTTTTCTTCTTTTTTTTTTCTTTCTTCCAGTTAAACTTGTAAGTTGCATTACTCACCATTGGATGTTCAGCATTTAAGCTTAGATAGGCTGTCATTCAATGATTCACTGCATAAAATGACTGCACAGTCAACCAGGACCCGTCTCACCTCACTCTGCTGCCCTTCCTTGCATGTGCTTCAACGCTACTCTTTTCAAGTGCCAGGCACCCCATTTGTACATAGCGTATTAGGAGTGTGGTGCTAAAAATAAGTGTAAGTGTAGAGGTATTGCACATTGTGTGTGTGTGTGTGTGTGTGTGTGTGTGGGAGAGATAGAGAGAGAGAGAGAGCGAGAGGACAGACATGTCAGTAGGGTTATACTACGCGTTTCAGCTTCCTCGTGCTCACAAAACTTCCGGACTGCCATATTTATGAATCCCTGCGGTGGGGCCACTGTTATAAGTAGTGTAAACAAGTAGCCAGCACAAGGTATTTTTGACCTTTCCAATGCCTCATGCTTTGACTGCCTGGTGTTTGAAAGGTCTCCGTTATGCCGACCGCGCATGCATCGGAGTTCATGTATGCGTGTAATTCATGTAAACCATTGTGAAATCTTTAAAGTCCTGAGCAGTACGTGAGGTGGGTATGTGAACAAAAAGTTTTGTCGTTCATTCAATTCGACCCCACCTTAAAATCGAGCAGGTATTTTAACAGTCAAAATTGTGTATAAGGTCAAAATACACAACATCAATCAAAAAACCTAATTTTTTGTGGTCAAATCTGACTGTATTCACACATGCAGTGGGCATATATACATGCTTAGCAAATTGCTCAACATTACTGCCATTCTTAACAATGTACCTTTTGTAAAAGTGGGGATTTAGCAGACTGCATTCAGTTTGATTTAAGTCTCAAATTCTTTTAAAGCATACCCTCTGCGAGTTCTTGTTTTTAATGTTAATAGTATATTATGAGCAATAATGCATTTTTTCCCCAAATATCCACTTGATAAAATTGAAAAATTGACTGAAAAATTGACATTTGATTTTATACAATACTTCAACAAACAAGTCATTAAGTGATGTACATTTTAAACACAGTATTGTTAGTTCTGTCTGAATTTATAGTTCCAACAAAGGTTATAGCAGACCTGCAGCAGTGTTTGTGAACAAATTGTGAAAATCAGTGATTTAATGACCAATTCATAAATACAGCCACTTGCTTGTTACTGACATTGACTTACCGCTACATACTGGAAGTTTAAGTTGGATATTTAAAAGTCTTTGTTTTTACCATTGCATATATTTCTCTATTTAACATTTTTTAAATTAAAAACATTTAAAAAATAAAATAATGCACTGAACAAAAAACTATTCAAGAGGGCAAATATTGTCCCTTAATGGACAGGGTGTGACTGCAGTTTGTGAACGAGAGGGGAACAAGAGGGGTACCGATACGCTGAAGCATGTTGAATGCCTCAGGGTGTACACCACTCTAAAAAGTTTGGGAACCACTGCCTCAGTTTTTTAATTCACCTGTAAAGCATCTCTAGCTGTACAGCTCATGCACTAGTAAAGCAGCACTGGAATGTGAAAAGCTGCAGGAAGAGCTTTTATTATCTTCATTAACCGTGTTATGCCATATGGAAGGCATCAGCTCAAAGAGAACTGAACTGAACAGTGCGACAGAAAACTTCATGTAGTTCTAATAATTTATGGTTTTGTATATGATCTCCTTTATTGGTTTCTATAGAATAAATGTTTGCATTCTTATTATGTGATTGTTACAGTATATAATCCTGTTAAATTAAAGGCCATCATCTGTAAGCAACTTTTGCTGTAGATTTTCATTGAACCAGTAAACATTTTGCTGTCTTTTTTGTCATTGCAGTTTGCTCAAGCAAAGACATCAGAAATAACGTGACCAACCTGCGTGTGCTGGAGAACTGCACGGTGATCGAAGGCCACTTAAAGATCCTGCTCATGTTCACGACCAAACCGGAGGATTTCCGTGGTCTGAGTTACCCCAAGCTGACGGTAGTGACGGACTACCTGCTCCTGTTCCGTGTCTATGGCCTGGAGAGCCTCAGCGACCTGTTTCCCAACCTCACGGTGGTGCGAGGCAATAATCTCTTCTTCAACTATGCACTTGTGCTGTTTGAGATGCTGCAGCTGAAAGAGATCGGCCTTCACAGTCTGATGAATATCACCCGTGGGGCCGTTCGCGTGGAGAAGAACCCCGACCTCTGCTACCTCTCCACCCTCGACTGGTCCATGATCCTTGACTCGGTGGAAGACAACTACATTATGGCCAATAAGAATGATCGAGAATGTGGAGACGTCTGCCCCGGCACTGTTCTGGGCAAAACCACCTGCCCCGTTACCACCATCAACGGGGACTTCCACGAGCGCTGCTGGAACCAGAAGCATTGCCAGAGAAGTATGTAACCTTAAGTACTTCTTTTTAATTAATTTCTGTGCTTTTAAACTATCACTCAGAATGTATTTACCCTCAAGAACCCACTCGTTTTTTCCTCCCCCCTCATCAGCAGATAGTGGTTTCAAATCTTCGTTTTCACTGTCACATAAGGGTAAAAATATTTACATAGCCATAGAGTCTTGAGATGTTTCGAGAAGTGTGAGGAAAGTTGTCTGGCCTGTGTGTGTGTCAGACTGTGTTGGCAGTACATTCACTGGTTTCTTTCAGCAATAGTGACGGCCAACACCAACCATGCTGGAAGCAACAAGTCAGGTGATCGGCTGTAGTTAAGTAAGCCAAGTTTCTGTGTCAAAGCATGAACCGTGTTCCAGATTATGACGCAACTGCCCTGTTTGTGCAGTAGTTCGGGGTGTGGGTGGTGCTTTGTGTAGCTGTTTGTGTTTTTTTATCTGACAGGATCAGCTGGAGTGGCCAGTCACACATTATAATCTAGACACTGCGATGAGGCTGTCTGCAAGAGTTTGGTTCATCCATTCAATTCAGAGTGCCGAAGAGCTTGAATTTGAACATACGGAAGAACTTTGCATATTGGTGCGGTGCAAAGCCCTTGAGCATTCACAATTACGCAACACATGGGACACATCATGTAACTGTTCTTTGGACCAGCTGTATGGTGTCATGTGTGTCTGAAGGCATGATCCAGTTCTGTTTGGCAATGTTCTTTCCGCAGCCCCATTTTAAAAAGAGAAGATTCTCTCTCCCTGTGTTTGCTTAGGCAGATGTGAGCAATTTGTTTTCAGGCAAAAATGTCTTTGTCTTGCATTGAAAAGAGTCATATTATTTAGTGACCAAAAAAGATAAATACAGGTGGGCTCTATTGACTTGGCAGTCATTCAAACACACAGCATGATGCTAAGTCCATTCCAGTGTAATTCTATTAATTGCTATTAATTTACACAGCAAATATATACTACTGTTGAAAAGACATGGGTTAAAAAACCCTAATGTTTGAATGGTAGTGTATAAACTCCTCAACTTTTCAATAACAGACAGCTTATTTTCGTAACTGCTTTTTATTCTGTTTAGTGGAGTTGAGGGACAGACTGCCTGGAGGTGATTAATGCAGCAGGAAGGATTGGCTGAAGTCCTTGTTAAGTACTTCGATAAAATCCTTGTTCGGGCTGCTTTGACTCCTCTCGTCTGCTGAGTTGCAGTTGGACAGTAGGGGATAGCCAAAGGTTTTTGGCCAAAGGCAGAGATTAAAAAAAGCATTATCTAATGATAGAATCAGTCCTGGCCTACTGCTTGGTTAGTGGTGAAGGACTTGTGGTTAGGAGTCCAATATTGCTGAGAGTGTGCAGCAACTTCTAAAACCACAGAGCACTGAAGAGCAAAATGATATTGGAAGATGAATGTTGTTTTCAAACAGTTTTGATTTGTGTATGTTGTACAGACCTCATAGTGTTTGTTGTGTGTACCACAGGAATTATGTTCTTCATCTATAATGGATTGGATTAGGAAGGTGGTGAATCAGTAAAGTCCGATTTTGGATTTTGTTTTGTGGATTTTGCTGCAAACAGCTGAATGTTTAAAGTTTTACTGCAGCTTTATGGGAGTTTTTCTGCCATTTGGCTCTTGACCTTGAAGATAATTCTGAAAATAAGTTTTGTCTTTTTTTCGTCATCCATGTTGTTGCAGTGCCATCAGCAATTACATTATATATTTTTCCCTTTGACATATACATTTTAACCTAAAATCTTGGGGGGAAAACACAGTTTACAGTGTCTTGGCGACATAATGCCAGATAAACTGAGCCACTAACATAAGTTGATCCGATCACAGATATGTCTCTTGGGACAGCTATGTGTTTATAGCTGCATACATCACTTACTATATACTTTAAATATATTGTTGCATAAAAAGGCACATAAAGACACACTGCTGCTTTCAAGTAAATTTGTATGTAGAACTTTTTTGTACATTAAAATGCAGGCACAATGTTTATAGATTTTTAATCAAGCATTTGTATTAATTGAATTTATCCATTGTACACAGAAGTAACTATTTTCTGTTAATGTGCAAGATTTACGATTCATTAGCGACTATAGGTAACTAGAAAAATATCAAAGTGCAGTAAACGGTAAAACTATTTGTGCTACAAACCAGTGTGTTTTACGAATATGATAATATACAGTGAGGAAAATAAGTATTTAAACACCCTGCTATTTTGCAAGTTCTCGCACTTGGAAATCATGGAGGGGTCTGAAATTGTCATCGTAGATGCATGTCCACTGTGAGAGACATAATCTTAATTTAAAAATTCCAGAAAACGCAATATATGATTTTTTTAAAACTATTTATTTGAATGATACAGCTGCAAATGATAAAGCTTTCCTATAGCTCAATCAGTAGAGCATGGCAATAGCAACGCCAACGTTATGGGTTCGATTCCCAGGGAAAGCAAGAATTGGCAAAAACAAGTGTACCTTGAATGCAATGTAAGTCGCTTTGGATAAAAGCGGCTGCCAAATGCGTAAATGTAAATGCAAATAAGTATTTGAACACCTGTCTATCAGCTAGAATTCTGACCCTGTCCCTGTCCACACAAGCACGGTTTTAAAAAAAATTCTGTCCACACGAGAACGCAAAACTACGCTATGATTGGCTGCCTGATTTCCATATGGGTCCCATTCACTGCACCGATGCACATTGCACTGACTGAGGGATGCCATGGGCTCAAGTGAAACACTTCCTACAGGTTCCTTTGCTTTGGACTCAGTGACAGGTAACTGTATACACAGGTACAGGGCCGAAGTGGACTGTAATAGCTTTACACACTTGCTTTACTATTTTGTATTATTGCATTCTGGCGCCTTTGTTTTGCAATACAATGAAATAACTGAACATGTATCTATATACGTGTGATAAGCGCTGTTAGTGGAGTCCACCGCATAGAATCGACTCACGTAAATCAAAAGGAGATGTGGAAAATCTGATATCAAACAAAGGAAAGAACGGCGCGCACTTCAATTTAAAAAGCCGAAATCTCCGGTTTCACCATCTACACGACAACGCTGTAACCGGAGTTTCTAAAAATCTTCACCCTGGCCGGAGTTTTCAAAAAAGTCCGGTTTTAGTAACCGGATACAGCGTTTGCGTGTGGACGAACAGCCAAACCGCGTAGAAAAAGCTGCGGTTTTGAAAATACCCGTGTTTGTGTGGACAGGGCCTTAGTCTGCCTTTAAAATGTCTACCTCCACTCCATTTATTATCCTAAATTAGATGCACCTGTTTGAGGTCGTTAGCTGCATAAAGACAATTGTCCACCCCATACAATCAGTAAGAATCCAACTACTCACATGGCCAAGACCAAAGAGCTGTCCAAAGACACTAGGGACAAAATTGTACACCTCCACAAGGCTGGAAAGAGCTACGGGGAAATTGCCAAGCAGCTTGGTGAAAACAGGTCCGCTGTTGAGCAATCATTAGAAATTGGAAAGAAGCTAAACATGACTGTCAATCTCTCTCGGACCGGGGCTCCATGCAAGATCTCACCTCGTAGGGTCTCGACATGCACCTACGATGACAATTTCAGACCCCTCATGATTTCAAAGTGGGAGAATTTGCAAAATAGCAGGGTGTTCAAATACTTATTTTCCTCACTGTATACAGCTAAACTGGAAAGACACCGGAAGCCTCACACATTCAAGCTAAAAATGCCAAATACATTAATTAATTTCAGAGGAAGGTTTTATACAAAACAAATGATCTTTCACAGCAATAATTTGCGTATTGTTCCATCACTGCATAAAGCATATTGAAAATGATTTTTTTAGGTCTGTATATATGCAGGATTTTCCTTATTTTGCTTGTTTAAAAACTGCATGTAACTGGCTAAATTTAAAATACCTTTATTTTTGCTTTATTTAGATTTTTTCATTCCGAAAGTGGTTTGATTAATTACTTCCTTTAAGAGGCTTAATTAATTGTTTATTTTATAAAATGTTCATTCTGCATTTTATTTATTCATGCAATTTATTCATGTTAGCATTATCCAAAGCTGCATGATGGCTTCTTCACAACGTATCAGTTTGACAATAATAGTGTTAATCCCTGTGGGATTAAATGGTTAGTAAAGTAAATTTTCCTTGCTCATTAATCCCTCTATGTGAAGGATCTTACACGTACTGTCTCTCCCCCCTTCCCCCATTCTTTATTATTTGCTGAGGTCCCTCTGTCCCATATGCCTCTTTGCATAATATTGAATCACATTAAGAGCTTTTGTCTTACACACATAGTCAGCTGCTGGATTTCAACAGGGATCCAAGCATGTCCCTCGCCCTCAATCCTGATCCACGTGGAGGGAGTTGCAGAATGGCATTGCTTAATTCTGTTTGTAGGTGATCAGCGGCGAGTGGTCGACTGCACCCTTTTCTTGTGTCTGATCCAGAGAAAGAGGAAAGTTACTGAGGAGAGCCAGATCAGCACGCCTTGTGCACAGCTGCCTCTAAAAGAGGAGGAGGACAGAAAGAGATAGTGAGAAAAAAGATCCTGTGGTAACTGCATGGGATGTGCTGCCAAAGTCTCTTTTGCAGATTTCCGCGGTTTTGTTGGCAGCCGTACAAAAGCGGTTTTGTTTCATATTTGGAATACTTTTGGAAGTGTTGGCACTGTTTTTTTCCTGAGCAGCTTTGCTCAACGTTGGCTGTTGGAAGCAGTAAAACAGATTTAAGTCCATCACTGTTTAGGAATTAATCAAGTCTGATGGCAGATCATGCCCTTTTTTGAATAAATGTCTTATGCTCACTTATATCAACCAATTGCACTAAACCTCATAACGTAGCCTCATTGTGCATCATTGTGTTTGCCCTGTTAGGAGGTTTAAACAGGCAAATAATAAGTGGCTTTCGTACCGGATAGTATTAGGAACTCAGTTATAGGAACTAGCCACAGTCCCCCGAAAACAAAATCTTCCAGCCATTTTCCTTGTTGCATTTACACCACCATTGACGTAAGCCGGCTGACAGCAACATCATAAAGATTACTACATAATCTCCTATGACAATTTGCAGTGCTACTTTTTCCATGTGTAAACTGTTTACACAGCTGTTGTTGGAACTATGAAAATATTCCTCATGTGTGAAAGCAACTATAGAGTAAACTGGAACCATTAAAGAACGATAATGTACCTGAATGCTTTACTAAAGATGTTTGTGTAATTGTGTTCAGTGCAAATGGGAAGAACATTGGTGATTTGAGAACAGTTTCAGGCTGTTCTTCACACCTGTGAAGTTCGCTGTCAGTGTGAAGTCCATGTTTTGTGTTAGATCTGTTAGGGGAGCGCCGAGGCTTCTGTTCAGGCTGTCAGCCAGTGCTGAATATGCTGGGCTTCCCCCGGCACTGAATATTTTACACACATTTTAAAATGATCTTCGTTATCTGTCCTCAGAGGGGATTAGAAACACAGCTGGGATGGAGAAACATTAGTTTGACTGAGAGAATAGAAGCACTACATGTAGCTAAATGTTTAAGTTTTGTGGCTTAACATTTATATCCCCAATGACAGATTGAATTTGACTTAGAGAACTGGCTCATATTTGATTAGCTAGTACATTGTTTCTTTTTTTAATTATTGAAATAATGAGCTTTGTGTAGCAACTTGTATCCGATTTGAAAGGCTCAGTCTGAGTCATATAGTCCGACTGCTTATGCACCCGCGGCAATGTGGAGGAAACTACTTTGAAACTGTAGCTTCCCAAGCAACAAGCTACACATAATTTAAAGTCGTTAAAAGTTTGTCTACCCTTTTAAAATGTAGTTTACGACACTACAAGCTACTAACAAACCTACAAGCTCAAAATAGCTCACTGGATGCTACTTAAGGGAACGTTAATTTAGGAAACAATGTTAAAGTACACTGTAGGTGAAAAGTTTGGAAGTGGTAAAAATGTTTTAATGTTTTTGAAATAAGTCTCTTATGCTTAAACAAGGCTGCATGTATTTGATTTGAAAATACAGTTAAAACTTTAATATTGAGAAATATTAATCATTTTTCTTTTTTTTCCACCAATTTAATGTTTTAAAAATGTATTTTATTTTTGTGATGCAAATCTGAATTTTTTAGCATCCATTTATCAATTCTTCAGTGTCACAGGACCCTTAGATATCATTCTAACATGCTGATTTGCTGCTCAAAAAATGCCAAATAAATGTTTTATCAATGTTGATAATAGTTGGGCTTTTGCAAAAAAATGTTATACCTTTTTCAGGATTCTCAAATGAGTAGAAAGTTCAAAAGAGAAGCATTTATTTTAAATAGAAATCTTCTGTAACGTTCTAAAAGTCTTCAAGTTTGTCACTTTTGGTCAATTAAGGCAGTCTTGCTGATTTAAAAGTATTAATTTCTCCCGAAATATCTTACTGAGCCCAAAGTTTTAAACAGTAGTGTTGCTAGTGTATGTAAGTAAAGCCAAGGTATACCCTCTGACAGACATATTATTGAGTATGAAAAAATCATTATACATAGGAATTGGAACTGGAAATTGTTACACTAATTTCCCTTGCAATTATGCCTTAACAATATTTTGTTTTATTTGCTCATTTATTTGTATTTTATAGGTAATATCTCTAATATAAATATTTTTTTAATTGCAAAGAAGTGATGCACAGAGAAATAACATCAACATCAAGGGTGCATCAATTTTTGTTCAAGATCTTGTATTAATGCTAGAGTCCAGCACTCTGTAAAGTTTCCACCAGCACATCCCAAAGTGTTTTCAATGAATTTAACGTCTAAACTCAGATGTGACAATTCATAAGTGAAAATAATTCTTCATGCTCCCTCCCAACCATTATTTCACAGTATGAGCCGGATGAATCTTGACATTGTCATCCTAGAATTTGGCCAAAATGTCTTCCTTCATGGTTGTTTAAGAAATTAAAAGCTAAACACTCCATCAATTAGGGTTGGAAGTAGGGTTGTGCCGATAGACGATAGTATCGTGTATCGACGATAGGCAGAGAGATCGCCGAAAGCTGAAGCTGTTGGCGATTTCAAGGCGATATTTGGCTCGTTCCCCATGAATATAATAAATAAATAAAAAGTATTATTAAATGAAAATATTATGATCATAGTTATTATTATTATTATCATCATCATTACATTAATTGTACTTATTCTGCTTAGCCTTACTATTCACATCAACATCAAAGCGTGTGGTGTTGCACTCACAGGCTACGTGCCGCATATATACTGCGAGTGCAACACCACACGCTTTTAAAATGTAAAAATGAGTTACTCTTAAAAATGTTTTTTTAAAGACGAAAAAACTACATAGTTTCAGAATTTAATTGCAAGGTGATCAACCTAGCGGCCCTATTCACAAATTCACATAAGCCACGGCGAAAACGGCATCATCATCATCATCATCATCAGGCTAAAGCATTTTTTTTTCATAAATGTACATTTATTTTATACTTATAATAATACAATAACAAATTGCTATATTATAATTATAGGCTATAGCCTATACATTTGAACAGAGCAATCAGTCAAAAAGTAAAAGCAGCTTTATTTCAAACGACTTAACGACGGAACAACAATGAACAAAAAAATATTGCACTGGCCGTTAAGCTAAGATTTCTTGTTAAAGTGCAGTGAAATACTTAAATGTCAGCAGACAATGTATTTTCTAATAATGTGTTTTAGCCCTTGCCCGCTGTATGGGCTACAGAAATAAATAGTTTATTAAAATAGACAGGCTGTGACACCAGGTTGACGGTAGCCTAAAAATAATAAATAACGAAATAGGCTTTAATAAATAAAAAACACAATGAAAGAACTCAAATAAAACGGCAAAACAATTAAATCACCTCAAATGTATAGGCTACTCGAATGAACTTATTGCTAAAACAAACACAAGGCCAGAAACAATTAAGACAACAATTATTGTTATGCAATTCAGGTATCTATTCCCAAAAATGTTTTGTATAAAGAAAACCAGCTGGTTTGAGAAGGTTGCGGTGGGGAGTATGTTGCCCGCTGCACTGAACACGCGTTCCGATGGAGCCCGTTTCACACATACCCCGTCTGCAGTGCGTGTGCGGTGCGTATTTTTTTCCGTACCCATGTTAACGGATAACAGCTTTCATACTGCACGCGGATGCTGTCCGTCAGTCCGTTCCAGGAGCGGTGCGTCTGCAGCAGTGCACGGATCGTTTTCGTACCGAGGCTATTTTTTGCTGCGCTGCGTTGCTGCATTAAAACGACAGAACATTGTTCGCATTAAAATAAACAGGTAGGCTATTGACGGAGGCTATTATTTAAATTGTATAATTTAAAATATAGGCCTACTCTTGTTTCAAAGTCAACACATGGCTTTTTTTCTCAAGTTAAGCAAGGAAACGAGACTGCAGGATTTCCTTTAAAAGGTTTAAAAACGAAAGAAAAGACGAGAGTCGGCTGTTTTTGAATAGCCTATTGTAAGTTTCTAATTTAAAATGTTTGTGATTTAGGCTATAACCTATGTTTAAATGTTTTGCCACTTGTGTGAGCTAAATCTAAATATGAATAAATTAATTGAATAAAATGCTGTAGGCTAGTGACGAGCCATGTTCAGTAAAAACTTTTGGATTTTAAATAAAAAATAATGAATAAATGCTGTGTTTGTGGTATGCAACAGCCGACCAGTTGCACACGGATTGCTTCACGGATGAACCTAAATAATACAAACACAACACATCTGGTTAACTAGAAGAGCATCATTTCGATTGTTAAATAAGAGGCGATCTGGCGCTCGTTGCCGCTGTTTTCAGTGCTGCAGATTTCTCTCGTGGCTCGTGCATGTGCAGAGCACTTTAATCTAACTTTTGTATTCGTTCCGGTAAAATCACGAAACAAAATGCACAAAAACTGTCCCTGCTCTTCATGTACAATCACTGATGATATTCGGTTTTAATGAGAAAAAATACGAGGATTTAAAGTGTGCAAATCTATGCCTTTATTCACGTGAAAAATCTGGACACTAACGCTATATTGTGTTTAGATGCATCCCCTTATAATACGCCATAAAGTGTGTATCATATGCACACAAAAAACTGCGTAGCCTACCATTTGTAAGCCAAAGCTCATTTTGACGTATACATTCCACGAGATTGCACACTCGTACGCATTTTCGTGAGACTGTCCCACCCACTTTTTAAAACAAAGTTATGCCACTGAATGCTCCGCCCCGACGCGATAAGATCGCATATCGGCGATCTCACAGGCTGACGATATGACGATTGGAAAATTAGGCATATCGCCCAACACTAGTTGGAAGAACTGTTGACAAACATGATATAACTTACTTGAAACATAAAAATCACTGCATTAATGATCCAATCATAGGCTCTTAAGCATTTGCCTGTTTAAATCCAAATAGCAACATTTTTGGCTGGGCATAAAGGCTAAAGGCTAAAAGAAACATTTTAATGAAGCAGTTTTATTTTTAAGACTCTGTATAAGAGTAGACCTTGATCCTTCCTGTATTTTTTCCATGTGAGATGACTCCAGAGTCACACACGTCCGTGGCATTCAGGTCTCCATCCGTTTCAATCTCTGAGGACCTGTAAGGGTCAATTTTGTCTCCCGCTAGAAAATAACTCACCTATGCTTTATTTATGTGCGGAAGTGGGATCTTATATATAGACTTGTTGTTTCTCAGTACTGCTTAGAAACGTGAGTAATTCTGGGGTGAAAGTGTGTGTAAAGTGCACGTAGGGGTGTATCGGAAGGGTATCTGGCTATAGGAAGGACGGTCTACAGCAGGAGGCACCACTATCGAGTTCCCCGTTTCCCCCTGAGTTGCCTGACACTTCGGTACTACAGGATACACTGGCGCCAGTTCAATCTCAGCATGGAACAATAGCTGTTATCGAACTTCACAGAAAGTTCATCCCAATTGTTTCCAGGCATTGTTAGGCTGCTTCCTACTGGGATGTTATGAACGGTCCCAGGGGCAGAGCTCCTAGACCCTCTGACCATCACCACCGCCACTATTAGACGGGAACCAAACCCTTTAGTGTGGCACTTCGCTGTGGGAAGGATAAGATTGTTCTCTCACAGAGTTCAAGGGAAGACCAAGGCATGTGTTAGGATCTGTGAGAGTGGGAAAATGGGAGAATGAGCGTTTAATATAAACCACTGAACACCTTTCTGACTTTAGTGCATTTATACTTTGGAAGTAAATTGAAGAACATTTGAATAAATAAACTGAAGACCTTACATAGAAACTTCCTGATAACCACCCACTAAATATGTGAAAGCATATTTATTTGCATTACTCGCACTTTCTTCAGAAAATTGTAAAATGTAATTTGTAGCATAGGATGAGTCAATATTTGTCATCTTTTTTTCCTGGAAGACATTGAATGTGTAAATTAATTTTGTCAGCATTTAGGAGTACAGTTTACAGGAGTACAGTTTACAGACATGGACTAAAAGCCAAAAGAACTTAAATCATTTTGATTTAATTTATTTAAATAAGCAGGGATGTGAAAAAATGTGTTGCTTAGTTTTATATCGTTGATGAAGCAGGTTCTCTTTACTTTGGTAGTAAATTGATGAATATTTGAATGCTCAGTTGACACCATTTTTAGGATTTAAGCAGCTTTTGACATTTGCTCAATGTAGAAAATCTGCGCAAACCATTCGTAGAAAGTTCTCATTACGCACCTTGTAGCCTCCTAAAACCACATATGTTGGTAAGCCCATCCAGAGCCACTTTATTGCCTCTAAATGAATAATTTTACTCTCTTCCTCTCACACTCTTCTCTCTGTCGTCACTGTCTGTGTTTAAACCATGCACTTACTTTACGTCTTTATCTTTAGCCAAACTTCTTCACTCCATCTTTCTTTCTGTAGCACAGCCTTGCTCAACAAAACGTTCTTCCTCTTGGTGAAATGTGGATTCTGAACACGTATCCCTAAAAGAACTTCCTTAAAATAGCCCTTCTGTAACATCAGGAAATTAATCTTGCCATATTCAGCATTAATCCACTATAATTATATGGGCTCTGCAGCATTTTGTGGATGGATAAATGTATGCATTCATCAGGTGGATTTTTTCCCCCTGATGAGCAGAAAGCCAAAAACGCATCCCACTCATGAGGTCATTTAGATCTAGAAAAAGATTGGGATCCTTCAGCCACTTAAAAAGAAACAATTATATGTCACTGCAAATTGTAAGTCCATGATTATTGATTATAATTAGCTGATAACAGCCCATTTATTAGATCTGGTTAACTATTTTGAAGTTTCCACAGACTTTTTTGGCTCTGTTGGTTGCTTGAGTTCTCACTGGGCTGATTATCAAGGCTGTATACTCAAGTGGAGCCCCTCCTTTAGGGCTCAGACAAGTCCATAGAGTGCCAAAGGCATTATTAACTCCGTCAAAAGCCTTACTGCTCCTGGAATCCCAGACATCCGAAGCATTCATTAAACCTCAGCAGACAAGCATTTCATCAGTGTTTTAAAAGTTTTTCATTCAAAGCTCTTTTGTGAAGATTTCCAGGCTTTTTAGATGTTCTGCACATCTGCAGATCTGCTTTTATGCTGATGAATAGTATTTTAATTTAATCGTTGCAATCAAATTTGATTTGTGAAGCAATGAAGCATGAATTGTAAAACAAGATTAATCTTATTTTATCCTGGATGTTGGCAGTGTATTTGTTTTGTGAAGTCCTACATAAGAGTTGGTGCTTGGAAGTATTTGCTTTTTGGTTAAAATACTTTCTAGATCCTTTTTTATATTTAAGAGCTCAAAGCCTGCAGAGAGAGGCATTTCTAACCTGGGTTTGCATTCTCTGCAAATTGTCAGAAGTTCAGAACACCGCTTGGAGCTCAAAATCTCAGGGTTACTCAGTTTGTAAAGGATTAAATACTAAGCAGCTGAAACAAATTTTGCAATTGATTTAGTGATGCCATCCAGTTCTTCCTAAATTGTATTATATATCTAATTTTATTTTAGTTGTCCTTAAGTTAGATTCCTAGCCCGGAAAGGCCAGACCCACATCAAGATGTTTGGTCTGGAAACTCACCATTGACAGGGCTCAATCCGAGGGGCGGGATAAACGGTTGTCTTTCAAACTCCCTCTGCACGCGATAGGATAGAGCTACAACCAACCAGAGCAACGAAGGTGAAACAGAGCTCGTTTTCTCAGAGAAAAGCTTAACTCCAAGTCTTCCAGAGTCGCAGTCAAAGCTGATTCGAAAGACTGCCATTCGACAGCCTCTGTTTACTAGTAAGCATGCAAGCACAACTCTGCCATCACTTTAAGCCACGCCCACCGACTCTATACATGATGTGATTGGCCTGACCAGAGTTTGGTTTTTACAGCTCAGAACTGTGTTGAGAGTTTGCTAGACGACACTCGCGGCAGATTAGATTTGCTGCTGCTAGGGTGCGTCTAGATTTCTAGGCTATTAGCTTCCTGCTTTCTTCTTACAATTAGTTCCCTATGTCATGTCTTTAATCCCTTTCCCCACACCCCCATTTTGGCAAGTGGGGCATAAATGACATACCCAAAATAAAAAGGTTGCTGCTCGTAAGTCATTCTAAATAGACACATAACTAACATATATTTAGAAAGCCAACGCTTGAGCATTTACAGTTAGAGACTCAGAATTACTTGGACTATTATTAATTTATTATAAATATTATTATTAAAAAACAGATACAAATATTAATTTATTATTTAAATATACTCACTTCAAATCTGAGGATGTTGTCTCTAAAACTATGAATTTTAAAGTTTTTAGAGAAGGTTAATAAAAGGACAATGAAAATTTTTTAGTTCTCCCTTGTAAGCTCCCTTGCAGTCTATTGTCTATGTCTGGTATGGCAAACTGCCCCATTCTTGTTTCTAATGCTCTCACTTGACAAAGCTTTCACACCACTGCCGGGTACAAGACCTAATCTTAATTATTCTTTTATCATTATTCTTTTGTCTTTATTCAGAGGCTTATCCTTTACTCTGCATTGTGGCTTTCCTATTCACATCGCTTTGATCCCAATATACATTTATCCACCTATTATAAACTAGGTTCCGTTATTATAAGTCTTTCTAGAAAAAAAAAAATTCTTATAAACTAGCGCAAATTCTTTTGACAAAATACATCATAGAAAAACTGAACCTGTGCAGTGAGAGCTACAATTAGTATCAATCTACTTAAGACAATACAATTAATTCTATGCTTTTAATCAACTCATTTTAAAGGTGCCCTAGAATGAGTTGAAACAATATGTTAAATTGTTCTCTGATATCTACATAGAGGGTATGTGGCTTATTTAAGGGCACTAATTGTCCAGATACAGTTTTACAGGTCCATTTAAAACACTATAAATTGTCCCTAGGATGTAATGCTCTGTTTTGGCCTTATTTGGAAGAGTCATGAATATTAATTTTGAGCTCTGATTGGATTATTTCAACCGCTCACAGCACAGCAGTTCAGCGAAGCAGCTCGTGAGACCTGACAGAACACAGACCGACTGAATGACACTTTAAGCAGAACATCTCAAATGGAGATTGATAAAATTCAGCCTACTTGTTTATTGGTGTTTTTCAGATCATCCGCGTGCGAGAGAACGTTCCTGCTTGCGGTTGCCAGAGTTCAGTTATTCAAATCCCCCAAACAGAGCTTTTCTGTGAAAGAACACGTATACTATCCGGTGTTTTACCTAAGCATATCCAATCTGGCAACCATATGCACGCAAGCTCCCTCTCGCGTACTGATGATCTGAAAACACCAATAAACAAGTAAGCTGCATTTCAGATTAAGATGTTCTGCTTAAAGTGTCATTCAGTCTCCATTTTAGACTTGTCTTTTTTCGTGAACAATATTGTATGTTTAAAATATCTCACTTCCTGTTGGTTTTCAGATTTTCTACCAGCAGACTTTGTTGTAGGTATTGGGCTGTTACATGTGTCTACCGAATTTCATACCTGTACATGAAAAGTAGCGGGAGGGGCACTTAGTTGCAATGTTGTAGGTGGCGCTATTGAGCCATTTTACCACAACTAATTCTGAAACCCATATCAGACGTGAATTTTTACCACTTCTGACACATGTGCAAAGTTTCATGACTTTTCAACCATCTCAAAAAAGCTCTCAAAAATGTGATTCATTTGGGAGAAGTAGAATGATGGGCTGAGCAATTCCAATAGGGTCCTCACACCATCGGTGCTTGGGCCCTAATAAAAAGTGCTTTAATATTTTCAGGCAGGTCTTTTAATTACAGTATTTATGTAAGAAATATGCTATTAGAAATTGAATTTAGAAATCAAATAAAAACACTGTATATTCTTCATTGTAAAAAATGAAATGAAGATTAATTAGGGGCCAAGCACCGAAGGTGCGGAGGCACCTATTGAAATCGTTAGTGTTCCTATTATTATTATTCTGCTTCTTCTTCTTCTTCTTCTTCTTCCGCCATAGGAGTCTCTGGCAGCCCATAGAACCGTATGGTAAAAAGTTGTGAAATTTGGCACACTCATAGAGGCCAGTCTGAGCTGTCACTTTAGCAAATTTGGTGCCTCTAACTCAATCCCTCTAGCGCCACCACCTGTCCAAAGTTTCACTCATATTTATGCTTATAACTTTTGACCCCTAAGGGCTAGAAACAAAATTCTTTTTTCATTGGATTCCTTGGCTCAAGCCGATTCGATTTCACCCTATGATGTCATTTTCCGGTATGCAAATTTTCCCGCCATTTTGAATTTTCTGAAAAACCTACTTTTTCTAACTCCTCCTAGGCCGTTGCTCCGATTTTCACGAAAATTGAAACAGATCATCTTCAGAGCATGTTGACAAAAAGTTATGGAATTCAAGTTGATTAGTCCAATCGTTTTCAATAAACGCACAAACAAATTTTACGTGGAGGTTGCAAAAACACACTAAAGGCTATATCTCCGCAACGCTTTATCGTATTCAAACCAACCTTGGTACATGTCATCACAAGCATGACCTGAAGCAACATGCAGCGTTTCGGCGCAGCGCCACCTACTGGTCCGGAGATACGAAAAATGCATATTTTGGCTTATAACTTCTGAACCGTTTATCCAAAAATCATAAAATTGGTCTCTTTAGATTCAGGGCGTCATGCCGAGTCGACTGATATCCAATTTTACCATGTCGGCCATTTTGGATGTCGGCCATTTTGAATTATGTGCAAAAATGCTGTATTTTATGAACGCATGAACGGATTGTTACGAAACTTGGTATGGGTCATCACCACGATGCCCTGAAGTAGCCTGAGAAGTTTCGAAACAGCGCCACCTAGTGGATAATTCTTTTTTTTCAAACGCTTATAACTTTGGGTGTGAGTGAAAAATTTTGATGGGAGTAGCTTTTTTGGGCTCCTGAATCCTTGCCGAGTCCAACGATACAAGACATGCCCAGTTTCGGCATATGGTTTGCGCAGCGTTGTAATTTAGCGCTTAAAAAACATTTGCTGATATCTTCAAAACCGCTAGTCCGATCGAGACGAAACCAGCCTCAGAAGTTCGGAAACATAGGTCGATAGCTATACGCTAATGCCCAAATGTCAAAATATTGATAGTAAGGGGTAGTAAAATCCAATCAAAGTCAGGTGTCAGTCATTTTTTACGTGTTTTTTCATATAAATGTCTATAACTCCAAAACAAAATGAAATATTTTCACCAAACTTGACACACATATGTATGGGCTCACTACGAGGACACATAAAAAAATTGGTGGGATTGTGCCTCTTGGTGGCGCTATAATAAAACAAAACATGAAATTCCCATTGACTTCAATGCAGTATTACGGTTTAAAATGCTAATGCTATAATTTAAGAATGCACTAGTGTATCATTACAAAACTCGGTATGTGTCTTCCGCTCTATGTCCCGAAGATATTCAAAAAGTTTCGGGGCAGCGCCACCTTGTGGTCAAAAGTTGTAATAAAATGTACAAAAATGCTAATAACTTTTGATTAAATTAGCCTATTGTAATGAGACTGGTCATAATACATTCATTGGCTCATGCCGAGAAGATAGATACCAATTTTGCCATATTTTGCAAACATATCTGTGCTCCATCTTGTTATTTGTTAAAAATCTACTTTTTCAAACTCATCCTAGACCGTTTGTCCAATTTTCACCAAAATTGATCCGTATCGTCTTCAGACCATGCTGACAAATAGTTATGGATTTCGGATTGATAGACAAAACAGTTTTCATATACCACTGCAACAGAGTTGAGCCATGATGCAAAAATTACTCTTGAGGCTGTATCTCTGCAATGCTTTGACATATTGACACCAAACTTTGCATGTGTCATTGTCATCTCAATCTGACTAAACCACATCAGTTTCGTAACAGTGACACCTATTGGTCGAAAGTGATAAACCATTAAACCATTATTATTGACTGTATTTAAAATTTGACTGCTATTTTGCCTAAAATCAACTTAATAGGTCCTTAATGGCTCATTGTTGCAGTTGGCTTGAGACTTCCAGCCATGCTGGCATGTCTTGTCTTCTTCTTTGCGCTTGGCCCCGATAATGGCTGCTTGCAGCTATATTTAGGGGCCAAGCACCGAAGGTGCGGAGGCACCTATTGAAATCGTTAGTGTTCCTATTATTAGGGGCCAAGCACCGAAGGTGCGGAGGCACCTATTGAAATTGTTAGTGTTCCTATTATTATTATTAGGGGCCAAGCACCGAAGGTGCGGAGGCACCTATTGAAATCGTTAGTGTTCCTATTATTAGGGGCCAAGCACCGAAGGTGCGGAGGCACCTATTGAAATCGTTAGTGTTCCTATTATTAGGGGCCAAGCACCGAAGGTGCGGAGGCACCTATTGAAATCGTTAGTGTTCCTATTATTAGGGGCCAAGCACCGAAGGTGCGGAGGCACCTATTGAAATCGTTAGTGTTCCTATTATTAGGGGCCAAGCACCGAAGGTGCGGAGGCACCTATTGAAATCGTTAGTGTTCCTATTATTATTATTCTGCTTCTTCTTCTTCTTCTTCTTCCGCCATAGGAGTCTCTGGCAGCCCATAGAACCGTATGGTAAAAAGTTGTGAAATTTGGCACACTTATAGAGGCCAGTCTGAGCTGTCACTATAGCAAATTTGGTGCCTCTAACTCAATCCCTCTAGCGCCACCACCTGTCCAAAGTTTCACTCATATTTATGCTTATAACTTTTGACCCCTAAGGGCTAGAAACAAAATTCTTTTTTCATCGGATTCCTTGGCTCAAGCCGATTCGATTTCACCCTATGATGTCATTTTCCGGTATGCAAATTTTCCCGCCATTTTGAATTTTCTGAAAAACCTACTTTTTCGAACTCCTCCTAGGCCGTTGCTCCGATTTTCACGAAAATTGAAACAGATCATCTTCAGAGCATGTTGACAAAAAGTTATGGAATTCAAGTTGATTCGTCCAATCGTTTTCAATAAACGCACAAACAAATTTTACGTGGAGGTTGCAAAAACACACTAAAGGCTATATCTCCGCAACGCTTTATCGTATTCAAACCAACCTTGGTACATGTCATCACAAGCATGACTTGAAGCAACATGCAGCGTTTCGGCGCAGCGCCACCTACCTGTCCGGAGATACGAAAAATGCCTATTTTGGCTTATAACTTCTGAACCGTTTATCCAAAAATCATAAAATTGGTCTCATTAGATTCAGGGCGTCATGCCGAGTCGACTGATATCCAATTTTACCATGTCGGCCATTTTGGATGTCGGCCATTTTGAATTATGTGCAAAAATGCTGTATTTTATGAACGCATGAACAGATTGTTATGAAACTTGGTATGGGTCATCACCACGATGCCCTGAAGTAGCCTGAGAAGTTTCGAAACAGCGCCACCTAGTGGAGAATTTTTTTTTTCAAACGCTTATAACTTTGGGTGTGGTTGACATATTTTGATGGGAGTGTGTTTTTTGGTCTCCTGAATCCTTGCCGACTCCAACGATACCAGACTTGCCAGGTTTCGGCATATGGTTTGCGCAGAGTTGTAATTTAGTGCTTAAAAAACATTTGCTGATATCTTCGAAACCGCTAGTCCGATCGAGACGAAACCAGCCTCAGAAGTTCGGAAACATAGGTCGATAGCTATACGCTAATGCCCAAATCTCAAAATATTGATAGTAAGGGGTAGTAAAATCCAATCAAAGTCAGGTGTCAGTCATTTTTTACGTGTTTTTTCATATAAATGTCTATAACTCCAAAACAAAATGAAATATTTTCACCAAACTTGACACACATATGTATGGGCTCACTACGAGGACACATAAAAAAATTGGTGGGATTGTGCCTCTTGGTGGCGCTATAATAAAACAAAACATGAAATTCCCATTGACTTCAATGCAGTATTACGGTTTAAAATGCTAATGCTATAATTTAAGAATGCACTAGTGTATCGTTACAAAACTCGGTATGTGTCTTCCGCTCCATGTCCTGAAGATACTCAAAAAGTTTCGGGGTAGCGCCACCTTGTGGTCAAAAGTTGTAATAAAATGTACAAAAATGCTAATAACTTTTGATTAAATTAGCCTATTGTAATGAGACTGGTCATAATACATTCATTGGCTCATGCCGAGAAGATAGATACCAATTTTGCCATATTTTGCAAACATATCTGTGCTCCATCTTGTTATTTGTTAAAAATCTACTTTTTCAAACTCATCCTAGACCGTTTGTCCGATTTTCACCAAAATTGATCCGTATCGTCTTCAGACCATGCTGACAAATACTTATGGATTTCGGATTGATAGACAAAACAGTTTTCATATACCACTGCAACAGAGTTGAGCCATGATGCAAAAATTACTCTTGAGGCTGTATCTCTGCAATGCTTTGACATATTGACACCAAACTTTGCATGTGTCATTGTCATCTCAATCTGACTAAACCACATCAGTTTCGTAACAGTGACACCTATTGGTCGAAAGTGATAAACCATTAAACCATTATTATTGACTGTATTTAAAATTTGACTGCTATTTTGCCTAAAATCAACTTAATAGGTCCTTAATGGCTCATTGTTGCAGTTGGCTTGAGACTTCCAGCCATGCTGGCATGTCTTGTCTTCTTCTTTGCGCTTGGCCCCGATAATGGCTGCTTGTTATTAGGGGCCAAGCACCGAAGGTGCGGAGGCACCTATTGAAATCGTTAGTGTTCCTATTATTAGGGGCCAAGCACCGAAGGTGCGGAGGCACCTATTGAAATCGTTAGTGTTCCTATTATTATTCTGCTTCTTCTTCTTTTTCCGCCATAGGAGTCTCTGGCAGCCCATAGAACCGTATGGTAAAAAGTTGTGAAATTTGGCACACTCATAGAGGCCAGTCTGAGCTGTCACTATAGCAAATTTGGTGCCTCTAACTCAATCCCTCTAGCGCCACCACCTGTCCAAAGTTTCACTCATATTTATGCTTATAACTTTTGACCCCTAAGGGCTAGAAACAAAATTCTTTTTTCATCGGATTCCTTGGCTCAAGCCGATTCGATTTCACCCTATGATGTCATTTTCCGGTATGCAAATTTTCCCGCCATTTTGAATTTTCTGAAAAACCTACTTTTTCGAACTCCTCCTAGGCCGTTGCTCCGATTTTCACGAAAATTGAAACAGATCATCTTCAGAGCATGTTGACAAAAAGTTATGGAATTCAAGTTGATTCGTCCAATCGTTTTCAATAAACGCACAAACAAATTTTACGTGGAGGTTGCAAAAACACACTAAAGGCTATATCTCCGCAACGCTTTATCGTATTCAAACCAACCTTGGTACATGTCATCACAAGCATGACTTGAAGCAACATGCAGCGTTTCGGCGCAGCGCCACCTACCTGTCCGGAGATACGAAAAATGCCTATTTTGGCTTATAACTTCTGAACCGTTTATCCAAAAATCATAAAATTGGTCTCATTAGATTCAGGGCGTCATGCCGAGTCGACTGATATCCAATTTTACCATGTCGGCCATTTTGGATGTCGGCCATTTTGAATTATGTGCAAAAATGCTGTATTTTATGAACGCATGAACAGATTGTTATGAAACTTGGTATGGGTCATCACCACGATGCCCTGAAGTAGCCTGAGAAGTTTCGAAACAGCGCCACCTAGTGGAGAATTTTTTTTTTCAAACGCTTATAACTTTGGGTGTGGTTGACATATTTTGATGGGAGTGTGTTTTTTGGTCTCCTGAATCCTTGCCGACTCCAACGATACCAGACTTGCCAGGTTTCGGCATATGGTTTGCGCAGAGTTGTAATTTAGTGCTTAAAAAACATTTGCTGATATCTTCGAAACCGCTAGTCCGATCGAGACGAAACCAGCCTCAGAAGTTCGGAAACATAGGTCGATAGCTATACGCTAATGCCCAAATCTCAAAATATAGATAGTAAGGGGTAGTAAAATCCAATCAAAGTCAGGTGTCAGTCATTTTTTACGTGTTTTTTCATATAAATGTCTATAACTCCAAAACAAAATGAAATATTTTCACCAAACTTGACACACATATGTATGGGCTCACTACGAGGACACATAAAAAAATTGGTGGGATTGTGCCTCTTGGTGGCGCTATAATAAAACAAAACATGAAATTCCCATTGACTTCAATGCAGTATTACGGTTTAAAATGCTAATGCTATAATTTAAGAATGCACTAGTGTATCATTACAAAACTCGGTATGTGTCTTCCGCTCTATGTCCCGAAGATATTCAAAAAGTTTCGGGGCAGCGCCACCTTGTGGTCAAAAGTTGTAATAAAATGTACAAAAATGCTAATAACTTTTGATTAAATTAGCCTATTGTAATGAGACTGGTCATAATACATTCATTGGCTCATGCCGAGAAGATAGATACCAATTTTGCCATATTTTGCAAACATATCTGTGCTCCATCTTGTTATTTGTTAAAAATCTACTTTTTCAAACTCATCCTAGACCGTTTGTCCGATTTTCACCAAAATTGATCCGTATCGTCTTCAGACCATGCTGACAAATAGTTATGGATTTCGGATTGATAGACAAAACAGTTTTCATATACCACTGCAACAGAGTTGAGCCATGATGCAAAAATTACTCTTGAGGCTGTATCTCTGCAATGCTTTGACATATTGACACCAAACTTTGCATGTGTCATTGTCATCTCAATCTGACTAAACCACATCAGTTTCGTAACAGTGACACCTATTGGTCGAAAGTGATAAACCATTAAACCATTATTATTGACTGTATTTAAAATTTGACTGCTATTTTGCCTAAAATCAACTTAATAGGTCCTTAATGGCTCATTGTTGCAGTTGGCTTGAGACTTCCAGCCATGCTGGCATGTCTTGTCTTCTTCTTTGCGCTTGGCCCCGATAATGGCTGCTTGCAGCTATATTTATTATTCTGCTTCTTCCGCCATAGGAGTCTCTGGCAGCCCATAGAACCGTATGGTAAAAAGTTGTGAAATTTGGCACACTCATAGAGGCCAGTCTGAGCTGTCACTATAGCAAATTTGGTGCCTCTAACTCAATCCCTCTAGCGCCACCACCTGTCCAAAGTTTCACTCATATTTACGCTTATAACTTTTGACCCCTAAGGGCTAGAAACAAAGTTCTTTTTTCATCGGATTCCTTGGCTCAAGCCGATTCGATTTCACCCTATGATGTCATTTTCCGGTATGCAAATTTTCCCGCCATTTTGAATTTTCTGAAAAACCTACTTTTTCGAACTCCTCCTAGGCCGTTGCTCCGATTTTCACGAAAATTGAAACAGATCATCTTCAGAGCATGTTGACAAAAAGTTATGGAATTCAAGTTGATTCGTCCAATCGTTTTCAATAAACGCACAAACAAATTTTACGTGGAGGTTGCAAAAACACACTAAAGGCTATATCTCCGCAACGCTTTATCGTATTCAAACCAACCTTGGTACATGTCATCACAAGCATGACTTGAAGCAACATGCAGCGTTTCGGCGCAGCGCCACCTACCTGTCCGGAGATACGAAAAATGCCTATTTTGGCTTATAACTTCTGAACCGTTTATCCAAAAATCATAAAATTGGTCTCATTAGATTCAGGGCGTCATGCCGAGTCGACTGATATCCAATTTTACCATGTCGGCCATTTTGGATGTCGGCCATTTTGAATTATGTGCAAAAATGCTGTATTTTATGAACGCATGAACAGATTGTTATGAAACTTGGTATGGGTCATCACCACGATGCCCTGAAGTAGCCTGAGAAGTTTCGAAACAGCGCCACCTAGTGGAGAATTTTTTTTTTCAAACGCTTATAACTTTGGGTGTGGTTGACATATTTTGATGGGAGTGTGTTTTTTGGTCTCCTGAATCCTTGCCGACTCCAACGATACCAGACTTGCCAGGTTTCGGCATATGGTTTGCGCAGAGTTGTAATTTAGTGCTTAAAAAACATTTGCTGATATCTTCGAAACCGCTAGTCCGATCGAGACGAAACCAGCCTCAGAAGTTCGGAAACATAGGTCGATGGCTATACGCTAATGCCCAAATCTCAAAATATTGATAGTAAGGGGTAGTAAAATCCAATCAAAGTCAGGTGTCAGTCCTTTTTTACGTGTTTTTTCATATAAATGTCTATAACTCCAAAACAAAATGAGATATTTTCACCAAACTTGACACACATATGTATGGGCTCACTACGAGGACACATAAAAAAATTGGTGGGATTGTGCCTCTTGGTGGCGCTATAATAAAACAAAACATGAAATTCCCATTGACTTCAATGCAGTATTATGGTTTAAAATGCTAATGCTATAATTTACGAATGCATTAGCGTATCGTTACAAAACTCGGTATGTGTCTTCCGCTCCATGTCCTGAAGATACTCAAAAAGTTTCGGGGTAGCGCCACCTTGTGGTCAAAAGTTGTAATAAAATGTACAGAAATGCGAATAACTTTTGATTAAATTAACCCATTGTAATGAAACTGGTCATAATACAGTCAATGGCTCATGCCGAGAACATGGATACCAATTGTGCCATATTTTGCAAACCTATCTGTCCTCCGTCTTGTTATTTGTTAAAAACCTACTTTTTCAAACTCATCCTAGACCGTTTGTCCGATTTTCACCAAAATTGATCCGTATCGTCTTCAGACCATGCCGACAAATAGTTATGGATTTCGGATTGATAGACAAAACAGTTTTCATATACCACTGCAACAGAGTTGAGCCATGATGCAAAAATTACTCTTGAGGCTGTATCTCTGCAATGCTTTGACATATTGACACCAAACTTTGCATGTGTCATTGTCATCTCAATCTGACTAAACCACATCAGTTTCGTAACAGTGACACCTATTGGTCGAAAGTGATAAACCATTAAACCATTATTATTGACTGTATTTAAAATTTGACTGCTATTTTGCCTAAAATCAACTTAATAGGTCCTTAATGGCTCATTGTTGCAGTTGGCTTGAGACTTCCAGCCATGCTGGCATGTCTTGTCTTCTTCTTTGCGCTTGGCCCCGATAATGGCTGCTTGCAGCTATATTTATTATTCTGCTTCTTCCGCCATAGGAGTCTCTGGCAGCCCATAGAACCGTATGGTAAAAAGTTGTGAAATTTGGCACACTCATAGAGGCCAGTCTGAGCTGTCACTATAGCAAATTTGGTGCCTCTAACTCAATCCCTCTAGCGCCACCACCTGTCCAAAGTTTCACTCATATTTATGCTTATAACTTTTGACCCCTAAGGGCTAGAAACAAAATTCTTTTTTCATCGGATTCCTTGGCTCAAGCCGATTCGATTTCACCCTATGATGTCATTTTCCGGTATGCAAATTTTCCCGCCATTTTGAATTTTCTGAAAAACCTACTTTTTCGAACTCCTCCTAGGCCGTTGCTCCGATTTTCACGAAAATTGAAACAGATCATCTTCAGAGCATGTTGACAAAAAGTTATGGAATTCAAGTTGATTCGTCAAATCGTTTTCAATAAACGCACAAACAAATTTTACGTGGAGGTTGCAAAAACACACTAAAGGCTATATCTCCGCAACGCTTTATCGTATTCAAACCAACCTTGGTACATGTCATCACAAGCATGACTTGAAGCAACATGCAGCGTTTCGGCGCAGCGCCACCTACCTGTCCGGAGATACGAAAAATGCCTATTTTGGCTTATAACTTCTGAACCGTTTATCCAAAAATCATAAAATTGGTCTCATTAGATTCAGGGCGTCATGCCGAGTCGACTGATATCCAATTTTACCATGTCGGCCATTTTGGATGTCGGCCATTTTGAATTATGTGCAAAAATGCTGTATTTTATGAACGCATGAACAGATTGTTATGAAACTTGGTATGGGTCATCACCACGATGCCCTGAAGTAGCCTGAGAAGTTTCGAAACAGCGCCACCTAGTGGAGAATTTTTTTTTTCAAACGCTTATAACTTTGGGTGTGGTTGACATATTTTGATGGGAGTGTGTTTTTTGGTCTCCTGAATCCTTGCCGACTCCAACGATACCAGACTTGCCAGGTTTCGGCATATGGTTTGCGCAGAGTTGTAATTTAGTGCTTAAAAAACATTTGCTGATATCTTCGAAACCGCTAGTCCGATCGAGACGAAACCAGCCTCAGAAGTTCGGAAACATAGGTCGATAGCTATACGCTAATGCCCAAATCTCAAAATATTGATAGTAAGGGGTAGTAAAATCCAATCAAAGTCAGGTGTCAGTCATTTTTTACGTGTTTTTTCATATAAATGTCTATAACTCCAAAACAAAATGAAATATTTTCACCAAACTTGACACACATATGTATGGGCTCACTACGAGGACACATAAAAAAATTGGTGGGATTGTGCCTCTTGGTGGCGCTATAATAAAACAAAACATGAAATTCCCTTTGACTTCAATGCAGTATTACGGTTTAAAATGCTAATGCTATAATTTAAGAATGCACTAGTGTATCGTTACAAAACTCGGTATGTGTCTTCCGCTCTATGTCCCGAAGATATTCAAAAAGTTTCGGGGCAGCGCCACCTTGTGGTCAAAAGTTGTAATAAAATGTACAAAAATGCTAATAACTTTTGATTAAATTAGCCTATTGTAATGAGACTGGTCATAATACATTCATTGGCTCATGCCGAGAAGATAGATACCAATTTTGCCATATTTTGCAAACATATCTGTGCTCCATCTTGTTATTTGTTAAAAATCTACTTTTTCAAACTCATCCTAGACCGTTTGTCCGATTTTCACCAAAATTGATCCGTATCGTCTTCAGACCATGCTGACAAATAGTTATGGATTTCGGATTGATAGACAAAACAGTTTTCATATACCACTGCAACAGAGTTGAGCCATGATGCAAAAATGACTCTTGAGGCTGTATCTCTGCAATGCTTTGACATATTGACACCAAACTTTGCATGTGTCATTGTCATCTCAATCTGACTAAACCACATCAGTTTCGTAACAGTGACACCTATTGGTCGAAAGTGATAAACCATTAAACCATTATTATTGACTGTATTTAAAATTTGACTGCTATTTTGCCTAAAATCAACTTAATAGGTCCTTAATGGCTCATTGTTGCAGTTGGCTTGAGACTTCCAGCCATGCTGGCATGTCTTGTCTTCTTCTTTGCGCTTGGCCCCGATAATGGCTGCTTGCAGCTATATTTAGGGGCCAAGCACCGAAGGTGCGGAGGCACCTATTGAAATCGTTAGTGTTCCTATTATTATTCTGCTTCTTCTTCTTCTTTTTCCGCCATAGGAGTCTCTGGCAGCCCATAGAACCGTATGGTAAAAAGTTGTGAAATTTGGCACACTCATAGAGGCCAGTCTGAGCTGTCACTATAGCAAATTTGGTGCCTCTAACTCAATCCCTCTAGCGCCACCACCTGTCCAAAGTTTCACTCATATTTATGCTTATAACTTTTGACCCCTAAGGGCTAGAAACAAAATTCTTTTTTCATCGGATTCCTTGGCTCAAGCCGATTCGATTTCACCCTATGATGTCATTTTCCGGTATGCAAATTTTCCCGCCATTTTGAATTTTCTGAAAAACCTACTTTTTCGAACTCCTCCTAGGCCGTTGCTCCGATTTTCACGAAAATTGAAACAGATCATCTTCAGAGCATGTTGACAAAAAGTTATGGAATTCAAGTTGATTCGTCCAATCGTTTTCAATAAACGCACAAACAAATTTTACGTGGAGGTTGCAAAAACACACTAAAGGCTATATCTCCGCAACGCTTTATCGTATTCAAACCAACCTTGGTACATGTCATCACAAGCATGACTTGAAGCAACATGCAGCGTTTCGGCGCAGCGCCACCTACCTGTCCGGAGATACGAAAAATGCCTATTTTGGCTTATAACTTCTGAACCGTTTATCCAAAAATCATAAAATTGGTCTCATTAGATTCAGGGCGTCATGCCGAGTCGACTGATATCCAATTTTACCATGTCGGCCATTTTGGATGTCGGCCATTTTGAATTATGTGCAAAAATGCTGTATTTTATGAACGCATGAACAGATTGTTATGAAACTTGGTATGGGTCATCACCACGATGCCCTGAAGTAGCCTGAGAAGTTTCGAAACAGCGCCACCTAGTGGAGAATTTTTTTTTTCAAACGCTTATAACTTTGGGTGTGGTTGACATATTTTGATGGGAGTGTGTTTTTTGGTCTCCTGAATCCTTGCCGACTCCAACGATACCAGACTTGCCAGGTTTCGGCATATGGTTTGCGCAGAGTTGTAATTTAGTGCTTAAAAAACATTTGCTGATATCTTCGAAACCGCTAGTCCGATCGAGACGAAACCAGCCTCAGAAGTTCGGAAACATAGGTCGATAGCTATACGCTAATGCCCAAATCTCAAAATATTGATAGTAAGGGGTAGTAAAATCCAATCAAAGTCAGGTGTCAGTCATTTTTTACGTGTTTTTTCATATAAATGTCTATAACTCCAAAACAAAATGAAATATTTTCACCAAACTTGACACACATATGTATGGGCTCACTACGAGGACACATAAAAAAATTGGTGGGATTGTGCCTCTTGGTGGCGCTATAATAAAACAAAACATGAAATTCCCATTGACTTCAATGCAGTATTACGGTTTAAAATGCTAATGCTATAATTTAAGAATGCACTAGTGTATCGTTACAAAACTCGGTATGTGTCTTCCGCTCTATGTCCCGAACATATTCAAAAAGTTTCGGGGCAGCGCCACCTTGTGGTCAAAAGTTGTAATAAAATGTACAAAAATGCTAATAACTTTTGATTAAATTAGCCTATTGTAATGAGACTGGTCATAATACATTCATTGGCTCATGCCGAGAAGATAGATACCAATTTTGCCATATTTTGCAAACATATCTGTGCTCCATCTTGTTATTTGTTAAAAATCTACTTTTTCAAACTCATCCTAGACCGTTTGTCCGATTTTCACCAAAATTGATCCGTATCGTCTTCAGACCATGCTGACAAATAGTTATGGATTTCGGATTGATAGACAAAACAGTTTTCATATACCACTGCAACAGAGTTGAGCCATGATGCAAAAATTACTCTTGAGGCTGTATCTCTGCAATGCTTTGACATATTGACACCAAACTTTGCATGTGTCATTGTCATCTCAATCTGACTAAACCACATCAGTTTCGTAACAGTGACACCTATTGGTCGAAAGTGATAAACCATTAAACCATTATTATTGACTGTATTTAAAATTTGACTGCTATTTTGCCTAAAATCAACTTAATAGGTCCTTAATGGCTCATTGTTGCAGTTGGCTTGAGACTTCCAGCCATGCTGGCATGTCTTGTCTTCTTCTTTGCGCTTGGCCCCGATAATGGCTGCTTGCAGCTATATTTAGGGGCCAAGCACCGAAGGTGCGGAGGCACCTATTGAAATCGTTAGTGTTCCTATTATTAGGGGCCAAGCACCGAAGGTGCGGAGGCACCTATTGAAATCGTTAGTGTTCCTATTATTATTATTCTGCTTCTTCTTCTTCCGCCATAGGAGTCTCTGGCAGCCCATAGAACCGTATGGTAAAAAGTTGTGAAATTTGGCACACTCATAGAGGCCAGTCTGAGCTGTCACTATAGCAAATTTGGTGCCTCTAACTCAATCCCTCTAGCGCCACCACCTGTCCAAAGTTTCACTCATATTTATGCTTATAACTTTTGACCCCTAAGGGCTAGAAACAAAATTCTTTTTTCATCGGATTACTTGGCTCAAGCCGATTCGATTTCACCCTATGATGTCATTTTCCGGTATGCAAATTTTCCCGCCATTTTGAATTTTCTGAAAAACCTACTTTTTCGAACTCCTCCTAGGCCGTTGCTCCGATTTTCACGAAAATTGAAACAGATCATCTTCAGAGCATGTTGACAAAAAGTTATGGAATTCAAGTTGATTCGTCCAATCGTTTTCAATAAACGCACAAACAAATTTTACGTGGAGGTTGCAAAAACACACTAAAGGCTATATCTCCGCAACGCTTTATCGTATTCAAACCAACCTTGGTACATGTCATCACAAGCATGACTTGAAGCAACATGCAGCGTTTCGGCGCAGCGCCACCTACCTGTCCGGAGATACGAAAAATGCCTATTTTGCCTTATAACTTCTGAACCGTTTATCCAAAAATCATAAAATTGGTCTCATTAGATTCAGGGCGTCATGCCGAGTCGACTGATATCCAATTTTACCATGTCGGCCATTTTGGATGTCGGCCATTTTGAATTATGTGCAAAAATGCTGTATTTTATGAACGCATGAACAGATTGTTATGAAACTTGGTATGGGTCATCACCACGATGCCCTGAAGTAGCCTGAGAAGTTTCGAAACAGCGCCACCTAGTGGAGAATTTTTTTTTTCAAACGCTTATAACTTTGGGTGTGGTTGACATATTTTGATGGGAGTGTGTTTTTTGGTCTCCTGAATCCTTGCCGACTCCAACGATACCAGACTTGCCAGGTTTCGGCATATGGTTTGCGCAGAGTTGTAATTTAGTGCTTAAAAAACATTTGCTGATATCTTCGAAACCGCTAGTCCGATCGAGACGAAACCAGCCTCAGAAGTTCGGAAACATAGGTCGATAGCTATACGCTAATGCCCAAATCTCAAAATATTGATAGTAAGGGGTAGTAAAATCCAATCAAAGTCAGGTGTCAGTCCTTTTTTACGTGTTTTTTCATATAAATGTCTATAACTCCAAAACAAAATGAGATAGTTTCACCAAACTTGACACACATATGTATGGGCTCACTATGAGGACACATAAAAAAATTGGTGGGATTGTGCCTCTTGGTGGCGCTATAATAAAACAAAACATGAAATTCCCATTGACTTCAATGCAGTATTATGGTTTAAAATGCTAATGCTATAATTTAAGAATGCATTAGCGTATCGTTACAAAACTCGGTATGTGTCTTCCGCTCCATGTCCTGAAGATACTCAAAAAGTTTCGGGGTAGCGCCACCTTGTGGTCAAAAGTTGTAATAAAATGTACAGAAATGCGAATAACTTTTGATTAAATTAACCCATTGTAATGAAACTGGTCATAATACAGTCAATGGCTCATGCCGAGAACATGGATACCAATTGTGCCATATTTTGCAAACCTATCTGTCCTCCGTCTTGTTATTTGTTAAAAACCTACTTTTTCAAACTCATCCTAGACCGTTTGTCCGATTTTCACCAAAATTGATCCGTATCGTCTTCAGACCATGCTGACAAATAGTTATGGATTTCGGATTGATAGACAAAACAGTTTTCATATACCACTGCAACAGAGTTGAGCCATGATGCAAAAATTACTCTTGAGGCTGTATCTCTGCAATGCTTTGACATATTGACACCAAACTTTGCATGTGTCATTGTCATCTCAATCTGACTAAACCACATCAGTTTCGTAACAGTGACACCTATTGGTCGAAAGTGATAAACCATTAAACCATTATTATTGACTGTATTTAAAATTTGACTGCTATTTTGCCTAAAATCAACTTAATAGGTCCTTAATGGCTCATTGTTGCAGTTGGCTTGAGACTTCCAGCCATGCTGGCATGTCTTGTCTTCTTCTTTGCGCTTGGCCCCGATAATGGCTGCTTGCAGCTATATTTAGGGGCCAAGCACCGAAGGTGCGGAGGCACCTATTGAAATCGTTAGTGTTCCTATTATTATTATTCTGCTTCTTCTTCTTCTTCTTCTTCCGCCATAGGAGTCTCTGGCAGCCCATAGAACCGTATGGTAAAAAGTTGTGAAATTTGGCACACTCATAGAGGCCAGTCTGAGCTGTCACTATAGCAAATTTGGTGCCTCTAACTCAATCCCTCTAGCGCCACCACCTGTCCAAAGTTTCACTCATATTTATGCTTATAACTTTTGACCCCTAAGGGCTAGAAACAAAATTCTTTTTTCATCGGATTCCTTGGCTCAAGCCGATTCGATTTCACCCTATGATGTCATTTTCCGGTATGCAAATTTTCCCGCCATTTTGAATTTTCTGAAAAACCTACTTTTTCAAACTCCTCCTAGGCCGTTGCTCCGATTTTCACGAAAATTGAAACAGATCATCTTCAGAGCATGTTGACAAAAAGTTATGGAATTCAAGTTGATTCGTCCAATCGTTTTCAATAAACGCACAAACAAATTTTACGTGGAGGTTGCAAAAACACACTAAAGGCTATATCTCCGCAACGCTTTATCGTATTCAAACCAACCTTGGTACATGTCATCACAAGCATGACTTGAAGCAACATGCAGCGTTTCGGCGCAGCGCCACCTACCTGTCCGGAGATACGAAAAATGCCTATTTTGGCTTATAACTTCTGAACCGTTTATCCAAAAATCATAAAATTGGTCTCATTAGATTCAGGGCGTCATGCCGAGTCGACTGATATCCAATTTTACCATGTCGGCCATTTTGGATGTCGGCCATTTTGAATTATGTGCAAAAATGCTGTATTTTATGAACGCATGAACAGATTGTTATGAAACTTGGTATGGGTCATCACCACGATGCCCTGAAGTAGCCTGAGAAGTTTCGAAACAGCGCCACCTAGTGGAGAATTTTTTTTTTCAAACGCTTATAACTTTGGGTGTGGTTGACATATTTTGATGGGAGTGTGTTTTTTGGTCTCCTGAATCCTTGCCGACTCCAACGATACCAGACTTGCCAGGTTTCGGCATATGGTTTGCGCAGAGTTGTAATTTAGTGCTTAAAAAACATTTGCTGATATCTTCGAAACCGCTAGTCCGATCGAGACGAAACCAGCCTCAGAAGTTCGGAAACATAGGTCGATAGCTATACACTAATGCCCAAATCTCAAAATATTGATAGTAAGGGGTAGTAAAATCCAATCAAAGTCAGGTGTCAGTCATTTTTTACGTGTTTTTTCATATAAATGTCTATAACTCCAAAACAAAATGAAATATTTTCACCAAACTTGACACACATATGTATGGGCTCACTACGAGGACACATAAAAAAATTGGTGGGATTGTGCCTCTTGGTGGCGCTATAATAAAACAAAACATGAAATTCCCATTGACTTCAATGCAGTATTACGGTTTAAAATGCTAATGCTATAATTTAAGAATGCACTAGTGTATCATTACAAAACTCGGTATGTGTCTTCCGCTCTATGTCCCGAAGATATTCAAAAAGTTTCGGGGCAGCGCCACCTTGTGGTCAAAAGTTGTAATAAAATGTACAAAAATGCTAATAACTTTTGATTAAATTAGCCTATTGTAATGAGACTGGTCATAATACATTCATTGGCTCATGCCGAGAAGATAGATACCAATTTTGCCATATTTTGCAAACATATCTGTGCTCCATCTTGTTATTTGTTAAAAATCTACTTTTTCAAACTCATCCTAGACCGTTTGTCCGATTTTCACCAAAATTGATCCGTATCGTCTTCAGACCATGCTGACAAATACTTATGGATTTCGGATTGATAGACAAAACAGTTTTCATATACCACTGCAACAGAGTTGAGCCATGATGCAAAAATTACTCTTGAGGCTGTATCTCTGCAATGCTTTGACATATTGACACCAAACTTTGCATGTGTCATTGTCATCTCAATCTGACTAAACCACATCAGTTTCGTAACAGTGACACCTATTGGTCGAAAGTGATAAACCATTAAACCATTATTATTGACTGTATTTAAAATTTGACTGCTATTTTGCCTAAAATCAACTTAATAGGTCCTTAATGGCTCATTGTTGCAGTTGGCTTGAGACTTCCAGCCATGCTGGCATGTCTTGTCTTCTTCTTTGCGCTTGGCCCCGATAATGGCTGCTTGCAGCTATATTTATTATTCTGCTTCTTCTTCTTCTTCTTCTTCCGCCATAGGAGTCTCTGGCAGCCCATAGAACCGTATGGTAAAAAGTTGTGAAATTTGGCACACTCATAGAGGCCAGTCTGAGCTGTCACTATAGCAAATTTGGTGCCTCTAACTCAATCCCTCTAGCGCCACCACCTGTCCAAAGTTTCACTCATATTTATGCTTATAACTTTTGACCCCTAAGGGCTAGAAACAAAATTCTTTTTTCATCGGATTCCTTGGCTCAAGCCGATTCGATTTCACCCTATGATGTCATTTTCCGGTATGCAAATTTTCCCGCCATTTTGAATTTTCTGAAAAACCTACTTTTTCGAACTCCTCCTAGGCCGTTGCTCCGATTTTCACGAAAATTGAAACAGATCATCTTCAGAGCATGTTGACAAAAAGTTATGGAATTCAAGTTGATTCGTCAAATCGTTTTCAATAAACGCACAAACAAATTTTACGTGGAGGTTGCAAAAACACACTAAAGGCTATATCTCCGCAACGCTTTATCGTATTCAAACCAACCTTGGTACATGTCATCACAAGCATGACTTGAAGCAACATGCAGCGTTTCGGCGCAGCGCCACCTACCTGTCCGGAGATACGAAAAATGCCTATTTTGGCTTATAACTTCTGAACCGTTTATCCAAAAATCATAAAATTGGTCTCATTAGATTCAGGGCGTCATGCCGAGTCGACTGATATCCAATTTTACCATGTCGGCCATTTTGGATGTCGGCCATTTTGAATTATGTGCAAAAATGCTGTATTTTATGAACGCATGAACAGATTGTTATGAAACTTGGTATGGGTCATCACCACGATGCCCTGAAGTAGCCTGAGAAGTTTCGAAACAGCGCCACCTAGTGGAGAATTTTTTTTTTCAAACGCTTATAACTTTGGGTGTGGTTGACATATTTTGATGGGAGTGTGTTTTTTGGTCTCCTGAATCCTTGCCGACTCCAACGATACCAGACTTGCCAGGTTTCGGCATATGGTTTGCGCAGAGTTGTAATTTAGTGCTTAAAAAACATTTGCTGATATCTTCGAAACCGCTAGTCCGATCGAGACGAAACCAGCCTCAGAAGTTCGGAAACATAGGTCGATAGCTATACGCTAATGCCCAAATCTCAAAATATTGATAGTAAGGGGTAGTAAAATCCAATCAAAGTCAGGTGTCAGTCATTTTTTACGTGTTTTTTCATATAAATGTCTATAACTCCAAAACAAAATGAAATATTTTCACCAAACTTGACACACATATGTATGGGCTCACTACGAGGACACATAAAAAAATTGGTGGGATTGTGCCTCTTGGTGGCGCTATAATAAAACAAAACATGAAATTCCCATTGACTTCAATGCAGTATTACGGTTTAAAATGCTAATGCTATAATTTAAGAATGCACTAGTGTATCATTACAAAACTCGGTATGTGTCTTCCGCTCTATGTCCCGAAGATATTCAAAAAGTTTCGGGGCAGCGCCACCTTGTGGTCAAAAGTTGTAATAAAATGTACAAAAATGCTAATAACTTTTGATTAAATTAGCCTATTGTAATGAGACTGGTCATAATACATTCATTGGCTCATGCCGAGAAGATAGATACCAATTTTGCCATATTTTGCAAACATATCTGTGCTCCATCTTGTTATTTGTTAAAAATCTACTTTTTCAAACTCATCCTAGACCGTTTGTCCGATTTTCACCAAAATTGATCCGTATCGTCTTCAGACCATGCTGACAAATACTTATGGATTTCGGATTGATAGACAAAACAGTTTTCATATACCACTGCAACAGAGTTGAGCCATGATGCAAAAATTACTCTTGAGGCTGTATCTCTGCAATGCTTTGACATATTGACACCAAACTTTGCATGTGTCATTGTCATCTCAATCTGACTAAACCACATCAGTTTCGTAACAGTGACACCTATTGGTCGAAAGTGATAAACCATTAAACCATTATTATTGACTGTATTTAAAATTTGACTGCTATTTTGCCTAAAATCAACTTAATAGGTCCTTAATGGCTCATTGTTGCAGTTGGCTTGAGACTTCCAGCCATGCTGGCATGTCTTGTCTTCTTCTTTGCGCTTGGCCCCGATAATGGCTGCTTGCAGCTATATTTAGGGGCCAAGCACCGAAGGTGCGGAGGCACCTATTGAAATCGTTAGTGTTCCTATTATTAGGGGCCAAGCACCGAAGGTGCGGAGGCACCTATTGAAATCGTTAGTGTTCCTATTATTAGGGGCCAAGCACCGAAGGTGCGGAGGCACCTATTGAAATCGTTAGTGTTCCTATTATTAGGGGCCAAGCACCGAAGGTGCGGAGGCACCTATTGAAATTGTTAGTGTTCCTATTATTATTATTCTGCTTCTTCTTCTTCTTCTTCTTCTTCTTCTTCTTTTTCTTCCGCCATAGGAGTCTCTGGCAGCCCATAGAACCGTATGGTAAAAAGTTGTGAAATTTGGCACACTCATAGAGGCCAGTCTGAGCTGTCACTATAGCAAATTTGGTGCCTCTAACTCAATCCCTCTAGCGCCACCACCTGTCCAAAGTTTCACTCATATTTATGCTTATAACTTTTGACCCCTAAGGGCTAGAAACAAAATTCTTTTTTCATCGGATTCCTTGGCTCAAGCCGATTCGATTTCACCCTATGATGTCATTTTCCGGTATGCAAATTTTCCCGCCATTTTGAATTTTCTGAAAAACCTACTTTTTCGAACTCCTCCTAGGCCGTTGCTCCGATTTTCACGAAAATTGAAACAGATCATCTTCAGAGCATGTTGACAAAAAGTTATGGAATTCAAGTTGATTCGTCCAATCGTTTTCAATAAACGCACAAACAAATTTTACGTGGAGGTTGCAAAAACACACTAAAGGCTATATCTCCGCAACGCTTTATCGTATTCAAACCAACCTTGGTACATGTCATCACAAGCATGACTTGAAGCAACATGCAGCGTTTCGGCGCAGCGCCACCTACCTGTCCGGAGATACGAAAAATGCCTATTTTGGCTTATAACTTCTGAACCGTTTATCCAAAAATCATAAAATTGGTCTCATTAGATTCAGGGCGTCATGCCGAGTCGACTGATATCCAATTTTACCATGTCGGCCATTTTGGATGTCGGCCATTTTGAATTATGTGCAAAAATGCTGTATTTTATGAACGCATGAACAGATTGTTATGAAACTTGGTATGGGTCATCACCACGATGCCCTGAAGTAGCCTGAGAAGTTTCGAAACAGCGCCACCTAGTGGAGAATTTTTTTTTTCAAACGCTTATAACTTTGGGTGTGGTTGACATATTTTGATGGGAGTGTGTTTTTTGGTCTCCTGAATCCTTGCCGACTCCAACGATACCAGACTTGCCAGGTTTCGGCATATGGTTTGCGCAGAGTTGTAATTTAGTGCTTAAAAAACATTTGCTGATATCTTCGAAACCGCTAGTCCGATCGAGACGAAACCAGCCTCAGAAGTTCGGAAACATAGGTCGATAGCTATACGCTAATGCCCAAATCTCAAAATATTGATAGTAAGGGGTAGTAAAATCCAATCAAAGTCAGGTGTCAGTCCTTTTTTACGTGTTTTTTCATATAAATGTCTATAACTCCAAAACAAAATGAGATATTTTCACCAAACTTGACACACATATGTATGGGCTCACTATGAGGACACATAAAAAAATTGGTGGGATTGTGCCTCTTGGTGGCGCTATAATAAAACAAAACATGAAATTCCCATTGACTTCAATGCAGTATTATGGTTTAAAATGCTAATGCTATAATTTACGAATGCATTAGCGTATCGTTACAAAACTCGGTATGTGTCTTCCGCTCCATGTCCTGAAGATACTCAAAAAGTTTCGGGGTAGCGCCACCTTGTGGTCAAAAGTTGTAATAAAATGTACAAAAATGCTAATAACTTTTGATTAAATTAGCCTATTGTAATGAGACTGGTCATAATACATTCATTGGCTCATGCCGAGAAGATAGATACCAATTTTGCCATATTTTGCAAACATATCTGTGCTCCATCTTGTTATTTGTTAAAAATCTACTTTTTCAAACTCATCCTAGACCGTTTGTCCGATTTTCACCAAAATTGATCCGTATCGTCTTCAGACCATGCTGACAAATAGTTATGGATTTCGGATTGATAGACAAAACAGTTTTCATATACCACTGCAACAGAGTTCAGCCATGATGCAAAAATTACTCTTGAGGCTGTATCTCTGCAATGCTTTGACATATTGACACCAAACTTTGCATGTGTCATTGTCATCTCAATCTGACTAAACCACATCAGTTTCGTAACAGTGACACCTATTGGTCGAAAGTGATAAACCATTAAACCATTATTATTGACTGTATTTAAAATTTGACTGCTATTTTGCCTAAAATCAACTTAATAGGTCCTTAATGGCTCATTGTTGCAGTTGGCTTGAGACTTCCAGCCATGCTGGCATGTCTTGTCTTCTTCTTTGCGCTTGGCCCCGATAATGGCTGCTTGCAGCTATATTTATTATTCTGCTTCTTCTTCTTCTTTTTCCGCCATAGGAGTCTCTGGCAGCCCATAGAACCGTATGGTAAAAAGTTGTGAAATTTGGCACACTCATAGAGGCCAGTCTGAGCTGTCACTATAGCAAATTTGGTGCCTCTAACTCAATCCCTCTAGCGCCACCACCTGTCCAAAGTTTCACTCATATTTATGCTTATAACTTTTGACCCCTAAGGGCTAGAAACAAAATTCTTTTTTCATCGGATTCCTTGGCTCAAGCCGATTCGATTTCACCCTATGATGTCATTTTCCGGTATGCAAATTTTCCCGCCATTTTGAATTTTCTGAAAAACCTACTTTTTCGAACTCCTCCTAGGCCGTTGCTCCGATTTTCACGAAAATTGAAACAGATCATCTTCAGAGCATGTTGACAAAAAGTTATGGAATTCAAGTTGATTCGTCCAATCGTTTTCAATAAACGCACAAACAAATTTTACGTGGAGGTTGCAAAAACACACTAAAGGCTATATCTCCGCAACGCTTTATCGTATTCAAACCAACCTTGGTACATGTCATCACAAGCATGACTTGAAGCAACATGCAGCGTTTCGGCGCAGCGCCACCTACCTGTCCGGAGATACGAAAAATGCCTATTTTGGCTTATAACTTCTGAACCGTTTATCCAAAAATCATAAAATTGGTCTCATTAGATTCAGGGCGTCATGCCGAGTCGACTGATATCCAATTTTACCATGTCGGCCATTTTGGATGTCGGCCATTTTGAATTATGTGCAAAAATGCTGTATTTTATGAACGCATGAACAGATTGTTATGAAACTTGGTATGGGTCATCACCACGATGCCCTGAAGTAGCCTGAGAAGTTTCGAAACAGCGCCACCTAGTGGAGAATTTTTTTTTTCAAACGCTTATAACTTTGGGTGTGGTTGACATATTTTGATGGGAGTGTGTTTTTTGGTCTCCTGAATCCTTGCCGACTCCAACGATACCAGACTTGCCAGGTTTCGGCATATGGTTTGCGCAGAGTTGTAATTTAGTGCTTAAAAAACATTTGCTGATATCTTCGAAACCGCTAGTCCGATCGAGACGAAACCAGCCTCAGAAGTTCGGAAACATAGGTCGATAGCTATGCGCTAATGCCCAAATCTCAAAATATTGATAGTAAGGGGTAGTAAAATCCAATCAAAGTCAGGTGTCAGTCATTTTTTACGTGTTTTTTCATATAAATGTCTATAACTCCAAAACAAAATGAAATATTTTCACCAAACTTGACACACATATGTATGGGCTCACTACGAGGACACATAAAAAAATTGGTGGGATTGTGCCTCTTGGTGGCGCTATAATAAAACAAAACATGAAATTCCCATTGACTTCAATGCAGTATTACGGTTTAAAATGCTAATGCTATAATTTAAGAATGCACTAGTGTATCGTTACAAAACTCGGTATGTGTCTTCCGCTCTATGTCCCGAAGATATTCAAAAAGTTTCGGGGCAGCGCCACCTTGTGGTCAAAAGTTGTAATAAAATGTACAAAAATGCTAATAACTTTTGATTAAATTAGCCTATTGTAATGAGACTGGTCATAATACATTCATTGGCTCATGCCGAGAAGATAGATACCAATTTTGCCATATTTTGCAAACATATCTGTGCTCCATCTTGTTATTTGTTAAAAATCTACTTTTTCAAACTCATCCTAGACCGTTTGTCCGATTTTCACCAAAATTGATCCGTATCGTCTTCAGACCATGCTGACAAATACTTATGGATTTCGGATTGATAGACAAAACAGTTTTCATATACCACTGCAACAGAGTTGAGCCATGATGCAAAAATTACTCTTGAGGCTGTATCTCTGCAATGCTTTGACATATTGACACCAAACTTTGCATGTGTCATTGTCATCTCAATCTGACTAAACCACATCAGTTTCGTAACAGTGACACCTATTGGTCGAAAGTGATAAACCATTAAACCATTATTATTGACTGTATTTAAAATTTGACTGCTATTTTGCCTAAAATCAACTTAATAGGTCCTTAATGGCTCATTGTTGCAGTTGGCTTGAGACTTCCAGCCATGCTGGCATGTCTTGTCTTCTTCTTTGCGCTTGGCCCCGATAATGGCTGCTTGCAGCTATATTTAGGGGCCAAGCACCGAAGGTGCGGAGGCACCTATTGAAATCGTTAGTGTTCCTATTATTATTATTCTGCTTCTTCTTCTTCTTCTTCTTTTTCTTTTTCTTCCGCCATAGGAGTCTCTGGCAGCCCATAGAACCGTATGGTAAAAAGTTGTGAAATTTGGCACACTCATAGAGGCCAGTCTGAGCTGTCACTATAGCAAATTTGGTGCCTCTAACTCAATCCCTCTAGCGCCACCACCTGTCCAAAGTTTCACTCATATTTATGCTTATAACTTTTGACCCCTAAGGGCTAGAAACAAAATTCTTTTTTCATCGGATTCCTTGGCTCAAGCCGATTCGATTTCACCCTATGATGTCATTTTCCGGTATGCAAATTTTCCCGCCATTTTGAATTTTCTGAAAAACCTACTTTTTCGAACTCCTCCTAGGCCGTTGCTCTGATTTTCACGAAAATTGAAACAGATCATCTTCAGAGCATGTTGACAAAAAGTTATGGAATTCAAGTTGATTCGTCCAATCGTTTTCAATAAACGCACAAACAAATTTTACGTGGAGGTTGCAAAAACACACTAAAGGCTATATCTCCGCAACGCTTTATCGTATTCAAACCAACCTTGGTACATGTCATCACAAGCATGACTTGAAGCAACATGCAGCGTTTCGGCGCAGCGCCACCTACCTGTCCGGAGATACGAAAAATGCCTATTTTGGCTTATAACTTCTGAACCGTTTATCCAAAAATCATAAAATTGGTCTCATTAGATTCAGGGCGTCATGCCGAGTCGACTGATATCCAATTTTACCATGTCGGCCATTTTGGATGTCGGCCATTTTGAATTATGTGCAAAAATGCTGTATTTTATGAACGCATGAACGGATTGTTATGAAACTTGGTATGGGTCATCACCACGATGCCCTGAAGTAGCCTGAGAAGTTTCGAAACAGCGCCACCTAGTGGAGAATTTTTTTTTTCAAACGCTTATAACTTTGGGTGTGGTTGACATATTTTGATGGGAGTGTGTTTTTTGGTCTCCTGAATCCTTGCCGACTCCAACGATACCAGACTTGCCAGGTTTCGGCATATGGTTTGCGCAGAGTTGTAATTTAGTGCTTAAAAAACATTTGCTGATATCTTCGAAACCGCTAGTCCGATCGAGACGAAACCAGCCTCAGAAGTTCGGAAACATAGGTCGATAGCTATACGCTAATGCCCAAATCTCAAAATATTGATAGTAAGGGGTAGTAAAATCCAATCAAAGTCAGGTGTCAGTCATTTTTTACGTGTTTTTTCATATAAATGTCTATAACTCCAAAACAAAATGAAATATTTTCACCAAACTTGACACACATATGTATGGGCTCACTACGAGGACACATAAAAAAATTGGTGGGATTGTGCCTCTTGGTGGCGCTATAATAAAACAAAACATGAAATTCCCATTGACTTCAATGCAGTATTACGGTTTAAAATGCTAATGCTATAATTTAAGAATGCACTAGTGTATCATTACAAAACTCGGTATGTGTCTTCCGCTCTATGTCCCGAAGATATTCAAAAAGTTTCGGGGCAGCGCCACCTTGTGGTCAAAAGTTGTAATAAAATGTACAAAAATGCTAATAACTTTTGATTAAATTAGCCTATTGTAATGAGACTGGTCATAATACATTCATTGGCTCATGCCGAGAAGATAGATACCAATTTTGCCATATTTTGCAAACATATCTGTGCTCCATCTTGTTATTTGTTAAAAATCTACTTTTTCAAACTCATCCTAGACCGTTTGTCCGATTTTCACCAAAATTGATCCGTATCGTCTTCAGACCATGCTGACAAATACTTATGGATTTCGGATTGATAGACAAAACAGTTTTCATATACAACTGCAACAGAGTTGAGCCATGATGCAAAAATTACTCTTGAGGCTGTATCTCTGCAATGCTTTGACATATTGACACCAAACTTTGCATGTGTCATTGTCATCTCAATCTGACTAAACCACATCAGTTTCGTAACAGTGACACCTATTGGTCGAAAGTGATAAACCATTAAACCATTATTATTGACTGTATTTAAAATTTGACTGCTATTTTGCCTAAAATCAACTTAATAGGTCCTTAATGGCTCATTGTTGCAGTTGGCTTGAGACTTCCAGCCATGCTGGCATGTCTTGTCTTCTTCTTTGCGCTTGGCCCCGATAATGGCTGCTTGTTCTGCTTCTTCTTCTTCTTCTTCTTTTTCTTTTTCTTCCGCCATAGGAGTCTCTGGCAGCCCATAGAACCGTATGGTAAAAAGTTGTGAAATTTGGCACACTCATAGAGGCCAGTCTGAGCTGTCACTATAGCAAATTTGGTGCCTCTAACTCAATCCCTCTAGCGCCACCACCTGTCCAAAGTTTCACTCATATTTATGCTTATAACTTTTGACCCCTAAGGGCTAGAAACAAAATTCTTTTTTCATCGGATTCCTTGGCTCAAGCCGATTCGATTTCACCCTATGATGTCATTTTCCGGTATGCAAATTTTCCCGCCATTTTGAATTTTCTGAAAAACCTACTTTTTCGAACTCCTCCTAGGCCGTTGCTCTGATTTTCACGAAAATTGAAACAGATCATCTTCAGAGCATGTTGACAAAAAGTTATGGAATTCAAGTTGATTCGTCCAATCGTTTTCAATAAACGCACAAACAAATTTTACGTGGAGGTTGCAAAAACACACTAAAGGCTATATCTCCGCAACGCTTTATCGTATTCAAACCAACCTTGGTACATGTCATCACAAGCATGACTTGAAGCAACATGCAGCGTTTCGGCGCAGCGCCACCTACCTGTCCGGAGATACGAAAAATGCCTATTTTGGCTTATAACTTCTGAACCGTTTATCCAAAAATCATAAAATTGGTCTCATTAGATTCAGGGCGTCATGCCGAGTCGACTGATATCCAATTTTACCATGTCGGCCATTTTGGATGTTGGCCATTTTGAATTATGTGCAAAAATGCTGTATTTTATGAACGCATGAACGGATTGTTATGAAACTTGGTATGGGTCATCACCACGATGCCCTGAAGTAGCCTGAGAAGTTTCGAAACAGCGCCACCTAGTGGAGAATTTTTTTTTTCAAACGCTTATAACTTTGGGTGTGGTTGACATATTTTGATGGGAGTGTGTTTTTTGGTCTCCTGAATCCTTGCCGACTCCAACGATACCAGACTTGCCAGGTTTCGGCATATGGTTTGCGCAGAGTTGTAATTTAGTGCTTAAAAAACATTTGCTGATATCTTCGAAACCGCTAGTCCGATCGAGACGAAACCAGCCTCAGAAGTTCGGAAACATAGGTCGATAGCTATACGCTAATGCCCAAATCTCAAAATATTGATAGTAAGGGGTAGTAAAATCCAATCAAAGTCAGGTGTCAGTCCTTTTTTACGTGTTTTTTCATATAAATGTCTATAACTCCAAAACAAAATGAGATATTTTCACCAAACTTGACACACATATGTATGGGCTCACTACGAGGACACATAAAAAAATTGGTGGGATTGTGCCTCTTGGTGGCGCTATGATAAAACAAAACATGAAATTCCCATTGACTTCAATGCAGTATTACGGTTTAAAATGCTAATGCTATAATTTAAGAATGCACTAGTGTATCATTACAAAACTCGGTATGTGTCTTCCGCTCTATGTCCCGAAGATATTCAAAAAGTTTCGGGGCAGCGCCACCTTGTGGTCAAAAGTTGTAATAAAATGTACAAAAATGCTAATAACTTTTGATTAAATTAGCCTATTGTAATGAGACTGGTCATAATACATTCATTGGCTCATGCCGAGAAGATAGATACCAATTTTGCCATATTTTGCAAACATATCTGTGCTCCATCTTGTTATTTGTTAAAAATCTACTTTTTCAAACTCATCCTAGACCGTTTGTCCGATTTTCACCAAAATTGATCCGTATCGTCTTCAGACCATGCTGACAAATAGTTATGGATTTCGGATTGATAGACAAAACAGTTTTCATATACCACTGCAACAGAGTTGAGCCATGATGCAAAAATGACTCTTGAGGCTGTATCTCTGCAATGCTTTGACATATTGACACCAAACTTTGCATGTGTCATTGTCATCTCAATCTGACTAAACCACATCAGTTTCGTAACAGTGACACCTATTGGTCGAAAGTGATAAACCATTAAACCATTATTATTGACTGTATTTAAAATTTGACTGCTATTTTGCCTAAAATCAACTTAATAGGTCCTTAATGGCTCATTGTTGCAGTTGGCTTGAGACTTCCAGCCATGCTGGCATGTCTTGTCTTCTTCTTTGCGCTTGGCCCCGATAATGGCTGCTTGTTATTAGGGGCCAAGCACCGAAGGTGCGGAGGCACCTATTGAAATCGTTAGTGTTCCTATTATTATTAGGGGCCAAGCACCGAAGGTGCGGAGGCACCTATTGAAATCGTTAGTGTTCCTATTATTATTATTCTGCTTCTTCTTCTTCTTCTTCTTCCGCCATAGGAGTCTCTGGCAGCCCATAGAACCGTATGGTAAAAAGTTGTGAAATTTGGCACACTCATAGAGGCCAGTCTGAGCTGTCACTATAGATAATTTGGTGCCTCTAACTCAATCTCTCTAGCGCCACCACCTGTCCAAAGTTTCACTCATATTTATGCTTATAACTTTTGACCCCTAAGGGCTAGAAACAAAATTCTTTTTTCATCGGATTCCTTGGCTCAAGCCGATTCGATTTCACCCTATGATGTCATTTTCCGGTATGCAAATTTTCCCGCCATTTTGAATTTTCTGAAAAACCTACTTTTTCTAACTCCTCCTAGGCCGTTGCTCCGATTTTCATGAAAATTGAAACAGATCATCTTCATAGCATGCTGACAAAAAGTTATGGAATTTAAGTTGATTCGTCCAATCGTTTTCAATAAACGCACAAACAAATTTTACGTAGAGGTTGCAAAAACACACTAAAGGCTATATCTCCACAACGCTTTATCGTATTCAAACCAAACTTGGTACATGTCATCACAAGCATGACCTGAAGCAACATGCAGCGTTTCGGCGCAGCGCCACCTACTGGTCCGGAGATACGAAAAATGCATATTTTGGCTTATAACTTCTGAACCGTTTATCCAAAAATCATAAAATTGGTCTCATTAGATTCAGGGCGTCATGCCGAGTCGACTGATATCCAATTTTACCATGTCGGCCATTTTGGATGTCGGCCATTTTGAATTATGTGCAAAAATGCTGTATTTTATGAACGCATGAACGGATTGTTACGAAACTTGGTATGGGTCATCACCACGATGCCCTGAAGTAGCCTGAGAAGTTTCGAAACAGCGCCACCTAGTGGATAATTCTTTTTTTTCAAACGCTTATAACTTTGGGTGTGAGTGAAAAATTTTGATGGGAGTAGCTTTTTTGGGCTCCTGAATCCTTGCCGAGTCCAACGATACAAGACATGCCCAGTTTCGGCATATGGTTTGCGCAGCGTTGTAATTTAGCGCTTAAAAAACATTTGCTGATATCTTCAAAACCGCTAGTCCGATCGAGACGAAACCAGCCTCAGAAGTTCGAAAACATAGGTCGATAGCTATACGCTAATGCCCAAATGTCAAAATATTGATAGTAAGGGGTAGTAAAATCCAATCAAAGTCAGGTGTCAGTCATTTTTTACGTGTTTTTTCATATAAATGTCTATAACTCCAAAACAAAATGAAATATTTTCACCAAACTTGACACACATATGTATGGGCTCACTACGAGGACACATAAAAAAATTGGTGGGATTGTGCCTCTTGGTGGCGCTATAATAAAACAAAACATGAAATTCCCATTGACTTCAATGCAGTATTACGGTTTAAAATGCTAATGCTATAATTTAAGAATGCACTAGTGTATCGTTACAAAACTCGGTATGTGTCTTCCGCTCTATGTCCCGAAGATATTCAAAAAGTTTCGGGGCAGCGCCACCTTGTGCTCAAAAGTTGTAATAAAATGTACAAAAATGCTAATAACTTTTGATTAAATTAGCCTATTGTAATGAGACTGGTCATAATACATTCATTGGCTCATGCCGAGAAGATAGATACCAATTTTGCCATATTTTGCAAACATATCTGTGCTCCATCTTGTTATTTGTTAAAAATCTACTTTTTCAAACTCATCCTAGACCGTTTGTCCGATTTTCACCAAAATTGATCCGTATCGTCTTCAGACCATGCTGACAAATAGTTATGGATTTCGGATTGATAGACAAAACAGTTTTCATATACCACTGCAACAGAGTTGAGCCATGATGCAAAAATTACTCTTGAGGCTGTATCTCTGCAATGCTTTGACATATTGACACCAAACTTTGCATGTGTCATTGTCATCTCAATCTGACTAAACCACATCAGTTTCGTAACAGTGACACCTATTGGTCGAAAGTGATAAACCATTAAACCATTATTATTGACTGTATTTAAAATTTGACTGCTATTTTGCCTAAAATCAACTTAATAGGTCCTTAATGGCTCATTGTTGCAGTTGGCTTGAGACTTCCAGCCATGCTGGCATGTCTTGTCTTCTTCTTTGCGCTTGGCCCCGATAATGGCTGCTTGCAGCTATATTTAGGGGCCAAGCACCGAAGGTGCGGAGGCACCTATTGAAATCGTTAGTGTTCCTATTATTATTCTGCTTCTTCTTCTTCTTCTTCTTCCGCCATAGGAGTCTCTGGCAGCCCATAGAACCGTATGGTAAAAAGTTGTGAAATTTGGCACACTCATAGAGGCCAGTCTGAGCTGTCACTATAGCAAATTTGGTGCCTCTAACTCAATCCCTCTAGCGCCACCACCTGTCCAAAGTTTCACTCATATTTATGCTTATAACTTTTGACCCCTAAGGGCTAGAAACAAAATTCTTTTTTCATCGGATTCCTTGGCTCAAGCCGATTCGATTTCACCCTATGATGTCATTTTCCGGTATGCAAATTTTCCCGCCATTTTGAATTTTCTGAAAAACCTACTTTTTCGAACTCCTCCTAGGCCGTTGCTCCGATTTTCACGAAAATTGAAACAGATCATCTTCAGAGCATGTTGACAAAAAGTTATGGAATTCAAGTTGATTCGTCCAATCGTTTTCAATAAACGCACAAACAAATTTTACGTGGAGGTTGCAAAAACACACTAAAGGCTATATCTCCGCAACGCTTTATCGTATTCAAACCAACCTTGGTACATGTTATCACAAGCATGACTTGAAGCAACATGCAGCGTTTCGGCGCAGCGCCACCTACCTGTCCGGAGATACGAAAAATGCCTATTTTGGCTTATAACTTCTGAACCGTTTATCCAAAAATCATAAAATTGGTCTCATTAGATTCAGGGCGTCATGCCGAGTCGACTGATATCCAATTTTACCATGTCGGCCATTTTGGATGTCGGCCATTTTGAATTATGTGCAAAAATGCTGTATTTTATGAACGCATGAACGGATTGTTATGAAACTTGGTATGGGTCATCACCACGATGCCCTGAAGTAGCCTGAGAAGTTTCGAAACAGCGCCACCTAGTGGAGAATTTTTTTTTTCAAACGCTTATAACTTTGGGTGTGGTTGACATATTTTGATGGGAGTGTGTTTTTTGGTCTCCTGAATCCTTGCCGACTCCAACGATACCAGACTTGCCAGGTTTCGGCATATGGTTTGCGCAGAGTTGTAATTTAGTGCTTAAAAAACATTTGCTGATATCTTTGAAACCGCTAGTCCGATCGAGACGAAACCAGCCTCAGAAGTTCGGAAACATAGGTCGATAGCTATATGCTAATGCCCAAATCTCAAAATATTGATAGTAAGGGGTAGTAAAATCCAATCAAAGTCAGGTGTCAGTCATTTTTTACGTGTTTTTTCATATAAATGTCTATAACTCCAAAACAAAATGAAATATTTTCACCAAACTTGACACACATATGTATGGGCTCACTACGAGGACACATAAAAAAATTGGTGGGATTGTGCCTCTTGGTGGCGCTATAATAAAACAAAACATGAAATTCCCATTGACTTCAATGCAGTATTACGGTTTAAAATGCTAATGCTATAATTTAAGAATGCACTAGTGTATCGTTACAAAACTCGGTATGTGTCTTCCGCTCTATGTCCCGAAGATATTCAAAAAGTTTCGGGGCAGCGCCACCTTGTGGTCAAAAGTTGTAATAAAATGTACAAAAATGCTAATAACTTTTGATTAAATTAGCCTATTGTAATGAGACTGGTCATAATACATTCATTGGCTCATGCCGAGAAGATAGATACCAATTTTGCCATATTTTGCAAACATATCTGTGCTCCATCTTGTTATTTGTTAAAAATCTACTTTTTCAAACTCATCCTAGACCGTTTGTCCGATTTTCACCAAAATTGATCCGTATCGTCTTCAGACCATGCTGACAAATACTTATGGATTTCGGATTGATAGACAAAACAGTTTTCATATACCACTGCAACAGAGTTGAGCCATGATGCAAAAATTACTCTTGAGGCTGTATCTCTGCAATGCTTTGACATATTGACACCAAACTTTGCATGTGTCATTGTCATCTCAATCTGACTAAACCACATCAGTTTCGTAACAGTGACACCTATTGGTCGAAAGTGATAAACCATCAAACCATTATGATTGACTGTATTTAAAATTTGACTGCTATTTTGCCTAAAATCAACTTAATAGGTCCTTAATGGCTCATTGTTGCAGTTGGCTTGAGACTTCCAGCCATGCTGGCATGTCTTGTCTTCTTCTTTGCGCTTGGCCCCGATAATGGCTGCTTGCAGCTATATTTATTATTCTGCTTCTTCTTCCGCCATAGGAGTCTCTGGCAGCCCATAGAACCGTATGGTAAAAAGTTGTGAAATTTGGCACACTCATAGAGGCCAGTCTGAGCTGTCACTATAGCAAATTTGGTGCCTCTAACTCAATCCCTCTAGCGCCACCACCTGTCCAAAGTTTCACTCATATTTATGCTTATAACTTTTGACCCCTAAGGGCTAGAAACAAAATTCTTTTTTCATCGGATTCCTTGGCTCAAGCCGATTCGATTTCACCCTATGATGTCATTTTCCGGTATGCAAATTTTCCCGCCATTTTGAATTTTCTGAAAAACCTACTTTTTCGAACTCCTCCTAGGCCGTTGCTCCGATTTTCACGAAAATTGAAACAGATCATCTTCAGAGCATGTTGACAAAAAGTTATGGAATTCAAGTTGATTCGTCCAATCGTTTTCAATAAACGCACAAACAAATTTTACGTGGAGGTTGCAAAAACACACTAAAGGCTATATCTCCGCAACGCTTTATCGTATTCAAACCAACCTTGGTACATGTCATCACAAGCATGACTTGAAGCAACATGCAGCGTTTCGGCGCAGCGCCACCTACCTGTCCGGAGATACGAAAAATGCCTATTTTGGCTTATAACTTCTGAACCGTTTATCCAAAAATCATAAAATTGGTCTCATTAGATTCAGGGCGTCATGCCGAGTCGACTGATATCCAATTTTACCATGTCGGCCATTTTGGATGTCGGCCATTTTGAATTATGTGCAAAAATGCTGTATTTTATGAACGCATGAACAGATTGTTATGAAACTTGGTATGGGTCATCACCACGATGCCCTGAAGTAGCCTGAGAAGTTTCGAAACAGCGCCACCTAGTGGAGAATTTTTTTTTTCAAACGCTTATAACTTTGGGTGTGGTTGACATATTTTGATGGGAGTGTGTTTTTTGCTCTCCTGAATCCTTGCCGACTCCAACGATACCAGACTTGCCAGGTTTCGGCATATGGTTTGCGCAGAGTTGTAATTTAGTGCTTAAAAAACATTTGCTGATATCTTCGAAACCGCTAGTCCGATCGAGACGAAACCAGCCTCAGAAGTTCGGAAACATAGGTCGATAGCTATACGCTAATGCCCAAATCTCAAAATATTGATAGTAAGGGGTAGTAAAATCCAATCAAAGTCAGGTGTCAGTCATTTTTTACGTGTTTTTTCATATAAATGTCTATAACTCCAAAACAAAATGAAATATTTTCACCAAACTTGACACACATATGTATGGGCTCACTACGAGGACACATAAAAAAATTGGTGGGATTGTGCCTCTTGGTGGCGCTATAATAAAACAAAACATGAAATTCCCATTGACTTCAATGGAGTATTACGGTTTAAAATGCTAATGCTATAATTTAAGAATGCACTAGTGTATCATTACAAAACTCGGTATGTGTCTTCCGCTCTATGTCCCGAAGATATTCAAAAAGTTTCGGGGCAGCGCCACCTTGTGGTCAAAAGTTGTAATAAAATGTACAAAAATGCTAATAACTTTTGATTAAATTAGCCTATTGTAATGAGACTGGTCATAATACATTCATTGGCTCATGCCGAGAAGATAGATACCAATTTTGCCATATTTTGCAAACATATCTGTGCTCCATCTTGTTATTTGTTAAAAATCTACTTTTTCAAACTCATCCTAGACCGTTTGTCCGATTTTCACCAAAATTGATCCGTATCGTCTTCAGACCATGCTGACAAATAGTTATGGATTTCGGATTGATAGACAAAACAGTTTTCATATACCACTGCAACAGAGTTGAGCCATGATGCAAAAATTACTCTTGAGGCTGTATCTCTGCAATGCTTTGACATATTGACACCAAACTTTGCATGTGTCATTGTCATCTCAATCTGACTAAACCACATCAGTTTCGTAACAGTGACACCTATTGGTCGAAAGTGATAAACCATTAAACCATTATTATTGACTGTATTTAAAATTTGACTGCTATTTTGCCTAAAATCAACTTAATAGGTCCTTAATGGCTCATTGTTGCAGTTGGCTTGAGACTTCCAGCCATGCTGGCATGTCTTGTCTTCTTCTTTGCGCTTGGCCCCGATAATGGCTGCTTGCAGCTATATTTAGGGGCCAAGCACCGAAGGTGCGGAGGCACCTATTGAAATCGTTAGTGTTCCTATTATTATTATTCTGCTTCTTCTTCTTCTTCCGCCATAGGAGTCTCTGGCAGCCCATAGAACCGTATGGTAAAAAGTTGTGAAATTTGGCACACTCATAGAGGCCAGTCTGAGCTGTCACTATAGCAAATTTGGTGCCTCTAACTCAATCCCTCTAGCGCCACCACCTGTCCAAAGTTTCACTCATATTTATGCTTATAACTTTAGACCCCTAAGGGCTAGAAACAAAATTCTTTTTTCATCGGATTCCTTGGCTCAAGCCGATTCGATTTCACCCTATGATGTCATTTTCCGGTATGCAAATTTTCCCGCCATTTTGAATTTTCTGAAAAACCTACTTTTTCGAACTCCTCCTAGGCCGTTGCTCCGATTTTCACGAAAATTGAAACAGATCATCTTCAGAGCATGTTGACAAAAAGTTATGGAATTCAAGTTGATTCGTCCAATCGTTTTCAATAAACGCACAAACAAATTTTACGTGGAGGTTGCAAAAACACACTAAAGGCTATATCTCCGCAACGCTTTATCGTATTCAAACCAACCTTGGTACATGTCATCACAAGCATGACTTGAAGCAACATGCAGCGTTTCGGCGCAGCGCCACCTACCTGTCCGGAGATACGAAAAATGCCTATTTTGGCTTATAACTTCTGAACCGTTTATCCAAAAATCATAAAATTGGTCTCATTAGATTCAGGGCGTCATGCCGAGTCGACTGATATCCAATTTTACCATGTCGGCCATTTTGGATGTCGGCCATTTTGAATTATGTGCAAAAATGCTGTATTTTATGAACGCATGAACAGATTGTTATGAAACTTGGTATGGGTCATCACCACGATGCCCTGAAGTAGCCTGAGAAGTTTCGAAACAGCGCCACCTAGTGGAGAATTTTTTTTTTCAAACGCTTATAACTTTGGGTGTGGTTGACATATTTTGATGGGAGTGTGTTTTTTGGTCTCCTGAATCCTTGCCGACTCCAACGATACCAGACTTGCCAGGTTTCGGCATATGGTTTGCGCAGAGTTGTAATTTAGTGCTTAAAAAACATTTGCTGATATCTTCGAAACCGCTAGTCCGATCGAGACGAAACCAGCCTCAGAAGTTCGGAAACATAGGTCGATAGCTATACGCTAATGCCCAAATCTCAAAATATTGATAGTAAGGGGTAGTAAAATCCAATCAAAGTCAGGTGTCAGTCCTTTTTTACGTGTTTTTTCATATAAATGTCTATAACTCCAAAACAAAATGAGATATTTTCACCAAACTTGACACACATATGTATGGGCTCACTACGAGGACACATAAAAAAATTGGTGGGATTGTGCCTCTTGGTGGCGCTATAATAAAACAAAACATGAAATTCCCATTGACTTCAATGCAGTATTACGGTTTAAAATGCTAATGCTATAATTTAAGAATGCACTAGTGTATCATTACAAAACTCGGTATGTGTCTTCCGCTCTATGTCCCGAAGATATTCAAAAAGTTTCGGGGCAGCGCCACCTTGTGGTCAAAAGTTGTAATAAAATGTACAAAAATGCTAATAACTTTTGATTAAATTAGCCTATTGTAATGAGACTGGTCATAATACATTCATTGGCTCATGCCGAGAAGATAGATACCAATTTTGCCATATTTTGCAAACATATCTGTGCTCCATCTTGTTATTTGTTAAAAATCTACTTTTTCAAACTCATCCTAGACCGTTTGTCCGATTTTCACCAAAATTGATCCGTATCGTCTTCAGACCATGCTGACAAATACTTATGGATTTCGGATTGATAGACAAAACAGTTTTCATATACCACTGCAACAGAGTTGAGCCATGATGCAAAAATTACTCTTGAGGCTGTATCTCTGCAATGCTTTGACATATTGACACCAAACTTTGCATGTGTCATTGTCATCTCAATCTGACTAAACCACATCAGTTTCGTAACAGTGACACCTATTGGTCGAAAGTGATAAACCATTAAACCATTATTATTGACTGTATTTAAAATTTGACTGCTATTTTGCCTAAAATCAACTTAATAGGTCCTTAATGGCTCATTGTTGCAGTTGGCTTGAGACTTCCAGCCATGCTGGCATGTCTTGTCTTCTTCTTTGCGCTTGGCCCCGATAATGGCTGCTTGTTATTATTCTGCTTCTTCTTCTTCTTCTTTTTCTTTTTCTTCCGCCATAGGAGTCTCTGGCAGCCCATAGAACCGTATGGTAAAAAGTTGTGAAATTTGGCACACTCATAGAGGCCAGTCTGAGCTGTCACTATAGCAAATTTGGTGCCTCTAACTCAATCCCTCTAGCGCCACCACCTGTCCAAAGTTTCACTCATATTTATGCTTATAACTTTTGACCCCTAAGGGCTAGAAACAAAATTCTTTTTTCATCGGATTCCTTGGCTCAAGCCGATTCGATTTCACCCTATGATGTCATTTTCCGGTATGCAAATTTTCCCGCCATTTTGAATTTTCTGAAAAACCTACTTTTTCGAACTCCTCCTAGGCCGTTGCTCCGATTTTCACGAAAATTGAAACAGATCATCTTCAGAGCATGTTGACAAAAAGTTATGGAATTCAAGTTGATTCGTCCAATCGTTTTCAATAAACGCACAAACAAATTTTACGTGGAGGTTGCAAAAACACACTAAAGGCTATATCTCCGCAACGCTTTATCGTATTCAAACCAAACTTGGTACATGTCATCACAAGCATGACTTGAAGCAACATGCAGCGTTTCGGCGCAGCGCCACCTACCTGTCCGGAGATATGAAAAATGCCTATTTTGGCTTATAACTTCTGAACCGTTTATCCAAAAATCATAAAATTGGTCTCATTAGATTCAGGGCGTCATGCCGAGTCGACTGATATCCAATTTTACCATGTCGGCCATTTTGGATGTCGGCCATTTTGAATTATGTGCAAAAATGCTGTATTTTATGAACGCATGAACAGATTGTTATGAAACTTGGTATGGGTCATCACCACGATGCCCTGAAGTAGCCTGAGAAGTTTCGAAACAGCGCCACCTAGTGGAGAATTTTTTTTTTCAAACGCTTATAACTTTGGGTGTGGTTGACATATTTTGATGGGAGTGTGTTTTTTGGTCTCCTGAATCCTTGCCGACTCCAACGATACCAGACTTGCCAGGTTTCGGCATATGGTTTGCGCAGAGTTGTAATTTAGTGCTTAAAAAACATTTGCTGATATCTTCGAAACCGCTAGTCCGATCGAGACGAAACCAGCCTCAGAAGTTCGGAAACATAGGTCGATAGCTATACGCTAATGCCCAAATCTCAAAATATTGATAGTAAGGGGTAGTAAAATCCAATCAAAGTCAGGTGTCAGTCATTTTTTACGTGTTTTTTCATATAAATGTCTATAACTCCAAAACAAAATGAAATATTTTCACCAAACTTGACACACATATGTATGGGCTCACTACGAGGACACATAAAAAAATTGGTGGGATTGTGCCTCTTGGTGGCGCTATAATAAAACAAAACATGAAATTCCCATTGACTTCAATGCAGTATTACGGTTTAAAATGCTAATGCTATAATTTAAGAATGCACTAGTGTATCATTACAAAACTCGGTATGTGTCTTCCGCTCTATGTCCCGAAGATATTCAAAAAGTTTCGGGGCAGCGCCACCTTGTGGTCAAAAGTTGTAATAAAATGTACAAAAATGCTAATAACTTTTGATTAAATTAGCCTATTGTAATGAGACTGGTCATAATACATTCATTGGCTCATGCCGAGAAGATAGATACCAATTTTGCCATATTTTGCAAACATATCTGTGCTCCATCTTGTTATTTGTTAAAAATCTACTTTTTCAAACTCATCCTAGACCGTTTGTCCGATTTTCACCAAAATTGATCCGTATCGTCTTCAGACCATGCTGACAAATAGTTATGGATTTCGGATTGATAGACAAAACAGTTTTCATATACCACTGCAACAGAGTTGAGCCATGATGCAAAAATTACTCTTGAGGCTGTATCTCTGCAATGCTTTGACATATTGACACCAAACTTTGCATGTGTCATTGTCATCTCAATCTGACTAAACCACATCAGTTTCGTAACAGTGACACCTATTGGTCGAAAGTGATAAACCATTAAACCATTATTATTGACTGTATTTAAAATTTGACTGCTATTTTGCCTAAAATCAACTTAATAGGTCCTTAATGGCTCATTGTTGCAGTTGGCTTGAGACTTCCAGCCATGCTGGCATGTCTTGTCTTCTTCTTTGCGCTTGGCCCCGATAATGGCTGCTTGCAGCTATATTTATTATTCTGCTTCTTCTTCTTCTTCTTCTTCTTCTTCTTCCGCCATAGGAGTCTCTGGCAGCCCATAGAACCGTATGGTAAAAAGTTGTGAAATTTGGCACACTCATAGAGGCCAGTCTGAGCTGTCACTATAGCAAATTTGGTGCCTCTAACTCAATCTCTCTAGCGCCACCACCTGTCCAAAGTTTCACTCATATTTATGCTTATAACTTTTGACCCCTAAGGGCTAGAAACAAAATTCTTTTTTCATCGGATTCCTTGGCTCAAGCCGATTCGATTTCACCCTATGATGTCATTTTCCGGTATGCAAATTTTCCCGCCATTTTGAATTTTCTGAAAAACCTACTTTTTCTAACTCCTCCTAGGCCGTTGCTCCGATTTTCATGAAAATTGAAACAGATCATCTTCATAGCATGCTGACAAAAAGTTATGGAATTTAAGTTGATTCGTCCAATCGTTTTCAATAAACGCACAAACAAATTTTACGTAGAGGTTGCAAAAACACACTAAAGGCTATATCTCCACAACGCTTTATCGTATTCAAACCAAACTTGGTACATGTCATCACAAGCATGACCTGAAGCAACATGCAGCGTTTCGGCGCAGCGCCACCTACTGGTCCGGAGATACGAAAAATGCATATTTTGGCTTATAACTTCTGAACCGTTTATCCAAAAATCATAAAATTGGTCTCATTAGATTCAGGGCGTCATGCCGAGTCGACTGATATCCAATTTTACCATGTCGGCCATTTTGGATGTCGGCCATTTTGAATTATGTGCAAAAATGCTGTATTTTATGAACGCATGAACGGATTGTTACGAAACTTGGTATGGGTCATCACCACGATGCCCTGAAGTAGCCTGAGAAGTTTCGAAACAGCGCCACCTAGTGGATAATTCTTTTTTTTCAAACGCTTATAACTTTGGGTGTGAGTGAAAAATTTTGATGGGAGTAGCTTTTTTGGGCTCCTGAATCCTTGCCGAGTCCAACGATACAAGACATGCCCAGTTTCGGCATATGGTTTGCGCAGCGTTGTAATTTAGCGCTTAAAAAACATTTGCTGATATCTTCAAAACCGCTAGTCCGATCGAGACGAAACCAGCCTCAGAAGTTCGGAAACATAGGTCGATAGCTATACGCTAATGCCCAAATGTCAAAATATTGATAGTAAGGGGTAGTAAAATCCAATCAAAGTCAGGTGTCAGTCATTTTTTACGTGTTTTTTCATATAAATGTCTATAACTCCAAAACAAAATGAAATATTTTCACCAAACTTGACACACATATGTATGGGCTCACTAGGAGGACACATAAAAAAATTGGTGGGATTGTGCCTCTTGGTGGCGCTATAATAAAACAAAACATGAAATTCCCATTGACTTCAATGCAGTATTACGGTTTAAAATGCTAATGCTATAATTTAAGAATGCACTAGTGTATCATTACAAAACTCGGTATGTGTCTTCCGCTCTATGTCCCGAAGATATTCAAAAAGTTTCGGGGCAGCGCCACCTTGTGGTCAAAAGTTGTAATAAAATGTACAAAAATGCTAATAACTTTTGATTAAATTAGCCTATTGTAATGAGACTGGTCATAATACATTCATTGGCTCATGCCAAGAAGATAGATACCAATTTTGCCATATTTTGCAAACATATCTGTGCTCCATCTTGTTATTTGTTAAAAATCTACTTTTTCAAACTCATCCTAGACCGTTTGTCCGATTTTCACCAAAATTGATCCGTATCGTCTTCAGACCATGCTGACAAATAGTTATGGATTTCGGATTGATAGACAAAACAGTTTTCATATACCACTGCAACAGAGTTGAGCCATGATGCAAAAATTACTCTTGAGGCTGTATCTCTGCAATGCTTTGACATATTGACACCAAACTTTGCATGTGTCATTGTCATCTCAATCTGACTAAAGCAGGGCCGGCGTTTGCTATAGGCGAGCTAGGCGGTCGCCTAGGGCGACAATTGTGTTAGGGGCGCGAGCGCGCTCTAGTGCCGCCCATTACTTCCCATTAAGCATATAATCGGAACAAGCGAAATACAACATAATGTTCATGAAACATGATCATCATAGGGCGCCCCCTCAGCCACACGTTTAATTACTTATCAACCTGAGGTGATTATTGATTATTAGTTCAGGCGTTAGGTCAGGCAAGTGCTCATCTTGCGCGTTCATCAAAAATGAGGCGCCTAAACCCGCGGGTGCACAGGGACGGAAAAAGAGAAAAAGAGAAAGGAAGAAAATCGAAAGAAAGCCCAGTATAGAGGTTAGTCTTCTTATCTCAGCCAATAAGTTGTCAAACAAATCAAAAAATTACTTAGTATCAATCTTATCAACTAATATTTATTTTATAAATATTATTAATATTGTCACTAAGCTATCACTTGCTAGTTTTCTACATAATTACTATACGTATTGCAAACATAACTTCACTGACAATAATCTACAATAACCTACATGGATGTCATTTAAATATCAAAAGTCCAGTTCGTTATGAATATGGATAACGTATGCACGTTAGTTATAAAAAGTACAAACGCTCTCTACGTGGGCGTCGGAAGGAAATAAATACGGCCTCTCGTTTTTTTTTTTACTGGAGCAGTCTAACGATAGATGCCATATTATTTACATTAAACACAAATATGCTGTGTTCACTAAATTCTCTACAGTGGCTGTAGTGTAGTGGTAAGACGCATGGCATCAAGATTTGATGCAGATCGATCAGAGGTTCGATCCTGCCTTTTACCACACTCGCTCTATTCCCCTTTCCCACATATCAGATCGGAAAGGCATTTATTTTCAATAAAAAGTGAGAAAATGTTTGAAAAGTGGAAATAAAGCATCGAACGTGTTTAATAATAAGTGCTTCTCGGTTAGGGGTAGGCCTAGGAAAACAGACATGTGCTGAATTAGAATAGAGACGATAAAAGTGAGTGGGGTGGGGGGCGCAAAACTCCATCTCGCCTAGGGCAACCAAAGAGCTAGAGCCGGCCCTGGACTAAACCACATCAGTTTCGTAACAGTGACACCTATTGGTCGAAAGTGATAAACCATTAAACCATTATTATTGACTGTATTTAAAATTTGACTGCTATTTTGCCTAAAATCAACTTAATAGGTCCTTAATGGCTCATTGTTGCAGTTGGCTTGAGACTTCCAGCCATGCTGGCATGTCTTGTCTTCTTCTTTGCGCTTGGCCCCGATAATGGCTGCTTGCAGCTATATTTAAAAATGATTCTGTCAAGAATATTTAATTAACAATAATGAGACCGACTGTAGCCAGTTTTATTAGTCTGCTGTCACTTTAAATTGATAGTTCACCCCAAAAATTTAATTAGCCCATGATTTACTCACTGTCAAGCTATCCTAGGTGAATGGCTTTCTTCTTTCAGACGAATACAATCGGAGTTATATTTAAAAATCCTGGCTCTTCCAAGCATTATATTGCAGTAAATGGCAGCCAAAAATGTGAAGGCCAATATAGAATGTCATACACCTAGGGTGACACACACCTACGGGATTATTTTCATTTTTGGGTGAACTATTCCTTTAAGTGGGAATGCATGGATCCAATATACTGTTACACTTGTCTGGGTTCACTTATGACAAAACCGACTGTGTTTTTATGAATATTTTCCAAGACGGGCATTTTTATATAATTTTGTGTGTTTTGGACTGTTAAGTGCAAAAGCTCAGGGAAATAACTATTTGTTAGTCGCAAGCTGTTTGAGAGCTTAATGTGTGTGCACTTTTGATGTGTGAATGATTAAAATGATGCAATACCGCTCTAATATTCACACCCTATTCAATCGGAGTGAATGAAACGGTTGAGTAAGAGAAGGCGCCTATGTGTCAACTTGCTGTCGGAAAGAAGACCACGCAAGAAAGCGCAGCTGGTATTGGTGTATTGATACTAAAAATTAGTATTGAAACCGTTGAAACAGTATCGATAAATATAAAACAATTATGTTTTTGACAACACTACTTAAGTATCCTTTACAGATACACCCCAAACCAGAGACTAGTATTTTAAATGCATTAATGTGGTACTGATAATGGTAATGATGGTGCTGTTGTTTCAGTAGCCTTAGGGGTGTCTTGTACAGACGGATCCTCAAGCTTCAATTTGGGGTGTGGTAGTCATAGTTGATCTGACATTCCTCTCTGCAGTTTAGAGAGAGGTCTCACATATAGTCATTAAAGGGTTAGGTCACCCAAAAATGAAAGTTAGCCCATGATTTTCTTGATTTAGTTATTTTACTCTATAAACTTTTAAATATGTATATTGTTCTTACACAAATGGACCACTTTGCTTCAGAAGGCCTTTACTGCCAGAGTTGTGTTGAGCAGTTATATGATGATAGATTTATGGACTTCAGAAATTAATCAGCCATGCACTGCTATTATAAAGCTGGGAAGAGCCAAAACATTTATTTATTTATTTATTTATATAATATATATATATATTATATAATATATTTATATATAATAACTCTGAATTTGTATGTCTGAAAGAAGAATGTCGGGTAAGTAAATCATGGGCTAATTTTCATTTTTGTTTGAATTAACCCTTAAGTTAGTTCACCCAAAAAAGTATATTCATTCATTTACTCACCCTCATTTAATTCCATACCTGTGTGATTTTCTTTCCTGCAAGCAAAGAAAAAGTTGTTTAGAAGAACGAACAAAATAACATTGGACCCTACTGGCACAGCAACAATATAATATTTATATTATATTATATTTATAATATTTAATAAAATAAATAAAACTAAAAATTTAATTAAACAAAAAACAGCAAAGCAAACAATAAAATGACAAAAAAACTAATGGAAATCTATCAGTAAAAGTTTAAAACTTGATACTAAAATAACACAAAACCACACTGAGATTTTTTAAAAATATCCTCTTTTGTGTTTCACAGAAGAAACAGTTATATATGTTTGGAACAACATGATAATGGTTTGTAATTGATGACAGAATTTTCTTTTTTGGGTAACTATCCCTTAAAGCCTTTTAAGCCTTTTAATTTTTCTTAAGTCTCAATAAATTATTGTAACACAATGTAGGAGGAACGCATTTCCTACATGTTTTTTATTTGCACGATGCCCCTGTGTTCATTCATCACACATTAGTACAATTGATGCGTCACTGTTTATGTCCCTGGTTCGTCATGTCTAATTTAGATATCCTGACTTTCAGTGCAATACTCGAATCGTTGGCAATGAAAATAAAAACATGAGAGTACGATCGTGATGTTGGAGTGTTTTCCTTCCATTACGGGTGGCTTGCTGCCTAATGAAAGTGTTTACAGCATCTGTCTCTGCTCTACTGCTAGTAGCCACTGTTTCACCTCCTGCAGTGCGTCACATAGCGCCGTAACCTCTCTGAAACCACAATTAACCCCAAAACATAGAGACTAATTAATAGATGTCTTTCTAGCATCTCATTACTCTGTCTTCTCACAAACCTCGTCCAGCCGTAGAAAGAGCACACATCTCTGACGTGTGAGGCTGCCCACAGAACTCTGGCGTGGCCTCATTGCCACACACATCCTCTTCAATGCACTCAATGAATGTGTAAGCACACATTAAAACAGCATCCTGTCTGGCTAAACTGGTTACAACGACCCAAATACACGTGATAAGACCTAGAGAACTGACTGACTGCCAGCTATTGAGGCAAAATGTGTGCTCTCTGACGCAGTTTCACTTAGTAGAAGATTTAGTTTTTTTATCCAGGTATGAATGACAGTTTGTTTGGGACTCTTGAAATGGATTAATGTTCTTAAGGGCTTGTTCCTCTTGCGTATTTAAGTATCTTAGGTTATGTTCATTGTCAAGGAACCTCATTGCAATTTTCATTTGTTGTCATTGCTTAATTCAGCAAATGGCATCCTGTTACAATGTTTTAAAATAAAAACTTACTTGATTTTATTATTTTATTTATTATAAAAATGCTGTTTGTTATTACTTGCAGTTAATTTATTACACTGAAAATTCATTTCAGGTGCATTGCATTTTGGGAAACAGAATTCAAAGCAATATGCTCTGTTAACTTGGCATGTTATTAATTTGCATACTGTTCACAGGATACAGACTATGTACTGCTGAAATAGTAAGAGTAGTGTGCTAAAGCAGACATATCTGTTTTTAATGTATTCATATTGTATTCAGTAAATTTACTCATCCCATACTTTGTCCTGATTTTTACTACTGCCAACTCCTTCTAGGGCGTGGGATTTTAATTAACCAGTATAAGATTCACACCTCTATACACACACACCCCTCTCTCTCTCTCTCTCTCTCTCTCTCTCTCTCTCTCTTTCTCTCTCTCTCTCTCTCTCTCTCTCTCTCTCTCTCTCTCTCTCTCTCTCTCTCTCTCTCTCTCTCTCTCTCTCTCTCTCTCTCTCTCTCGCGCTCGCTCTTTCGTACACACACACATACACACACACACACACACACACACACACACACACACACACACACACACAAATATGTGTGTATATAGGTGTGACTTTTTACTTGCCTCACAATTCGGTAACGATTTGATTATAAAAAGATTAACTCCAAATTATAGTATGTTGACAATAGCGTCTGGAATGTTTTAGTGTTTTTTGTTGGTTTGGTAAGTGTGCCTGTTTTTTTTACCTTATTTAGCTCACAAACATTGGCTGTGTTTACACTTGGCATTAACATGTGATCACCGTGAGACAATCAACCAGATTGGATCATTAGCAAATCAGGACACGGCGCATTTACATTTGTTCATATTAAGTGGCTTCTGTATTCGGATAACCAATCTAATTTCTATTTCCCACACAATATTTAAATTAGGTCTGTGGTGCTTAAAAGGCAGAAACTTCAAAAGGCTTCGTAGCTTAAAACAACTTTCACTTTAGCCTCTATCAATGGCAGAGCACACAGCACAGGCTTTTTGTGATTTATTATAATATTTAAAGAAAACTTGCATCATCCAGATTTGAGGTTATACTGTGCAATGACTATACTTACATAATTGGGACATTAATAAACATGTTGAAACAATAAAAACATAGATAAAAAAAAAATGCAAACTGTAATTTTCTGTCAAAACTGCGTCTGTCCATTATTTTCCAACAGTCTTCAGAGAGACTGGGCGGAGATTTATATGATGTTGCCCTCTCAATGTAGATATGAAGGGTGTATTGCGTGTACATTACACTGAAATCCGATCACAGTTAGTGCTGTATGACCAAAAATGTATATCACAGTATTTTTCTAAATTATGCCAGTTTTGCGTTATATGACGGTATTTTTTTCTCCATGCATGACAGAGTGTTAACCACATTTTATACTGATTGAGAGAGGAAATACTGCATTAGATATACTAGAATGCCCTATTTTGCTGTCATGACGAGTAAATATTGTAGAAAAATCCCACACTAGAGTAAATACAGAGTTTGCAAAATCCCACAAAATGCTGTGGGGAGTCAACAACCAATAAAACACAGACTGCACATTCATTACAGACACATGAATATTAAAGTAAAGTTGAGGGCAACTCTAACCCTGTATAACAACAAACTGCCAAAACTAGGGAGAAAAGCAGAACATTTAAAAGGTCTAAGGAGATTTTCAATACATTTAAGAGCAATACAGTCTCTGAACAAACTACACACATCAGTTTAATACTGAAAGAATAAAGGCATTACTTGTCAGTCTGCATCGATGTCTTTTGTGTATCAGAATAATCCATCATGTCATCACGGTCATGATCAGACTTACGATTGTATCAGTGTCCTCATTTGCACATATTTAACTTGAAGAAGATGTGATTAGATGTGTGAGCATAGTTAGTGCTGGTTAATGTTTAGTGCACTAGACTAGATGACAGTATATGAAATATGTCCATTAAAAAAAACTTAAAAGCACATATCTGATCTATCTCCATGTGTTGAGCTTTGTTAAACTAATGGCAGCGCTCTGCACAACTGTTCTCTTGCGGTTCCTCTTTGTATTAATTATGCTTTAAGTGCATTGTTAAAATATGCTAATTAAATGCAACGATAGACTTCAAAATAGTTTTTTTTAGACTTCCCTCTTACAAAATATCTGATTAAAACAAGGTTATTAAGGGCATTTAGAGACTCTAGCATTGTTTTGGCTGTGTGCTTCGGGAAGTTTTCCTACTAAATCTCTCTAGTGTGAAGCTGTGTGATGCCTCTCAGACCTTGCTTAATAAAATGATTGTCCTTCTGGGTTGTTTTTCTAGTTCTGCACAGTAACTTGTGAGCTCTGAGAGGCCTTCAGGTGCTTTGTCTCCTTGCTGACTTTGCATCTCAGAGACTTCAATGTTAATTTTATATCCTTCTTGAGGGTGAGGGAGCCTCAGAGGTCTAGAGATAGTTAATTTGATTTTATGACTTGGTTTTGCCCGGTCATGCACTTTGAACTGTGACATCTCCCTGTAGTCATGTCATGTGCCTTTCTAAATTCAGCATCTGTACTACATAGTTTTGTAGAAAGAAATTGAGTTTAATTGGAAAGTAAACACTCTAAAATCTAATGTAAATGAATAATTTTGTTTTAGTTTTACAGGGATAGTTCTTTAAAAAAAAGAAATTTGAATCCGGTACTGCGGTGGGCTAGTAATGTTACCTGTGTTATGCCTGAACACAGACTATTGCAGCAAGCCTATTACTCGTTGTTATCAATCTAAATGAATCTACTGTGAAACATGGAAGCTTGTTAGGTTGTATCACTAGTGCAGTGTCCGTTCTTAGAGCATATAAGCCATCCAAGCATGAGGCGCGCCGCTTCTTGAGACTCCTTCCTTTATTAGAGAGAAGAATATGTTCAGCCCCCTCCCTCCGAAGCTTCAAATATTCTGTGTTGGTAACTACCGAAGCTTCGAAGCTCAAAAAATGGTATTCGGACCAGCCCTAAAATGTATATAATTCAGTGAGACACACAGAGACAGAAATGGCTATTTGGCTATTTGATTTGCGATCGAGTTTCATTTCATTCATTTAGTTTGGACTCATTTCATGGATCCTATTGTACAACTATTTTAAACATTTAAATACACATATCTAATTGTAGAAATTGTGTAAGATGTAGTATTTTTGTTGAAAGTAGCCTACTCTTGAATCTTGACAGTGTTGATTTCTGAGAGACGCAAGAGAGCAAGGATGTTTACGAACACACTGTGATCACTTCATTCATAGAATTTATACTCATTCATGTATCATAACGTAGGCCTACAACATGTAAATTTAGATATCAAAGAGTATAAAATGTGTATTATGTAGTATTTTAGATGAGTGTAGGCTATGGCCCCATATATGCAAAGAAATGGATAAGTACATAATCAAATTCACAAATATTACACCATTTAACATTACCAAATATGCATACTAAGTTACTAAAACTATCTTTGGCATAGAAAATATCTATTGTTGCTTTTAGTACGACTATGTTACAAAGTTGGGAGCACTAAATGATATTCAAATTCACCTTACACACTTTTAACAAGAAATAAAGCACATAAACATTAGCTGAGATTACCATTGCCATAGTGTGTGTTGTTGTACCAGCCGCGACGTCGCAGAAATAGAAACCGTCCGGCTTGGGTCGGGTAGCAGACCTCTAATTACTTTCCATCGGCAGTGGAAGTGAAGACTACCACTCCCCATGATTCCACTCTCATTCACGCCGTCATCAAGCTATACCTTTGTCAATGTTTTGAAAAAGCGACTGCTAGCGGTGAAACTTGCATACTATGCCTTTAAGCAAGATAACTGGATAATCCTTAAGCAGGATAACCAATCATCATCATTGATAATAAGAAAAAATAATAATGTTTCTTGAGCTACAAATCAGCAAATTAATGATTTCTGAAGGATCATGTGACACCAAAGGCTGGAGTAATGGCTTTGCCATTACAGGAATAAATTAATTTTTAAAATAGAAAACAGATCTTTTATATTGTCATTATTTCACATCTCTGTTTGATTGTATTTTGTACATAAATGCAACTTTGGTGCACATAAATACTTACCGATCCCAAACGTTTGAATGAGTTTGTGTTGTCTTAAGGTTTGTACCATAAGCCAATATTAAACTAGGTTTGTGCTAAGGATTTGCATGATTAGGTTTGTGAAGCTTGTTAAAGAGAGAGTTCACCCTAAACATTTTAATTCTGTCACCATTTACTCATCCACATTTTATTGCAAAACACTCTTTTGTGGAACACAAAAGAAGATATTTGACTTGATTTTTTATTTTTGCATGAACGATCCCTTTAAGGATAGGTGTGCTGTTACTTTTCTAAGTGATACACTTTTCTTACTATATTTATTTTTTATATCAAGGACCAGAATGTAATAAATAAATTATAAATGATCAAATGTAATAAATAATACAACTTTTTTTTTAAATAAATCCTTTTGACTTGGTCCAGTAAGCAACAACCTAGAATACCCTAGCAACTGTGTTTTGCATAGGCAAGCACTATTCAGAGAATCTCTTCTGCAGAGATTTTTTTTTTCTTTGTTTGTCAAACGCGTCCAGGTCAATTTGCCAGTGTATTGCCGTTGTGACTACCCTGCTTTCCCCAGAGATCCCTACTCTTTCCAAGAAATCCTTTCACCAATTTGTTGAATTATAGGGGCCCCTTACTGTAGTGAAGTCTTTGAGATATGAACCTTGAAAATTCTCTGACAAGTGCACAAAGCAGAGTTTAATTTCATAAACGGTGCTGCCTACAATATGTACATGATGTTAATAAGAAAAGACATGGTTTGAATACACGTACATACATATACTTGCGTGTGATTGTTTTGATCTCAGCACTGAATATTTTGGCTTTCCAAGGAGGAGGAGAATCTCTTAGCCTTTGACCCATTTAAAAAAAAAAGCATTTTGAGAGCTTGTTTGTTTTTCTTCTTGCAGTTGTTAAGGTGTCTGTTTGACTTTTCATGGGTGTTTATGGGCACTGTCTTTTTGGGTCCTGGTTTCCCCTACATTTCCTAACTGAATCAGTTGTTTCTGCATGACTGCACAAAATGTCTCTGGTGCTTTTCTATCTTTGATGTCTGTTAAAATAAATATACATGCCACCTCAGTGATAAAACTTGTGCAATCGGATGGTGATTTATTCATGGTGGAGCAGCGAGTTTTGTAATCCTATGCACCTGGGAACGCACTGCTCGTGGTAAATAACATGATTGTATCCTGTAAATGAAATGTCATATGCTTAGTATAATAAGTATAATTGCATATTTAATTTAAAAGGGTGATGAATTGAGAAATTAACTTTCTCTTTTGCTTTTGATATATAAAAGGCCATGGTAATATCCTGTAAGTTTCAGAGCTGAAAACGTCTTTGTTAGTCAAAGAAAAGCTTTTATAGACACCAGGCCCAAAAAATTATCCTGTTCGCAGCTTAACGTCATCGTGTGGCGAAACACCGCCGCTACAGAATAAAAAGCATGTGTAGTTCAGTAGCCCCATCCACGGACGCATGGAGCCGTTCGGATTGCACTAGCCAGCAGCAATAAACATGCTGAAGAATACAGCAAGATACTGCGCTATTCCTGGTTGTGGAAGAACATAGTCGCTTGCTGACGTGGAAAAGTCATGGTCACTTAATTTCACTGTGGAATCGTTTGTAAACGAATTTCAGGTCGATGCTGGTTTTGCAGACATTTGATATTAAAACACAAAGCGATTTCCTTTAAATTGGATCCGACAGGAGGAATGGTGCAACACACTAATGTGAGTAAAATGTGTTTTTATATATATATATATATATATATATATATATATATATATATATATATATATATATATATATATATATATATATATATATATATATATATATATATATATATATAAATAATAGTATTGAATTGTTATAGATAATTTTGCTTGTTTAAGTGTCTAACAGAACATACCTTTAGCATGCTGGACTCAGACATGCATGGGCCAGGGCTCGCAAAGCCCAACGTCACGGGGCTGTGTTTTCCAGACTGGCTACCAAAACGTAAGCCCGTCGGGAGGCCGATGAATCTCATAATATTCCTTTCTTGTTCTGCGCCATTCTCTCTCTGTTGACTTGACATTTGAAGGGTGCGCACTCACGGTTTGTGCTTGTATCAAATGATCATTTGGGGTTTATATAATACAAAAAATCGCGGGTGGATGAGAAATAAATAATTGTGTTTGTTTGATAGAGACGTAATTGAATCATTCTGGTTGCCGCTTTTAAAACAACCCCTCCGTCATGTGAACTGAACTGATAGGGGCAATGATATGACAGGAGCTGAAGCTAATTAAATATGCAAATCTTATCCAATCCTAGCCGTCGGCGTTTACTTCCAAGTCTCCAGTGGGTCACACCCATCAAAACGCAGCGTTTTGGGGAGAGCCTCAAAACCAGTGTAGAAAATAGCCTATTAGTTATGTTTTTGAATCACACAAATGTCATTAGTTAACCTCAGACAACAGTATAAAAACATGATAATATCCCAATTTTAATTGAATTATTTAAATCTGTTTAAAAATAGGAAGATTTATTATAGCTTTATAGTTAAAATAGTCTTGTATTTTATCTCAAAATAAAGGATGTCATTTTATTCCACATGGAAATGAGCCGAAATAAAGCTGCTTCGTTATTTTAATATGCTATATAAGTAATAACGGCCCATTTCAAATGTTTCCTTGCTTTTCCTCTTTTATTTTTTGGAGTGGTGATGAAATATATTAAAACACTGACATTTTGGATGACACTTAAGATCACACGAGAAACAATTACCGTCTGAATAGGGCTTTATGTGTGAATTACTGTTATTACTATTTGCGGTGGCAAAGAGCAGATTGTGAGAGCGACTTGCCAACGTGTCAGACAGCAACTGTCATAAAAACAAAAGTTGTACTCTTTAGCCCTTCCTTTCCTTCCTGTGGTACAGTGTGTTTATAGACTGAGCTGTATGTGATCCATGTCCAACGAGAGGACTGCTTTTCCTGGGGTCAGATTCTGTGTCTTAGCGTCAAAGGTAAATACTCGCTTCCTTTCACACACCTCTCGTCTCTTTTTCACACACACATATACTCTGCATATCCTTAATGGAAGTTTATCTTCCCATCTCAGGTGTTTGCGCACAGGCCTAGGTGACGTTTATGCTCGTGCTGAAATTAATTGAACTGCTGTTGAGTGTACAGACACAGCACGTTGTTCCTGATAAATGAGTCACATGTGGTGACCCAGATCCAGCAGACAGACACCTAGAACATGAATGAATGAAAGCTAATGAGCATCGAATAATTCTGCCTAGTCACACTGCACACAGAGAGACAGAGCATTAAAGAAATTAGATTTCAATATATATATATTTCATATTTTTTAGGTATTCAGTTATATTAAGTATTATATATTTTATTGTTTATGTATTTGCTCTGTAATAAAGGCATGTTTTCACACTGTTTTTTTACTAAATCAGCAAAAGGAAAAACAAATTGGAAATGGCCAAATTGTTCCCAGGCTCTCCCAAGATTTTATATTTTTTAATGCTGCTCTTCATTCCGCATTGCTCGGTTTGTTGTTAGGATGGCAGACAGTTAAAAAAATTGCCTCAGCCTCAGTTGTCTAACAGCGTTCGTCAATTTCAACATGATGGCCAATCAGATCAAAGAAGGCGGGGCTTAATGTTCATTGAAGATGAGTGTGCATTCCACTGCCACGCTTTTAACTTTTCCAGTGAAAGAGTGTGTGCGTGATAAGATATAATTAGCTAAACATTCAATATTTGACAACTATACAATCGTGACCCGCAGTAACATAGTTATGCAAACTACTTTATGTAATTTTTGAATGGAGAATATTGTTTAAATTGTTTAATTCATAACTGATGACGAGAATTTGTTTTTAACATTTTTGACCTATTAGACATAATAACGAGTGAATGCGTGTATATTTTTAAATCAAATATTATTTGCATAGTTTAAATGATTATTTCACAACTATATAGTAATAATTAGACCTATACATTATTTTACTGTTCTTATTTCTTCCCTTTCAAAACTTTAATTATTTAATTTCTTTAAATATATCTCTCCCCTCTCCCCTCCAAACACACACACACATTCAAAACATGTTTATGGTATAAATACAGTACTAATTGACAACAGTGCTCTGGACTGCAGACTGACATCTTTCCCGAGCAGAAGAACACATTTTTCTAACTCATGTAGCAGTGTTTCCCCTCCCCTTGTCTTTCTGCCCAAGGTTGCAGACATGTGATCAATGAAGGGTTAACATACAGTGGCTCTGTCTCACAGACAGCACAGGATATTGAATGGCCACCTTCTACAGCCAGCAAACGCATTGGTTAAGGTTGAGGGTGGGTCTGTAGTTGAGGCTGTTAAATGGACTGGATCCTCTGGATCAGGAGTCGCTGTGCACTCCATGTGTCTATTTGCTCATATCCACTTTCAACAGGAGAATGAGGGGAAGGAGGGAGGGAGAGAAAATAGGGGCAGAGGCAATAGGGTTTTTCAAAGAATAGACGATAATGAATTTTCACAGAAAGGCATTAGAGGCAACAAGATTGTTTTTCTTACGGTTCACAATTCTTCTTAATTTAACGTGCTTTCAACTGACACAAACTTAGCGCCTCCATTGTTGTCACTTGTGCTTACACACACATACGCACACGTTTTCCCTCTTTTTCATGGCAGGCGGTAAGGTGGCCCTCCCTAGATTGTCCTGTATAAGGGACAGAGGGTAATGTTGTTTTGTTCTTGAGTTGGCTGACCTGGTGTCACCTGACATTGAAGTGAACAACAACAGCTAGGCTACACACTTGCCGGACTTGTTATATATTATATATATGTACTAAAAATCTATGTGTGAAAGGCAGCTCTGTTTAGCACCTTTTCAGTATTTCGAAAGATGTATTGAAGGGCTTAGTGGAAAAACTGAGAATTCTTTTGAACTTGCATTTGACTCCATTTTAGCTGCTCGGGTTACTGCCAGCATTCTCACTTTTCATGGCAACTTTTTCTTGTAAGCTCTACATAAATTCACTTTTTTTAGCAAGTTTCAATGATCCCTTGCTTGTCTGTCAAGTGTGTTTGAAAACTTCAAAGAATATTCCAAGCAAGTTTTAGGTTGTTTGCCTAAAACACTGAACACTTTTCAGAGGCTTTTACATGGTGTTAAAAGTCAGCCGAACACTTAATTGTCATGCACAATGCAGATCCGGAGATTTCTATTCCCTCATCTTGTTGTGTCGTTGTCATGAAAGTAGAGGTGTCTGCTGACCTTTCTTTGGACTAAACTAGCTCCAGAATTGTGTTCGACTGAGTTGTGGTGTTAACATCACTGACGAGAGCCAATTTTCCATTAACACACACACACACACACAATCACAGACACACACTTTCCTCTCTCTTTTTCTTAGAACTCTGGGTGTCTTAAGGTGAATCATTATTATATCCTTCCCTTATGCACAGCCCTAATGGTGTGTGTTTGTTTGTTTACATTAGGGTTGTGCAAATACAATTGTATATTGTAGATTTGTTTAATGTTTTTTAAAGAAGTATCTAATGCTAACCTAGGCTGCATTTGTCATTTAAAAAAACAGTAAAAATATTAATATTGGGAATTTAAAATAACAGTTTTCGTGATGCAAATCTGAATTTTCAGCAGCCATTACTATATTCCTCAGTGTAACATGATCCTTCAGAAATTATTCTTATATGATTTGCTGCTTAAGAAACATTTCTTATTTTCAAAAAAAAATCTGGAAACAAACAGTGATAGATTTTTCTGGATTATTTGATGAATAAGTTCAAAAGAACAACATTTTATTTGAAATTGTTAATCTTTTGATTAAATGTCTTTGCTAAGTGTTCTTTTATTAATTAAAAAACTCCTTGAGTACAATATGTTGTTATTTGTTAGAATTATTATTTTTTACCACACAAGAAAGGGTCTAGTTCAGGACAGTTTGTAAAATGGCATATGGTACAGTGCCCCAACCCAAATACAATGATATTTATGAATTAATAATTCACAATATAAAAAAAAAAAAAAGTTTCCAATCGAAAATAATGATTACAATATGTACAGCAGGGCTTGACATTAAGCATCTTCATATGCTTGTCCTTTGGACAAGTAAATCATTAATTCACTTGTCCAAGTAAAAAAAAAAAGTTCGGTAATTTTGTGTGTGTGTTGTAACTAATTTATTCTGAAGCAATATTCTCACCAGTGTTCAATCAGCTTTGACATATTTAAAACTGCATATTTGTGAATTAAAAAATAAAATATATTTTTTTATTGAATCATTTCAAATTTGTGGTATTTTTACCTTTTATAAAGGGCATTTCCACTAGCCTGACAAGCCAGACCCACATCAAGATGTTTGGTCTGGAAACTTACCATAGACAGGGCTCAATCCGAGGGGCGGGATAAACGGTTGTCTTTCAAACTCCCTCTGCACGCGATAGGATAGAGCTACAACCAACCAGAGCAACGAAGGTGAAACGGGACTCTTTGATAGATTAAACATTCGCCGTATCCGGTCAGCAAAACTCCGAACACATCTTCCCTTTTTAAGAATAACTTCAGTGCCTTTCACTTCTTTTCTCAGAGAAAAGCTTAACTCCAGGTCTTCCAGAGTCACATTCAAAGCTGATTCGAAAGACCGCCGTTCACCAGTTTCTGTGTTTACTAGAAGCATGCAAGCGCAACTCGGCCGTCGTCATTATGGCCCCGCCCACCGACTCTATACCCGATGTGATCGGCCCGACAAGAGTTTGGTTTTTACTGCTCAGAAGGGTATTGAGAGTTGCTAGACAACATTCACGGGCAGATTAGATTTGCTGGCGCTAGGGTGCGTCTAGATTTCTAGGCTACATTTCCCCCCTAATCTTATTAAATATAGGCTATGCTTCAGGTTTCATTTTATATTGTAAAATTTGATCAATACTTTTGAATTCAATTAAAAGACTATAAGGGCTGTTAACAATAACATAATAATTTACACTGAAAAATTACAACTGCATTAAATAATGTTTTGAGATTTGTAGTTTTGAATAGACACATAAGAAATGTTGGAAAGTATGTTTAAACATGAAACTAAACCAGGTGGCCGTCTTTATGGTGGCAGCCATTGAGTCGTTCATTCAAACGATTCATTCAAACACTGAAGTAACACACTTGTTGCTGTGGGACGCGTTACGGTTCTGCTGTGTGTGAACGATTTTCGCTGCTGAAATGGAACTAAAGCACTCAATATTGCATCTAAAATGTAAAATGTAAGTGACTTTAAGTGAATATTAATGTCAGTGAATGTTAATTTATTGTTTATGAAACTGTCATTTACATTTACATTTACATTTAATCATTTAGCAGACGCTTTTATCCAAAGCGACTTACAAAAAAGGGGAGAGTAATAGAAGCAACGGAACAGACAAGGCCAAAAACCTGTAAGAGCTGTAAGAAATCTCAATTAATTAGCACAATACACAACAATTTTTTTTTTTTTTTTTTTTTTTTTTTATAAAGACAGACATCTACAACAAAAACTCACGTCCGCAAAATGCCGAACACTGGATTTTGATAGCTAAGATAGCTACAACCCATTAGGACTAAGGCTGTTGCCCCAGCTGTTGTCGTTAATGCAGATTCAGTGGCCCAATGGGTTGGTTTTGTATTCTAGCTAAACGCGCAGCAATAGCCATCTACAACAAAAACTCACGTACGCAATATACAGAACACTGGATTCTGATAGTTATGATAACTATGTAACATACCCGCCTGAAGGCACAAATCCGGATGAGAGACTTAGATATGATCCAGGAGTGTGCGCTTTTGGTCGTTGCTGTGGTGATCAGTAAGTGCTATTCTGTATTGGTCAAGTGCAAATGGAAAAGATGTGTCTTAAGATGTTTTTTAAGAATGGCTACAGACTCGGCAGCACGAATTGAGATCGGCAGGTCATTCCACCAGGTAGGAACGGTCCAGGAAAATGTCCGTGAGAGCGATTTCATGCCTCTTTGGGATGGAACCACGAGGCGCCGCTCGCTCGCAGAACGCAAGCTTCTGGAGGGTGTGTAAGTCTGAGCAAGTGAATTTAGGTATATTGGTGCAGAGCCAGAGGTTGTTTTGTAGGCGATAACTAGTGCCTTGAATTTGATGCGAGCAGCCATTGGCAACCAGTGCAGTTTGATGAAGAGAGGCGTAACATGCGCTCTCTTCGGCTCATTAAAGACCACTCTCGCCGCTGCATTCTGGATCAGCTGCAAGGGTTTGATAGTGCATGCTGGAAGCCCAGCCAGAAGAGCATTACAATAATCCAGTCTGGAGAGAACAAGAGCTTGAACCAGGAGTTGTGCAGCCTGTTCTGATAGGAAGGGTCTAATCTTTCTAATGTTGTATAAAGCAAATCTGCAGGACCGGGCTGTTGCAGTAATGTGGTCAGTGAAGTTTAACTGGTCATCAATCACAACTCCAAGGTTTCTTGCTGTCCTTGATGGAGTTATGGTCGATGATCCAAGCTGAATGGAGAAATTTTGATGAAGTGCTGGGTTGGTTGAGAAAACAAGTAATTCTGTCTTTGCAAGATTGAGTTTAAGATGATGCTCTTTCATCCAGTCAGAAATGTCTGTCAGACAGGCAGCGATACGAACACTGACTGTAGGATCATCTGGTTGAAATGAGAAGTAGAGTTGAGTGTCATCCGCATAGCAGTGATAGGAGAAGCCGTGTTTCTGAATGACAGAACCTAATGATGACATGTAGATGGAGAAGAGAAGTGGTCCAAGGACTGAGCCCTGTGGAACCCCAGTAGCTAGATTATGAGACTTAGACACTTCACCTCTCCATGACACCCTGTAGGACCTACCAGAGAGGTAAGACCTGAACCACTGGAGAGCAGATCCTGAGATTCCCGTCCTCTTAAGTGTTGACAGGAGGATCTGGTGGTTAACTGTGTCAAAAGCAGCAGACAGATCCAGCAGAATGAGCACTGAGGATTTGGAAGCTGCTTTTGCCAGTCTCAGTGCCTCAGTTACCGAGAGCAAGGCAGTCTCAGTCGAATGGCCGCTTTTGAAGCCGGATTGGTTGTTGTCTAGGAGGTTGTCCCGTTCAAGAAACGTAGAGAGTTGATTGAACACAACTCGCTCAAGGGTCTTTGCAATGAAGAGCAGAAGGGATAACGGTCGGTAGTTTTCTAAAAGTGCTGGATTCAGAGAGGGTTTCTTAAGCAGTGGGGTTACCCGAGCCTGCTTAAATGCTGTGGGAAAGGTGCCCGTGTGAAGAGAAGTGTTGACAATGTGAGTGAGTGCAGGAGTGATTGAAGAAGAAATAGCCATTGTGGGCGTCATATAAAAGCAGTGTCATTTTCAGTTGTGATGCTATTCAGGAAACAGCTTAAACGCTTTAGTGTTGTAATTTCTCCTCGAGAGGCTGCACGAGCGTCAACAGCGCGACCTTGTTATCGTCAGTTCATTATATATTATCATCCACTATCGATCCCCACTTACACTAAATTAATGCACAATCATTCTTGCATTTTGGTGATTCGCTAGTTATTTTTTGTTTTTATCAGGCTCTTGTCCGTCGGGCAAGTAAAATTCTTTTTCACTTTTCCCTTCAAAAAATCCACTTGTCCCGGACAAGCGTTAATGTCGAGCCCTGTATACTACTAATCTGTGCTGGTTTAAGAGAGGGAGATTGTGGGCGAATTCAAAACTTGCACAAGCGCATTCATATGTGCGTTTAGTGCATGCTCCAGCTAGCCATGCATGGTTTATTTTTAACAGGCTGTCTCAGGGACAAGCTTGCAGGTCACGTTGTTAGAAAGAGGCCAGTAAAGTCACATACAGTTATTCCAGAGGAATGTGTAGATCACTACATATTCTCTTCCCTGCACTACGGAAGGACCTCTGTGACCCTCTAGATCTTCCTGTAATTAGGGTTTTTCCTCTTTCTTTCCTTTGCCTGTGCCACACATGACCTCTGTCTCTGGGTGAAGAAATATGTAAACACTGACTTCAGTGGGAGAGAAGGACTTACAAGACGACTCTTGTCAAACAACTGGCAGCAGCGTGGTGCTCTGTGTAGTGTGAGTTTATAGAGTTTTGTGTGCTTGTGTATGACGAAAATAAAGAGCACATAAAATGCAGAGGAATGTTGTTACACCATTTTAGGAGCTTCTTATCAGAGTAGGCCATTTTGTCATTGTTTTAATATTTACAATTGTAACCTAGTGTTATGTCAAGTAAGGACATGCCTGTAGAGTTGAGTTACTGAGAAAACACTTAAAGGCATATTACAACTGAAGTGTTGACAGAGTTTGTCAATTTCCACAGAAAATAATCAGGCAATTTATTCTTCAGCTGAGATATGGTTTTAAAGTTTGCATTTAAATTAGAAGTCTCTGCTCCACTCCTCCTCTGTTTCCAAAGAATACACTTATTCTAAACAAAAAGCTCTCCCATCTTCCATTGGTTGGACAAACTGATAGTGCCACTCCAAACTCTTGGCAATAGTTAAGCCTGTGTTCTTGTGCGGGGCTGATCGGGGTGGTTAAACAAATTGAATGTGTTTATAGTGCCTGAGTGTTTACACTTTGATCGAAAATCTATCTACATATGACTTCCTTAAAGCTCTCACTGCAAAATAAGCAGGAATAAGTGGAAACATGACACGCTTCAGCTTGAAAAACTTCTACACGTTATCAACGAGATTGATGAGGTAGAAACCTTTCAGCTCTATTAAAAAAATACCTGGTTATTTTCACATAAATTCCACAAAAGGATTCCAGGAAGAGACACATTGTGCAAACCCAACCCGTAGGAATCGCATTGGTTCACCTAGAAAAGTAGCCTCACCTCACTTCAGGGCAAAATACATTGCACTAAATAATTTGTTAATTTGATATTGTTCCTTTTAAAGCCTCTGGTTACTTTGCCACATCATGTAAATGTGTCTTCTGTTATTTTTATAAACTGATGTCAATGTTCTTTTTTTAAATGGTTAACAGATTCTGTCCTGATTTTGAGCCTGTGGAATTACACATTTAAATGTGTATGCCTACAGTCATAATTTAATCAACATAATTATTTATGATTAATATTATTGCTGATAATATTCGATATTTCCATTCTGATAGATGCATTTTTAATAACCCTTTCAAAATAAATTTATTATTTTAGCTTCCTTTTTTTGCATTACTTACAGGGGAAAAACACTTTTAGTGTGTTTTCTATCATCAAAAATATTTTATATTAACACTATATTTTTTCCTATTGAAATTCTGGAATAAGTGTGTAAACCTGCATTTGTTTTCTTCACGCTAAACCATGCCCCCACTATCAGGGATGGACAAAATTACTTGAGTACTCGAATGCGACCGCGACAATCGATCAAAAAAAACGATGATCGCCCTGACTTTAAAAAATGTATTGTCTCTTTTTTGGTTATAATGGCATTTTGGTCGGTACCTGAGGTCTGATTGGTTCGTTTTAGATAGCACGCCTTCCAGACAGGCGAAATGAAGTGAAACTGGATTTTCTGCAGATGCAAGTTGTAAGATTACATTTATGTTGTCTATATCTGATGAATCTCATATAGGATGTGTTTGGTTGAGTTTTTTAATCCGTTTGCAAAGCTCTGCAGCGTGGTGTTTTTTCCTAGTTTCAGCTCAAATACAATGCCTGACATTACTGAGACATAGTCATTTTGGTTTAAGATGCTTCTCTTTCAAAATCATTGCATCATAATCTAGCTCATTTTTTCCAATCATATGTTCATGTTTTCATGTCATGTTTGTAATTGTCAACATTAACAATATTTTTTTTATCTCCTTGATGGATATGGCCCACCCCCACACACTAGAGGACTTGTTGTTTGAGACCTATCAATTATCGAAATGAATAATTTACTAAAAATGTCCATCCCTACCTACTATATGAATGTACTGCATGTCACTGTGAATGAGAGGCATCCGTTTTTTTCCTTAAAAGAATGTCTCTGAATGTAAGCTTTCTCTCTCTCTCCACAGCGTGTCCACCCTCATGCAAGCACCGGGCCTGCACTAAACACAACCAGTGCTGCCACGACCAGTGTCTAGGTGGCTGTTCGGAGCCCAACTCATCGCGAAAATGCGTGGCCTGCCGCAACTACATGCACAATAATATCTGCGTTGAAAAGTGCCCGTCTGGTTTCTACACCTTTAAAGGCTGGCGCTGCGTCAACTTCAGCTTTTGCCAAGAGCTCCACAATAAGTGCAAGCAGGGCAAAGGTGACTGCCATGAATACGTCATCCATAATGGTGCCTGCATCCCCGAGTGCCCTTCTGGGTACACCACTGTAAACTCAACTACGTAAGTAACCCACTACTTGTACACTCTCCACTCAATGAACACGCACAAATACTAGTCCACTCGTGCCCAAGTGTCCTAAAGGGTACTTGAAATGGTTTGTGTGTGCATCAGGACCCAAATAAGTGAAATCTTTTGTGTAAGAAGTTTGACCTAGAGAATACCTGGGTCATTGGGCCACTCTGTGCCTCATTTAGTCTATGAACTGGATGATATAAAGTAGACTGATTAGTTGCTTGCATTTCCTTTTGTTACAGAGGACTCAAAGTTGTTCATATGTCGTGACTGGCTGTCCATCCCTGTTGACAAAAACAGCTTAATTCAGCCTGGTTTTCTTGTCTTAGCTGGTTTAAACTGGTCTAGCTGGTCTTACAGTCTGAAAAGTACCCAAAAACAACAGGCTAGACAAGACTGACCAGGCTGAAGGCCCTGATATACTTACAGTGAAAGTCTTTTTCATTTTTCAAGGTGTAAAAAAAACTTAGAAATGCCTTTGCAGCAGTTTACTTTTAGCAAAAATCATGATGCCGCCCACACTGCCAAGAGTGGCATTTAGACGAATATGTAAATATGTTCTGCGTACTTGCCTCACAATAACAAAATAAACGTAACAAAAATGATAGTGAGAAAGCAGCTGTTAAAGGACAACTCCGGTGAGAAATTAACCTAGGGGTAGTTAACAGATGGTTAATGAGTAGATTGTTCTCTGGGATGCGTTTTCATGAAAATCGAATGTAAAGAGTTTTATCTTTAAAAACAGATTAGCTTATAACGCTAGTCTATGGGGCACAGAGTAGACACAGGGTGGTAAAATTAAATCGCTAGTTAAAACCACTAACAAGGCTCAAAATAGCCTCACACTAACCCGGTAGCATAATGAGGGTCCCTACATGCAAACCGAAGCATTGAGAACTTTGTAAGTGTACAAACAGTTTAATAAGAGTTTAATCACAGTTCATCACTTAGAACAGCGTTCGTGACTCGATGAGTCGAGACTGTTTTCCAAGATGGTGGCTGTCCGTGAACGCGTAAGGCACTATGTTTATAAAGTATCTTCTTATTAAACTGTTTGTACACTTACAAAGTTCTCAATGCTTCGGTTTGCATGTAGGGACCCTCATTATGCTACCGTGTTAGTGTGAGGCTATTTTTAGCCTTGTTAGTGGTATTAACTAGCGATTTAATTTCACTACTCTGTGCCCCATAGACTAGTGTTATAAGTTAATCTGTTTTTAAAGATAAAACTCTTTACATTCGATTTCCATGAAAACGCATCCCAGAGAACGATCTACTCTGTAACCATCTGTTAATTACCCCTAGGTTCATTTCTCACCGGAGTTGTCCTTTAAGAAAGCATCTGATCATAGTGATGTGGAACATTTTCACATCCAAGAAAGCAGAACCCAAGAGTGCCCCTACCTATAATGTAACAGCCACAGACCGATTGTAGTTCGAAGGTGTTTATCAGCCGGGACATACTTTTTTCTGGAAAGTTTTTGTTTTGGCAAGCTGTCTTGAACTCCAAACGAACTTAGTTTTTGACCTGATTTTGTTCTAAATTATGTCACACCAGTTCGTTCTTTAATTTTGTTAGAAGTATAGCTGGTCCTTGACAAACCTGCTAAGATCTGCAAACCAGCTGGTTTAGGTCGCCTTTTAAGCTGGGATTGCTTGCATCCCTTCTGTTTGTCTCATTCATGGAACAGGAACAATAAGTGAAGAAAAAGACTGAACCGCAAAGATGGCTTAGAGAGATCAGGGCTGTACTGACCTCAATCGACTGTCTGAGAACACAAAGGTTCATTTAGGAGAGAGAGTGTGTGTCAGAAAGGGAGCGTTGTATGCTAATGAGAGGAAGTGTGTGAGTTTTAAAGCAGCGCTGACCTAGCGTGAGGCTTGGCAGTGCTCTTTGTGCCCATTTAAAGTCTTGAGTAGAGAGGACTACGACAGACCACTAACCTCTGTTTTATAGAGTTTTTTAGAACGCAGTTTGTTTGTTTGTGGTGAAAATATAGGATGACCAGTGTCTCGTGGTTTATTCCCTCTCATGCTATTTCTATACACATGCATATCTATACAGAAGGATGGACGATTGGTCACATAAATGTTTTTTTTTTTCCATATCCTTACAACAGTTGGTCTGATTTCCAGATATCACGTTGGTCCATCTATGATCAAACACCAGTAGAAACTCTCAAAGGAAACAGCAGAGTATACAAATAAGATGTATGACGCATACTTAAACATGCCAAAATAATATCCTTGAAACTTTTGGTGTACATGTATACATTTTTTCCCCAAACAATATTAGACACTGATAAAAAATAAAATACATCTACTATAATTTGATTAAATATTAGTAACTATGTATGCTATTTGCAGAATATATAATTTTGAATGGCTGTCAATTAAAACGTTCTCCATAGAGTATGGTATATACCCAATACCCAATATTCTCCATACCCAAATTATGTTTTATTCTTCTGAGGAACTCATCCTTTCACCTTTGTTCTCCTTTGTCATTTTGTCAATCTGCAAAAAGCATAAGAATAAAAAACTTATCATGAAAGGAGTATAGTGTCTATATGACTCATGCACTATATTCACTATATTCCAAGGCCACACAGTAGCTTTGTGTTAGAAACTTGAATTTAAAAATAAAAATGTAAGCTACAACCATACTTCTTTATTAACACCATATCAGGAGAAAGGATGAGAAACTGAAATTTTAATTTTTAAGTTTCACATTCATCATGATGCACCATGTTTTTTTACGTGCAAACGCTTGAAAGAGATTTTCAAGATATTTTGTGGATAATGAGTTCTCAGACGTAACTATTAAACGGCTTCACATGTTGTATGAACTGCTTATGGTACATTTATTTATTTTGGATCTCAGTCTGAATTGCCATCCTGTTTTGTTGTCTCGGAATATAAAAATATTTGATTAAAGCAAAACTAAGGTGAATAAATGATGACAGAACTGACAGCATAATGCATGTTCTGCAAGATAGGACACTTCTATCTCTTTTTCTAATGATAGTCTTGCTTCCCCTCTGCCAGTATGACCCCTGTGCTGGGCAGTTTGGGTGGACTGTGGGAATTCAGACAGCAGACACACAAATCACAGAGGCTGGACAGACAACAGTGCAGTGGTCCAACCTCACACCCTGTGTTGCCGCCCTTGGTTGCGGTCTCTGCGCGTTATCCGCGTCCATTGAGATATCAGGAGTTTCGACACCCGTGTCCTCATCGGCTTGTCTCTCTCTGTCTGTCAGATGCATAGACTGGGAGCGCCGTCTGGCTACTGACAGATAAACGACTCCGAGATGAATCCTTGCTGCAGGGAGACACGACATACTGGACTCTCTGATATGTCTGCTGTAAGGATTTCACCCACGCACCAGCTTCCCTTCAGATTAGCTGGATAAAGTGCAGCACATTCCGTTCTTTTTGGCGGGTACCAAAAAGAGTAACAAGGTGAAAAACACAGCGATGACCCATAAAGGAAATTACTTGAGCTTTTTCTGATCAGAAGTTTGTGCACATTTTTGGCACGGCTTAAGGTCTGTTATTATGTTGTGACACTAGTATGATTTAATACTATGAAAACTACGCCTCCATATCCTTTGTTTTGCTTTTGGATTCACACTTTATTATAGTTGTCATACAAATTTGCGTAGCATAGTTTATCCGGAAACAGTGGCGCAGAAAGCATCCTGCACAGAGGACAAACAGTTCCTCAGTCAGTCCCGACTTATCTACAAAAACAATCAGTGATTAAGTTGTGTCTCTGGCACGTCTGAGAGAATGTCTCATTCATCCTTGATTGCACCCTCGGCCTGCCCTGCAAGGTCGTCCACGTCCCCGCTCCCACCGAAACAGCGCTGGCACTTTGCGCAACAGGATCCATGTCCTTGACACAAACAATCAGTTATTGTCTTAATGCTACATATTTGACTCAATGTCAACGAGAATAGATGCGCTCCATCATATCTACATTTCTTTGTGTTCATTCACAGCACGTGCAGATGAATGACTTTTGTTTGTCGTGCGGCTTTGTGTACATGTGAATTTTTTTTTTTTTGTTCTGTACCACAGGTTAAACTGCACTCCTTGCGCTGGCCTCTGTCCTAAAGTGTGCATGGGGCTGAAGACAGTGGACTCAGTCACTGCGGCTCAGGCTCTGAGAGGATGCACTGTTATCAACGGCAGTTTAGTCATCAACATCCGCGGAGGGAGTAAGAACAAAAAAAACTCTCTAATACAATTTCGCCTCTTTGTGCGGCATAGAAGGGCATCTTTAGTATTCACACAGCTCTCTGGAATTCTTAGTCCTGATTGGTTTATCAGTATTCTGCAAATGTTTTTATAAAATGACAACTAAACTATACAATTGGCTGTTGTCTGTGGCAATCATATATTCAGTATATATATATTTATACTCTTGAATTACTAACAGATTAATAATTTGAAAATAATAATAATAATTATTATTACTAATTTTGATTATTATTTATTTGTCAGTCATTCAGAAGTAATATTAAAAATAATTTGTGAAATAACTATTTTGAATTGACTGCATACCACCTTGGGTGTGTGTTCGCTTCCAATAATTAAATGTAATCAAAATCAGAAACCTATACTTTATTGTACCTCATTATACATTTTAAAAGTGTGCAGACTTTGAGATTTTAAACTTGCTCTTCCTTTCCCCTCTCCCTGTTAGATAACATTGCTGCAGAGCTGGAAGCTAACCTGGGGCAGCTGGAGGAGATCACCGGCTACCTGACTGTGCGACACTCATATGCCCTGGTCTCTCTTTCTTTCCTTCGCAAGCTCCGAATTATCCATGGAGAGATGCAGGAAGTCGGGTATGAGTCTTGTTTTTATAAGATGTCTAGGTTTTCCTTATTTTTCTTTAATGAAACTGTTGGCTTTCCATTTGGGTTGTCAGGTTTTGTTTGTCGACCAAAATGATACCATGTCATCTTTCTGTTCCTTGCTCTTCCCTTGTCCTTACTCGTCTGCTGTTTTCTTTCCCGTTAGGAATTATTCATTCTACGCTCTCGATAACCAGAACCTGCGTCAGCTGTGGGACTGGACCAAACACAACCTGACCATCCAGCATGGTCGCATGTTTTTCCATCATAACTCCAAACTCTGCATGTCAGAGATCCGGAAGATGGAGGAGGTGACTGGCACGAAGAACCGCCAAACAAAGAATGACATTGTCTCAAAGACCAATGGAGATCAGGCTTCATGTGAGGAGGACATAACTTTGCATTTAATGTGATCTCATGTGACTCATGTGATCTTTGAATAAATCTGAACATTGTTGTTGGTGTTTCACCAGGTGAGAGCAAGGTTTTGAAGTTCACACAGATTCGCACACTTTCAGACAAGATCATAATTAAATGGGAAGCTTTCTGGCCGCCAGATTTTCGAGACCTCCTGGGATTCATGGTTTTATACAAAGAAGCGTAAGTTACTTTTTTTTTTTTTTAAATGGTCCCTAAAGGTGCACTATAGAGGATTTTCTTTAAAAAACAAAACAAAAAAAAAACAACGTATAGACTCATACAAATGTAATGCCTTTCAATCATTACTTATGGTCCACTAGAATTATGCAGTGGTGTTTGTGTCTACAGAGACAATGACCTGTGTCTGTATTTTTAAATCTTCCTCTTTGAATTCCCGTGCTCTGGACATTTTCGGATTTCTTTGGCCAATGGGTGTGTCACCCCCAGCCAATAACGATGCGTGGCGCAGGTGAAGGCAGGACTATACTATCTGTGTCTGAGGCTTGGGAATCTCCGCTAAATTGTTGTGTCTCGACACTCAACACTCCGTGTTCACTGCTATCTGTAACTTGACAGATTACTAGGCATTGTAATTACTTTTTTTATGATGACGTAATTAGTTTATTAGCGATTACAGCCAGTTATCATGAATGATAATTACAATTACAGCCAATCATCTATCTATTAGTGTAACTGTTCTTTCATAATGTGCAAATAATGCTGTTTATACATGATAAACACAAAATGTTTAAAAAATATTTGCAAAATAGCTCATCTTTCATCTTCCCGCTGGTATTCTCGAGTCGGTTGAGCTGCGTGTGCAACTGATAAATCACCTCAGGGTAGATGGCTTGGTGGTGCTCTACCCGTGATTAGGGGCCAAGTTTGAATGTTGTGTTTACAAACAGTAACTGAAAATCCATTATAGTGCACCCATGATCAAGGTAGACCGCATATAATGTGTTGTAAATGAAATTGAGACTTTAAGGGGTTAAATGTAGGGGAGAGCAGGGCACAACCTAATGCTTTTTGACTGTCTCAGTTTGTGTAAATCCACTTGGGGTTTAGAGTATTTATTTTTTCCCACATTAATTGCACACGTGTAGTACAATTATCTTGTTTTTGTTTTTGAACACAGTGTATACTTTTTTTCTTGATTTACCCCGAAAGAATGGAAGCGAAATGTGACAACATGCCGCATGAGGGGGCAGATTAGCCTAGAAATCTAGACGCACCCTAGCGGCAGCAAATCTAATTTGCCGCGAGTGTCGTCTAGCAACTCTCAATTCACTTCTAAACTGTAAATGCTAAACTCTGGTAGGGCCAATTGCATCGTGTATAGAGTCGGTGGGCGGGGCTTAATTTAATGACGGCTGAGTTGCGCGTGCGTGTGCTTCTAGTAAACACAGAAACTGTCGAACGACGGCCTTTCGAATCAGCTTTGACCGTGACTCTGGAAGACTTGGAGTTAAGCTTTTCTCTGAGAAATTAACAAAGAACGGCACTGAAGTCATTCTTAAGAAGAGAAGATGTGTTCTGAGTTTTGCCGACTGGATACGGCGAAATTTTTATCTATCAACGAGCTCAGCTTCACCTTCGTTGCTCTGGTTGTATGTAGCGATATCCAATTGTGTGCATGGCGTGCAGAGGGAGTTTGAAAAACAACCGTTTATCCCGCCCCTCGGATTGAGCCCTGTCAATAATGAGTGTCCAGACCAAACATCTTGATGTGGGTCTGGCTTGTCAGGCTAGGGGCAGATTGTAACATGAGCAAATGACAGCTTATATCTGATCTGATTCTTATCTGATATAATCAAAAAAATATCGAAAACAAACTAAAATATTTTGTCAAAAAAATACAATTATTAACTTTTTGAAATAAAATATAGGCTTTTTTATTATTAAAGGGTTACTTCAGCGATTAGCATATGGCTTTGTATCAGTAGAAACCCTGGAGTATAGTCAAATAAATGTGCTTTCCCCCCTTATATCTCCCTGAGACAAGAGATTTATGCATTTTATTTCTGGAAAAATTCCTCCTATGATGCAAATTGACGATATCATAGACTACAGCCAGCAGAGGGAGCCATTTCCGCATGTTTTGAACTCACGCATGGGGGATGGAGATCACACTCAGAGCTCAGCTGCAGGCACTCATTTAAACGGAGCTATGGTGAGCAATGTAAGTCTTTTAACTTCTCAAATTAATTTCTATGAAAGTTAAGCTTGCAAAGGCACGAACTGAAACGCGCCAGACTGAACTCACGTTGTGAATGTATGCCGCGAGTGTAGTCTCGATTACCTCAGCTCTCATCACGAGAGTTCATTACCTCATTTATCTGACTCCTGCAGTTAGTGCTGAGTGCTGTGATACTCGTGCGGTGACTCACTCATTATATTGAACAGACACGTTCAGTTTTTAATTGTAGTGTCTTCTCAAACTCAGTCACAGTAATCCAGTTGGTTGCTTTGGGAATGGCCTCACAGGTCAGCGAAGCATTCTGGGAATTGTAGTCTTTCATCCCCATGAGACAAAAATACATTTTCTGTCTTTTCTCAGTCTAGAAAGCACCAAATTCAAATATAATTTCACATTTCTGCTACATTGATGATCCAGTTTAAATACAGATTCATCTTCCCAGTGCTGAAGTACCCCTTTAAAAATACACATATTTTTTATTTTGACAACAAACACATCACTAATACAGCTCTACAGCATAGTTAAAAAACAGAATAATAATGAATAATATCTGAACATTGACTCTGTCATTATTTATCCTTTTCTCATGGTTTCTCAAAAGAAAGCATAAAAGTATAGAATACAGGTCCTTCTTAAAAAATTAGCATATTCTGATAAAGTTCATTATTTTCCATAATGTAATGATACAAATTAAACTTTCATATTTTTTTATATCCATTGCACTCCAACTGAAATATTTCAGGTCTTTTATTGTTTTAATCTCAAAAAAGTAGCATATCATGAAAAGGTTCTCTAAACAAGGTATTAATCTAATCATCTGAATCAACTAATTAACTCTAAACACCTGCAAAAGATTCCTTTGGCTTTTAAAAACTCTCAGCCTGGTTCATTACTCAAAACCGCTATCATGGGTAAGACTGCCGACCTGACTGCTGTCCAGAAGGCCATCATTGACACCCTCAAGCGAGAGGGTAAGACACAGAAAGACATTTCTGAACGAATAGGCTGTTCCCAGAGTACTGTATCAAGGCGCCTCAGTGGGAAGTCTGTGGGAAGGATAAAGTGTGGCAAAAAATGCTGCACAACGAGAAGAGGTGACCGAACCCTGAGGAAGATTGTGGGGAAGGACCGATTCCAGACCTTGGGGGACCAGCGGAAGCAGTGGACTGAGTCTGGAGTAGAAACATCCCGAGTCACCGTGCACAGGCGTGTGCAGGAAATGGGCTAGAGGTGCCGCATTCCCCAGGTCAAGCCACTTTTGGGCTACAGAGAAGCAGCACTGGACTGTTGCTCAGTGGACCAAAGTACTTTTTTCAGATGAAAGCAAATTTTGCACGTCATTCAGAAATCAAGGTGCCAGAGTCTGGAGGAAGACTGGGGAAAAGGAAATGCCAAAATGCCTGAAGTCCAGTGTCAAGTACCCACAGTCAGTGATGGTCTGGGGTGCCATGTCAGCTGCTGGTGTTGGTCCACTGTGTTTTATCAAGGGCAGGGTCAATGCAGCTAGCTATCAGGAGATTTTGGAGCACTTCATGCTTCCATCTGCTGAAAAGCTTTATGGGGATAAAGATTTAGTTTTTCAGCACGACCTGGCACCTGCTCACAGTGCCAAAACCACTGGTAAATGGAAAAGAGAATATGTGGGATATTGTGAAGAGAAAGTTGAGAGACGCAAGACCCAACACTCTGGATGAGCTTAAGGCCGCTATCGAAGCATCCTGGGCCTCCATAACACCTCAGCAGTGCCACAGGCTGATCACCTCCATGCCACGCCGCATTGAAGCAGTCATTTCTGCAAAAGGATTCCCGACCAAGTATTGAGTTCATAACTGAACATAATTATTTGAAGGTTGACTTTTTTTGTATTAAAAACACTTTTCTTTTATTGGTCGGATGAAATATGCAAATTTTTTGAGATTTTTGGGTTTTCATGAGCTGTATGCCAAAATCATCAGTATTAAAACAATAAAAGACCTGAAATATTTCAGTTGGTGTGCAATGAATCTAAAATATATGAAAGTTAAAAAAAATTCATTACATTATGAAAAATAATGAACTTTTATCACAATATGCTAATTTTTTTAGAAGGACCTGTATAATATCATAGTTCTTATAGGGGCTCATTGTAACGCAGTGTTACAACGCACCCCGGCTGCGCAACTGGGGTTTAAACCACGGTTCGTGTCTTCTGCTGTTAGATCAACATTAAAGAACGATCTCAACTGTTAAATAATAGATATATGATTCAAATAATATCAGATTTGTCTTATTAAAAAACAAAAAAAAAAACACATGAAACATGAAAAATACACTTAAGTAAGAAATTTACTTTTGCTATGGTGAAATAAATGTTCAGTGACATCTTCCAAAGATTTTTAAAATTTTGACGCTATTTTTCTCTATATAGTGTTAATATGGCAACTAGTAAATAAACAAAGATTCGTCATCCTAGCATGTGTGGAAAGTCTTAAACTGTGCGTGTTACACTATGGTTACAACTAACCCTGCGTTTGCTTGTGCCCCGAGCATTTTATCCACTGGAAAATTCAGTAAAGACTATTTTAGAGGTTTAACGATAACACTTGTGTCTCACTTATATAAATATATACCACGATACTGAACTCACAATATGTAGAACTCACTCATATGTATACAGATATTTTAAGCCAACATAAAGAATAGTTTTTAAAAATATATATTTTTTTGTTATTATTATTAGGACCCACAAATATTCCCCCATTGTGTCATTATACATTATGTTCAACATTATTTATAGCCGTTTAATGTAAAAATGTCACTGAAACTCTGTAAACGTTAAAAAAAAATTCCCCTTTTTTTTTCATTACTCATGATTCCAATACAGGCACAATTTTCTCCCGGTGCTCATAGCGTCTTGCCTCTCCCTATACATATAAGAATAAACCATCTCAAATGCTTTGAACAATCACAATATCAAAACTAAATGTGTTCTAGTGATTTAAATTATGTTTGCGCTTTCACTAAGGAGTGCTGCTTTAAATGTTGTTTGCACTTTGACTTTAAAGCTTCAGATGATCAATGCAATGTGTCACTGCTCTAATCGCAAGAAAGTGTGTCAAAATGAACACTCTCAAACTGTAAATGTTTAGCTCATCCAAGAATTTTAATTCTGCCTTTACTCACTCTCATGGTGTTTTCGTACATGACGCAATCATTTGAACGTCCGTGTTTACAACGGTATGTGCGTCGTTGTAAATCTGTTCATCATAAACCATCGTTCTTTTCTCTTCAGAAGACTTGGATTTGGATTAGACATTCGATTAGTTATTTTTGCAATGCCTTTACAACCTTTTTTTTGGATCTTGTAAGTTTGAGAGGAATGGACTTTAAATGGAGTAACAGAAATCCCTCATGTTTCATAAAAATATCTTCATTTGTGTTTGGAAGATAAAAGAAAAATTACATGATGGTAATTAGGGTGACAGAGTTTACATTTGTGGTACTTTTGTACATTTGTGTTTGTACCTTAATTATTCCTTATAAACAGGCCTTCTACAGCAAGTTGAGCCTTGGATAAATAAAACTCTATCGAGAATCATAATGTTTCCATCTACAATACATATTGTCGCATTTTTGTATCGTGATACAAATTTTCGTAGTTTAGTGATATATCGTTACACCCCTACTATATTTTATGTTTTGTCGACTGAAGGATATACACCAAGTTAAATGGACTGTTCTGTCCCTCTCAGCCTTGTTTTTATTTTCAGCATTTTAATGATCCATTGGTCCATTTTTTTGTCTGTGCTTGGTTTGTAGAATGACTTCAAATGCAAAGAAGGGATTTCTGTGTTTGTGTTTAATAACATATCTCTCTGCTTCTCTAGGCCATATAAGAATGTGACTGAGTTCGATGGTCAGGATGCTTGTGGCTCTAACAGCTGGGTCATAGCAGATGTGGACCCTCCACCTCGCGCCACAGAGGGGAAAGAACAGCAGGAACCCGGCTACCTCATCCTCCCTCTGAAGCCATGGACACAGTATGCCATCATGGTTAAAACCCAGCTCTCCGCTTCTGATGAACACCAGCTCCACGGAGCAAAGAGCGAAATCATCTATGTCCGCACCAATGCTACCAGTAAGTGCCTCAGGAGAAGTATTTAGGAAGATATTTTTTTATATTTATTTTGGTGCGATTTAAGGGCAAACCTCTACATTTAGAAAGCTGTGATGAAAAGTTTTTTGTATGCCCTTATTCAGAACATCCATTTACTCTTTGCCCTTTCACTTTTACGCATTTGCATGTGATCTCCTTACCAAGCCTGCTTAAATTGAAATGTAGTAATTTCTGGAGTATTTTCTGTAAGTTGATTTCAGTAGCAGTGTTAATCGTGTTGCCTTGACATGAGAGAGGAATAAAAGGTCAAAGGCTAGTAAAAGAGGTCGCTGGTGAATTTTAGTTGTGTGAAATTACCCAGGAGTGTGTGGCATGTCAGGCTGTGATTTATGAGATAAATGTGGTTTGCTTTCAGTGCTGCCAGGTGTCTGTTTGACTTCCTTTTGAGCTTGTTTTGTCTTTCCTTCCTGATAAACCACATAACCATTCACTAAGCTGAGAACATTGTTTCGGCAGCTGGTTGGCAGGACCTGAAAGCAGTGCTTTAGGGTTTTTCTCTTGTTCTTTTTGGTTTGGCAAACGGTTGGGTTCACACAATGTGACATCGATGGTGCCCTTGTACTTCCTTTTTAGGAGGAAGCTGTCATTATTCTTCTTGTCTCATTGGTGACCCAGTCTGACAATGTGGTCTAACCAGAATTGAGTTTTGTTAAGAGTCTACGATTTTATTAGTCTACATTTTTGGCTTTGTTCTTATTTAAAATAATTCATAAGGCCATCCTTAAAAATATTCTTGTTTGCCGTAACCCGACCGACCCTGTCAATTTAGGGCCGACTCAATTTTTTATTTTTTTTTCCTTTTAGTCCGACCGACTTGCCGGTTGTAAATTGGCTTTAAGACCGACCAATTTCTTTTTTTACTTTTCAAACAACTAATACAACAGTAATAAAATGATATGAATTATATTTTAGTAAGTATTATAAATGTATAAATTGCCTGGGCCACACAAACGAAGGCTACGTTCTTTCGTTTATAGAAAAACCTGTGACGTCATCTATGTTTACACTATTAACAGATGTCACACTATGGCCTGCACGTGCGTTCGTTTCGGCTCGGCTCATACTCTCACTCACTGTAACGTTAGACTGTTAAAGCCCTGTCAGAGATTTCGCCGCATTGTGTGACAGGAGTCAGGACCATGGACACGTTACACACACCAGGCAAGTGCACTGCAGAGGGGAGGGCTTAGTTTGAGCCCCTGCCCTTTTTGAAAATGAATCAAAAGTGCCCCTCTCAACATTTATCATTACTATATTGTGGCGAATAAAACAGATTTTGAATTATAATTAATATAACAACGTGTACAAAACAGTAACAAATGGAGGAAAAGCCGTTTATCTTGTCTCTGTCAGTCTGAAATGTCGTTGTCATAACGCGTTGCTATGGGTAGCGCGTGTTCTGCTCGACCCCAGCGCGTGGTGGGAGCGGCGGCACTGGTTGTAACTTGAAAAATAATGCTTTATGTATGGTTCTGTCGATGGATACACGTGCACTACAACAGGGATAATAAAAGAAAACATGGGCAAAACGGTCTATCTTTGTAAACTGTGTTCAATGCATGCGAGTGCTGCCGTATGACCAGTCATTTTCGCCATCATCACTCAATTTTCGCCAGAAGACGCGAATGAGAACCTCTGCAGTGAGAGAAGATCTGTCTCTGTGCGCAGCGCGCGCACGTCTCAGCGCGCAAATAGAGTTCTTTCAAGTCTTGCGTTTGAACGGATAAACTCACACAAGAAGTATGTCAACATGTCGATCTTGATGAGTATCCATCAGACAGTCTGTATATCCCTTAAGAGAACTTTATACAATTGAGAAAGACGATGCATATCTCTGTATTAGGTCTTAAAGGGGCAGTAGCCTTTACTGCTGTCTGTCAAACAAAAGATAAGGACTCACTCACTGCTCTTGATTGAATAGCTGGTTATAGCTACTTAATTAATTGAATTCATAAAAACAACTTTTTGCTTTTTAATATTCAAATGCACTAGTCTATATCACCAGATGCGTTGGTCTGGCAAGAAGTGCAAGCCACTTCAGAGACACAGATAGTTGCGTGTTCTGAGTTAACACAATCGAGCGTAAAAATAAGAAACATATCACGGGAAAATACTAAAACGGGAAGACAGCGGGAAAAGAGCTAAAATACGTGAGAAACCCGGAAAAAAAGGGAGGGTTGACAGCTTTGAGTCAATGACAGCTAGCTGGTGGTTGGACACTTTTCTTAAAGAATGCACCTGAAATTTATGCAATAAACATGTTTTTGACAAATATTTCAATTTGTTTGTGGTCTATATAGCCTGCAATTAGCCTACACGCCCGAAGGCAAGGCTTGAAGACCCAGTCAGTGATGTCACGATATGCCAATTTGTTTAAATTCATACCTATGTAATCACCATCACCAAAAATTTACTTTTTTTTTTGTATTAAAATTTGAAAAAAAAAAATATAGACCTACCTACCGACCCTTTTTTAAAAAATTTTTACTGTTACTGCAAACCAAAATATTTTTAAGGATGGCCTAATTTTTCCATTTACTGATGAGTTTTTGTTGTTGTTGTTTTTCAGAACCCTCCGTGCCCCTGGACCCTATATCCTCGTCAAACTCCTCATCTCAGATCATTCTGAAGTGGAAGCCCCCCAATGATCCAAATGGAAACATCACACACTACTTAGTCTATTGCCAGCAGCAACCAGAGGCCAGCGAGCTCTACAAGTTTGATTACTGTCAGAAAGGTTAGAAAGAAGAACCATACAGGTCCATGATATAAAACATGAATACTAATGTTCAAAAGTTTGGGGTTGGTAAGATTCTCACTGTTATCTGTAAATATGGAAGAACAAAATCAAAGCCTTGTGTTTCTGTTGTTTAGGTATGAAGCTACCTACCAGAGCCCCCACACAAGTGGACAACGAAGAGGAACAGAAGTGGAACCAAACCGAGGAGCAGGGTCAAGGTAGCAGCTGCTGCTCTTGCCCCAAAACAGAAAAACAGCTGAAGAAAGAGGCGGAGGAGTCAGAGTACCGCAAAACCTTTGAGAACTACCTCCATAATGAAGTCTTTGAGCCCAGGTAAATTCTACTGTTCTGTAGATTAGAACCGCAAAAACAAATGATGAACATATAATCTGTGATTAAAAATAATTGATGTATGAATTATCAATTAGAACTGCGATCATTGAGTGGTACAAAAATGCTGTTTTATGAAAAAAAGAGAAAAAAAAGACTATTTTACCAACAACAACAAAAAGATTTTGCTATTTTTGAACTTAATAGCATATTATATAGAGTTTTCCTTATATAAACAATATATAGCTTTCATATGAATATTTTCATATATAGACAATATATATATATTACATATACCATTTTAATGTATAGACAATATACAAACCCGATTCCAAAAAAGTTGGGACACTGTACAAATTGTCAATGAATCAGAATGCAATGATGTGGAAGTTTCAAATTTCAATACTTTATTCAGAATACATATCAAATGTTTAAACTGAGAAAATGTATAAGTTTAAGGGGAAAATACGTAGATTTTAAATTTCATGGCATCAACACATCTCAAAAAAGTTGTGACAAAGCCATCTGTGCCACTGTGGCATCCCCTCTTCTTTGTATAATAGTCTGCAAAAACGTCTGGGGACTGAGGAGAGAATTTGCTCAAGTTTAGGAATAGGAATGTTGTCCAATTCTTGTCTAATACAGGCTTCTAGTTGCTCAACTGTCTTAGGTCTTCTTTGTTACATCTTACTTTTTATGATGCGCTAAATGTTTTCTATGGGTAAAAGGTCAGGACTGCAGGCTGACCATTTTAGTTCCCGGATCCTTCTTCTACGCAGCCATGATGTTGTAATTGATGCAGTATGTGTTATGGCATTGTCATGTTGGAAAATAACTAGGATATACTTTTCAGCATTGATGGTGCCTTTCCAGATGTATAAGCTGCCCATGCCACAAGAACTCATGCAACCCCTTACCATAGAGATGCAGGCTTTTGAACTGAGCGCTGATAAAAACTTGGGTTGTCCTTGTCCTCTTAAGTCTTGGCATGACATGGCGTTCCAGTTTTCCAAAAAGAACTTCAAATTTTGATTTGCCTGACCACAGAACAGTTTTCCACTTTGCCACAGTTTGTTTTAAATGAGCCTTGACCCAGACAAAATGCCTGCGCTTCTGGATCATGTTTAGATGTGGCTTTTTATTTGACCTATAGCGTTTTAGCTGGCAATGGCGAAATACTTGTTAGTTACCTTTAGTGTGAAGGGCTCAGAAACAGATATTTTCCATTCAAAGAATCTTAAGACACTGCTGTCCCATTCTTCACCTGAAGGGAACCTCTAAGTGGAGACTCTCGAGTGGTTAATGTTGTTCTGGTGTTCATCTGTTTTCTCCAGAAGTCTAAGCTCAGGGTTGAATGTCTTAGTAGTAGTGGTCAGACTGCTTTTCGCCGGATTTTTTTTTGACTCCAAGGCCTTGAGTACATGTTTTTATGCGTGTTCCCACCTTCTTTGTGAATCTTTGGCCTTCAGAAACTCACAGCTGGCTCTAAAGATCTCGTTCCACTCCTACGCACACTGTACACTCCCACATACACACAAACTTTCTCTCATGCCTTGTACAGGCCTTCTTTTAGTGTAAACTTTGATTTATGGGGAAGATGTTGTCTGTGGTAGGGATGGACAATCTTGACAACCACTACCACAACAAATTCAGAGGAAGTGCAGACTCTTAAACAGGTGGTTTGTCTAGCTATCATTCTACATATTATGGTTGTGTTTTGCAGTTGTTCTGCATGTTTTATTCACAGCGACTTTGCAGACTATGAAAAGTATTCAGTTTGTTTTATTTAGATATAAAGTATGGCTTTACTTGAGAATGATTTTATCCTCAGAAATGCTTTGGCTCTTAGAGCACAACTAAAGTGCTGAATCTTCCTGTCCTGAGCTCATATATATCATTATATATATATAATATAATATATAGTATATGAGGAAATAACTGAAGGCTGTTGTGCTCTGGTAGTGGTTTACCACTGGAATAGTTGAAACCAACCACATGAAATGCTCTTTTCCTCCCTCTAGAGGTGATACGTGTAATGAATCTGATGAACTGGAACCCAATGAACTGAAATGGCTTGCTATTTATGCATGATAGTCTTGTTCTATTTAAAAGATGCACATTTAGACTGTCTTCTAGTAAAATGCATCAAGTCAAGCTAACTTTATTTATATAGCGCTTTACAATGACAATTGTTTCAAAGCAGCTTTACAGTGTTAAACCGGACAATATTACCAAAAAAATTGATTTGGCTGTACAGTTGTTCTGGAGAAAGAGGTGATGTTTTAAGCTTATTTTAATTTATATTATAGCGACAATGTTGAGGATGACGCCTCAATTACACTAGAATATGAATATTTGAAGGGTCGGAGTCATCACGCCGGAGACGGGTTCATTCAGGATGATGTGCCAGAGAGGCAAATTCAGAGGATCCACCAATTGACACAGGTTCAGCAGACACTCCAGGATGCGCTGGTCATGTCCAGATGCAGGTCCACCATCCGATATGGACACGGCCTGGATCCAGCCGACTGCAGTAAACCTCGGGATAAACAGAGAGACTAACATTAGTGTGGATGCCACTCTTTTTATGATGTAACGAGTACATCAGGTGTTATGGGAAGTGTTCCCGGTTCCGGCTGACCTAGTTAATGCAGCATAACAATCAGTCAATTGATTTGAATAATGTAAGTTAAAAATGTTCTATGTGTATGCCATAGTAAAGAGATGTGTTTTTAGTCTAGATTTAAACTGAAAGAGTGTGTTTCCGGAACAATGCTAGGAAGACTGTTCCAGAGTTTAGGTGCTAAATAGGAAAAGGATCTGCAGTTGATTTTGATATTCTAGGTATTATCAACTGGCCAGAGTTTTGAGACCGCAATAGACGTGATGGAGTATGTGTTAAGAGCTCGCTTAAGTACTGGAGAGCTAAACCATTTAGAGTTTTGTAAGTAATAAGTAAGATTTAAAAATGTATACAATGTTTAATAGGGAGCCAGTGCGTTGTTGACAGAACTGGGCTAATATGATCATACTTCCTGGTTCTAGTAAGAACTCTAGCTGCTGCGTTTTGGACCAGCTAGAGTTTGTTTATTAAGCGAGCAGGGCAGTCACCCAGTAAAGCATTGCAATAATCTAGCCTTGAGCTCATGAACTCATGTACTAACTTTTCAGCATTTTGCATTGAAAGCATGTGCCGTACTTTAGATATATTTTTAAGATGGAAGAATGTAGGTTTACAGATGCTAGAAACATGGCTTTCAAATGAAAGATTGGTATCAAAGAGCACACCCAGGTTCCTCACTGATGATGAGGGCTTGACAGAGCAGTCATCAAGTGTTAGACAGTATTCTAGGTTACTACTCGTGGAGTTTTTTTTTCCAATAATTAAAAAAATCAATTTTTTTCTGAATTAAGTTGCAGGAAAAAAAACTATTCATCCAATTTTTTATATCAGCTGTGTTTTCCGTTTATCTTGTGAATTAGTCATTTTCGTCGGGAAGTGAAGAAATATAGAGCTGAGTATTGTCAGCATAATGAAAAATAACGCCATGCTTCCTAAGGATATCTCCCAGTGGTAGCATATTGAGAATGAGATGACGACACTGTGCCCTGCCCCCTTCCGCCATTTTGGGAGGATGGTCCAGCAGGTATTGGATTAGGACAGAGACTGGAGAAGAGATATTCTGATGATTACCATGTACATAATTGTCCAAACTCAATGGAACATGAAGTTTTAATCTACCCCTGAGCCGATCTGAGAAAGCATCTACTGGTAAACATACTCCATTATTTCACCACAGGGTGTCAGTCTTACTAGTGACCGCGATGCTTGAGTGCGTTGACACCTGATGAACACAATCCTTCATTTATTTGTATTAAACATTTTGAAAACTATTCTGTCATTTTTCATTGTCAATAATTTTATTGTATGTAATTTACATGTTAATGCCAAAATGATTAATATTCAAAGTAACTTCGGCCTATAGCTAGTTGACTGTCATTTCCCTCTAACGTTACATGTACGTACTGACCATTTAGTCTACTAAGACTGGACTAAAAGCACCAGCGCACAAGCGTTCTTTTTTATTAGTTAAATTCATTTAGAAATGTAAACTTGTCATCAGGTATAAAATATGGTCAGTATGAGAAAAACACTGTTAATGAGAGGACGAGCACTAGACTGTTGCAGGATAGTGGGGAGATATATTTATTTATTATTTAGAATGCACAAAAATTATATAGAAACGTTTCAGGAACGTGCAAGGTAGTAAGTTAAAGCATCTAACGTTAGGTCTCTGTTCCATTCTGCCGCAGGCAGCTCGTATGGATTGACGTTTTTGATATCATCCAGCTCCTCTAAATACCTCTGCCTGGCACTGGTAGCAATTTCTCCTGTAGTTAACCTCCATTTCTTTTTATTTTCCAGTTTAAAATTTCTCCGTTTAAATGACGTGATAATTCCTCGAGCTGTCTTTCCTGCTCTGATCTCTGTATCGCTCTTAGTGTTGCCCCTGGCAACTGATAGCGTCAGATCCCAAAATGGTGGACGGGCCCAAACACCGCCCAATTTGTCACGTGACAGCAAGCTACCATGACGTATGTCATTATTCTTAATGGAGGATAAAAAGGGGTCCTAACACTGAGCCTTACGGTTAAGGCTTAATTTATTTTTGTGATGGTGAAGCTGATTTTTTTGCATCCATTACTCCAGTTTTCAGTGTCATATGAACCCTCAAAAATAATTCTGATATTCTGATTTGGTGCACAATAAACACTGTAGCAAAACACAGTTTTCAACATTGGTAATAATAATATTATTGTGGGACGTGATACATTTTTCAGGATTCTTTGATGAATAGAAAGTTCAAAGGAACAGCTTTCATCTTTTGTAACATTCCAAATGTCTTTTCAAATCAATTTAATGCATCCATTCCAAATCAAAAAAAGTATTTTTGTACAATCAATTTGTCTTTCTTAATGAGATTATTTCTGCTAACAACTTGCTTCAATAAGAAAAATATGATCGTTCGGATTTCTGTTCTAAGTTGCTAATATTTCGATTTGTTCAGAGGTGTTGAATGAAGTTACTTCAGATATTTTCCAAACTGTAATTTGTCTCTGTTTTATGCATTTATGCAGTCATTTTGTGAACTTTACATGTTTATGTGTACCCAGGCCATCAAGACAGCGCAGATCTCTGATGGGCATTGCCAACAGGACCTCCTCTCGTCTTTTCACTACGCCTTCCTCGTTGCCCAATAGCTCTGCTACTCGTAGCCCAGAGGAGGAAGCAGAGGCCAATAAGATTTCACTGACTGTTTATGCCAAGGAGTCAACAGTCATCTCCAATCTGCACCATTTCACCAGCTACCAGATAGAAATCCATGCCTGCAACCATGAGAATGACTCCACTCGATGCAGTATGGCAGCATACGTCAGTGCCCGCACCATGCCCGAAGGTGCGGGATTGTAATTTTATTTTGCATTATTTCATATAGTATAGTTATTTTTTATTGATTATATCCATCTGTTTATTTATTTTTTTGTATAGAAAAAGCTGATAATATTGTGGGTCCGATAACCTATGAGGTGTCGGAGTACTCTGTACACATCAGGTGGATGGAGCCTAAGGCCCCTAACGGCATGATTATTCTCTATGAAGTCCATTACAAGAGACTGGGAGATACAGAGGTAAGTTATTACACAGAAGCCCGCACTCTGCTCCCATGAACACTGGCTGCACTTTTAAACTGATTTTTATCAATCCTGTTGAAATCTCCAAATAGCTCCAAATAAACAAGCTTTTTTAGCATAATTGCGTCAACGGTGTGTTTCTGTAACCATGGAGAAATCAATCCAGAGACAGTGGAAATGTTCCTAATGCTGTTTTTGAAAAGCCTCGGATAAACAAGAGATGATTATATAAAGGTTAATAATAGTTATAAACAAAACAAAACATGATGGTTTTGCACTTGAAATGCTCTGATATAATTGTTTACACTGACTTCTGGCAGTTTCATTAAAATCTGATGAGTAACATTTATATGTTTTAGTGTGAGATGGACTTTAAAAACATGTTAAAGCCAAACCTTTGTCACTGGATAATGGCCGTCTTGAATGTGATGTGCATAGCAATATGGGTTATATAACTGCATACCTTTATGTCTTAGGAGCTGCACCACTGCGTATCCAGGAAGAATTATATTGCAGACGGAGGCTGCAGGCTGAGAGTGGTGCACCCTGGGAACTATACAGTGCGGATCAGAGCAACCTCACTGGCAGGCAATGGATCATGGACAGAGCCAACACACTTCTATGTTCAGGACCTACGTAAGACGGCTTGCCTATAATGCCTATGAATATCACATCTTCAGTTTTTAAAGTATGCATAAGACCAACATAACTGAATTTTGAAAAGGTCTTAGAGTTAGATTTTTTTTCCCCACATATACACACACTAAATCTTCATTAGGGAAAAAAATTATAAATGTTGCAGTTGCTCAACATGGAAGCCCCATTTTAAACCATTAAGTTGTTTTGTTGCGTGTAATTTTTATTATTTATTATTGGTTAATTTGGTTTTTATTTGTATTGTTTTATTTTTAATAGATTTTTTTTATTCCTTGGTATATTAAAGGTAGGGTAGGTAAGAATTGGTTAAAAACTTTTTTTCTAAATTTGTTTAAACTTTCAAACTCTGAAAAAGAAAGTATAAAAATTGAGTGTCTGTAGACCTCTCACGACTGTTTTAAAGACAGCTCATTATTTCCATTCACTCCACCTTCTCCCTTCTGGGCTCTTTCCAAAGCTGCGCCCCCAAAACACATGAATGGCCGACCGCTCAGCTGGAAGACGCATTATTTACCTGAGACGCATTATTTACCCCGGAGAGAGGGAGCCGCACACGCCCAACGCCTGTCCGTTGTGCATTCTGGCAGCGTTTGTCTCGCTGATCACTCTCAGCTGAACTGTGTATTGCAAATACAGACTATAATATTGTCCATTCTGTCACATTTGCCAGTGTTCTCCTCCGAGGTGTGCTTTGAATTATGACAGGCAGCATATATCAGAGTCCTGCACGGGTCCATTTTTTGAGACCCGCCCCCGCCCGTACCCGCAAGGTTTAGCACCAGATCCGACCCGTGACCCGTGAAAATTTCAAAATTAAATCCGTACCCGCCCAGACCCGTTAATATTTGGCCCGTTACCCGACCCGTGCCCGCGATAAATCACACACGCTAAAACATTCAAATTAAAATGCTTTATTTTTTTATCCTACACCTCTCTCAACATCAACAGCGTCATGAATGGGCTAATGAAACAGGCAAAAGTGCCTTTAAAGACTCATTGTCAACAATTTCATATAGCTACTCCACTCACCAGCTTTACTTTTACTTCATCCATTGCTACTCCTGCAACGCTCGCTCCTTCTGCGCTACGAGAGGCATCAACTAAAGTTTCAATGTCGCAGTGGTGGTGACGTGATGGGTCAAATGGTATATCATTGTTGCGTGTATGTGTAATGGTAATTTGGACATAGAAATTGTAATAGCCTACAAAATGTTGGATGGGGGAAGAAGGAGCTGGGAACCAGCGAACATTTAAAAGACTTAACCAAACAAAACGAAAGTAACGTGAGTAGCCCTTCATGGACATCTCCCATGCGCACACGCATAATAAAACGTAAACACAACTCAACGTCAAATCCAGGTCTGGTGATCTCTCGTCCTTATATGCTTCCGAGCTCCCTCAGAGGACTCGAGACCGGTGTGGCTCGCAGGTGACGCTCATTCACAATCACGCCCTGGTCTCTCTCTCTCTCGCTCTCGCGTTCACTTTGCCACAGAAATATTGCTCATATTTTTCATCCGCCCATCCGCGCTACTACCCGCCCGCACAGAGTTAATTATCCGCCCGCATCCCCGCCCGTGAATTTTATAAATGTCATAATCTACCCGTTTTAGCCACTTTTATGCGGGTACCCGCGGATACCCGCGGGTACCCGACCCGTTGCAGGACTCTGGCATATATCTGCTGCAAATGCCAAACACATGGATATAATGTCCTGTATATACGTTGTTCACTTGATAAATGTAACATTAATGTTAAGATACGCTTAGTTTAATCATTTAAACAGGCCTTGGAAGTTTGGGCAAAATCTTCTGGCAGTGATGTGTTTTCGTGTATTTTATTATTTATTTCACAGCGCTAGGTGTTATGTAGTGATTGTGAAACACGGAACACTGCACTACATGATTTTATGATGAAATCGGTTATTTTTCATGTTAATCAGGTCAAGTTGATCAAGAACTATGCACAGTGGCTTTAATTCAGCGCGAACATCGCGGCAAAAATAGACAACAGACTCGCTCAAAAAAGAACGGTATGCTTATATAGAACTGCAGAAATATGTAGGTTTGTCTTCTTTAAATACTCTTACATTTAGCTTCATTTAAACACTTTCAAAGGGTCAATGTTTGTTTTTACATACATTTTCCATCTACGTATACATATCTGTGCTTAAACTCCTCAAATCAAACGGGTGTACGCATGTGGGCAGATCCTGTAGCAAAAGGGGTGGTAGCCATGGTAGCGAAAGAGAGTGACAGTCACCCAAACCAATCCATTGTTTCGTCCCGAACTAAAATAATGAGTGGTGTTTATTGCAGATTAAAAAGTCTAGAGTCACTCATTTTTTATACTCTCTTTTCCAGAGTACTTACATTTTAATTATGTATTGACATATAAAGTAAGTTTAAACAAATTTGGACAAAAGTGTTTTAGATAATTCTTACCCAACCTTTAAGTCTTCCTCTTAAAATCAGTATTTAGATCATATTTTTATTCAATCTTTTAATTATTATTTGCTCTATTGTGTCCTGCAGCTGTACCTTTTATATATTTATATTATATACGTATATATTTCTGTGTGAACAGGCGTGGACCCATCCAACATGCTGAAGATTGTGATTGGTCCAGTGATCTGTGTCTTTTTACTCCTTGTGATGGGAGGTGTGGGCTTTTTCATGTTCAAGAAAAAGTAAGTGTCTTGTATTGTGATTGTCCTGAAAAACTCATATAGGACACTATTCCTTATGAGTAATGGATTTCATTATTTATGTGTTCTTCTTACCAGACAAACAGAAGGTCCGACTGGGCGACTTTATACCTCGCCAAATCCTGAGTATTTCAGCCCAGATGAGGGTGAGCTACCTTCCTTTCCCTCTCTGTGTGACCTTTGGCAGAAAATTCTGGGGTCGATTCACATTTAATTTTTTTTATCAGAAGAGTTGATCACATTAATGATCGATTTAGGCAGATTATCACATTTAAATTGACTTTCCCTTTTGTCTAAGATCTGCTTTATCTCAAATATGACAGTGTGTCCTGTATGTCTGTTGTGTTTATGCAGTGTATGAGCCAGACGAGTGGGAGGTGCCCCGTGAAAAGATTAATCTATTGCGAGAGTTAGGCCAGGGATCTTTCGGCATGGTGTATGAGGGCATCGGAAAGGACATAGTTAAAGGCGAGCCTCAGACCCGTGTCGCGGTGAAGACGGTTAACGAGTCGGCCAGCCTCAGAGAGAGGATTGAGTTCCTCAACGAAGCTTCTGTGATGAAGGCATTCAGCTGCCACCATGTGGTAAGTCTTTCATGTCAGCCCGCATGTTTTGTAGTCTTATTTTAGTGTTGGTTATGTACTGTTTATTGTTTTGAATAAGCTTTTGTTTTCATATTTTAATTTGAGTAATTTTTGTGTCATTTTTATGTGCTTTTGTAATATTCATTCATTTTTATATTTCTATTTAGCTAATTAAATAATTATTTTAGTTGTAATTTTAGTGTTTCAACTTAAACTTATTTATTAAAGTTAGTTGCCTAAGCAGCATTTCTTTTCATCTAATATTTAGATAAACACTACCGTTCAAAGGTTTGGAATATTATGCTTTTTTATGGTTTTAGACATATCTTATGGACACTAAGGCTGCATTTATTTGATCAGAAATGCAATAAAAACAGTAATACTGTTAAATGTTATTACAATATAAAATAACAGTATTCGATTATATTTGAATATATTTTAAAATGTAATTTATTCCTGAAATATGAAAGCTGAATTTTCAGCATCATTACTCAAGTCTAGAAATATCACATTATTCCTCAGAAATAATTCTGATATTCTGATTTGGTGCTCAATCAATTATTATTATTATTATTATTATTATTATTACAAATATTGATAATGGACCTTATTATTATTACCCATTAACCAATGAGTACTTTTTAAAGGATTCTTAGATGAATTGTAAGGTCATAAGAATATAATTTATTTGAAATAGAAATCTTTTTTAACATTTATACATGTTTACTGTCAGAAAAAGTTTCTATTTAAGGTTTTATTTTCACAACTGAAAATTATTTTAATAGTTTTAGGTTTAGTTTTATTTAACAATAACGCTGGTTGGACTTTGATATATTCTGATAGTATCTGACATGATTTTGTGGGTTAGGTGAGGCTGCTAGGGGTGGTGTCTAAAGGCCAGCCCACTCTAGTGGTGATGGAGCTCATGACACATGGGGATCTGAAGAGTTTCCTGCGTTCTCTCAGACCTGACTCAGAGGTAACAAGTCATACCAAAAGTGTCACTATCAGACCTGCTAGATTTTTCAGAAAGGAGGTAGTATTTTTGATTAGTTAATATTACACATTCAAATCTTTTAAAAATGACTTACTTTTAAGATTTTTGTTTTACGATGTTGTTTGATTGCTTTGTTATAGAATAACCCAGGTCGACCTCCTCCAACGCTCAAAGAGATGATTCAAATGGCCGCAGAGATAGCAGATGGCATGGCTTATCTGAACGCCAAGAAGTTTGTGCACAGAGATCTTGCTGCCAGGAACTGCATGGTGGCCGAAGACCTGACTGTAAAAATTGGAGGTACATTACAAGAGATAGAGGCACATTTATTTCAAATTTAAATAGGTCCTGTCTTCATAGTTCCTTTGCAATGGCCTTTCCTGTACAATTCTGTGTAAATACCAAAAATATTTTGTTAAAATGCATTTTTTTCATAATAGGTGCCACTTTAAAGATCCTTAAGATGAAAAAACACTGATAAATGTTTCGCTGTCCGGGTGGAACTAGTCTTGGGTCTAGTTTCTGAAATCAAATAACTGCACGAGGCTAGTAAAATATTCTAGCTATGCCACACAAAGTGGCAAAATCAGATGCTGAATGCAAGCTCATAATAAAAAAGGAGGTACAGGTGTGGATGAAGAAAGCACAGGGTGTGTAGTGTATCTCATGTGGACTGTGTAATGTTATTTTAAGAGCTTTCTAATGGTGTTATTTTGTCTTTTGCTGCTGTCAGATTTTGGCATGACGAGAGACATTTATGAGACTGATTACTACAGAAAGGGTGGAAAGGGCCTGCTTCCTGTGAGATGGATGGCCCCTGAGTCGCTGAAGGATGGAGTCTTCACCGCTCATTCAGATTGCTGGTGAGCCGACCATGTGCTCACACACAAACAACCCTACAAAGCCGCATGTCATTGTTGCAGGACAATCCTTATGGTATTTTTTTAGTCACTCATGATCCACGTTGTGCTTGTGCAGGTCGTTTGGTGTGGTGTTATGGGAGATTAGCACTCTGGCTGAGCAGCCATATCAGGGGCTCTCCAATGAACAAGTCCTTAAGTTTGTGATGGAGGGAGGATACCTGGACAGACCTGACAACTGCGCAGACAGACTGTGAGTGTATTACTGAAATACATGCAATGACTGTTAAACACATTTCACTGGACTTTACTTTTAATTCATATATGTAACTGATGTATTTATACAAAGTTTAAAAAAGTATCACCTCAATGTATTTAAGAATTTTTATCTTATATTAATCTTAAATGTTATATATAGGGTTTTGTTAATTGTATGACTTGTTTTGTTTGTTTTTTAAATTCACTTTCACCATGCTGAAGGGGCTATACTTTACACATAAATAAATGTACTGGAATTTTAAAAATTCAGTCTTTAGCTGACTCGTCTTCTTTTTCCTGATCTTTTTACAGGCATAACCTGATGCAGATGAGCTGGCATTACAATCCCAAAATGAGGCCCACCTTCCAGGAGATCATCGAGATGCTCCGGGAGGATCTGCATCCCTCATTTCAAGAGGTCTCCTTCTTCTACAGTGAGGAGAACAAGCCGCCTGAGACGGAAGAGTTTGACATGGACCTGGAGAACATGGAGAGCATCCCACTGGACCCTTCCTCGTACTCTCAGAGGGAGTGCTGTTTAGATGGGGACGAGGGCTCATCCGTGGGTCTTCGAGGGAGTTATGAGGAGCATGTGCCGTATACGCATATGAACGGCGGCAAGAAAAACGGACGCATCTTATCCTTACCCCGATCTAACCCTTCTTAATATTATTAACCTCATCAAGCTTTTTTTCATCATTTTATAGATTCACTTTTATTGAGCTCAATATCAGAAGCCCTTCAGAAAGTAATCTCAGGACATTCATTTTCTTCTTTACTGCCTCAGTATGATGATGATACAGGGTGCAGGTTTTTAGTACTTAAAGAAGAAAATACTCATTAACTGCTTCTTTTCTTTTTTTTCTTCTTTTTTTAAAAATAAATATTGCCAAGTTTCAAGGACTGGTCAAATGGAACAAACTGTGAAATTAACCTCAGACAACCAGAAGGCTGCTTTTAACCTTACATCTCCTCAGACTTTCTCCTCATCCACCAACAGATTCTCCCTTACTCTCTCCAGAAAAAGACAAAATATAGACAAAATTAAAAAAAGAAGAAAAAAGTGACCTTACTTTGTCTGTGGCCTATGTCATGAAAACATGGATTTGTGACAACTTTTGGCTTTGGTGGCAAAAATGTTGAACTTGGGAACTGTAGGATGACTTTTAGCGTCCTTCCAAGAACAAACTGTCTACAGGGGAAGCCTGTACAAGACACTGCTTTTTTTACCTGCTACTCAGTATTCCAGACTACACAGAGAGAATGAACAGATTTTTGGACTCTATTTTTTTATTTATTTGCTTACCTGTGCGCTTTTTCTTCTTTTCCCCCCCTGGTGTTCACACATTTACAGCTGAAGGATATTTAAACTGTTTTCAGGACTTTTGATTAAAGAGTTCCTCGGATTGACCAATAGTTGCTGCTTTGATATATTTTAGTGGGTATAGATGATGATAAAAGTATATATAAATATATTATTGATGTTTTTGTACATAGTTGATATGTCGTCATTCGAGTTATTGCCGGTTGTAGAAATGTTTTTACATGTTTGTCTCGAATCTTTATTTTTTCTAATCCGAAAATCATACTAATCATCCTGGACCTCTGATCAGCCAGCAGCTCTAAGATGCACAGGAGTATCTAGACGCCTTCGGCTTCAGATGTCAAATCTTGATATCAATGGAAATAACTGCTGTAAATAAAGCAGTGAGGTGCATTCAAGAAGAGCGAATGGATGTGTTTTTCTTGTGAGAAATTGTGTGAACTTGTGAGTGGTTGTTGGGATTAAGTCTTTCAAAGCACAGGGCATAGATACAGTATCGTTTTAACGAAGGAAGTGTTTTACATCAAATTCGCACAATTTAAGTGTGATAACAAAACTGTGAAGAGACATATGACAAAAATGCAAGATCATGATAAAAAAAAATTAATCCCACAAACAGGATTTTGTCTTTTATTTTTAAACTAATTAATATAAATCTATATTTTCAGGAAACTGTTGTTGTCAGCCGAATTGGGATTGTTCATTCAATCAAAAGCCCTGGTTGATTAATAATATATAAATCAAATAATTGGATAGAGCCACAGAATAGAGGTCCTTTTTCACAAAGATCCGCCTCCCACTTAAGTGATGTCTGACTTCACCACGATATTGAGGTGCACTTTATATTTTCTGTAAGTGTTAAAGCTCCATATTTTGACTAACGTTACCTACCGGAATGTCATCTCGGTGAAGACAGGAAATGCATTCATTCAATAAAAGGAAGAAAACGTAAACTTTTCAAACTTTATAATATAAATGTATAGTATAATGTCTCCTTCCTCTCTAGGGCTTTGTATATGGGATAGCTTTCTCCTGTTCTCCACATTATTGTGTCTCCTTGCACTCCTGCGCTTTGCAGGATAGGGGATTGGGCTCCTCAGCTACCGAATTCTTGGGGCTTGCCCCTTGTCTTTGTCGGTACATGAGAGGGAGTTTACTCCATGGTGTTGGTACATTTAACCAGCCGCCCTCAGGTCTATCTGGTGAATCTCCTCTTCTCCACTATCCTGCCTGTCCCAGACGCCAAGATAATGCCAAGAGACTGCATATTTTGGATAGAGGTTTGGCTTCTACACAGGAATACTCAGAACCGTGGGGCGTTTTGTTGCAACGCTGTCCACCATTGCTAGATTTACAACTTGACAGCTGTGCATCTCACGTTATCAAGAGGAGATGTGAACGGTGGGCTATATGGTTCTGTGGAATGCAGTGCGTTGATGATGTCACTGCCATATTATGTTCTGCAAAGTAGCCTACCCTTTTCATAAATTCTATTTTTTAATCTTTTTTTTTTTTTGAAGAAAAAAAAATAGAATTAAAAAAAAAAGAAAATATATATTTAAAAAAAATTCTATTTAAAAAAAAAGAATTTAAAGTTGTCATTCAAGCGGAACTAATTGGGAGTTATTTTACCAGTTGTGCGTTTTTCTCATAGGCTTCTTGACCTCATGCATAAGATGAAATATAAGACTTAATGTGTGAATAAAACAAAGAAATATAAAGTGTTGTAGCACTATCAGTTTCATCAGGGAAAATCAGGCCTGCTGAACACCAGCCTTCTGAGCTGTAGCTGCAAACAATTTGATCACATCAGTGTTAAATTACAGAACTGCCTTATGAATCAGCAGGTTCTCTTGATATACTGTATACAACATAGCCTAAAATAGGACAGTGTAATGGCTATTTGCCACAACTTTGAGGATTGGGACTCACCTAGTCTCTTATGTTTAGGAGTTTTTATGTTGTATCTGATCTATTGGTTTACAGTTCTATTTCAGTTTCTATTTTCTCCCCTTTATCACTAATCCACTTCTTTTACTGTCTTTTAAGGCCTACTTCAGGAAATACAAATACAAATCTAGTTGTCTTTTTGCTGAAAATTGTAACGGTTGGTGTGGTAGGGTTAGTAAGTTAAAACAATAACAAAACGTCCTTACCGTAACCAAAACTCTCATTTAATTCAGTTTCACCTGATGTACTAAAATAACTAATAGACATTTAAAAAAACTAAATTAGGCTAAACCTTCAACCAAAAAAAACAACAACAACAACAACAAAAAAAAAAAAAAAAAAAAAAAAAAAAAAAAAAAAAATATATATATATATATATATATATATATATATATATATATATATATATATATATATATATATATATATATATATATATTCAAAATATGGATAAAAACTATAATATTGTTTAAAATAACATTGGTCTGAAAGAAAGGAGGAGTGCTGCTGATCTTGATGGGAAGACAAACTCCGCCGCCTTCTGTTCCCGTCATGCCTCGAGTGAAGCAGCGCTGAATGTGTGTGTGTGTGCGCGCAGTGTGTATGACCATCGTTCCCGTGTATTTGTTCACTGCACTTGTTGTTACCACCGGTGTGGTGGATGCTTAATAAAAAGATACTGTCTGTGTCGAAAATAGAAAAAAGGATTGAAAAGAAAAGAAACTGCCCCGAGAAAAAGGATAGGAAATCATGTGAAGTTTCTTAAAAAATGGTAAGTAGAAACTTTTGTAGCTGAAGTTTGCGCGAGCCTCTTTGTGTTTAAAGTTTGTCATCGAGGCCTCGTGTTGTTTAATTGAACTTGTGGTTTATAGTTTACAGAGCATGTATTCTCGTTACTAAGTCATCTTTTTGTCCTATGTTTAGAGGTATACCACGTCTTTTAAGTCCCACTTTTAGAGTCGTTCTTGGCCTATCATTCATTTATCGTTGCGGCTTTTCTTGAGAGGATTGTGACGTATAACTTACAAGTAAGTTAGATGGAAAAGTTTCGCTGTGATTTCACTTTGGGATTAATAATGGCGTCTTTTCTGACATTTCGTTTTGTTTTGTTTTTTAATCAGCGAACGGTATGTTTACTGTGGCGAGTAGATGTGGTCAACCCATGTCATGTTTTCAGATCTGTTGATTGTTCTGGTGTGGTGATGATCTGAAGGATGGTTTATCTGTTCATTACATTCCTTGAATTCCGTCTTGATTAATGCCTCATTCGCTCATGATACTAGTTTCACCATCAGATCTGTAGAAAAGCTAAGTTGGTTTGTGATCCTGGTAATTTGTAAAATAATCCCTGTGTTCTAGATACTTATTATACTTAATCCAGTTATGACTAGAATATTTTACAGTTTCACTTAAAAGGTTTCATACCTCATGTATCTTTTCAATTAGTCAGGCCTTATTAATTAACTTCTGGTATTAATTATTATTTTATAATCCTGCCTGGGTTGTTGTGATGCATAACTATTTGTAACATCAAATAATTGCACATTTATGTCAATATTTTTTCCGAATAGTTGACACATCAGTATTAATTTAAATTACTTGCTCGTTAAGTAGTTTAGCAGCTTGTAACTATTCAGCTAGTTACTAGTAGGCCTAGTCCTAAATATTTAGGATTGTCTGGTAGTAAATATTTAGACCAGTATCGTTTCATATACACGTGTGTATTCCAGTTGTTTTTAATTATGTTTTAGGGGTTTTTAAACTAAATGATAAATGTTGCGTTGGCTGAAATAAAAGTTTACGGTTTATAAAATATTTTATTTTAAGTAACAATTTTTTATTATTACACTGTAAAAAAAAAAGTGTTGGTTTTTGTTGGTTTAGCTTAAAAAAGTAAGTAACTTGGTTGCCTTAATTTTGAGTTTATTGAAATTAAAAAAAATAGTTAATGCAATGAAAGAAATTTGTTTAATAAATAGAAACTCAAAATATTATTGTTTCTGAACCACATAAAAAAATTGGATACATCATGAAAATAGCACTATTTGGCATGTTTTACTGCATCATCAGAAATAAAACACACAATTACCCAATATGCTTACAAAATCTTTTAATAATATTTTAATAAAGGTTGTCGAATCTCAAAAAATGCTCATTGTATTAACTAAAAATTTTAATTTCAATGAACTCAATTTTAAGGCAACTAGGTAACTTTCTTTCTAAGTCATTTTTTACAGTGTATTAACTATAATAACCCTGATTCTGACAAGTCATTACATTTGAAAAAGTTATCCTAGTGTCTCATAAATAAGTAATAGTATTTAATAAATTGTAAATCAGGAATAGATACTATCTGTGTTTGTGATTGTGTTTGTGACTGAATTAATATGACCCATCACTTAATACTAGTGTCTAACTGATAATTAAAAGAAATTAGTTAGAAATGTAGTATAGTAACATTTAAAGGAATAAATGTTATTAGCTTCACTATGTTAATATGAAACTCATGCTCAGTAACTTTCTGCATGGTCAGTCAGTTCCTTTACTCTGATTCAACCGAGGAAACCTAGAATCTCAGAAAACCTTGTCTTTGACTCGCAGTAAAGGTCAGTGTCTTTTAAGGTTGTCTAATCTGTAACTTATCTGTTTTTTTGTGTGAAACAGGAAGGCTTTCTGTATTTTATCTGGCCTGTTGATGTGTGAGAGGGGGGGGTGTTGACTTCATGGTCATATGTGGTTTGCAAGCCAGCCGTTTTTCACACAGTAACAGAACTAGTAAATCAGTTACAGCATGTGTAAACAAGAAATTCTCACATTTTGCAGCTGCTGAATACATTATCACACTATGAAAACCAGAGCGAACCAGTTCATTTTAATGTAACCAATACCCTCCCTCGATTAGTGTTTGTTTAGAACGGCGGTTTTTAGTGTATAAGATAAACAAAGATAGTGTGTCAAATTTCATGTGTCTTACGCTCAATGTAAAGGAAGGAGGGCGTTTGTTGTTTCTACATTATGCTGCAGACTGGGGCAGCCTGCTTTTCTTGTTGGACCGATAAGAATAAACCTTAGCCTCGTTTCACTTGGCTGTATTCATCTGCATCCAGTGGATGATTCAGAAGAGGTGCAGCCTGCATTAAAAATGGTCATTCAGCTAGAATAGTACAGTAATGAAACCACCTTTAGGATAAGGTAATTACATAACTGCTGAGGGGAGGTCTGAGTATTATTTAAGTGTGACTCAGCTCGTGCAATGATCCTTCTTGGTCCCCCCAGCAATTTGAGTCAGTGCTTTTAACCGCCATTCATCAAGGTGCAGCTGAATTTAGGTATGAAATGTGCATCCTAGTCAGTATCCTTCTCCTCATAATGGAGCAGTAGTTATGTGTTTAAACTTTATGGTCAGGTTTGCTCTTCTCGTTTGCCTGTCTTTTATTTAGCCTTCATGCACTTAACACTTGCTAGTCTTTATGAATGAATGTACTGTTTGAATAGCAGCACACACAATGTTTGAGTGCTATTAAGCATTGTTAGTGTGCTCACAAGGTGTATTATGCCTCTCTTGAGGATGGATTGGTTTGCCAATGTAACAGCTGCTGAGTGCCTTCTCAAAGTTTTATATATATTATACAGTGAGGAAAATAAGTATTTAAACACCCTGCTATTTTGCAAGTTCTCCCACTTGGAAATCATGGAGGGGTCTGAAATTGTCATCGTAGGTGCATGTCCACTGTGAGAGACATAATCTAAAAATATTTAAAAAATCTAGAAATCACAATATATGATTTTTTAAAAACTATTTATTTGTATGATACAACTGCAAATAAGTATTTGAACACCTGTCTATCAGCTAGAATTCTGACCCTCAAAGACCTGTTAGTCTGCCTTTAAAATGTCTACCTCCACTCCATTTATTATCCTCAATTAGATGCACCTGTTTGAGGTCGTTAGCTGCATAAAGACACCTGTCCACCCCATACAATCAGTAAGAATCCAACTACTCACATGGCTAAGACCAAAGAGCTGTCCAAAGACACTAGAGACAAAATTGTATACCTCCACAAGGCTGGAAAGGGCTACAGGGAAATTGCCAAGCAGCTTGGTGAAAACAGGTCCGCTGTTGGAGCAATCATTAGAAAACGGAAGAAGCTAAACATGACTGTCAATCTCCCTTGGGGCTCCATGCCAGATCACACCTCGTGGGGTCTCGATGATCCTAAGAAAGGTGAGAAATCAGCCCAGAACTACACAGGAGGAGCTGGTCAATGACCTGAAAAGAGCTGGGACCCCTATTTCTAAGGTTACCGTTGGTAATACACTAAGACGTCATGGTTTGAAATCATGCGTGGCACTTAATATTCCCCTGCTTAAACCAGCACATGTCCAGGCCCGTCTTAAGTTTGCCAATGACCATTTGGATGATCTAGAGCAGTAATGGGAGAAAGTCATGTGGTTAGATGAGACCAAAATAAAAATGTTTTGGTCAAAATTCCACTAAACGTGTTTGGAGGAAGAAGAATGATGAGTACCATCCCAAGAACACCATCCCTCCTGTGAAGAATGGGGGTGGTAGCACCATGCTTTGGGGGTGATTTTCTGCATATGGGACAGGGCGACTGCACTGTATTAAGGAGAGGATGACCGGGGCCATGTATTGGGAGATTTTGGGGAACAACCTCCTTCCCTTAGTTAGAGCATTGAAGATGGGTCGAGGCTGGGTCTTCCAACATGACAATGATCCAAAGCACACAGCCAGGATAACCAAGGAGTGGCTCTGTAAGAAGCATATCAAGGTTCTGGCGTGGCCTAGCCAGTCTCCAGACCTAAACCCAATAGAGAATCTTTGGAAGGAGCTCAAACTCTGTGTTTCTCAGCGATAGGCCAGAAACCTGACTGATCTAGAGAAGATCTGTGTGGAGGACAGGGCCAAAATCCCTCCTGCAGTGTGTGCAAACCTGGTAAAAAACTGCAAGAAACGTTTGACCTCTGTAATTGCAAACAAAGGCTACTGTACCAAATATTAACATTGATTTTCTCAGGTGTTCAAATACTTATTTGCAGCTGTATCATACAAATAAATAGTTAAAAAATCATACATTGTGATTTCGGGATTTTTTTTTTTTTTTTTTAGATTATGTCTCTCACAGTGGACATGCACCTACGATGACAATTTCAGACCCCTCCATGATTTCTAAGTGGGAGAACTTGCAAAATAGCAGGGTGTTCAAATACTTATTTTCCTCACTGTGTGTATGTATTCATGTGTATATATAGAATAGAATAGAATAGAATAGAATAGAATAGAATAGAATAGAATAGAAATATATATATAAAATGTATAATAGATATTATTTCACACCTGTTGTTCCAAATGTGAATGACTGACTGACTTCTGTGCAACACAAAAGATATTTGAAGAAAGACTTTTTTTTCTTCTTTTTTTTCCCTTCATACAGCTACATTCATTAGGTTCAGTGTATTTTTAGATCTTTCCAGTCTTGTCTTTTCGGTTTTTGCTTGGCTATTTTCAGAATTGAGCCTTTGGGCAATTGACATGCCACCGTGACCTGCACTGTGTCATCCAATAATTCATCTTAAACTATTTTATGCAGCATTTTTCTAGTTCTTTTATAATTGTTATTAATTAACTTGCCCTTTTTATGACCCTATAATAATTCAGAAAATAAATACATGGTCGTTTTGGAAAAGTCACGTCTCTTCATTTCTGAAGTGGACTGCAAAAATGCTTACAGCTGATTAAAATTGTGAAAAAACAAGTGACCTGACAAAGTCACTAGAAATTAATGTTACTTAGACATCATTCTGCACTCGTGGGAGTCACTTCAAAGATTTTTCTCGAAGTTATCAGGTCAGTTGCAAAAGGTAGTCAGTGGAAGGACAGTGATGTGTCAGAACTTATAACTCTGCTCTCCTACACATCTTACTATAACAATAGTACACATAATAATAATCTTGTTCATTGTTAACGCATTAACTAACGCTATCGCTGACAAGATCTTATTATAAAGTGTTAAAAATTTAACAATTTATTCACTTTTTTTGGTAAACAAAGTGCTGCATTACAGAGGTTTACTGATTTAAAAAAAAAAGACACAATTATGTGATATAATTGATATCCCTTAAAGGTCCCATGGCATGGATAGTTTTAGTATCTTATAATGTTTCCTGAGGTTTACTTATATTTTTAGTATGGTTTTTACATAAAAAGTCATAATTTAGAAATAAAAGGCATTTTTTCTATACTGTTATCAGCGCTTTGTCTGGAATGCTCTGTTTCAAGGGGCGTATCTGCTGTGAGTCTTCAGTGAAAACACCCACTGTTGTGATTCGCTGACATCTTTGCATTTGAAATGAGATTACGTGCAGAGGGGGCGTGGCTTAGTGAGGCCTGAGCAGCAGCAAGAGCGAGACAGGTCTAACTGCAGAACTGCAGAACCCATATACGTCACTCACAACAGTCTGAGGATGACAACAGCGCCACGGCACAGTCTCATGCCGGAAGTGGGCGGAGCTGATTTATCTTCGTATACATTGCTCTATTTGGAGCGTTTTAAGCCCAAAGTTTAAACGATGTTAATAATGTCAAGTATTTAATTAATAAGTTCTAATTGGAGGTAGATAGAGATGATAGATAGGCTAGATAGTAGATAGATATACTCACTCATAGTTAAATCATATAAATATGTTTTAAAATAAACAATACTGGATATTAATACAAAATAAAATAATTTACGTAAAAAAAAATATTTATAAAAAAACCATTGTAACGTTTTTAAAGTAAAAAGTTTTATTATTTTTTATTTATATTATGTCTTAAATATTATATTACATAAACTTAACACAAATCTTAACACACAAAAAATGAAAACAAAGATTGAGCATTTGAACATTTATTTTTATGACACAATATATATATTTTTTACTCAAGCATCTCAGAATAAACCTTTTTTTCATAGTACATAATATACATTAACAATTCTACACTGTTATGCATAATTCAGATTAATCAAACCCCAAAAGACACAGAAATTGTTTAATTTTATAAAATGTTCCTTTAAAATCCCCTTAAGTAGCAAAGGCATCATATACTAGCTTGGGTTTGCTTTAAAAAATACACAATCAGACCAAGGGGAATAAATTGAACTAAGTTAAAAGTTATTGCACAGCAGGTACAGTCTTGTTCAAAATAATAGCAGTACAATGTGACTAACCAGAATAATCAAGGTTTTTAGTATATTTTTTATTGCTACGTGGCAAACAAGTTACCAGTAGGTTCAGTAGATTGTCAGAAAACAAACAAGACCCAGCATTCATGATATGCACGCTCTTAAGGCTGTGCAATTGGGCAATTAGTTGAAAGGGGTGTGTTCAAAAAAATAGCAGTGTCTACCTTGGACTGTACAAACTCAAAACTATTTTGTACAAACATTTTTTTTTCTGGGATTTAGCAATCCTGTGAATCACTAAACTAATATTTAGTTGTATGACCACAGTTTTTTAAAACTGCTTGACATCTGTGTGGCATGGAGTCAACCAACTTGTCGCACCTCTCAGCTGTTATTCCACTCCATGATTCTTTAACAACATTCCACAATTCATTCACATTTCTTGGTTTTGCTTCAGAAACAGCATTTTTGATATCACCCCACAAGTTCTCAATTGGATTAAGGTCTGGAGATTGGGCTGGCCACTCCATAACATTAATTTTGTTGGTTTGGAACCAAGACTTTGCCCGTTTACTAGTGTGTTTTGGGTCATTGTCTTGTTGAAACAACCATTTCAAGGGCATGTCCTCTTCAGCATAGGGCAACATGACCTCTTCAAGTATTTTAACATATGCAAACTGATCCATGATCCCTGGTATGCGATAAATAGGCCCAACACCATAGTAGGAGAAACATGCCCATATCATGATGCTTGCACATCCATGCTTCACTGTCTTCACTGTGTACTGTGGCTTGAATTCAGAGTTTGGGGGTAGTCTCACAAACTGCCTGTGGCCCTTGGACCCAAAAAGAACAATTTTACTCTCATCAGTCCACAAAATGTTCCTCCATTTCTCTTTAGGCCAGTTGATGTGTTCTTTGGCAAATTGTAACCTCTTCTACATTTACATTTACATTTAATCATTTAGCAGACGCTTTTATCCAAAGCGACTTACAAAAAAGGGGAGAGTAATAGAAGCAACGGAACAGACAAGGCCAAAAACCTGTAAGAGCTGTAAGAAATCTCGATTAATTAGCACAATACACAACAAAATTTTTTTTTTTTTAAAGACAGACATCTACAACAAAAACTCACGTACGCAAAGTGCCGAACACTGGATTTTGATAGCTATGATAACAACCCATTAGGACTAAGGCTGTTGCCCCAGCTGTTGTCGTTAATGCAGATTCAGTGGCCCAATGGGTTGGTTTTGTATTCTAGCTAAACGCGCAGCAATAGCCATCTACAACAAAAACTCACGTACGCAATATACAGAACACTGGATTCTGATAGTTATGATAACTATGTAACATACCCGCCTGAAGGCACAAATCCGGATGCGAGACGTAGATATGATCCAGGAGTGTGCGCTTTTGGTCGTTGCTGTGGTGATCAGTAAGTGCTATTCTGTATTGGTCAAGTGCAAATGGTAAAGATGTGTCTTAAGATGTTTTTTAAAAATGGCTACAGACTCGGCAGCACGAATTGAGATCGGCAGGTCATTCCACCAGGTGGGAACGGTCCAGGAAAATGTCCGTGAAAGCGATTTCATGCCTCTTTGGGATGGAACCACGAGGCGTGGCTCACTCGCAGAACGCAAGCTTCTGGAGGGTGTGTAAGTCTGAATTTAGGTATATTGGTGCAGAGCCAGTGGTTGCTCTTCTGCACATGCCTTTTTTTTAACAGAGGGACTTTGCGGGGGATTCTTGAAAATAGATTAGCTTCACACAGCCGTCTTCTAACTGTCACAGTACTTACAGGTAACTCCAGACTGTCTTTGATCATCCTGGAGGTGATCATTGGCTGAGCCTTTGCCATTCTGGTTATTCTTCTATCCATTTTGATGGTTGTCTTCCGTTTTCTTCCACGTCTCTCTGGTTTTGCTCTCCATTTTAAGGCATTGGAGATCATTTTAGCTGAACAGCCTATCATTTTTTGCACCTCTTTATAGGTTTTCCCCTCTCTAATCAACTTTTTAATCAAAGTACGCTGTTCTTCTGAACAATGTCTTGAACGAGCCATTTTCCTCAGCTTTCAAATGCATGTTCAACAAGTGTTGGCTTCATCCTTAAATAGGGGCCACCTGATTCACACCTGTTTCTTCACAAAATTGATGACCTCAGTGATTGAATGCCACACTGCTATTTTTTTTAACACACCCCTTTCAACTATTTCAACTAATTGCCCAATTGCACAGCCTTAAGAGCGTGCTTATCATGAATGCTGGGTCTCATTTGTTTTCTGAGAATCTACTGAACCTACTGGTAACTTGTTTGCCACGTAGCAATAAAAAAAATACGAAAAACCTTGATTATTCTGGTTAGTCACATTGTACTGCTATTATTTTGAACAATACTGTACATGACAAATTTAATCTAAAATAAATGTAACCTCTATAAACATTGACAACTGTCTCTTTGGACAGTTGTCAGTCAACCATTCAGCCTGTGAAAGTTAAAGGGCTTTTTCCTAGTCTTCCACTTTCAAATTTCAGAAATCAGGGCTCTTCCACTAAACTGTTGAAAACTTTTGGTTGTTCCACAGTCTTTACACTGCAGTGCAGAGGTCTTCTGTGATCCGTGGCTCCTTCATGAGACAAGGGTACAAAAAATAGGATGAAATGTTGGAAGTGTTTTAACAATATCGTGTGTTGAAGTCAGGATGTAGCATGTATAATAAAGTTGTAAAAATTCATTTATGACAGAAATATGACATATATTTCTGACATAAATTATACCCTGTCACAATCAAATTAATTAACCATTTTCAGTTCAAAATGTATACAGAAATCAAAGGCAAGCACTTCATAGGGCTTTTCACACTGAGCTTATCGTCATTCTAAACACACTTTTAACCTCGGGTAAAGTAACATTTCACACTTTTATGTTTACTTGCTTTGGTCACTGTCACTGCACCACTGCATTCTATATAAATAATAAAGTCAGCATTGAAGAGGAAAAACAACAAATGCAAACAGAAGACGCAATTGCAGTGAAGAAGAGACCATTTAAATGATTGTATAGTCTGAAATGTCCATTCAGGATAAACTTATAATACAAGGACATGCAAAGCTTGAGCATTTTTGAAAACATATTGTGTGCAGTGCAGTGTCTGTCAGTGACCCTGATACTGCACATATATTATCCCATGGTTTATTAAAGTACAGTGTGGAACGGCAGTGTATGAATACCCAGGATTAATTGTTCATCTCGATTCTCGGGTAAATGATGATCAGTGTGAAACATGAAGCAAGATAACCCAGGATTCTGTATATCCGGAGTTTACTATTTCAAGTGTGAAAAGCCCTCATGTTTTTTATCCTAATGAAGGGAAGCTTGTATTTAAAAAAAGTTTTACCTTTCCCTTCTTTTTCTTACCATTAACATGAAGATCCTACTGTCAATAGAGCCATCCAACTGTTGTGGAACAGTCTAAAACAATCGAACATTATAGAATAGAACTATCGAACATTCCTGGAAAATGTGACATATAACAACACACTATCTGTATAAGTAGCTTATGTCTTTATTAGAGCCTTTTAAAACTAACCTTGTTTTTGATCAGCTTCCATTGTCCTGGGGTGACATTCTGATTGTCAATTTTGTTAGCTTAAGCACTATATATATATACTATTTCTTGCCACTGTGTATAAACAAATAACTCAAAATCTTCATACCTCCATGGACAGCTGCTTTTTGAAGTGAATTGTAAGGTGTACTGTGCCATCTGGTCAGTTTAAAACACTGGGCAGTAGAAACTGTTGCAGAATGTCTTGCATTGGTGTACATGAAGTAAAGCTGATCCTCTCCAAATCGTAATGCCTCTATAAATTAGAGGGAAAAACACATTAAACACTGGTCAGTATCAGATAAAAGTAAATAAAAAATACGGCGCCATTAACAAAGTAAAATCACAAACAATTATGCTCTTAAAGAAAGACCATATCAACAGACGCAATAGACATCGTAAAGCAGAGCACATTAGAAAAAAATAGAGCCACGTTCTGTATAAAGTGTTAATACAACAACGATGGATCAAATACACAACACATATAAACTTGATAGATTAAAACCACAACACAAAACAGCTGTTTACCGTGTTCTCGTCTTCCGCCGTGCCGATTGTTTAGTTTTCGTTAACTCCGCCCACTTCCGGCATAAGACTGTGCCGTGGCGCTGTTGCCCTCTGACCGTTGTGAGTGACGTATATGGGTTCTGCGGTTCTGCAGTTGGTTATTATTGGCAGGAGCACTCACTGCCAGTCGAGTAGTGGTGGAATTTTTGATTCTTTTAAGAGAGTCGTCTACTCATTAAAAAAAATAAGTCTAAAGTGGTTCAGATGACCAAAGGAAGTTTTCTTGCATGATTAACATTTAATTGTTTGTCAGATATTTAGACATTCGTATATCTGGGATTATGGTAAACGTGGGGTTATAAACATGAATGAGACGAAGGTAGCCTACCAGTACGTTCACGAACGAGGTCTCTCTCTCGTTCAGAGCTGGTTCATTTCGTTCACGAACAATGTCTCTCTCTGGTTCAGACTCAAAAAAGCGACTCGGTCAGTGAAGTTCGTTCAGTAGCTCAGAATGCTATTTACTGACGTGACACACAAGATCTATTTAACTATACTGTCACATTTTTTATTTGTTTTGCAGTTTTTAGAGAAGTGCATGACATGACTCAAACGTAATGAAGAAAACAGTTCAAACATAAAAATAAATTAAAGCTGCAAGCAGCATTTAGCGGGGTTCAAGTCTTTAAGGCCTTTTAAGCACGTAATCATTTAACATCAACCTGCATTATTACACTATTTTCATTACAGTGGTAAAGTGTACATTTCTTTCTTTGCTGCAAATATACCACCTACACAAGCCGAGCTGTTCGCAATCAGTATCCTTCAATAACTGGTTCATTTCATTTACGAACGAAATGAAACTTGTGAGAATCATTCTTGCATTTTGGTGATTTGCTAGCTATTATTTTGTTTTAATCAGGCTCTTGTCCGTCGAGCAAGTAAAATTCTCTTTCACTTGTCCCTTCAAAAAATCCACTTTTCCCGGGCAAATGGACAAGCATTAATGTCGAGCCCTGAAAATAAAAACAAATTTTCAAATAATATAAATCTCCTTTACTATCAATTTTTATCAATTTAACACATCCTTGCTGAATACATTTATTTCTAGGGTTTACAAAGAATGGTGTGAAAAGGGAAAAACATCCAGTATGCGGCAGTCCTGTGGGCGAAAATGCCTTGTTGTTGCTAGAGGTCAGAGGAGAATGGGTCGACTGATTCAACCTGATAGAAGAGTAACTTTTACTGAAATAACCACCTGTTACAACCGAGGTATGCAGCAAAGCATTTGTGAAGCCACATCACGCACAACCTTGAGTCGGATGGTCTACAACAGCAGAAAACCCCACCGGGTACCACTCATCTCCACTACAAATAGGAAAAAGAGGCTACAATTGGCAGAAGACTGGAAAAATGTTGCTTGGTCTAATGAGTCTTAATTTCTGTTGTAGTGAGTCAACATTCAGATGGTAGAGTCAGAATTTGGCATAACCAGAATGAGAACATGGATCCATCATGCCTTGTTACCACTGTGCAGGCGGTGGTGGTGGTGGTGGTGTAATGGTGTGGGGGAGGATTTCTTGGCACACTTTAGGCGCCTTAGTGCCAATTTGGCATGGTTTAAATGCCACGGCCTGAGCATTGTTTCTGACCATGTTTATCCCTTTATGACCACCATGTACCCATCCTCTGATGCCTACTTCCAGCAGGATAATGCACCATGTCACAAAGCTTGAATCATTTCAAATTGGTTTCTTGAACATAACAATGAGTTCACTGTACTTCACTGGCCCCCACAGTCACCAGATCTCAACCAAGCCTGCAGTCTCCCTCTCATGAAGCTTTCGTGCCTCGATCGCCCCCCGGTGACCGTTCCCAGTATAGCCGCCCCTCTGTGTTTTCTAATGGTAGAGAGGCAAACTAAATAATAAAATTACACTTCAAATATTTTTTCCCCAAAGTTAGTTTATGTCACTGAAGGCAGTTATCATCACGATGATTTCATTTCAAGTGTTCGTTTTTAAAATAAGTTTAGTTTTAGTTAGTTATTTGATGCTATAAAAACGGGGGGTGTGACGTCATGGTTGACAGCTGAGACTGACGGCTTCTCTGAGTGAAGTTGTCACTGAGGCACTAACTGACTTTTTTCGAAATTTTTGGGAGCAGATTGGAGCTTTAGCTTTAATTTCTACATTTCCATAACTGTTTATTTCACACCAACATAATTAATTGTTCTGCATCTGCGAGAGTGTGGGCGGGCTTTTGATATCGCAGCTGTACTTCCTGCGCTCTACTGCGCAACTCCGGCCCCGAAATCGCTACTGCGCAGACTCAGTCCCAAGATGTCCGCGCCGTGCAGGCCGCCTAAAAGCTTCAAATCTGCCAAGCGGAAACGGATGATGTTGAGTCGTCCATATTTTTTTATGGTCTATGATCTCAACCCAATAGAGCATCTTTGGGATGTGGTGGAACGGGAGCTTCGTGCCCTGGATGTGCATCCCACAAATCTCCATCAACTACAAGATGCTATCCTATCAATATGGGCCAACATTTCTAAAGAATGATTTCAGCACCTTGTTGAATCAATGTTACATAGAATTAAGGCAGTTCTGAAGGCGAAAGGGAGTCAAACACAGTATTAGTATGGTGTTCCTAATAAACTATATATATACATTGTAAAAAATAAAATCAGGTCTTCAATTGAAATTTTTCAAGTGACTGATCAGATCTCAATTTTTCAGTTGGCCGAATTGAATTTCTCTGGATTAAATTGCATCAATACTGAAAAATGTACCAAATCACAGAATTTCAATTCAGCCACCTGAAGAATTTAGATGTGATCATGTGATCAGTCACTAGACAATTTTTAATTGGAGACATTATTTTTTTCTATTACATTGTGTTTCTTTTATATATATATAAAAACAATAATTTGTAAATTTGAAATTTTGTAAATCATTTGTTCAGTATTGTGCTCCAAAGCCTTACATGCCAGAAAATCAATAGGATAAGGCAAATTATATTCATGCAAATCTGCATTTTCATTCAAATTTTACTTTCCTCTGAATTTGTCAATAATGTTTTGCTCCAGTAAAGACTACAGTCCAAAATGAAAGATTCATCAAAGAAAGAAAAAAACTAGGCTGTTTACTGTAAAGTCATGTCTGTCTTCTGCTCTTTAACCTTGCCTGACATGAGCTTAGGAATGTGACAAACCAGTTAGCTGTTTCAGAGAAGAAACAGATTTGTTCTATTATCCTGAGCTCCTAGGAGTGAACTGGAGCCTTACAGTAACACCGCCCCGGCCCCTTCACTTGTGTTCACGTGTTGATGCTTTGCATTTGGCAAGACATTTATCCGAAGCGCATTCTATTCAATACATAGATTTCATTACATTTATATCAGTTTATCATTTATCTTCTTATCTGTTCATGCATTCCCTTGATCAGTCCTCCACTGCAGCATGTGCGTGTGCTGGAGTCAAACCAAAACAGATCATACCTGTATGTTCACCGGACGTGTAACTAGAGTGAATCATGTCAGATGCACTTCGGTAACCTTTACCTGCACTGCGATAGTCACGCAAAGACTATTAAAACTTTAAACCATAATGGCTATTCAGGGCTCTTCATTAATTTGATCTTACTCAGTACTACTGTTTAATTCAATGTCTTATAATTAATAATTGTCTCAAATTATTTTTATCAATTTTAAAGACATGACAAATTACTACCCCACTCACTGCCACTTAAATGAATATTTGAGGTTAATTGTGGTTTATAATAACTGCCAAATGCTGCCAATTATAACAGAAAATAGTTTCTAGTTTGGGAAACAATGGTAATGCATTTACAACTTTTCAGCTAAATGCACACATGTAAATCCTGGAAACCCTGTAACGTGTACATTGTATCTGTGTGAGGATACCAGGAAGGAACTATGTTGATGCATCTAAATTTGTATTTGATCTAGAATGTTCCTTTTAAAATAACAGACCCAAAGCTAACTTTCTGCTTCTATGCTCAGGTCTGACCGAGACAATTCATCCAGCGTTGGGCTGTATCTGCTCCATGACTTACCTGGCTGGCATGACCCTCTCACAGCGCAGATAAACCTGCATCCTCTAACTTTTAACCCCCTCTGGTTATCACTACAGTCACAGGTCAGTGCTCTGGCATTCTGGACAGGAACTGTAGTAACAGTACAGCTACTCAGGGGCGTAGCCATCTTTTCAGAAGTGAGGGGGACAGAAATGTCGTAATACCATTTTTTTTTTTTTTTGGACCAATATAATTTATCGCATCTCTTGCTTTTAATTGGGCAAGATATCAAATACACTGCTGAACAATAACCAATAATTAATATTTATAATATTATTCTCCTATTCTCCTTTTTTTTTTTTTTTTTGCCAATTTTATGATTGGTTTATATACTACAAACACTTGTGCATTAAGACTCCATAGATTTTATGCAATGTAAAAAAAATATATATATTCTGATGTAACTCATCTGTTCTCTATGTGAATATATAGTAAAATGTAATTTATTCCTGTGATCAAAGCTGAATTCATCATCATTACTCCAGTCTTCAGTGATCCTTCACTAATCATTCCCATATGAGGATCTGATGATCAACACACATTTAGGATTATTATCAGTTGTGCTGCTCATGGTGATGCTTAATTTTCTAAACATTTGTGGTAAAATTAAAAAAGAGAGAAATTAATACTTTTATTGATCAGACATGCATTAAATTGATCACAAGTGATATTTTTAATATTACAAATTAGATAATTTATTTAATAAATGCAAATAAATGCTGTCCATTGAACTTTCTATTCATTAAAGAATCCTGAAAAATAACATGTAGGCTATCATGGTTTCCACAACATTTTGGGAACTGTTTTCAACACAGATAATAATCATAAATGTTTCTTGATTATGAAATCCTCATATGAGAGTGATTAGTGAAGGATCATGTGACACTGAAGACTGGAGTAATGATGATAAATTCAGCTTTGATCACAGGAATAAATTACTATATATTCACATAGGGAAAAAAAGCGGTTTTAATTTATAATAATGTTCAAAATATTACTGTTTTAACTATTTTCGATTACATAAATGCAGCGTGGTGAGCAGAATAGGGCCTACTAAACATTAAAAAAAGCTGCATTATTCATATGATACTTTATTGTAAATAAATAGCCTACATTGAGATGACTTAAAAAACACACATAAAGCATATATTGTCGCAATTGTCTGATTGTCGTCGTCACGTTTCATCACTCATAACGATTGTTTTCCTTCAGCTGCAGCTCCAGCTTGACAGGGTATTACGAATCCACTTTTGGACTTTCTGTGAGAGCGCCCTCCTTATATTAAGATTCGGAAAAAATTACAGGTCATGCATAGATAATTTTTTGTCTCTGAATTTAAATCTTGATGTATTCACATTGGTTTCTATGTAAAAACACTTGCCCCTGACCTCAAGAAGCGCGCTATCAACCGAGTTTAGAGAAGGCTGTCGTTAGCGTCCCTGTTAACTTGTCCGCCCCCGCACAGGGTAACACTGGTTCGAATCCCGCTCGGAGCGGGTCGACTAGGATCGGTGAGACCCAGTAAAAGTGCGGGGGACGAAAATACATTTTATTAAAAGTGAGGGGGACACGTCCCCCGCGTCCCCCGCGTAATCTACGCCCATGCAGCTACTGCAAAATAACTTTTCTTGAGAAGAATAACTTGTAATTTGCTCATCATCTGATGATGTTAATTTACATTAAAATATATAAAGATACATAATGTCACAAAATATTTGTATTTCAAAGACGTACTGTTCTTTTTTTATTATACAATCCATAATAAGCATTTCAGTTTTCACCAAAAAAAATAAATAAAATAAAAAGCATAATAAGAAATGTTTTTGAGCAGCATATTATAACGATTTCTGAAGGATCTCAGCCTATTCTGATATAGCCAATTATTCAGAGAGAGATATCTGACGATAATGGTTGCTTGATTTTAAGGGTAAAAACCTCTGCAAAATAATACTGTAGTGTAAAACATACAGGGAGCTCTCTCCTTTGGTACATTGATATAATATTAGAGATAAAAAAGAACAACAGAGTAACAGATTAAACTATTTTATCTAAACTATTAACTGCTAGTTATTTTCAGATTTACAGTTAAACCAAAAATTATTCAGACACCAGATATATTTTTTTACTAGTAGATGCAGGACTCTATGGTTAATTTATGTAAGCAAGGATAGCTAAATAAAGTAAACTATTAAGCATTATACCCAAAACATCTCCATGCAGTGGACTACTAGTAAAAGTAATACTAATTTGGGCCAATTATTGGTTGATACATCGTTGAACCTTATATTACTGGTTTTACTGTATTTTTGAAACAATAAATGGTGAAAATAAAAGACTTCTTAAAAAAGTCTTGAATTGCTCTGAACTTTTAAAGAGTAGCATTGTGCTGATTGACCTGGTAAATAGCATGTTTAAGAAACCTGTTTATTTTTATGATTCCATTTGGTGGCACAAAAATTACAACAAAAAATTATGTCAAAAATGTATTATTTAGCCATTACAGGTTTATTAAAGGGGGGGTGAAATGCTGTTTCATGCATACTGAGCTTTTTACACTGTTAAAGACTTGGATTCCCATCCTAAAGTTAAAGTTTCAAAAACTAATGTTGGACGTTTGATGGAGTATTTCTGTGTTAAAAATACTCCTTCCAGTTTCTCACAAGTTTCGGCGAGTTTTTTACGAGTATGGCTCGACTTGACGTTAATAGATCAGAAGGTCCTTGTATGGGCCGTACGGGCTCTTCTCCCGGTAGGGTGCGCGCGCGCGTGACTAGAGCGAGAGAGGACCTGCACGCCCATAAAGACTCTCTCAGGTGCAGATCCACTCGATCCAGGCGCCGCGCTCCACTTTATTCCTATGGGTGACGTCGAGCGACTTCAACGCTTCAGCACAGCATTCCGGGAAGGCAGCGCTGCATTTGAACCGATTTGAACGCAGAAATGACGGGAAGCTTCACAACATCGCGGATCTCCACGGTCACTGCTGTCACAGGACTTCACCAAATCATACCAAAGAAGTGTGTTTTTGACGGAGCGGTCCCAGCGATAAAGGTTCGGTCCTGCTTTGGAAGCAGCCGGTGAGTAAAACTGCTTCAAATGTCTATGCTGTTGGCTCGTCGCGTGAGTAAACATCAGTAAACGACACGATCGCGTGCTTCGTCATTCAATTGCGCTAACGGATTGTGTTGTTCTATGTACACTAGTCTGACGTGCAAAGAGACAGTAAAGACACAAAAATGTTGACAGGCCACTAAATACAGTACGGACGTCCTGCTGTTGCCGTTTCTCCTGTTCAATTTATTTCAGCCTCCGAATGATTCTGGATCATTATCTGTATTAGCTGAGCTGCATAGCCATGAGTTTCTCCACGCTTGAGGATGTCACCGCTTTGCGCTCGTCATTCTTTAGCTCCGCCCACACGATACGCCTCCAGGCGCTCGTTTTTTTCCGGAAAGACTCGGTACAGCCCATATTTCTTTTATAAATATAATAAAACTAAAGACTTTTCGGAGATTTTATGAAGGATGCAATACTACTCTATAGGTACTCAAGATTGACATGAGATTGACTGAAACTGAGTGTTTCACCCCCCCTTTAAGACAAAATAGAGTATCTAACAGTGTTTCTTGCCTTTTTAATTGTCTTCTGGGTATCTTTTTGTTTTTTCAGAACATAAGATGGAAGAAATCGATTCTGTGAGAGTCAAGCCAGAAGATTCAAATGTCCTGTCCACAAACTCTGCTGACTCCATCAATATTGATGGTTGGCTATTTAACCTGTTTAGTGACTGTAGCCATGAGATTTAAACTTGTTGTCATCACACTTTTTGTTTGCTGATGGTAAGGGAAGTGTATATTTACTCCTCTTCTACACAGATGGACGTTATAATGAACTACGTGTAGAACTGGAAGCAGATGCTCGGGATTTTGAGGCTCCCACCTGGAGTTTAGCTGTTGACCAGCAATATTTAAAAAATTATTCCAAAGACGCCATTAAAAGACAAGACGTAATACATGGTAATGTTGTGATAACTTGTTTTTTTAATTTGTTGTCTTGTAGAAATTTAATGTAAGCAATGCATGAATTTTAAAGTTTGCTATTGTTTTTGTGACAGAGCTGATTCAGACTGAAATAAACCATGTGCGGACGCTAAAGCTGGTTTTGCGCGTATACATGCGAGAACTGCGTGAGACCCTGCAAATGGATGACACACGATTGGAAAGGCTTTTTCCGCAGGTGGAAAACCTGCTGCATGTGCACGAGCTTTTCCTCAATCGCCTTAAACAGCGAAGAATCGATTCCATGGAGGCAGGCAGTACCCAGAATTACTGCATCCACAGTATTGGAGACATCCTTATAGCACAGGTATATTTATCATATATCTGCTGTAGGATGTGCATAGATTTCCAAATATGTCAGGTGTTCTGACAGCCAATTTTAGACTTAATAGCTAGTTTTATGACAAATATTAATTTCTGTAGCTGCATGCTTTGGAACACAAAACTGTCAGTTAGCCAGTGTCCTTTTATAAGATCTTTGAATGCACATTCCCCAGAGCTGAGCTAAGAAGCTGGTGCTTCCTAAAAATAATAGAATTATTGTTTTAACATTAAATTAGGTTGCCATAAAATGGCCACAAAAATAATTTGGATTTTCAAGCTGTACTTAATGTATGAATGTTGCATTATAACAAAGTATCAAACCAGGTGTCATTTGTTTTAAATATATAGCGCATACACATTTTTCAAGACAAAATTTGATTGTTTGGCTCTAACTTTAATTTTATCCCCTCAAATCATCTTGACATGACATGTTTAACATCAATCTAATTTTCATATATATATATATTAATACACACATATATCCACACATGTAACTATCGTTATAGATTCTACTATATGTGTTTTATTGTTATTGTATTATTGTTTTTAATTACTGGGCTGATATACATAGCATAACATGCCATAATAAAAACACAATGATCATATTGTCATCTGTGGCTTTGTCCCATTTTACGCCTTAGTTGCATGGTTTCCAGATAAATAAAACAAAATTTTGTAAAAATTAAAATGGATTTCAATTTTGGCATCATATTAAAGTAATAAAAATAATCTTTAAAATATCTAGATAATGTTTTTTTATAATGCATGCATGAAAGGGTTAAAAAATCTCAGTCACCTAACTTTTGAATGGTAGTGTATGATTAAGTGTTTACATTTCATTTTCTTAGCAGAACGTAAAAATTTTGGTGTGTAAATATCCTGAATATTTCTTTATTAACTTATGGTATTGTTATGAAACTCGTTTATCTTTGGAACTCTCTGATTTGCATGTTTGTTTATGTGTGCAGTTCTCAGGCGACACGAGAGACAGACTGCAATACTACTATGGAGTGTTCTGCAGTCACCACACCGATGCGGTCAACTTCTTCAAAGACTTAATGCAAAACAAGAAGTTCCAGACTTTAATACGAGTAAGTCCTGACCTTTCGTTGTCATGTTTTAAAATGACTTGAAATGGTGTTTTGTAATATTCTTAACATTAATGTTATATTCAATGAATCATTTCACTTTCTGATCACAACACACTTTTCTGTCCTCAGAAAATATGTCAATTGTCCATTATACGGAGGTTAGGAATACCAGAGATTATTCTCCTTATAACACAGCGCATCACAAAATATCCAGTTCTGTTTGAACGTGTCATTAAATACACTGAAGGTACGTTTTTTTTACACAAGCAAGTTTACTTTGCTTTCAAGAAGAGAAGTATCTGTTCTGTTCTGTTTTGAGTTTGCATTGTTTCAGTGTTTGTTTGTTTTTAATGTAACTTAAAAATTAGGATATTCAAATTGTATTGAACACTTCTGTTCAGAAGTTTGGGGTCTGTAATTTTTGTATTAATTTATTTTCTAACGCTAACCAAGGTTGCATTTATTTTATAATGCAGAAGAAACAGTAATATTGTTAAATGTTATTCATATTAAAATAACAGTTTTATATTTTAATAATAAATTACTAAAATATTTAATAAAATATTTAAAATAATTTACTCCTGTGATGGCAAATCTGAATTTTCAGCAGTCGATTGGCACTCAAAAAACATTTGTTGTTGTTGTTAATAATAATAATAATAATAATAATATGTTATTATTAATAGTTAGCTTAGCGATTATGCTTAGCTAATTGTATAGTTTAGTCAGTTTTCCCCAATTACATATACATGGTAGAGCGGTGTAGTTTTTATGTAAAATGTATCGGTATGCATGTACTTATTCAGAGTTAAGCTTTTAATGTCACTTTTGCATGGCAGATTAAACTGTTTGTATAACCAGTTTTCTTTTAACACATTTATAACGGACACAAACAATATACAGTATACAAGCATGTCCATAAGTCAAGTCTTCGTTGATATGATTTTTCCTCTTCTTGACAGTTGACTCAGAGGAGCACAAGAACTTGGTACGAGGTCTGGACTTGCTGAAAGACACCATATCTCAAGTGAATACTCATGTGGATGAGTTTGAGAAAGCGGTAAGGCTGAGGGACTTGAGCAGTAAGCTGGAGCCCAAGTCCCAGGTCAAGATGACCCACGGGCGAGTGTTCCGCAGAGAGGACATGGTACAGGGTGAGAGGAGATTGCTTCATGAGGGCATGCTCAACTGGAGGGTAACTTCTAACAAAAGCAAAGGTGATAATTGTACCAGTGACATATCTATTAAAATCATGCTTGAACTTAGAGAGGAACTAAAACAGTATGGACCAGATGCTATAAGCCTTTTTTTCTGTAATTTAACTTTGATCATTTGATAGGGGACTGGTTTTCAGTATTTTCTCTCGTTCCTTTAGATGTCCTTGTCTTGCTGTTGTCAGATGTTTTACTGCTGTTACTGGAGAAAGATCAGAAACTTACCTTTGCCTCTCTGGTGAGCAGAATGTAATCATTTGCATTTTATTTATGTATAGCATACAGTAGGCTTGCTGCCTGTGTTATGCTGTCTTTGGCCGTACAACAATTAAATGACTTGTCCACCACGGCACCACTGACATTTTTCCTGTTTTATTTTGAAATAAAAACCATTTCGTTCAGATGGACTATAGTAGCTACAGTTATGAAACTGAAAGAGTCAGCAGCAGAAGTCAGATTTCACTTTGTTTGTGTTGAGAGTTAAAAGAGATGAGATAACTGACCAGGACGATCCAAGAGGATTTGATTCATTTACAAATATCTCATCTTGTAAAATGTGTGGCCAGTACGACTGCTCCTTGTACATTAAGTACATGTGATCACAAATTCGAAAGTTATTTCAATACCCTGCATATAGACAGCCACTCCCTCTATAGACAAAGCATGCATGATCGTGTCAAAAGCCAAAGTGGAAAGCATGCCCCCGGTGTTTTCAGTGTTGTCGCTGTTTATATACCAGTGTAATGGTTGTCGTGATCATTAAATGTCAGCTTGTTCTCTACCCCTGTAGGATGGTAAGCCTGCAGTGATTTCACTGCTGAAGCTCATTGTACGTGAAGTGGCTCATGACGAGAAGGCCATGTTTCTGATCTCCGCCTCCTCGGACACTCCAGAGATGTATGAGTTTCACACCTCCTCCGGAGAGGAGCGCAACACCTGGAGAGACAAAATCTGGAAGGCCGTGGAATGGTATGTTTCATAAACATAAACATTTTTAATACACTGCCATTCAAAAGTTTGTGTCTGTAATGTTTTTTTTAATGGTTTTTAAAGAAGTCTCTTATTCTCACCAAGGCTCCGAAATTACAATAGCATTACTTACAAAAAACATTATTACTCCTCCTCCTCCTTCTTCTATCATCATCATCATCATCATCATTATCATCATTATCATCATTATTATCAATGATGAATAAAATAAAATTCAGGATTCTTTGATGAAAGAATTATAGTTTAATAAGGATAAAATAATTTTAATCCAAGTAATATATAACATTTTGTCTGAGATTTTTTATTTATTTATTATTATTCTGATTATGTTTCAGCTGTCCAGAATATGAGGAAGAGGAGCCAGAGGAACTTTCTGTGAGGATCCGGGACTTTCAAAGTAACATGCAAATTTCTGTATCACAATCTATGACTTCATTCTTCCTTCCTCTACTGTAAAATATATTGTCACATGTAACATATTGGCTTTTCTTTTTCAATGCTGTTTTCTGAGTAGGGAAGCTTTGCATGCATGATGCCTTGATAGAGCAGAACCTTACAGAAAAGCTGAGGTTATTCACCAGCATTGCAGGCAATGTGACTGGTGTTACTGACATCTCACCAAGTGAGCGCCATCTGCTGCGTGGGAATGCTGCAGAGCCCATGCAGGGGAAACAACTTCTCGCCGCAGCCTTAAAAGATGGTGAGACTTGCACTACACAGCAGAAAGAAGAATCCATGTTTATATTCAGGATTGACATCTTATAATAGATTGAATCTTGAATCTTATAACAAAGAATAGATTGTAAGCTTGGGTTACCTTTTATTTTACATTTCAAGTGAGAAGCCCTCTTAAGTGCTGTTGTACTGTATTTTTAATTCATTTAGTGTGTTCTGTTGCTGTTTTAACATAAATAATATCTGTAAAGTTACGATGCTCAAAGTTCAAAGCAAAGGGAGATATTTTCTTTTAAAGAAATTGCTTTAAGGACAACAAACGGCTGGTAGATTACATAACTACTACCTAAGGACTACATAAGCATCCTCCCGGGTTAGTGACATCACATAAAATGATATTTACATAAATCCTGCCCCCGGGAACACACAACAAAGGCGGTGAGATTATCATGACCGAGTATGCTAATCAATGACTTCAAAATAGTTAACGCCACATCAGCTACATAACTTCATCAACTAACCGTTCAGGAACATCTTGTTGCATTCTACATGTTTTTACTTCTTCTTGAGTCTCTCCACCATTGTCTAACTCTGGTTTGAACTTCCAAAAAAGGCTAAAAAGTTGAATTGCCTGTATGCATGAGGTTATCACAGTTCTTGAAGCTCCGACCTATGAGCTGCAGCTCATTTGCATTTAAACTGACACACAAAAATAGCATGTTATTGCTCATATATACTTTGGGGAAATCAGAGACTTATTTTACGTCTTGTAAAAAGGGGCAGTCATCCAGCTCTTTAAAAAGTAATATTTTAAGACCTTTTTTTTTAGGTATTATTTAATGTATACCCAAACAGATGCTCGTCTGTCTAATAAAATACATACTATATTAATACTATATAAGCGTCTTTGGTGCTTCCATGGTTTCTACGGAAATCAAGGGTAGCGTGGATATGATGTAATTCACAGGCGACGCAATGACACAGACCATTACACTGGTTAAAACTGCTGATTTCTCTGGATTTGAACATTGTTGAAAACATTTGGAAAATGTAGTACACAAGTCAACAAAATGTTCTAGTGTTCTAGACATTGTTCTAGTGGTTTTTGTATATTTTAATATCAAAATTTTGAAGCATGGTTGATTGTAATCTATGTTTAAATATTTTTTCAGTGGAGATTTTACAGAACTTGCTGGTAAAATGTGAGCAGGGCCAAACTCCTGATGAGGGGATGGATCTGGTGACATTTCCCAAGAGTGATACCTACATGCTACCTGGAAGTAAGAGAACGTTTCTGTAAAAAATCTATTTCATGATATTAATGTAATAGTTACATATTCATTGCCCTTGACCGATGGACTGGTTGTTTGTAGATGATATTAGCAGTTTAGTGGAAAGAACGAGAGACAGAAGTCAGGGGCCCAACTCAGATCCTCAGCTCAGAGAGCTTTTTTCTAATGAGAACATGGAGCTGTCGGTGAGTTGACACTAGAGTTATCACACTTATTCTTTTCTTTTTTTGGAGAGGTACTGGTATAAACCAAAATGAATGTCTTGCTTTTGACCCATTAGGCAGATAAGGAAATGGCTCTACAGAGCTGGAGTGCTTATCTGTCAGTGTTCTTCCCTAAAGCAGAGGTGAGATAATATTCTGTGTGTTTGGAATAAAGAAGCCACTTTTACTCAACTTCTGATGATTGACAGTGTGATAGTGTATAGGCCACATTACAGTTATCTCTGATGGAAGCCAGCAAACAAACTGGGTCAGAGATCGCAAATTCTACTCGACCTAAAAAGCCTCTGCATATATCTAAAAATCTCTATGAACAGAAGCACATTAAAATGTGGATAAATCAACTCATCAACTTACAGTGTAAGGCCCTGTCCCAAATGGCACCCTTAACTCTCACGGTCTTCCTACGAGTCCGCACTTTCATGACATAACACGGCTTTCGTGAAGAAGTCTGCTGCAGAGTTTGCAAAAGTGTGCGTCGAGGGTGCATATCGATCGCAAAGCGGGCACTCGCAAACACTTCTGAAACCTCTGAAATGACAAATGGGACACCCTACGGTCTGAAAGTGCATATGAAGTGTGCCATTTGGGCCTAAGCCTCCTCCCCTTCCATTGTCAATTGCACTTGTTCCTGCTGTGTGTCCTTAAACTTGCAACCCGTGTGAGTGTCGAGTCTGAGGAGGAGGGGACGGGGCAAACAATATCTTGAATTTGGTCTGCAGTACCCATTTCAACCACTAGCTGCCATTCTTACATACAGCACCTTTAAATAAATACTTTACATGTATTAGCCTCAGAAACACCTGTTTTGATTTCAAACATATCGACATATCGTCTTTTGTTTTGCGTGGATTTGTTCATCTATTGACTATTGTCATTCCCTAAACAACCAAAATCCAATCCTATCTATCCGAACCTATGAAATTTGTTCATAAGAAATTTACTTTTTCATATCAAGTGCATTATATTATATTGTTTATATGTGAAATGAAAAGAACGCCTCTCTTTACATTTTTATGATGGATAAGGATTAAGTTTGCATTTTTTATTATGTCAAGACAACCTAACAGAAGCGACTACAGTTGTGTAACTTTTATTGAATGTAATCTGTTTTTATCTCCACAGCTTTACGACATTGTTACTAGATTGTCTCAGAAACTTTACAGCCTTCAGGTAATCCAAACTCTAAATGTGCATTGCATGTAGTGCATCCCTCTCATAATGATCCAATGATATTCAATGACATATGCCTATGCTAGTTTTACATAGAAAATTCATCTGTGTAGATCCAGATCAGCACAAATCTCTGTTCCCTTCTTTCCTCAGTCCATTGTCCAGCAGAAAGAGAGCCGCATCGAGATGCAACGTGCCACTATTGAGGAGCTGATGTCCCGACCTAGGGGCAACACTCTCCTGGAGAAGGAAAAGCATCGTAACCTGGAAAAGCAGCGCGAGGAGCAGATCGAATTCCAGCGGCTCCAGAATCAGCACAGACAGGAGCAGTTTCGGTGGGAGCAGGAAAGAGAAAGGCAAAGGGAGCAGGACGAGATCAGGGAGAAAGAGCTGAAGGAGAGAGAACTGGAATGTAGCAAACAGGAACAAAGGCTGGCAGAAGATAAACAGGAACTGGCCAGGTGCAGAGTGCAATACCAGGAGGATCTGGAGCGGCTCCGAGACTCTACGCGTAATGTGGCCAAGGAGAGAGAAAGGCTGGAGCAGTCTCAGAAGAAGTATAAGAAGTATGAGAAGAATGAGAACATACCCAACACTGCAACCTTTCCTCTGGAAATTGAACAGTTACAGGTTTGGGCATATCTGAGAAAAAAAATCTTCTAATGCCACAAAGATTTCATACTACTATTTTAGAAGTTTTTAATATGTGTGTCACTCTGATGTAAATGCACAAACTTGCCTTCCTGTCTCTAGTTACCTCCACCCTACCCCATATTGAATGTGGTTTCTCCCAGCTTTGAAGAGAGGCCTCCCTTGGTACCTCCACGCAGGGAGAGCATCACTGGCCCTCCTGTTAAAGCAGAAGTGCCCATCCACCTCATTAGTACCACCAACCAATTCCACAAACCTGGCTCTGTCCAACAGAAGATCCCCACCAAGCTGGCCGTCCAACCTAAAGGCAAGGAGAAGCACAGCAAGCACAGGAACTCCCACCAGCGCACCAACAGCGCAGGTAAGAACTGCTTCATGACCTTCTGGGCTGTGGTAAAGAGGTATCAGTGAGTTTTAGGCGATTTTTAATTTAACTTGGACATCTTCTCACACTTTTAGCTGGCATAGAGGTGTCTCAGCTAGTTCCCATCAAAGTTGCAGGGAAGGAAGGAGGCAGTTTAAGAGCCATGAGATCCAACAGTCCTCACCAACTCCATCCAGGTGAAACTTCTTTATTCTGTCTCTCATCTCACGTACAGCTTCTTTTTTTCTTAGGATTAGTCCTAAATTGTTTACATTTTTCTTTGTTTAAAGAGATATTTTTTACTCAGAACCTCAGATGTATTTTATTTTCATTACTTTCATTACTTACTATTCTAACACTTCTGTGTACATTGTGTATCTTTATATTACTTAAATGCAGCACTGTTTAAATCATTCATACTTGCTTCTAAATCCATTTCTGTGGTGTTTCTGCAGATATGTTTATGCCTCCAGAGAAGTTATCTAGCTCTGTGCCCTCTTATTCAGGAAATGGCACCAGGAAGCACAACAACAATCATAACACACACAGTACACTGCCAGGACAACGTAAAGCCAGAGACAATGCACCCGCAGAAGACATTTATTTCTTTTAATGACCCTGACTACAACAGGAATGCAGAGTATTTTGTTCCTCTAACATGACCTGTACGGTCGCAAATGTTTTTATCAAAGAAATGATTATCATGATTTCTGTTTTTACTCTTATTTTTACCTTTAATTGGGGGAACAATAGTTACAGGGGTAGTAAAAAAAACTATTTAGGAGGAATGATTCCTGGTATTTTTTTTCTGTTTCCTGACACACAGTATCCTGTTCAGTTCTGCATTACCAAGTGCTCTTTGTCTTAACCGTTTGTCATGCCTGTAAATAGCTGTTTTTAGTTATTTATTGTGATTTTATTTCAGGGATGTTTGGCCTCACAAGCGTTACGCTGCTAAGTCTTCGTGTTTATTGGAGTTATGTAATCGAGCTTCTCAGCTGTGACATAAAAAAAAATGTGTAGATGTATTTAATGTGTGAAATACAGGTTTGTTTTAAAGTGTACATTTGCTTTTAAAGTTTCTGCACAGAATCTTTTACATTGTTTTGCTTCTGTCAACTGGAAAATGTTTGGGCAAATATTTTGTAATTTTTATTTTTTAAGAAAAAAATGGCCTTGTTTTACTTGGGGATATATGCTCTTCGCTTCTAAATGTTAGAGGTACCTCTTATTTTAGTTCTCATTCATTTATACTGTATGTAAACCATGGCACATTTCTATTTGATAATTTTATTTTATTCTGAGAATATACAGACTTAATTAGAAACCGTACATTTGTAAATATTGCAGAGTGAATGCATTTTTTTTGTTCTCGCAGAAAAATGTTGCACTTTTTAAGTGCTCGCTATTCGCTTCGTGAAATGAACAAACATTAAACCTGGTTACTGACTTTTATTTCACATTGTTTGTATTTATTCAAAAGAAAGAGGGACAGTCAGCAACTCAAAAATACCATGAATCATGGCTATGTCCTATAAATGAATCACACAAAAAATCAGTTTGAATGAATTATTCAATGACACGGCACTTGTTGCCACCTACTGGCAATAGGTTGTTATGGGTACCAACTTTATTTTATTGCGTGTTTTTCAAAATGTGATTTACTCTATTTAGATCGCTACCATAGATATGCAGTTTATAAACTTTTATACGGGCACTTCTGTGATTTATTTGAATGTTTGTAACCGAAATAACGCTACTGTGTGGTTGAATTATCTGCTCCCTCTGGGTGATCGGTGGCATGGATGCAGATTAATTGTATGTTACCATTATCGTACTTGCCAAAACCAGGTTTAATAGACATGGCTGAAATAAATACAAATATTAAAATGATGCCTTCAAAAGCTGCATTCAGTCAAATGAACATGATGTAAGGTAAGCAGAGCAAGCTAAGACGGCGTCTCAGATGGATTCCTTCACACTGCAAGCGTAAGCTAAGCAGGGTGTATTTTTTTCGGCGCTCATGTTATGAACACAGGCAGTGTTCTTCAGAGTCCACCTGGAAAGACATGACACTTGTCTCATCGTGAAGGTTGAGAAGCACACAGTTCTCTATGATCCACACAATTTGCTTTATAAAGACTTGCAAGTGAATGAAAAGGCATGGGAGGAAGTTGGTGAGCGTGAGCGGCTCTTGGTGCTGATGGTAAGTCCTTTTAAAGTGTTTTTGACAATCTTTCGTTGTCTCACGAACGAACAACTAAATATGGATAGGTAAATAGAATATACATACATTAATATAGCACAGTATAGACATGTAGATAGACTATGATGTGCGTTATTTTGTCATTTTTAAAAAAACGTTTTTAGATAATTTGCTCATTTAGCCTATATCATTAAGAAGTTTCCTCTTAATTATTACAGTCATTTATGAATTATCTTTAAGAGGTTTATGATGGGTAATGCATGTAAATTTGATTGCCTATCCAATATTTCAAGACAATTTCCTGAAGTTTCTCTTTTTAGCAGTGTGCTTTTCATAGTGCGATGGCCTTTCTTTTATCAAAAACTCACACTAAACGAAATAAAAAAAAAACATCAGAAACAAGAGAAACAATTTTTAAAAATAAAATTAGCTTCATGATAAATCTTTGGTTTATTTCCATTTCAAATACATGAAAGAGAAATGCAAACTTATCCATTATAGAGTACTCTGTACACAACTGCGCGCGACAAACGCTGCCTGTGTGAAAGCAAAAAGTGCGCGCGCTGCTACTGCTTTACACACGCGCTGCTTCACGCTGCCTACTCCCTGCTTAAGCGTGCAGTGTGAAGCCTGCACAATACTTGGGAGTCTCTACTTGAAGTCTACTTTATTTGAGTGAAACATGTTCCATCTTCAGAAAGAAGGGCTTCTGAGGTCAACTTGATGTTTGCGTGGTTTTTACATTCAAAAACATCATAACCAATATGTAATAGGCCATTTTCTACACTGGTTTTGAGGCTCTCACCAAAACGCTGTGTTTTTATGGGCATGCAAGACTGGAGACTGAACGGGAATATTTCTGTTTTGAAATATAAAAAATCGCTGCTTCATCAGAATGTTATGAAACTTTCTTACTTTTCTAGCATTATATGCAAAAAATGCGTTCATGATTCGAGCATGCTAACCTGTCGTAAATAAAAATTACACAGTAGAGGGGTGACACTCAAAACATCAAGAGTGTGATATTGACACATCCACTCACACACACACCTATGAAAAACTGAACCTATGAACCACATTTGGAATTTGACACATTGGAATGATATGAAACTTGGTGACTTTTCTAGCATTATGTAAAAGGGCATGGAGGGCATGATTCGAGCATGCGAAGTGGTCGTAAAAAATACTTGGGGACACACATTTTGATGTAAGTTATTCAACTAAATTATCCAAATAAAATGAATTTATTAGTTCTTAATTAATTGTATAAACTATAATACGGATCTGCCACCATTTTTTGCTATATGATAAATTAAAAGCTGATAAGATCACCGTTTTCTCCAGAACAACTGTACAGCCGAATCAAATTTCGTTGCTAAATTGTCCTGTTTAACACTTCGAAGCTGCTTTGAAACAATCGTCATTATAAAAGCGCTATTTAAATAAACTTGACTTGAGCTCTTCGGTCAAAAATCCAATATCATTCATCTGCGGCCAAAAATGGTCGTTATCATGCTGGGTTTCCGTTTTCACCAACTGGAACGCCTTCTTCTTCTTCTTCTTCTTCTTCTTCTTCTTCTTCTTCTTCTTCTTCACCTTTTCTGCTGAACTGCTAGCTGTCAACATCCAGATTATCATGTTCAACATTCGCTGCTGGTTAGTTTTTCTCAAAGAGAAGCTTCAAAATAAGATAAGAAAAAAACACAAAAATCAATATTTCTAACAAAAAATGTTTTTATCTAAAATGTTCTAATAAATAGTATAGATTTTTTAATATATTCAAATCCATCTAAAAAACATGTGTGTACTAAATACTAAATGTGTTCAAAAGAGAACCTCCCGCCCATGGTTGCATAATTTCTTAAATCGTTCAAAAAAAGGGCTCTAATCTGGCTTCAAATAACATTTTAATTTGGAGGCTAGTCTCTATTTTAACCTGACATAGGCTACTGCAATAATAAAACATTTTTTTAATAAAAAAATAAATGTATATAATTTTCAATGGCAAAAATAGACCATAATTATTGCATAAATATTAAAGGTGCACTATGTAGTAATTTTGCAGTAAAATATCCAAAAAACACTATTCCAGTGATATATATTTTGTTCAGTTGAGTACTTACAATATCCCAAATGTTTCCAACTATTTGTAAATTGTGAGAAAATTGCTATTTTAACTAAGGACCCGGGACGTCTATTAGTCAGAGCATAGTGTCTGAGGGAGTCGCCTGTCAATTGCGTCATATCTGCACTACCTTCGGTTTCTGGTTTTATTTGGCAGAAGCGCTTTACTCTTAGCAGTGTGAACAAGAGTCACAGCAGCCGCTGAGTGAACGCACAGAGTAATGTCATAACATCCTTTTAAACACATTTAAAGTTATCTTAATATGATAAACAGAGCCGCAGAACACACTCACACTCATGACCGGAAAAGCGGAAATAGCGCCGGCACCCGGTGACTGTGTCCCGTGACTCCCGTCCCATCATAATAAAAGTCCCGCTGCAATCGCTCCAGTGGCCTTGCTCAGCTCCACAACACTCAGCCCTGCTCTGCCTTATACTACAGCCATGTTAATAACCGCATCCATGAACATGACTTCTGCCCGAGTCCTATTTCCCAGAGGCTGTGAGGTGAAGACCACATGTCCCAAGCTGCTGCACTCAAACTTGGCATCATCAAACTACACCTTTGTTTTGAATAGGCGCCCTCTAGTGGACGAAAAAGTTGCATAGTGCACCTTTAAAAAATACCATCAAATCATCTCAAAATACAAAATTTCATAGCAGCGATCACTCCAGGGTGGAAAGAGGACTGTGACAAATTTGTTTCTGCTCCCACATCAAGGCAATGGCAGTGACCAAGGTAATGGCAGTGTTGTTTGGCAGAAGGAGTGTGGATGTGGATAGGAAAGGAAGTTGACATGAACACAGTGGATTGGGGATGAAAACTGGTGGGCAGCTAGTTCCTGCCAGTTATGACCAGTAAGACTGCTGCTCCAGAAAGCCTCCAGCAGATGAATGAATGAGGCATTTATAGTGTTTTCATATGGAATACTGTACACCTAAAGTGCAGTGATAGGTGGAGATGAGAGAAGGTGATACATCAAATTCAGTTGATGGGGATTATTCGAAGGCCATGATTGGTAAGGGCCAATGGACGGAAACTTGGCCAGGACACTAGGGTTACACCCCTACTCTTTACGAGAAGTGACATGGGCGTTTAAATGACCATAGAGAGTCAGGACCTCAGTTTAACATCTCATCTGAAGGATGGTTCTTGTTACAGTACAGCATCCCCTTCACTATATCGGGGTGTTAGGACCCACACAGACCACAGGGTGAGTGGGAACCTTACCAACACCTCTTCCAGCAGCTACCTAGTTTTTCCCAATTGGTCTCCCATCTAGGAAGTCTTGGGCTACAAAGTTAGATATGGTTGCTGGCAGATGATGCACTGTAATTTCTTTTTTTAAGCACATTTCATACAACTGTAAACCACTGAGAAACCTTGTTTAAATTTTTGGGGTCAAGCCATATTTGCAGCTGACTAACTCATGTATGACAATGTCAGGCTAGTCTGATCCCGAATCAATGAACCAACAAATAAGGGATTCCAGCCTGTGACAGTGTGCTGGTATGATCTTTTAGACACGTCACGTACACATAATCAATACGATCTGTAACAATGCAATACTATCACATAAAAAACATGTTTTACTCACATAAGTGTGCTGCACCATTTATGTCATATCCAATATAGAAGGCACAGCACGGTGTGTTAATCTCAATGTCTGCAAATCCAGTGTCGACCTCTGTCTTGTTTACGAACTATTATCATGCTATCTTTGACGTGTTTATTGCTCGGCAACGTGATCAGTTTAGCACCACGATTCAGGGGAGCAGTGCTACAGAAGTATCAAGTATTCCGTTAGTGTTCTCACATTACAACACCACAATACACTGTATATAGCATAATGCATTATTCCTTTAATATATGCACTCAAACAATGTTTCAAAATCAGACTTTTTCAGCATACACAACATAAGATCTGACGTGGCCTCTAGACTGCATGAGTATTAAATGGACAGATCTTGATGGAAACTTGGCCAAGTTATTCCACGCGATTACGGTGTACCCAAGTCAAAAAGATTTCAATGAGACAACAACGTGACAAACTTCATAAATAAACTTGATGAAACTTCAGATTGTTAAATCATACACAAAAATCATATCAGTGCTTTACACTGGAAAAACAACTTTTAAAAAGTACCATGAATATAAAATTCCTACTATAAAACAGAAGGACACTCAACGGATGGCCAGGAAATGCACTTGTTTTAAAAACGCACTTCAGTTTTAATTTAAAGGTCTTAAACGTTCCTTCCATCAAGCCAACAGCTAATTCTAAATATAATACTTTTAAATAAGCCATGAGCAGAAGTCAAGTTGAAGTCACATTCCAAAACAAATAAGTACGTTTTTGTTTTAATTATGAGGCTTTGTATAACAGTACTGCTCTTAACTGTACAGTAAAGCATAATATCAACGATTCATCTCATCAATCCACAGCATTCGCAACTCAGAACTAGGGATGAAACTAATAAATCATTATTCCCCACCCCTTTGGTTCATTCTGTCCTTAGTAGCACCGTATTTATAGGATGTGATACTTCAGCGCTGTTGTGAAAAAAGACAGAACCCGTCAGCAATGTATTAACGACTGGAAGCCAAATAGAAATATTTTCAGTGAGCTGTCTTGAATTTTCTTGACATTTGTTTTAAAATGTCTAGCTGCACTTCGTTTCATTTACTCAGAGAAAAAGAGGATGAGCGAGAACAAAATGAACACGGAGTTGAAATCCTTGTGAAGAAGATAAAAGCTGTCCCTTCAACGCCCTCCTAATGCCATCAAATGTTATCTTGAAACAAGCTGGATGAAGCACAGCAGGTGCTGTGTCTCCTCGTTTTTCGGTTCGAACAGACTGTATAATTTCAAAGGCTTAAAACAAGTGTGTGGAGATGTTCATACTGCTCAAGTCTATTACATATATGGTCAGATATATAACTGACTTTTAAAAAAAAGAAAACGAAAGAAATTAATTAGCATCCTTCCAGTCTTTTGTTTTTATGAAGTAGATGCATCTGTAAGATGCGGAACTTCCACTTGGGCTGGTGGAGGAGGGTCTTCGCTCTGATTGGTTGTTTCAGAGTCTGGTGGCTCCTGATTGGACTGGGGTTCATCTGTGGACGGTCCTGGTGTTTGAGTACAGTTGATTTGTTCCATGACTATCAGAGGAGGCTGAGGAAGAAATGAGAGATAGACATTTTTAATTGAGTTCAGATTACATTCAATTCTAAATCATTTTTATATGCAGTCTACATAATTGCTTGGGGTCAGTAATTTTTCAGCAAGGACACATTAAATTGATCAAAAGCGATTGAGACATCTATAATTTTACAAATTATTTCTATTTAAAATAAATTATTAACTTTGTTTAATCAAAGAATTCTGGAAAAACATTACTTTTCCACAAATATATGAACTAAGCAGCACATCTTTTTGTGTGAAAATTTGGCTTTGCCATCACAGGAATAAATTACATTTTAAAATATATTAAAAACAGAAAAAAAAATCTAAGTTGTAATGTTTACTGTGTTTTTGATCAAATAACTGCAGCCTTTCTGAGCTTAAGACACGTACTGGCCCCTTTTCGTAGTTAATATGTAATTCCATTGAAATTGCAATTTAAAGGAGAATACATTCTTTTTAGAATCACTTCACTGAGAAGTGTGAATGAGAAAAAAAAATCTGATCTATGACTTATGAAGGAGCGAACACTCAGAGATGACAGGTTTGATTCTTATAGATCATACAGAAAATCACCATAAATCAACTCAAGACAACAAATCTCCAGGCCGATTATCAGATTAAAAGCATAAGCACGGAGGAAAGAAAACTTAAGCCCTCTTCCGGTACACAGATCTCTTACCAGACCTAAAGGAGAGATGTGGTGTTTATCAACCCATAGTGAGTGGTTTTAACTCATGTATATCAGTCTGTAGCACAGCCTTTCCTGTTACTGTGGTTTAGAGAGAGAAAAACTGGATTGAATGAATTCAGGCAAACAGGCATTTGTCTCGTCTTCAAAATCCCTGTAAAATCTTTTACTACAGACGGTAGAGATTCCATTCAGGATCTCTGGGATCTATGCCAAAGACGTTTCTAAACATCTTTAAAAAAATGCCTGTGAAATTAAAGGATGTAAATGGCTGATTGTGTGATAATGGGTTCACCCAAAAAAGGAAAATTCTGTCATCAATTACTTTCTTTTTTTTTGTTCCAAACCTGTGAGACTTTCGTTCATCTTTCTTTTTTTTAAAATAAATCGGAGAGATTTTTGTCCCCAAAAATTCGATGCTTCAAAACATTCCTAAAAAGATTGGTATGAATCGATATGAATCGAGCAGTTTAATCGAGACAATCACATTACATGATGAATAGATTTAATTTAGATTTAATGAGGTTTTGTTCTTGTGCGTCAAACAAGTCCGATTGACCTTCCATTTACCATATTTGAGTAATTTATGCATGTTCGCTGATCAATATTTATTGGTGAAAATAAAAGCCTAAAAAAATCTATTCATTATATAAAGCAGTGGTCCCCAATCTCGGTCCTGTAGGGCCACTGTCCTGCAGAGTTTAGCTCCAACCCCAATCAAACACACCTGAACCAGCTAATCAATGCCTTTGTAGGACCTAGTAAGATCTTGATTAGCTGGTTCAGGTGTGTTTGGGGTTGGAGCTAAACTCTGCAGGACAGTGGCCCTCCAGGACCGAAATTGGGGACCCCTGATATAAAGCAATCATGTCTCTTCAGAAGACTAAGATCGAACTGCTCGATTCATATCGCTTTATGTATTATGACCTTTTTTTGAATGTTTTGAAGCGTCAAATTGTTGTCAAATTGTTGAAGCGTCAAAAAAACTTTCAATAGAGTTAGGTCGGGTTGGGTTCTGGAAGTAAAAATAGATTTAGAACTATAACTTATAAACCTTTAAAGGCAGACCTACTGTGAGCTACGAGAATGTTAATCCATGGTATTATTTGAATTTATATTTGTAAATTGTAATTTTGTCAGATTTTCAAAAAGTTTTTGCTTTAAATCAAAGTTTGTAATGTTATGATTCACCTTGTAGAAGGCTGGCTTGGTTTATGGCTTATGACTCTTAAACCAAGACATTTTTTTTTTTTACTCCCTATGAGAAAAATGAATGTGGGAAGGAACACTACAGGGCCGAGTGGGGGCGGGAACTAATGCACTCGAAGGAGGGAATGTCAACAAGTGGAACAACATGCATGAGTAATGGATGACAGAATTCAAATTTGTGTGTGACCTAACCCTTTAAGAACAATTAAAGACTTCAGATGCAAAAAGACAGACAGAAATTTTTCTTTTAAATGAACATTTGTATCAGGTTCCTATTTTTAGATTCGATAATTTCACTTTAATGGCAATGCGAAGGTTATTAGTCAGTTATTGACATGCAAAAACAAAAATGTCACTGATTAAAATAAAAAACAAATGCTCATTTAAAAAAAAATGTCAGAGGGACTTTTTGCAACAGACGTCTTATTCTAGTTTTATATATATATATATATATATATATATATATATATATATATATATATATATATATATATATATATATATATATATAAAAAATAGTTAATTAGTTTTATTCCTAAGGTACAGGTTGACACCGAACCCCTCCTTTAATAAAAAGAAGACACCCACAGTAAAAATGAGAGCAAAATAAGAGCGCAACAAAAACACGTGGGTGGTTTTACTCAACTGTAATTCTAGTAACTGTACATAACCCTAGAACTTTGCCGATCGAAGAAGGCACTCATATCAAACTGGTATTCACCACAAATCCACTTCCTGTCCAGAACAAATGCAGCTCATTGCGCCACAGTGCCACCGCAAGGCTGGTGAGGAGCGTGCAAGGCACCAGGTATAAGAGGGCAGGCTGACCCATCTGCATCAGAGCCAAAGCCACAAATGTGATGAGGAGACCAATGCCGTAGCCTAAACAAACAGAGATCACATTCACAATCTTTCAATTATAAGTATAACTAAATATAAGCACGAAAGTAGAAATAGTTCTCCAGTGTCAATCAGTGCATTACCACATATATATCTGAATTTAAAAGGTCAATGTCTTACCAATAGTGCAGGCCAGAAAGTATATTCGAGAAGTCTGCATGAGAATGTCAAATCTATGACAATATGCTACAAGCAGACCTGGGGAAACAAAATAAAAAGGAAGATATTGTTATTGTCATTATTTTAAAAAACTAAACTAAAAGGAGGGGGGGGGGGGGGGGGGGCAAGGATGTTGAGGCAGAGTTTGATTTCAATAACTTTTCTTGAAAACAAAAAAATCAGATACAAGCACTGAAGATTTTTCATATAATTAATAACATCTTTTTATTCCGGATTGATAACCAGAGCCAGACACACGTTTGCCTAATATTTTCTCTTTCTTTTAGTGATGCACAGAAATTCCAACAACCAAAATATAAATCCAAAAAAAGTCTTTAGATGTGTAGGGTGAAACCATTAACCAACTGCAGGAACATTTGAACAGGTAAACATGTCAGCAGTGTGGATACACTTTACAATGACCAAAAAAGAATGCTAAAGTAGAATTATGTAAAATTTGTTTGGCTAAAGATCGAGAGGCAGCTCGATGCGAAGATCTTTCCCAAAACTAGTTTCATTTATCGCCTAACACGACCCAATAATCAGCATACCAAGTTCAATGACCTACACTTTATTTTCATTTTCAGCTAAATGAAAACATTCGGTGTTGGTAAAAAATGTATTTCTGTGCATCATTACTTTCTTTCCATGAACGCTGGAAATCTGTTCATCATGCAGCTGATGCAACAACAGTAGTGACGTTACCTGGTACCAAGATATCCCCAAAGCCCAGGAGAGAGAAGGGCCGGTCACACAGGACCAGAGGAGACGAATTTAGCCTGGGCACTTTCAGCACCATGGGAAGCTAATGAAGAAAAATATGCCAAAATTGACACCACAAAATATTACAAAAATGTATTTAAATGTATCCAAATCTTCAAAAAACACCTACCTTTTCATGAGTAGAAGAATCAGAGGGACCAGCCGCCACCTCAACCATGATACTTTCCCCACTCTGCATGGAACAATATACAAACATGCATAAGAATATACAATTCTATTTTGCATCAGTTTTAAAGGGATAGTTCACCCATAAATGAAAATGTTTTGTTAATCTGCTTACCCCATTGGCATCCAAGATGTAGGTGTGTTTGTTTCTTCAGTATTACACAAATTAAAGGTCCTGTTCTTTTCACGTGTTTTCGAAGCTTTGATTATGTTTACAGTGTGCAATATAACATGAGTTCATGTTTCGTGCGTTAAAAAAACACAGTATTTTTCACACAATTTACTTATCTGTACACCGCTGTTTTCTCTGTCCGAAAAACAGCCTGATGATTTCCTTGTTCTATGAAGTCCCTCCTTCAGAAACACGTAACGAGTTCTGATTGGGTCAGCGCTTCCCGTGTTGTGATTGGACAGCAGCTTAGAGCACTTTGTCCGGAAAGGTCCAGCCTCTTACCATAACGGGGAGATGCAAGCATAGATATGTATACGTATACATATCTATGGATGCAAGCGCTGAATGCACGCTCTTCTCCACGTGAGAGAGCAACAAGACCCCGCCCTCTATTTTGCGTGTACTTGTGGGTGGAGGGTTAGTCAACAAACAGTTCTAGTAACGTCATTCAAGCAAGGAAGTGCAGGGGTGTAGTCCAAACCGGCCGTTCGCTGTAGGCTTTGAAAGGGAACTTCTGTTAAATAAAATATCTCGCTTGGTATTGAACTTTGAGCTTTATAATTTTACAGGTATTGTTTATGCTCCAACAGCATCATTTCACACTAACTAAAGTTTGAAAGATGGAATCGCGAAGAACGGGACCTTTAAGATTTTTAACTCCAACCGTTGCAGTGTGCCAGTCATATAATGCATGTCAATGGTAACATTTTAGAGTATGAGAGCAATGAGAGTAAAAAAACATACACATCAGGGATAGAACTTAACTTTTTTTGTACTTTTTTTGTAACCTACAAGCCACTTCCTTGTTTTTAACCGACAATGTGTAACTGCACGTGAACATTAATACTACAAGCTCTACAATACTTAAGCAGTTTATTTAATCTCAAGTCTTAATGGAATGCTGACATTTTCTCTTATACACACACAAACCATGAACTGATATACATTTCAAGAAATTAGTAAAATGGGTCTGTGCATTCTACTTTTTTTTTACCTGGATGTTGCATGTGGATGATTTATGGTCTTTTATGGCTTTCAGTTTTAGGTTTTTAGTCTCAACAATGAAACTATTAGTTTTCGTATCTTCTGAAGCGTGTTGACGACACACCGAGCAGAACATTGTCAGTAGGGATACAACTAAATCACAACTCTTGGCCAAAACCGAAAGAGAGGATACCAAGGCCAAAAATCGAAATGCCAAAAGAAATGATGCCAATTATTAATTTGACCTCATACAGGCAGTGATGGTGCAGGGTGCAATGGCACCATTGCACCCTGCACCATCACTGCCTGTATGAGGTCAAATTACACGATATGGTGTAAAAAACACACGAGACATCACTTCCGCCACTTGTATCCCATTGCGATACGCCATATCATGTAAATTTGACCTGTAAATTTGGCCATATGCCAGAAGTGATGCCGTGCTCACGGCTTTTGTTCATAGTGTTGTATTTGAGGTAAAAAAAAAAATATTTAAATACGGTTCTGTTTCTCACACAAACCAATTGTTTCATGCCTTAAGATGTATCGCTATGAGCCGCAGGGTTTAATATGGATTCGTATGTCAGTTTTTTTTACTCGCATAGCTCTCATACTGTTCTCTCTCATAGCTCTCATAACTCTCAACTGTTCCTAACGGCACACTACAACAGTTGCAGTAAAAAAAAAAAATCTTCATTTGTGTTCTACTGAAGAAACAAATACACCTACATCTTGGATGCCCTGGGGGTACGCAGATAAACATCAAAATGTCATTGTTATTTGGTGATCTATCCATTTAAGTGTTGAAAATAAAACTATGAAGAGCCTTGTACCTCAGTTAAGAGTGGTGTTACGAACACAAAAAACACATCATACACGAACAGCACGACCAGCAGCAGAGTGCAGGCCTACAATGAGTAGAAAAAGAAGTATGAAATATATCATCTCCACACGCTAAGGTAATTGTCAGCATCCACCATTATATTATACTCACCTTGAAAGTAGGCAGCCTGATTGTTTTCAGCATGTAGAGACAGAAAGCGATGCCTAACGTATCCTGAAGTATCCACGCCCACCTAGGGAACATTTCTCATCAGATACCGTAATAGTGCTGAAAAAAGGAAAGTGGTTTTCATTATTCTTACTGGTCTTCGTTGCGGAAAACTCCCCAAGTGATGCTGACTCCTATACAGAAGGCTGAAAGGATCAGCATGCGCACCTGTGGCCGCTTGTGGCAGTATGGCAAGTTATTCTCAGGTATCCTGTCAACAAACAAAGCATCTCCTTCAAAAGAAAGCCAAAAGGAAAGAACCTTATCTTGTCTCTCATGCACATCACCAACCTGCATTTCCCAAATGGTATTCTTCGGACAAAAGGCCAAAGACAGCTATACAGACTGACGGCAGACGCCAGACAAAACGTTGCTATAGTCATATACACTGTGAGAGAAACGTTGAGGAATAAATCAAATCATTGAGTTCAACCAAAGTACACAGTTTGTTCAAAAAGGGAAATACTTAAAAAAAATGTATTTACCCAATTGATCATAGAAGAAATATAAGAGCACCAGCATAGAGCAGCACATAACCACAAACACACAAATCATGATAGGGGTGACGTCAACAGTCTCCTCGTCTTGTTTCTCTGCACCGTCATCCCTTTTGTGCTTCATGTAACGTCTGCGGCACACAGATGTGGGTTTTGTTAAATAAATACTACTTATTTAACTTGCCACCTTGTGTCTCAGGGGCTCATAATTTTACATGTGCTCAATTCTTACTTTTTAATGTCCCTGCTGCCAGCCCAATATCCTCCGACAGCCACTGTGCCCACTGCCATCAGAAAGATGAGCACCATGTTGTAGTCCACCACCGGTTCATTGGGCGCATACATGGCCACCTCTCGTTTCTCCCCAAACATCTAGAAACAGAAATAGCGAAAGGAAGTCATGTCAATGTGATACATATCGAAGTGATTTTGATTGGGCAATTTCAGTCCAAAGACAAATTGCTCCAATGAAAAATTACCTTAGTGATGTCCAGCATGTCTTTATAGCTTAGCAATGCCACCGGGATTCCTATCTCCTCATACTGGGACTTGTTGCCTGAGGGTGGAGTCTGTAAAGCATGTCAAATGAGCTTATTTGTGACTCATGTGAAATGTTTTAATGACAATAATAGTGCTATAGTCTTACCAGTCTATCTTTGCTGACGATCAGTATTCCCTTGGCACCGTTGAGCTGGGCCAATCGGACTTTTTCATAGAAAGTGCAATTTCCTCTCATCACCATCGGGATGCTGTTTGGGAAGCCACCCTCGGGTACATCAGAAGGGGAGCACAGTACAGAGGTGGTAAGATCGTAAGTCTGCAGCCGTGTCTGAAAAAACAAAGGGTGAATGAGTGCCAGCATCGTGATAGTCAATTGTGCACTGCAGTTTCAGATAGAGCAAGGGTTCTGTTAGGAATGAGGCATTTTATCATTACAATCTGAATCTATTGTGTGTGTGTGTGTGTGTGTGTGTGTGTGTGTGTGTGTGTGTGTGTGTGTGTGTGTGTGTGTGTGTGTGTGTGTGTGTGTGTGTGGTGTAAATTGCTACTAACTGCTTTACTGAGGTCCTGAGGTAGTCGAGCCCACTGAGAGTTGAAGAATATGCAGTAATCTTTTCCTTTACTCTTCTCCAAATCACTGAAATGTGCCATGCCATATTCACCTAAAACCTGTGAATCAAAATTGATACAGCTCAGGTTAGTGGTTAACAGGTTTGTGCATTTCCTCCTTGCTGTGCAAAGAGGGAAAAACTGACAATAGGAAAGAAATGTGTAAAAGTCTGAAGGTGAAATGAGAGGTGGCACAAACTTGCATAAAGCTTTTTAAAACTTTTTCATTATAAACCATTTATATAGAGAAACGCACCGTGACATGTATTCTAATTACAAAAAGTTTGACTTTCATTTACAACCCTTTTGTTAATGGGTAAAAAGCAGGGCTACGTGTGGTGTTGCTTTTGCTTTAGTGTTACTGAAATGCTACTAATTTTCTTAATAGATTACACACACACACATATATATACATATGCATATATATATGTGTGTGTGTGTGTGTATGTGTATATATATATACATATATATGTATATACATTTTTTATATATCTCAAATGTAAATTTATGTCCCTGTTACACTTAATTTTCCTGATTAAATAAACATTACATAAATACAAGAGACCAAATACAATTCTATAATGTATTTTTACACTAACTAGGTAATGTTCTATTTATTAAAACCAAGTATAAATTTCATCATCTTAGTGTTTTTACAAAATGCTTCACACAGACACAAAGATAAACCTTTAATTTCCCCAAGCTGATAGTGAAGACTAGCCTAGAAATCTAGACGCACCCTAGCGACAGCAAATTTAATTTGCCCGCAAGTGTCGTCTAGCAACTCTCAATACACGTCTGAGCTGTATTCCTCAGAATCTGGACGGCCCAATCACATCATGTATAGAGTCAGCGGGCGGTGCCATAATGACGACGGCCGAGTTGCGTTTGCGTGCTTCTAGTAAACACAGAAATTGATGAACGGCGGCGGTCTTTCGAATCAGCTTTGACCGCGATCCTGGAAGACTTGGAGTTAAGCTTTTCTCTGAGAAAAGAACAAAGAACGGCACTGAAGTCATTCTTAAAAAGGGAAGATGTGTTCGGAGTTTAGCCGACCGAGTGCGGCGAATGTTCAATCTATCAGCGAGCTCTGTTTCACCTTCGTTGCTCTGGTTGGTGTAGCGCTATCCTATCGCGTGCAGAGGGAGTTTGAAAGACAACCGTTTATCCCGCCCCTCGGATTGCGCCCTGTCTCTGGTGAGTTTCCAGACCAAACATCTTGATGTGGGTCTGGCTTGTCAGGCTAAGTGAAGACATATTTTCAGGCCATTTCAAGTTTGATTTTGATGTGACAAAAAAGGGATATATAAGAGTTGTTTGATACATTTTTAATTGGTTTTCCATTAACGGCATCATTTCATTCAGGCTGATTGGAGAACGCGAGCGAAAACAAGAAGTGGAATTTATTGCACGAACCAATTATATCCAATCAGCGTGATGAAGGCATTAGGTGTGTTTACATGGAGCACTATAATCGGTTTAAAAGTCCAATCTGAATGAAAATGCTCCATATAAACACCTTAATTGGAATAAAAATGCCCAAACCGAATGAAATTGTTATCGTTTTGAGAGTGGTGGAATAAAACTTTTCATGAACAGATCAAACGAAAAATTCCGTAACGACCTGACCCGATTACTTTTGAGTATACGTCCTTATATGACGTGATATACAACGTGCGCTTCCATAACTGAAGAGCATGCGTCATGCTCACACCAGGCTATAATGTTGACAAAAGAGGAAAGTTCGTTTTTCTGAGGGGTAAACTTTTTATTTCATAAGAAGTTAAGTAGATAATGTTGGAATAGTAACACGGATATAACCTGGCTACACCCTCTCATCTTGACAGCATTTGTCCCAGCATAACGCCTCATGTAATAAAGAGTCCACTGAATCTTTCAATCGGAATTATTTTAATCGGAATGAAGAAAAAAAAAGTGCATGTAAGAGTGGCTTTTTGCCTCCTCTCACGTGACTTCCCCTATTTATTCTCCATTACACCTAGCTACCCCTAGGTCCACCAAAGCGTTTTTAGCCAGCTGAAAACGCTAGGCGCTCTGCTGAAAACGCCTCTCTGTGAGTGCTTGAGAGCGTTTTTGTCAGGAAGCCTTTTTTTCTTCAGTTGAGACTCTTGTTCTGCGGAAAAAAATCCACGGAAGTGTTACTAATTTCCAGTGGTGGGCCGTCAGGGCCAGCAGGGCCTTCTCTGCTGGCCCTGTCAAAATCATAAGCCCCGTTTCCACCAAAATTACCCGGAACAATTTGTACCAGGAACTTTTTTACAGGAACTTTTCTCCCCCCCAGACCTGCAGCTGTCTGCGTTTCGACCGCGATAAAGTTCCGAGAAGATTAGGCAAATTAGTCCGGTGATGTAGGACTGCGCGCGACTGCTCCTCCAAATCAGTGAAGGACATGTAATCATTTGTGTGTGTAACGTTACCGATTGAAAGATTTAGTGAACTGTTTACATGAGACGTTATCTAAACCGATCTGGTGTTTACATGTGATGACTTTCAATCGCAATCATTTTGTCACATGCAGTTTTTCTGCCGCACCAAAAATGTCAACGCTGTTTTCTCCAGCAGCTGGAGTGTGTTGACTGTAGCCATAGCAACTCTTAACGGCCACCAGGACTAATACAGTATTATTTATAGCTATTTGTTGTAAAGTGTAATAATCATCTCAGAAAAAAAAAATCTTCTGTCAGGCGCAGTTAAAGTAAAAACTGCCTGGGGCAATATACGCTGTGTCATTACTCCAACATTATATTCATAACTTATGAAATAAAAAGTTTACCCCTCAGAAAAATGTACTTTCCTCTCTTGTCAACATGAGCGCGGCGCGCGCCGTCACGTCATGTAAGGACACACACTTAAAAGTAATCGGTCAGGTCGTTTACATGGTGAAAAAAAATTAATAACGAGTATGGAAGAGATTCAAGCTGTGCTGCTTTTGCTGGTTATGTATAGGTTTACTAAAGAGGTAATTAACAACGACAGAAAAGAGCACTAATATGCAGATTCAGCAGCATGCAGCTGCAGCATATTCAGAAAGCTTGTAAAGCTAGATTTAAAATGACAATGTATATTATTATCAGCTATTACGGACATTGCACGTGAGATGGCTGAGACGACCGCGCGCCACCAGACAGAGAGCAAAGACTGATATTTACTGAACGCAGAACGAACCTCGCAAAAGACTTTTAAAAATGCCGGTTGAACTGCGTGAGCTCAACCAATCAGCATGTTCAGCGCCCAAGTCCCGCCCTCGAAAGTTCCTGAACTTTGAAAAAGTACTACCTCGCGAGCAGGGCCGTTTGGAGGGGGAAATATTTACCCGGAACTTCAATTTTACCCTGGTTCCTGCGGTCTAAACACACGAAGTACCACCCAAAGTTCCTAGTTCCTGGGTAAAGTTCCTGTGGTGGAAACGGGGCTATATATAGAGAGACCCCTGACATGAGTGTGAAGCGCTTTGGGTGTACAGTAGTACATTTGAAAGCGCTATATAAATGCCTCATTCATTCATTCATTCATATTTCCAGAAAGAATGTATGTATTTTTGGTGTATTTTCCATATGTCATCATCTAAACGCATCACAGCCCCGAGGACCAGCACTAGTAGAATAGCTTGCCTTCCATTGAAGCTGCTATTTTCCATTGGACCATAGCTTTGACTGACGTGGATCATTAGCCAATCAAAATGATGTGTAGTGATAGAACGGCCCAGAGGCCCAGCGATGTGTCGGTGTGCTACCCCCTGCTGATGTCATCAGCCGTCTGAACTTTTCGCGGGTTGTGAGAATTCTGTGTGAAATAAACTATGGCCGCCGCGGATGACGGGCTGCGTGCGAATGATCGATCCTGATGTCAAGCCGGTAATGTTAGCTAACAAGCAGTGTTTTTTCTGTTTCTTTGGATGTTCTGTTGGTCCGTATTTTTGTTTGTTTAAGAGTATTTGTGCCAGCTGATTTTGATCAGGGGCAGGGGCAGTGTAGGGGGATAGAAAATACGGTTTGTACAGTATAAAAACCATTACGCCTATGGAATGTCCCCATATGTCACAAAAACAAACGTGTGCGTGTGGGTGTGTGCTGTTATGGCGACGGCGTGGGGCTTGTTGATCGTGTGTGTGTGTGTGTGTGTGTGTGTGTGTGTGTGTGTGTGTGTGTGTGTGTGTGTGTGTGTTGTTATGGCGTGGGGCGTGTTGATCGTTAGTGAAGGCCCTGACTGAAACCCCACGGTACGCTACTGCTAATTTCTCATTTTAAATCCTTTTGTTCCGTTATTATTGCTTGTTGTCATCTGTTGAAGTTGTATAAGCAGAATATAAAGTGCATGTAAGAATATAGCGGTTGGTCTATGTCAGGGCTATTCAAATCTTACCCTGGAGGGCCAATGCAGTGCAGAGTTTAGCTCCAACCTTAATCAAGCACACCTGAACATGCTAATCAATGTCTCCAGGAGCATTAGAAAATTACAGGTGGGTGTGTTTGATCAGGGTTGGAGCTAAACTCTGCAGTGCATTGGCCCTCCAGGGTAAGATTTGAATAGCTCTGGTCTATGTAGTATTTGTCCCGCCCCTCCTCCACTGTGATTGGACAGCTGGGTGAAAAGTGACAGTGATGAACGCTAACATTTAACTCAAAGTTGAACATTCTTTAACTCTCTGTGACCAGTAAAAAACGCAGAGCGCTCAGCGCTTGAGCATGAAATACTCACTCAGCGCCGCTCTAGAAACGTGGCGCTTTCATTGAAAACAATTGAAAACACCAGCTAGCAGCGTGAAAAAAACAGATCATCATAATTGGCCTTTCCAGCAACATGACAATTACATAAACACAGAGCTCATTGTGACCCACACAAATACACCATCAGGTTAACACATGACACTAAAAGAACTCCATAAGCATGAACTAAACAACCTTAATGTAATGAGCATAATACTCAAATGCGCATAACTAGTAAGAAAAAAAAAGATAAAATATATGGTATAGTAACTAAACCGGTTTAGCAACTAAAGCGGTTTTGATGTACACTAGCATGTTTACGTACGTCTTCGGGTAAAATTACTAACATTTCCAGTGTAACGTTACAGTCTCATTGCTTGTAAAATAAATTATAACATTAAAATAAAGGTTTGCCATTAATGATGATTCAGCAAAAATGACAGTTTGCCGCTTGTTTGATCAGTGTTGTATGTTGTAAGTGTTTCGCAGTAGCAGTGTCATGCCGACAGGACCGCGAGAGGACTCGGCCGCCCGGGCCCCAAACATGCACGAGCACATACATACCTACTGAAGTCCACCGATAGCTAATCGTATAGCATGTAGCTAGTAATCATTTTTTTTAAAAACACTAACTGGGTACAGTCCTTTTGAGAAACCCACCAAAAACAGGCAGGTTCTTTGTGTCCTGTTGTGTCTTACCTGTTTGAACAGAAGAGCTGCCCAAAGGAGACTTGACAAAAATCTCATGATGCCTGAATGTTGTTGTCGTCTCCCCCATCCACACTGTTACTGCCCTCCTCAGACTCAACTATCAGCTGTTTAACCATACCCCGCCTACATTTTGCAGTACGTTGCCGATTGGCTAAAGTTGTCTACTTCCGAATATCACCTCTTGGCCTATTGGCTTTCATTCTAATCAATCCAAATGTGGTCCAGACTTCACTTCATAATGTCCAAATATGTTATCCCTGGTAACTTAATATTCTGCGGTTAATGTTAGTGTACGTAGACAGGTTTTTTTGTATTCTGTTATTATTAGTTATTAGGTATTTGTGTATTGTTTTGAGCATCAATACAATTATATATATATATATATATATATATATATATATATATATATATATATATATATATATATATATATAAATATAAAGAGGCATACTCATACCTAGGCTGCAAAGATACATGTGGACATTTACCAGTAACAAATTCGTTATTTTTTTATTTGACATGTGTACGGAAATTGAAAGCCTACATTGAACTTGAGCATGGCCTTTATGTTTTTGTTGTTTTCTTTTATTTTAATGATCTACATGTTTATGTTATTATAATTGTTATCATAGGCCTATTATTTATATTAAACTGTAAAATGGTTTTGTGAAAGGAAAACATTTTAAAACAAAATTATCAAAAAATGGCTTAATTCTTTTTAATGCTGTCTCATAAATACTCACAAATCCTGCATACATACAGTTAATGTCAGAGACATTTCCAGAGAAATCATGGTTAACAGAGTGTATTTTTACTTAACGTTATTCTACTGTTTTAATATGCAGAACTTGCCTGACTTTGCCGAACATATTTTATCTAAGAGGTTAAAAAGACTTTTGTGTTGTTGTTGTTGTTTTGTTTTTGTTTGTTTTTTACAAACTAATAAAAAATGTGTTTGTGCATATATGTATTTAAAAAAAAAGCTTTTCATGAACCATGTGTTTAAACAAGTTTCACCTGTTCAATAACATTTAAATATTTTTAAATTAATGTTTGACTGTTTTTTTGTCAGGAGGTACAACCAAATAGTTGTATATAGCTACTGTAGTTGTACCACCTGACATGAAAGTGTACCAGTAGTTTCATAGTTTAAATTAGCAGTTTTTGAGAAAGATTTACTAACCGTTTCACTCTGCCACAAGATTCGGGGTCCTCTGGATGATGCATTATCTCAACAGCCTACTGAGATTTATACATTTAGTTTTTAGGGTTCAAACCTAAAAGTATTTCGTTTTTAATTTGTCATCATTAAGACATTTCTTAGTCTGTTCATTTGTTCGGACAGTTGCACCACCTGACATTTGGGGGTTTTAAATAACAAAACATAAAATAATATGTATTATTTAAATGTACTTAAAATGTATTAAAGCAAAGTAGGTTTAATAGAATAAAGTGATATATGTCATGAATTTATCAAATTATTTTAAAAGGAAATAATGCACTTGGACACACACAAAAAATGCATGTCATTTGTATTGACCCACCCCATATATATATTCATTCTTTCATTCATTTACACATTTGTATGTGTGTTATGGGTCTGTTGTAGTAACACCGACAACCAAACAATGGAAAACAAGCCTAAACAAGTAGTTTTTACCTTAGATCGGTGTGGCTAACACCTGGCAGACTCTTAATAACAGGTATAAGTTGACATCATCCTGCGGTGGAGTCTCGGTGATGTCACTGAACAAGCCCCGCCTGTCCAGAGGCAGCAACCGGAAAATACCCATTGGCTGAGGAATGCGGCGACGTTGAGGTATGTAACAAACTCTCAGCGTTTACTTGTTCTATAACATTGTTCCGTGTCGTATTATTAATATTATACAGAAACCATATTAATTTATTCCGTTTTGTGTGTCATCATACGAAGCTTGCCGGTAGTCGCTGATCGTTTCTTTTACAAGTTAGCCAGATGGCTACTGGAATTAGTCAGTGCTTTATTAGATATGCTGTGGATTATCGTAATATACTTATTTCGTTCTTGGTTTACGAACTCAATAGCCACATGAAAACTTTAAAAACAATGAAACTGTGACCTCTGAGCTATATGGTTGTTGTTGTTGTCTTTACCCAAGGCATTAATTAATCCTTACGTGTCTTGTAGAATAGATGAGATGGATATCACTGAGATGTAGTTTTAGTGTAAGTTTGTACTGCAGAGCTGAGATATTCGTTGTTAAAGGTCCAAAATAAATAAATAAATAAAGGAATTTGAAAAAATGGCAAACCTAGTTTATGACCCTAGGTAATGACGTATGTAGAATGTCCACACTCTGCACATGGAACTTCTCGTTCCCGTCAGTTTAAAATCTAACTTCCTGTGAGGTCAAGAGTAAATACCAAAGCATGTGAAAATAAAGTGGTCTGATGAAGTCAAAACCATTAAACTAAACCAGTCCATAACCAGCACTATTTCTGGTCATTTTTTTAACAGATTGATTCATTTGAAGTCAGCAAATCATGGCTGGCTTCAGGCAGGAGGATGTGGAGCTGTACTATGAAATGGGAGAGGAGTTAGGAAGGTAAGAGATGCCATTTCACTCCTTAAAACTGTAAAACTAGTTTAACCTGGTTTCACAAACAAAGATTGAGGTTAAAATTAGCCTAAGATCCTAATGTTTGAATAAGCACTATAAATAATAGGGTTTTGATGAGATATAAGGTAAATTAATACATCATAATGTTTGGCCTTGAGTTGCCAACGTAACGTAGTGTTGTTGCTTATCAGTGCAGTGTAAAACTAAACATTATGAGAGTCCTACAATTTAAAAATCCCCAGAACAGTGACTTAATCATCTGCAAACACTGAGTCTTGCTTTTCTTCCTATATATGGATGTGGAGGTTTCTGCTTTGTACTGCTGCAGCATGACATCACTGCTTTACAATGCATATGCTCGCTCTCTGAGCCTGAGCACAGCTGTAGTGCAAATAACACTACAGATGGGCCAGAGAAGAGCCATCAGAGGAGTACACACATTTTATCAGACTTTTATAATTCTCATTGGTTGCATTACGCAGCATTTTTACTATTTATTTAAATGAGTTACACTCTTATTCCTTTAGAAATTTACTAGAGTTTGGTTTTGTGGAATGTTTAAACTTGTTAGTGTTGTGCTTTTTAACACACATTCCATATCATCTATATGCAATGAAATGTCCTTGATATATCACTGTTATGATAATATATAACTGTTGATAATATATATATCTGTGTTTCCTCTTTTAACTTCTTCTTTTTTTCCTTCTTCTCTGTGTATCATTGTAACACGTTTCCCAGTGGACAGTTTGCCATTGTGCGTAAATGTAAAGAAAGGAGCTCCGGAACAGAATACGCTGCCAAGTTTATCAAGAAGAGACGGCTGTCATCCAGTCGACGGGGTGTGAGCCGTGAGGAGATCGAGCGAGAGGTTAACATCCTTCGAGAGATTCAGCACAGCAACATTATCACTCTCCATGACATCTTTGAGAACAAGACCGACGTGATCCTGATCCTGGAGCTGGTGTCTGGAGGGGAGCTGTTTGACTTCCTGGCTGAGAAAGAGTCGCTGACTGAGGAGGAGGCCACGCAGTTCCTCAAGCAGATCCTGGATGGAGTGCACTACCTCCACTCTAAACGCATAGCACACTTTGACTTGAAGGTATGTTTTGTTTGTTAAGATTTGCTGCCGATTAATGTAGAAGCCCGATCATTCAAAATTGTGAAATGTCTCATTAGCATGGAAACAAAAGTCTGTAATGCACTTTGTTTTCAGCCTGAAAACATAATGCTGCTGGATAAAAATGTGCCGAACCCCAGAATCAAATTGATTGATTTTGGGATTGCGCATCAGATTAAGGATGGAAATGAATTTAAAAACATCTTCGGAACTCCTGAGTTTGTTGGTGGGAACCTGAGTTTTTATTATAATATTGAATTATATCTTTATTCATTATAAGTGTATTAGGAGGTCTAGTTTAATTTGCCATATCTTTTGTCATTTGTAGCACCGGAAATTGTGAATTATGAGCCCCTTGGCCTGGAGGCAGACATGTGGTGAGTCATAATTATCAATAGCCATGTTATAGCATTAAAAACAACACTGGATGGAAACGCCAATATGCACATAAATTCTAAAAATGTGTTTTAATCTGATATAAACTATGATATAAACATGTTTACCGAATAAATTCGAAATGAAAAAAAACTAAATGTCTTCACCACAACAGAGAATGTGATTGGATAATTGGACTTAACCCTTGGATCAGATGTATTGCACAGCATCTCAAAGTTATTTAGTTATTCTGGAAAAAAAAGTCAAATTCTGTCATCAAAATGATTTGCCTTAATGACCTCTCAGAAGTGTCTCAAATAACTGCATTCCCAAACACCAGGGGGGTATTCCAGAAAGCAGGTTATGTGACATACACGGGTATGTTTAAGAGTAAGTGAGCGGATAGCCTCAATTTTAGGTTCCAAAAAACTGAGGTAACTTCCATGGTTATGTAAGTATCTAGTTAAATTTTCTGTTTGATTGTTTATATTTAAAAAAAACTTTGTGTACTGTTCAATTAACTGAGACTTACTTACAGCACTTTTGCAGGCTGTTGCCCTTGTTTTTTAGTTGCTTCTATTGCTCTCCTCTTTTGTAAGTCTCTTTGGATAAAAGCGTGTGCTAAATGATTAAATGTTAAATGTAAGTAACCATGGCAACTCACTCTGAACATAACCTGCTCCGGAAGCAGGTTATGTTCCAGGGTTAGTTTGCTTATTGGGTATTCAGATGTGTTTTATATAATTAATATAGTTATTAATATAACCAAATTTGTTTGTTATATAATATACAGTATTATATATTAATTCTAAAGAATTAGAATAAAAAATACTTTAAAAATAAATAATTTATTTTACTGTCATATCACACATGGACCTGCATTCAATTAATTAACATCAAACAAACAATATAATCTTTATTCTCAGTGAATAAAGATTACTTATTAAAATGAAAACATTGAAAAAATTATTGCATAACCACCAAATAGGTGGCGATGTGCACTAAACAGGTTATGTAACTCGCATTAAACAAAACGAGAAGAAGGAAGTGGAATGGAGCGCTTTTTCTTAGCATCTGTTTGGTGAATCTGAATCATTGATTCGTCGCTCTGTTGTGAATGTCTTGTGTGTTAATCGGGAACATGATCTGAGTTGTTTGAACTTAGTCCCGGACACGTTTTTGGAACCAGCATACCTCGAGTAAGCTTTGGGTTAATCAACCGAAAGTTTAGGGTATATGTGGCGGTAAGTTAACCTTGCTTTCTGGAATACACACAATACACATTCAGACATCTGAATGCAAGACAAAAGTGTTTATTGCATTTCGTCTGCCATTCATATGGATAAGAGGCACAGTGGCTTCCCTGATTGCAGCACATTCCCCTTTTATTGCAGAATTCTTTTAACACTGGGTGTAAACAGTGCTTTATTTGCAAGTATTTTATATTGTGATATTACAATTTTGTTACATTCGCAATTTTGGATGGCAATATAGCTGATGGTTATTATTAAATATTGTTTAGGTTGTGAATGCCTAATAGGGCTATTTTTGCTCTGAATTAAAACATTGTTATTTTATTTCCTGCAGGAGTATTGGAGTTATCACATATATACTGTGAGTAATTATCACATAAATGGCTTGTTTGGCTGCACTGATTGCATGCTTTTTTCCCACTCAAATGATACTGTGGTACTTGACAAATATTAATGCATTATTAATGCACTTTAGATTGAGTGGTGCTTCTCCGTTTCTTGGCGAGACCAAACAAGAAACACTTACCAACATTTCAGCTGTCAATTATGACTTTGATGAAGAGTACTTCAGCAACACCAGTGAGCTCGCCAAGGACTTCATTCGCCGACTGCTGGTCAAGGATCCTAAGTTAGTATAATCCAGTGTTATTACAAAACCTATTAAAACTTGTATAATAAAATATAAAAAAAACAATCAATTGAATTGTTTGAAACAATTGAAATGATCAAAAGTTGATGTACAAAGATTACTAATATAAATAAAGATAAATGGACATAGTGATAAAAGGACAAAAGGACATAAAAAATATATGAAAACTTGAAAGGTTTAGTTCACCCAAAAATGAACATTATCCCACAATTTACTCAGCCTCAAGCCATCCCATGACTTCTTTAAGCCAAACACAATCGGATTTATATAAAAATATGTCCTGACTCTTGCAAGCTTTGTAATTTGTAATAGTGAATGTTACCTTAGATTTTGAAGACTAAAAATAAAATAAAAAGCACATCCATCCATCATAAAAGTAGTGTCTCCAACTTGTGAAGGTTAAGGGATGCGTTTTGTTAAAAAGAATCTCCATAATTATAATTTAATAAACTGTAATCACTAGCTTCTGTTAGCGGCCATCTGCACCTTCATGAGAGAGTCGAGTTCCAACGTATGACAAGGGACGTACGCATAGCATAAAGTTATAAATAGGGATATTTTTCTTATAAAAAAACTTTTCAAAACAAATCATTTTGCTTCAGAAGGACTTTATTAACCCCCTGGAGCTGAGTGAATTACTTTTTTGATGGATAGAAATGCTTAATTGGGTTTTTTTTAAAAAACCATTTACTCCCATTAGAAAGATTGGAATTGGCACTATTTTTTTTATATAACTCCGATTGTGTTTGGCTGAAAGAAGAAATTCATATAAACTTAGGCTTTACATTTTTGATTAAACTAACACTTTAAATAAAAAATATAAAATGAATTGAAAACTGAAAAAAAATGTTTTATTCTTGTTCAAAATATTAGTACATTAGTATTTGAACACCCTGCTATTTTGCAAATCATGGAGGAAAATTGTCATCGTAGGTGCATGTCCACTGTGAGAGACATAATCTAAATAAAAAAATCCAGAAATCACAATATATGTGTAGAGGATCGTGTGTGGGGTAAGGAAGAGGACACAGGGGTCGGCTGGACTACTGACGTTTCATTTGACAACTCAAGGTAATTCGTGATCGCACAACAGTGCAAGCTCAAACTCAATCATTCGTCGTAATCACTTCCGGGTTACAGGCATCCGGGAACTCTGGGGGGACACGTCAGTAGTCCTTCTCTCTCTCTGTCTTCCGTTTCTCCAGGGCTCTTGTACTCTCCCCGCACCAATTACTAGAACGAGACAGGTGTTGGTAGTTTGTGTCCAACCCACTCACTTACCGCTCGTCTCCCTCCTCTCTCTCCCGTTGCAGACCTTGCTGAACCACGCCCCCTCTGTCACAATATGTTTTTTTTAACTATTTATTTGTATGATACAGCTGCAAATAAGTATTTGAACACCTGTCTATCAGCTAGAATTCTGACCATCAAAGGCCTGTTAGTCTGCCTTTAAAATGTCTACCTCAACTTCATTTATTATCCTAAATTAGATGATCCTGTTTGAGGTTGTTAGCTGCATAAAGACACCTGTCCACCCCATACATTCAGTAAGAATCCAACTACTAACATGGCCAAGACCAAAGAGCTGTCCAAAGACACTAGGGACAAAATTGTATACCTCAACAAGGCTGGAAAGTGCTACAGGAAAATTGCCAAGCAGCTTGGTGAAAACAGGTCCACTGTTGAGCAATCATTAGAAATTGGAAGAAGCTAAACATGACTGTCAATCTCCCTCGGACTGGAGCTCCATGCAAGATCTCACCTCGTGGGGTCTCGATGATCCCAAGAAAGTTGAGAAATCAGTCCATTACTACACGGGAGGAGCTGGTCAATGACCTGAAAAGAGCTGGGACCCCCATTTCCAAGGTTACTGTTGGTAATACACTAAGACGTCATGGTTTGAAACCATGCATTGCACAAAAGGTTCCCCTGCTTAAACCAGCACATGTCCAGGCCCATCTTAAGTTTGCCGATGGCCATTTGGATGATCCAAAGGAGTCATGGGAGAAAGTTATGTGGTCAGATGAGACCAAAATATAACTTTTTGGTCATAATTCCACTAAACGTGTTTGGAGGAAGAAGAATGACGAGTACCATCACAAGAACACCATCCCTCCTGTGAAGAATGGGGGTGGTAGCATCATGCTTTGGGGGTGTTTTTCTGCACATGGGACAGGGTGACTGCACTGTATTAAGGAGAGGATGACCGGGGCCATGCATTGCGAGATTTTGGGGAACAACCTCCTTCCCTTAGTTAGAGCATTGAAGATGGGTCGAGGCTGGGTCTTCCAACATGACAATGACCCAAAGCACACAGCCAGGATAACAAGGAGTGGCTCTGTAAGATGCATATCAAGGTTCAAGGAAAAATCATGGTCTAGGGTTACATCCAGAATGGGGGTGTGCGAGAGATCTGCAGGGTGGAAGGCAACATCAATAGTCTAAAATACCAAGAAATCTTAGCTACCTCTTATATTCCCAACCATAAAAGAGGCCAAATTCTGCAGCAGGGCGGTGCTCCATCGCATACTTCCATCTCCACATCAAAGTTCCTCAAGGCGAAGAAGATCAAGATGCTTCAGGATTGGCCAGCCCAGTCACCAGACATGAACATCATTGAGCATATGTGGGGTAGGATGAAAGAGGACGCATGGAAGACGAAACCAAAGAATATTGATGAACTCTGGGAGGCATGCAAGACTGCTTTCTTAGCTATTCCTGATGACTTCATCAATAAATTGTATGAATCCTTGCCAAACCGCATGGATACAGTCCTTCAAGCTCATGGAAGTCATACAAGATATTAAATTTGGATCTCACAGCACCACAACTTAATTTGCTGACATATTTTTGTATTTGCAGTAAATTTGTTCAATTTCTGTATAGGCGACAACTTTTGTCTTGCCAAAATTTAACCTTTCCGTCTTGATTAAATGATTTTAAAAAAATTCTGTGAACATTATTTATTTCAGTGCATTAAACATCATTTGGGAGGGTTTTAGCTTTTCATATGAGCTATTTCTAACACCAATTAATTAATTAAAAGTCAGGTTAATATCCGGTATTTCTAGAAATAGATAAGCGACAAGACTTTTGTCAGGGACTGTAGTTTAAAAAATCATACATTGTGATTTCTGGATTTTTATTTTATTTTAGATTATGTCTCTCACAGTGGACATGCACCTACGATGACAATTTCAGACCCCTCCATGATTTCTAAGTGGGAGAACTTGCAAAATAGCAGGGTGTTCAAATACTTATTTTCCTCACTGTAATTCAGTATTTGCTTTTAACATTCAGGAAGAGAATGACAATCGAGGACAGTCTCCAGCACCCCTGGATCAAGGTTTGAATGTTTCTCTTTCCCTCACTTTTGAGTTGTCACCATTTGTTCTGTGATTTGACTAGTTCTCATCCCATCATCCCCTACAGGTGATTAAGAGGCGTAACGTTCGCCCTGAAGAGAGCGAGCGTAAGCCGGAGCGCAGGCGTCTGAAGACCACCCGTCTGAAGGAGTACACTATCAAATCCCATTCCAGCATGCCTCCTAACAACACCTACATCAATTTTGAGCGCTTCTCGCTGGTCATGGAGGAAATAACCGCGGCTGAGGATGGCCTGCGAGAGTTGGAGAAGAACCAGCGCTCCTGCGTGGAGGACGTGGCCGCTCTACGCTCCATCTATGAGGAGAAGGAGAGCTGGTACAAGGAGGAGAACGAAAGCATCGCTGCAGATCTCAATCAGATCAAACAGGAGCTGCAGAAAGCACAAGCCCTGCGCAGACAGAGCCAGGAGGAGACCCGAGCCACCATGCTGTCGGCCAATGCCCTCAAACGCAGGTTTGGTCGGTTGGAGAACCGCTACGAAGTGCTCGCCGAGCAGATGGTCTCTGAGGTGCGCTGGGTGGAAGAGTTGGTGCGCTCAATTTCAGCTGAAAATGACACTCACAGCAACAGCATGGCTTGAGCTGCTCTGTTTGCTTTCAGATCGCAACAACTATCTAATATCTTTGCTTGGTATGTGCAGGGCAGTTATAGAGCATTAAACTTTGCATTAAGCTTCATGTAAGCCTGTAGGGTTCATGTTACTCTTAGAACAAAAGAGCGAGCGGTGCAAAATTTTATTTTACATAAAGGCTGGGTGAGGGTATGCATGCTTTAAGGATGTCTGTGCATTGCAGTATTCTTATGTGATGTCGGTCTGTTGGAGCTAAAGCAAACATTTAGCATTTTCACTCGCCACCACAAATATACATGCTGGATCAGTAGATAAAAAGTTTATTTACCACTTGAGTATCAATTAAAGCACTCAAAGCATATTAATGTACATTGTGAGTAATGCACTACACAATCCTCTATGAGGAATTGAAGAATCTCGAGATGCCAGTTGCGTTTGTTGTGCTGCATGTCTGCTTTTCCTATGCAAATCAAATTCTAATTTTATGATACGAGACAAATGGAATTACTTCTAAACATATAAAAGTCCTAAATGCTGTCTTTAATGATGTGTACATATAGTATATGTGTCTATAAATAGGATTTAATAGGACAGTTCACTCAAAAAGTAAAAATTGTTTACTCACCTTCCACAAAATAACAATATGAGGGTGAGTAATTGATGATAGAATTTTATTTTGGGGTGAACTATCCCATTAAGGCTTTTCTTTTGCTTAAAACACACTTCAAACATTCCTCTTTTTTTTTAAATGACATTCCATATGCAAATGAGCATCATTATGGTTGTGGTCATTTGCAGTTAAGTCATAGCAATATTCATATGTTTGCTTACAGTACTGTACCCATTATTGTGTTTTATTTACATATATATATATATATATATATATATATATATAATCAGAAAAGTCAATTTAAATAAAACAATTGAAGAAGAATAGTTACAGTGTCTTTTGTATGTGGGTGGGGGGGCTGAGGAGCGCACTGGGAGGTCAAGTGTAGTGTTTATTAAATCTGAACATTTGTCATACTCTTTATCTTAATTTTCAACATGTCTAGAGTTGTTGAAAGTCCCAGAGCTTTAACTAAACAATATTTTTCCATGTCCATTGTAACATAATTGTGCTTTGTTACTCAGATAAACATTTGGATTTTTGGGGTCTTACAGACGCCACTGTTTACTTCGAAATTTAAAACCACAGGACATCTATGAATACTCTGTCAGCTTCCCAAAAGATGTGGACATAAATCAACAGTGCATGTCTTTCTTTGGCATCAACATGCCCTTTCTTTTCTTTTTTTTATTCTGTCACATTCTGTCAGTTCATTTAAAGGAGATAATTCAACCCACAATTAAAATGTTTTAAATGTTTACTATACTGTAAACGGATGAAAATGTGGACTGGGTAAAAAAAAAAAAAAAAACAGAAAGAAAGAAAGATGACAGAAGAAAGAAACTCATACAAGTTTGAAATGACATGACAGTGAGTAAGGAAATGCTGACTGAATAATCATTTTGGTCGGTCCTTCACATCATATTCATTCCGAGTAAGGCATTATGGGGAATGTGTCCAGGGAAATACTGGATGTTTTCTAAAACAGTGATGTGTAATTATTCCTCAGAGCGCTGATAAGGTCCTTAAAATAACAATGTAGATATGCTGACGTAGCTTCCACTCACATCCAGAGCTCCAGAGTCGCAGCCCAGCCTCAGTGAACAAAACGCAGCTGGTTCAACCCTGATTCCTTAAACTTCCATCGTTGCCACCAGACAGCAGAAGGTCTGTGCCAGACATCATCCTTTTTAAGATGACCAGATCCAGCTTGGCCCAGAACACCTGTAACTGGATAACGGCTCTCCTTACATTGTGGTCCATGGTCTCTCTGATCGTCATTGTGGTTTGGGCCACCTGGCCTCCATTGGCTAGCCTTACACAATGCAGAGTGGCACATCAGGCCCTAATTGAAAAGATGGAGGGAGCTAAAGTGTTAAAGGAAAAAGAGCAAGATGTCTTGAAATATGCCCTGCAGCTAAGCTCTAAAAACCAGACCAGACTGCAAGGAGAGCTGGAAAGCATTCTAGAGACCCAGAGGGAAACCAACGCATCTCTAACCGAGAGTCTGCAACTTCAAGTGAGTATCAAAAAGTGATTCGTGTCTTTTGTTTTTGTGCTGATGCTTGGTGCAGTAGGCCTGTATTTCAGTGTACGATGGTGTTACCGTTTGTACCATGGTCTCATCGTATTGTGAAAGGATAATAAAAAAGGTAACTGATAAAGTTATTTAATTGTGTTTTTTGTTTGTTTGTTTGTTTGTTTGTTTGTTTGTTTTTGAAGATAGTAGCCTAATGCTAATTTTACTGGATTTTTGTTTCCAATTTAGATGATCCTAAAGAAAAATGTAACAGCTTTGGAAATTCAAAGACTCATACACCATAGTGAACATGCAAGACTTTTTTCTGAGCTGGCGCAAAAAGAAGGTAGGAGATCCTATTATGGGAATAATTTTTCAAAATTATAAATTTGGTGCAGCCCAAGACGTCATCTGCATGTTTTTACATGAAAGCATAATTTTTTATCTGTTTTGAGACAAGGAGTAGGCTATAATGTATATGTGAAATGGGTTATACTTCGTGTCCCTTCCAGACACATTGATAAATAATTATGTTTTATATGCAGTAATTTTCATGAATTAAAGTTATAATATGGATTATAAGCCTTATAAGCCTAATGTTGATCATGACGAATTAGGCTACGTTAATTGTATTATTTTATAAACTATATTTCACTTTAGAATAAAACAGGTAATAAATATATTAAAACGTATTTATTATTTTGCTTCATGCAGATCTTAGTGAGAATCTGTGGGTGAATCTGACCAGTGAATCGCATTATTTAGATTCGTGTGCAGCATTACGGGATGCCGCGGAGAGCCAGCAGGTGGCAGCAGAGAGTCAGAGGAAAGCCTGTGAAACCAAAACAAATTACCTTGTCAAGCAAGTGTGAGAGATTATAATCCAAACCGTATATGATACAAAACGTTTATTTTACAGTGCACTGTTTCATTTATTTCTTTATCCATATTACAGGGAGAACTGTAAAGTTAAGGGGCAAGGAACCAAAGACTTCCAAAACAACTGAAGAAAACTTCCACAGACAACGACTACAAATACCTTTGGAATAAATATAGCTTAAAGGGTTAGTTCAACCAAAAATGAAAATTCTGTCATTAATTACTGACCCTCATGTCGTTCTACACCCGTAAGACCTCCGTTCATCTTCGGAACACAAATTAAGATATTTTTGTTGAAATCCAATGGCTCAGACAGGCCTTCATTGACACCAATGTAATTTCCTCTTTCAAGACCCATAAAAGGCACTAAAGACGTCGTTACAAAGCCCATCTCACTACAATCTCTATGAAAAACGCTCTACAATCATTTTATGAAGCGACGAGAACAGTTTTTGTGCACAAAAAACCCCAGAAATAAATAACGACTTATATAGTGATGGGCCGATTTCAAAACGTTATGAATCAGTGTATCGATTCATGATTCAGATCGCCAAAGTCACGTGATTTCAGCAGTTTGCCGGTTTGACCATAAACAGTAAAAGAAATGGACACAGCTACCCCATAGACTTCAACGGCGAAAAGTGAAGTCAATTATAAGCACTCACTTCCTGATGGCTGAGTGAACTGCGCAGCCTCAGACTGAGCTTGACAATGTAGATGTGACAGAACCAACCTGTCTGACAGTTGTAAGTCTTCTAGTAGTTGTGGACAGTGAAATCTGATTTACGTTGTTTAAATATTTTGTCCCGTTGCTTTTGGCTCACTATCGGCTTCTCCCCATTCTTCTCCCTTGACTTTATCTGACTTTATGTTTCCACGTCCCCCCGACTGCCTCATAGACAGTAAAAGATTGCCTGCGAGCGTCTCCTCCTGTCCATACGGTAATTTCTCTACTGTGCGACAGAGTCGTGTTGGTTATGACGCAATCGTTAGCCTATTTTTTTTTTTTTTTTACAAAAACAGCTTCTATGAGGTGATAGTGTATACAAGTTAATGGAGCCTTTTATGCATTGTTGTGTTTCTTTATAAATAAACAATGGACAAATGAAGTCTTTAAACGCCTCAGATGTAAAGTTATTCACTGTCAAAGTGACGCAAAAATTAATGGGAGTCGATGGGATGCTAACAGCAGGTGATGGCTTGGTTAGCAATGGCCGTAGACCATTGGGTGGTACACTTTCCGAGTGCTAGTTACCCCCTTGGGTTTGACACGCAATCCGAATCATGAATCAATACCATGATTCATAACGGTTCGAAACTTTGTTTTGAAATCGGCCCATCACTATACAAGTCGTTATTTAGTTTTTTATGCTCAAAAAATATTCTCGTCACTTCATAAAATTATTGTAAAGTGAGATGAAACGAAGTCTTTTGTGCCTTTTATGGGTCTTGAGAGAGGAAATTACATTTGTGTCAATGAAGGCCTGTCTGAGCCATCGGATTTCAACAAAAATATCTTCATTTGTGTTCCGAAGATAAACGGAGGTCTTTCGGGTGTCGAACGACATAAGGATGAGTAATTAATGACATAATTTTACATTTTTGGGTGAACTAACCCTTTAACCTATTATGGAAAGTGCTAAAGTATAGGCCTACTGACACAAGCTCCTTCATAACGAGACAGTCTGACATAGTTTTATGGTAAAGTGAAATAATAATGTAATAGTAACAAATAATGTAATCATAATAATAGTAATTGTGTTATTATTGTGGGAATTGTTAGGAGGACAATACATTTTTGACTATGTTCATACACACACTTTTTTATTTTAAAAATGAATACCTAGTCTAGGGACATATTTATTTACACTAACATTTTAATTATTACATTATTTCTGTTTTAAGCTGAATGTACAAGTTTTTTTCTTTTTATGTTTTGAAAATAGGTGGGTTTATATAATGGAATATTAAATATTTAATCGAAAATCGATTAAATGTATTATTATTATTATTATTATTATTATTATTTTATTGTGATTATTTAATTTGCAATTGAAATATTACAATTATTATTATTCAAATAAAGTGAATTTAATAATGAATACAATTGTTCCAATAGTGTTTTAATAATTATTCATATATTTTCAACTTGAAAAACATCACAATTATCAGAAAAGGGAATGAAAAAAAGAGCTTTTGCGTGTTTTGAACTATGGTTTTGAAATGGACTTCCTGAAACGATAACCCTGATCACGTGGTCTCGACCGAGCGTTTCGTAAATAGCTGAAAATCAGAAGTAAGTGCTCTGGTACTAATCGCTCGTGTGAGCGCTTACATTTTTATATTACAATTTCATCATTTTACTATTTTGGAACAGTAGCAACTGAACCTGCTTTTGCAGATTTTTAGTATACTATAACATGCCTGACCGTGTTTACATTGGTTTTCCATGGAGCTGCTAATGCTAATACACAACGCCCCTAATCAACACGTCTGATATGCTTCAGATGCTTTCTTTTGTGCTGCATTTTATGCGTATATCGTGGTGTCTGGCATCTTACGATTTGTATACTGTTGATTGTGCGGATTTTTGTTTTGCTAAGGTATAACGTTATTTGGGTTATGCCACTTCCAGTAACGTTATATGAACAAGCCAAGGACGAATAGCGTTAGTGGTTTTAAAGGCTGCATTTCTCGATATGATCAACGTTAAGTGTAGTATACTCTGCGATGCAATTGCAGGAAATGTCTTATATTTTTCGTAGCTATAACGTCAGCCTGCTTTATGCATGCATATTATATTTACGTTAAATGGTATTTGTGTACCAGCTTACTCTTAGTTGCTGTGCGTTTGTTGCTAAACTTATGGCAAGTTGAATATATATGCACATGCAACTTTTTACAACTAACATGAGTAACATACCTCAATTAGTGTTTCTTTGCAGCCCAGCATAATGAGAGCAACTTTGGTTGTGCCGATGTGCTGAGACATCAATGATTGCAGGAATGAGTTCGGCAGAAAACTTGAATGCACACCACCGAAGGAATCCTCGTAGGACCTGTCGCATTTCTGATTTTCTTTCAGAACTTAACAAACCCGTTTCAAGCTTCAAAGCGTACATCCTTCATAGTAAAGAAACCACAGCGTCTCAAGATCTGAATACTGCAGAATCATGCAGACAAAGAAAGGTCAAGAAGGAAAAGGAGAAACCTCAAATAGTAAACCAAAATGCTCTTCCTGATGCATCACCCTGTTTACAAAAATCCACATATGAACTACTGGGTATAAATGGAGAGATATCTTCAAACTCACATAAACCTGAGCCGTTGGTGCCTCAAAAAATGACTACCCCCAAATGCCCATCAAAGACTTCAAAAAGATCTTACAAGGGAAGGAAAAATAAATATGTTCAACCGAGTGAGAAAGAAGTAGCTGCTAGCAAAGATGGACTGGACAATTCTGTATACAATTCATGCTCAAAAGAACACTTAAGCTCTTCAAAAACAAAAGGGACATGTTATCAGGACTCTAAAAAAACTCAAATCCATCAGACCCCTTCTTATAGTTCTACTGGGCTTCACACATGTACTACATTATCTCCTTGTTGTCATAAAGAGATGTCCTCCTGCCACACTAATGGTGATTGTAGATCCAGACCACACACCCCAAAACATGACCAGCTTCAGTCCAGCCCTCTCTTAAGCTCCACGCCGAGCTCAGACCGCAATCCCCTGTCTCCAAAAAGAGTTGAGAATAGTTACACACCACCTAGTCATCAGAAAGTTGAAGAGTCCAGTCTAAAAAAGGTTTTTATGAAAATCATTATAACATTATTGTGTTGTTGTATGACATTCCTAGCTTAACTATTTTTCATGTTGGATTGTTATTAGTCAACTCCTTCAGAGGCTTCACCATCAAAACGGGGCAGAGGAAGGCCAAGAGGTAGCAAGGAAATGAATGTGCAGGAAAAGACAAGTGCCTCTCCTCCATGGAAACGTGGCAGGAAAAGTGCATCATCTCCTTTAAAATCTCATCAGGAGGAGCAATCCTTTGAGACGCAGCCTCCAAGTAGACCTTGCATTGAAAACAAGAAGCCAGAGCAACAGAAATTGGGTATCCATAATTTTTGGATCCTAATTAAAATCATTGTAGTCTATGTATTTACACATAGAACATTATATCACTTGGAGCCTTGGATATAAGATTGTGTTGTCATTGTCTTCTGAAATCAGCCTTTATGGAGATGTCCTCCTGCCTCACTGATGGTGATTGCAGCTCCAGACCACGCACCCCAAAACGGGACCAGCTTCAGTCCAGCCCTCTTTTAAGCTCCACGCCGAGCTCAGACCTCCATCCCCTGTCTCCAAAAAGAGTTGAGAATATTTACACACCACATAGTCATCAGGAAGTCGAAGAGTCCAGTCTAATAAAGGTTTTTATGAAAGTTATCATAGCATTATTGAACTGTTGTATGAAATTCCTGGCTTGACTATTTTTCATGTGGTATTCTTATTAGTCAACTCCTTCAGAGGCTTCACCATTAAAACGGGGCAGAGGAAGGCCAAGATGTTGCAAGAAAATGAATGTGCAGGAACAGTCGAGTGCCTCACCACCAGAGAAACGCGGCAGGGAAAGTACAACGTCTCCTGTAAAATTTACTCAGGAAGAGCCATCCTTTGAGACACAGCCTCCAAGTAGACCTTGCATTGAAACCAAGGAGCCAGAGCCACAGAAATCAGGTATCCATCATTTTTGGATCCTCTTTTAAATCAATGTAGTCTATGTATTTACACATAGAACATTATATCACTTGGAGCCTTGGATATAAGATTGTGTTGTCATCATCTTTTTAAATCAGCCATTATGGAGATGTCCTCCAGCCACACTAATCATGGTTGTAGCTCCAGACCACGCACCCCAAAACATGACCAGCTTCAGTCCAGCCCATTCTTAAGCTCCACGCTAAGCTCAGACCTCCACCCCCTGTCTCCAAAAAGAGTTGAGAATAGTTATACATCACATTGTCATCAGAAAGTCGAAGAGTCCAGTCTAATAAAGGTTTTTATTTTTATGAAAGTCATTATAGCATTATTGAACTGTTGTATGAAATTCCTGGCTTGACTATTTTTCATGTGGTATTCTAATTAGTCAACTCCTTCAGAGGCTCCACCATTAAAACGGGGCAGAGGAAGGCCGAAAGGTAGCAAAAAAACGAATGTGCAGGAACAGACGAGTGCCTCTCCACCAAGGAAACTCGGCAGGAAAAGTGCAACGTCTCCTGTAAAATCTCATCAGGAAGAGCCATCCTTTGAGACGCAGCCTCCAAGTAGACCTTGCATTGAAACTAAGGAGCCAGAGCAACAGAAATCAGGTATCCATCATTTTTGGATCCTCATAAAAATGTATGTAGTGTATGTATTTACACCTAGTACATTATATCACTTAGAGCCTTGGATATATGATTGTGTTGTCATTGTCTTCTGAAATCAGCCATTATGGAGATGTCCTCCTGCCACCCTGATGGGGATTGTAGCTCCAGACCACGCACCCCAAAACGGGACCAGCTTCAGTCCAGCCCTCTCTTAAGCTCCACGCTAAGCTCAGACCTCCATCCCCTGTCTCCAAAAAGAGTTGAGAATATTTACACACCATATAGTCATCAGAAAATTGAAGAGTCCAGTCTAATAAAGTTTTTTTATGAAAGTCATTATAGCATTATTGAACTGTTGTATGAATTCCTGGCATGACTATTTTTCATGTGGTATTCTTATTAGTCAACTCCTTCAGAGGCTTCACCATTAAAACGGGGCAGAGGAAGGCCAAGAGGTAGCAAAAAAACGAATGTGCAGGAACAGTCGAGTGCCTCTCCACCAGGGAAACGCGGCAGGAAAAGTGCAACGTCTCCTGTAAAATCTCATCAGGAAGAGCGATCCTTTGAGACGCAGCCTCCAAGTAGACCTTGCATTGAAACTAAGGAGCCAGAGCCACAGAAATCAGGTGTCCATCATTATTGGATCCTCATTAAAATCATTGTAGTCTATGTATTTACACATAGTACATTATATCACTTGAAGCCTTGGTAATAAGATTGTGTTGTCATTGTCTTCTAAAATCAGCCATTATAATGATATAATGTCATGTTATGTACCTAGCAGATCAAAACATGTCCTCTGACCTCTCCATCGAGCTGAGCGTGCTGGAGGAGCCTCATCCTCTTAACCACTCTGTCTTCATGCAGGAGGAGGAAGAGGACCAGGATGAAGATGAAGAGGAGCTGCCCAGCTTTTTGCAGCAGGACAATAAAAGTGAGTGAGCATTAAAATGAGTATTTCCTTGTATATATGTTTACATTGATTTGGCCAATGCTTTGATATATTTGGCAAATGATATTTAATTTCCAGAGCCTTTGTCAATCTCAGAGGGACTCTGCGTGTGGTGCAAATTGAGGAAATATCCCTACTGGCCAGCGGTGGTAAGTTGCATATGATTCTGTTCACTTTGTAGCTCTTTATCTTAAACTGTAGTTGATGACTAGCGTGCTCATCTGTGCCACAGGTTAAAAGTGTGAATCACAAGAGCAAAAAAGCCAGCATTTTATTTATTGACTCTTGCCTAATCGACCAAAAGAGAATTAGAAAAGGGTAAGAATTAATCCGTTTTTAAACTTCACTTATTTTTGGTAAATGTAGTAAATTAATCTTCTTTTTAATTTATCTGTAGGTTTTCTGTACCCCTACGAAACCTAAAACGTTTTGACTGTGATGAGTATGAAACATTGGTGGTAAAGTAACATCTTTTTTACTTTTACACAATATTTCGCTTTTTCAGAGTACATACTCACTGCTTTTATATTTCTGCCATTATAATAATAATAATAATTCATAACATTTATATAGTGCTTTTCTAGGCACTCAAAGCGCTTTAGAAAGACATTGTTACACTAAGCATACTTGGTATATACTACAAGACATTTTTATGGACATTTTGCTTGGCCTTTTCTTTTTAATATCTCTTTTAGGACATAGCAAAAGAGAAGTATGGCAGTGCTATTTCCTGGTCTGTGGAACTGATATCTGATTATAGGATCCGCATTGGTATTTATTTCAAATTGTTTTCCTTTTAGAACTTAATTTAAACATTTAAAGTAAAAATTTTATGTAGCAGCAGAGTCAAATATGTGAATATATCAGTATTTATCCAAATGTGCAGAACTTTGGACTAAATGCCCTAATGTTGTGTATTGAACACAAATAAACCTGAGCATGTATGTGCCTTATTGTAAATTATATATCAATGTTTGATTTTGCTTGTTGATTTTACACTCCTGACAGAAATTAATAAATTCCTGTCTCTGTAAACTTTTTTAAAATCACAAATAACTGCTACATATCTTCCTACATCTTTCTAATAATACATAGTTTAAATAATGTCATGGTAATAGCGTGCAGTAAATGTAAGCAACCGATGTATCCTTATATAACTGTATGCACAGCAGGAATATGAAATTATATCATTTGAGTCGCTTTTCGCACGTGTGCTGAGGTTTCAGAGATAAAAAGAATGTGAAATTCAATTATTGAATTTGGTTGTTCTCTGGCAGGATGTGGATCCTTCTCTGGCTCCTTCATCGAATATTGTGCCGCTGACATCAGTAGGTTTCCTTTTATTATGGATTTTCATTTTCATTTAAAATATGAGCTGGGTTGATTAGTTGTTAATTTAAGATTTAAGGCACTTTGTCATTTAAATGCAATTCAGTGAAATTTAGTACAAAGTAAAGAAAGTAAAAAAATAAATCGCACAAATACAGGGTACCTGCGGGGTCTTGAAGTCTTAAGCTTCTTAAATTTCAAAATTTTAGGCCATAAAAAGTCTTAATTTCGCTGAAGTATTGAGTTCTATGTCTTAAATAACTGTAAACAGGTCTTATTTTTCCTAAGTCCATGTAACGTTACCTCTGTTGCTCATTAAAATGCTCCTGCAGTGCTTTAGATTGTGTGTTGTAGTTCTTTGTTTCACTAGTCCAACCAGTTTACAGTATTACATAACAAATTAGACCAACATGCATCTTATTTTGTAGCCAGCCAGCGAGTCTTTTGGATTGTACCACAAACACATGAGATTTTATTCTTCAATCACAGTTCTCTAATTCTTCCAGTTCCACGATCGTGAAAGTGAAGGCGAATCTTTCTCACCTGCCATCTCCCATAATGACCAAATAAAAGCATTATATGCCTGATAGCACAAAAAAAAGAGTTAATAAAAGCCATGTAAACCGACAGACCGATGTCAAAATGGCTGCGGATTCTGTTCACACGTTTGCTGCCTAGTGCTCGTGCGAATATACCGAATGTTTTCTATTTCTAGGCTTATTGCCCTTGAACAATCAAATACACCCATTATTATGCCTATGTCCATATTTGCGATTATTTTGTGTGTAAAAAAAGTTTAGGACGTGTCAGTATTGGATCTGTGCATCACTGTGTGTCTTAAAGTGGAAGCAACCTAATACAGCCTATACCCACTCCTGTCTGAGTTGTTAATGTTAAACAAAAAACAACAACAGTATTTAAACTTAACGCACTGTTTGTATCTGTATCTATATATTGTTTTTTTCACTATTGTGCATCTAACATAATAATATAGTAAACGTGGCATCCTAACTATGAAAAAAAAAAAAAATGTACATTTTTTTCACAAATATCTGGAAATGACCATCTAAAAAAATGTATTTGAAATGTGTTTTTGGGGGGAAATGACCCCCCCCCCCCCACACACACACACACACACACACACACACACACAAACACATGCAAAAAACATATATGTATGCATGTATGTGCGTGTATATATATATATATATATATATATATATATATATATATATATATATATATAAATCCTGGTGGCATTGAGCTATGAGGAAGTGCAGGTTTACTAATACTATTTGTTTAAACTAATTTCCTTAATTTCATTTTTATTTTAAATGAATTTTTATTGCGTGATATGTCTTGATTTACATTTAAATCATAACAGTCATAAAAAGGTCTTAAAAGTCTTACCCTTTTCTTGATGAAACCTGCAGATACCCTGAAATAAGAGATGACCTGTATAATGTACAGCTAGTTAGATGCATATTGTAATAATTAATAAAATAATAAATTAAATTATTAACAATAATAAATGAATGGTAAATTAAACAAATTATGTTCATATTAAATATGAATGTTACAGTTTTAATTGTTATTAAATGGAAAATACCAATACTTCCATATTTTAGATGATTTAAATAGTACTTAAAAATAGACTACATGAACATGGTATTTGTAGTACTTCATGTTTTAGTGGTAATAACTTAAACAATTAATCAGTTAATTGATTGATAATTTTAATGATAAACAATCAATCAGTGTAAACCCAGTTAAATCCTCTTTCTGAATCAGGTCAGCCTCATTCACCAGTGCTGGTTTAACAGAAATGCTCCTTTGATCTGATGATCCCAGGTTGCCCAGTGTGGAAGAAGTACTCTGAGAAGAAATCTGTGCTGACCTTCCCCAGTCAGGAGATTCTGGGTGAAGAGTGTGACAACTCCGATAATAACACAGAGGACATTGTGGAAGAGCAAGATGAGCTCCTCTCTAAGAAAGTGCTGCCTGACCGATCCAAGGCTGCACGGAACCGTGCCAACGAGCACTTGATTGACTTTATCATCAGACGAAAAGTTGAAAACCGCTTACTGGTACGATTTTTGATGATATAAATATATTTACCAGAATTGAGACAGGTTTACGTAAGCACTATACACAACTAACCCTTCTGTCTGGTGCGCACAGGCAGTCATCAGCGGTCGCGAGTCATCTAAATGGATGCAAGCCCTCCACAAACCTTCTCGCCCAGTGGTTGATGTCTATCTGGAAGATGAGGAGCAGGTTGATAGGGTGTACCGTTACCTGAACAAAGTCTGCGATAGCTTCCCTGAAACAAACACCTGCCTAGAAAATAACCAGGTGGACCGGATCCGACTTATCCTTGATGTTCTCCTGCCTGAGGTAATTGCCTCAAAATGGTGAAATTCTGCTCATCGTTTACTCATCCTCAAGTTGTTCCATCCAAACATATGACTTTTTATTCTGCTGAACACAAACAAATTTTGAAGAATATGGTTAACCAAACAATTGATGGACCCCATTGCCTTTCATAGTATGGGGGGGGGGGAATATGAATATATATTAACATAAAAATATAAAACTTCCACACAAGTTTGGAACAACTTGTCATCCAAATAAATGACAGAATTTTTGGGTGAGCTTTCCGTTCAATTTTTGCAACCTTTTAAATGTTTGGGGTTGGTAAGATTTAAGTTCAAAATAACAGCATTTATTTGAAATTGAAATCTTTTGTAACACTTTTTTTTACCTTTACTTTCGATTAATTGAATGCATCCTTGCTGAATAAATGTGTTTTTTTAATTTTTTTAAATCAAATAAAAATCGCACTGCCCCCAAACGTTTGAACGGTAGTGTATAATATTTTCAACAATCCGATACTCCAGTCCGATGGTCCGATCATGCATAGCCGTGTTTTAGTGACTGTTTTGCTGTTCAGGCCATTATCCATGCCATTGCTGGAGTCCACAAGCTTTCCCTGGAGAAGGCAGAGGAGAAGTACCGCAGAGGGCCGTGCTTTAGTAACAGGTAGAGTATTTGTGAACTGCCTTGACCTGAAAAACTGCATCTTACATCTTTTTAAAAAAAAAAATTGTTCTCTTTCACTGTGTTATAGAGAAAGACAGGAGTTTGACATGATGATTGAACAGCAGATGAAGCTCAAGGAAATCACACAGCATCATAGACCGTGACATCATCTCTGTTTTAAAGAAACATTAACTTTTATGAGCTCTTTTCATACCATTTATGGTTTGGAATATTATCTTTCATTTTTTGACAGCACTTAATCATAGTATATGAGAAATCAGTTGAATGATGGTTGAAATTAAACATTTTCATGGCAAACAATTATTGCTTTAACTAAACCTGACAATATTCATTTTTATTGTCAGATCTCTGAGACTCAGATAATAAAAAAACAAGTATCCCTGTGTTTTTAATCTGTGCAGTGTGTGTAATAAAGAAACACCTTGTACATAAATCCAATGTTTTAATACTAATTGTATTCTTGTTATTGTATTGTTCAGTTGCGCTAAACCTGATTTTATGGCTATGTTTTGAAAACGCTCAAGTGTGTGCAAGGGATGTTTGTAACTGAACAATTGTTATCTCTAAAATGTTGCCTTTTAGACATCTGACATTTCACAATACCTTTACAGTGCATAGAGGCTTATTCAACATCTTTGTGTAAAAAGATGCCAAAGAAGTTTAATTTTTCTGAAAATGTGTTCTGGTCTAATGTATATAACGATTTTATACAGGAATTGATGTTTTCAATAAATCTTTATTTTTCAACACATTATATATTCTGTACTTATGTAAACATTTAGGTAATTTAAAGAGTTTCTTTATATTTAAACAGTTATGTAATTTAAAAAAAATACTTTGTACATTTATGTGCCAAATTCCACAAATCGTGGCTGCACAGCAACATCATACCTCATCTTCGTGTTTCCAGTTGGTCTGTTTATTATAAATCCAATATACAAGATTCGAATTTAGTTTTAGATATTATACAAAACTTTACCTAACAATTGTATTGAATTGAATAAAATCCACCATGAAACTTTGAGGTATAAGAAGGAGGTCCCCATGCGTGTAGAATATTTGTAGATGGGCCACACACTGAAATCATGGCACTTTGGAGGAAGCTGACTTTCAGATATTGTGTGACAGAATATGACCTTCGTAAGGATTGTGGAAAGACGAGCCTATGGTTCTTTGAGAACGTTGATTTGTGCACAGATTTTGAGTGCAGGGCCCAGTTTTACGTTCATAGCGTTCACGAGGTGGTCCTCTGTAAGCAACAACAGGGCCTGTCCATCAATCTCCTGTGACCGGAACTCTGCTGCAATATTATGGCACCCTTAGAACAAGTCGAGAAGATGCAAATATGAGCATATGATTCTAAAGAATTGTATTAATTATATCAGATGCTAAATGCAGTGTAAATCATAGATAATGATATTACTAAGTAAGTCACAGTTTTATATATATATATATATATATATATATATATATATATATATATATATATATATATATATATATATATATATATATATATATATACCGATCAGGCTCAGAGCATCTCCAAAACTGCAACTCTTGTGGGTTATTCCGGTCATGGCTCATTGATGCACGTGGGGAGTGGAAGTCTGTGTGATCCAATCAAACAGACGAGCTACTATAGCTCGAATTGCTCAAGAAATGAATGCTGGTTCTGATAGGGTGTCAGAATACACAATGCATCACAGTTTGTTGCATATGGGGCTGCATAGCCGCAGACCGGTCAGGGTGCCCATGCTGACCCCTGTCCACCACTGTAAGTGTTAACAGTGGGAACATTAGCATCAGAACTGGACCACCAAGAAGGAGGCCTGGTCTGATAAATCACGTTTTCTTTTCCATCACATAGATTGCCGGGTGTATGTGCGTCACTTACCTGGGGAACACATGGTACCAGAATGCAATATAGGAAGAAGGCAAGCCGGTGGAGGCAATGTGATACTTTGGCCAATGTTCTGCTGGGAAATCTTGGGTTCTGCTGGGAAACCATGGGTCCTGCCATCCATGTGGATGTTACTTTGACATGTATCACCTACCTAAGCTTTGTTGCAGACCATGTACACCCTTTCATGGAAACGGTATTCCCTGGTTGCTGTGGGCTCTTTCAGCAGGATAATGCACCCTGCTACAAACCATAAAGTTTATATATATATATCATTAAACCATATCACACATCTGCAGAGGCCAACTTTGGTAGCAAGTCAAAGCTTTAAAGCTTGAATGGAAACAGCAGAAGAAGCTGAAATTGAAAACATGGCTACGTCCAAAATGTATTCTGCCCTGCATATATAGTAGGTGAAAAACAGGATGGGATGGGACAAAATAAATATTTCCAAATTCACTCTACTCATGAAAGAGTAGGCAAAAAGTACCTTCTACTTATGGTGAGATTCTAAGGTGTGCTTATGATGGACATGTTACTATCCCATGAGGCCACTGGAGAGGATTTGTGAATGGCAGGAAAGCACTGACACTGGTAGGTCACATGACAATGACAACATGGCGAATGTAGTACTTTCAGATTACATTCATAGTATATAGAAAGTGTCATTTTACAATCAAAAGTATTGTATTTATCTATTAGACAACACCTAGTGAAACATGAAGTATTGTGTTTTTGAAGCCTGTGCAGCTACCTGGTAAAGAGCTGACGAAGGAACACACTTGCTCCACATTCCACCGTGATGGACTCGAGTCAAGAACACAGTCAGAGCTGCTGGAGCTCTCCAGTCTGCTCTGTTCTTTTTCTCTGTCTTGCTCTTTCTCTCTTTCAGCCTGTAAACGCAGCCTTGTCGTCATCGGGCCTGGTGGCTCCTCTTCTCTCTCAATCCACAATGAATTGGACACCCTCTGGTTGTCGTTGGAACGATGGGAATCTGGCAGCTGCTGAGAAAATCATGTAGTATTGTTGCAGTAGGTCAGTCCCACTTATTAAAATGGTTTAGCACTGTGTTGTATAGTTTGGTTAAACTGTTATTTGTTAGTTTTCACTGACCTGCCTGAAGTAGTGTTCCCTAGACCCACCATTTACTCCACTAGGTGGTCTCCCCCGCCTGCCCATTGTTCTGTGGGGCCAGCGGACAATTTTTTCTGACCTCAACAGGTTTAGGCGTTTTTTACAGCTTACGTTGTATCTGTAAGATGAACAAGGCTGCTTGTAGTCCAGTATACAATTTTATGAACACATTAACTTCTCTTTATAAAAGGCAAATATCCTAAATGTGTTTTCATCATAGTAAATATGCATGCATTCTTACAAAAAACGCAACCACTTCAAGTGAGCATGTATATACTACCGTTCAAAGAAATGTATACACATCTTTAAAAAAACTATAGGAACACTTTAAAAACGCATCAGATCTCAATGGGGGAAAAATTTATGCTGAATATCTATACTAATATGGACTGGGTAATGTGTTAGGAACGAAAGGATGCCACACCGTTTGATGGAAATTAAAATTATCAACCTACAGAGGACAAATGTCAAAGACACCCTGAAAATCAAACTGAAAAAATTATACAACAGGCTTGTCCATTTTGTCCAACTCAAAATAGTACTCAGTAGCCCCCACATTCTTGTATGCATGCCTGACAACGTCGGGGCACGCTTCTAATGAGACAATGGATGGTGTTCTGGGGTTTTTCCTTCCAGATCTGGACCAGGGCATCACTGAGCTCCTAGACAGTCTGAGGTGCAACCCGGCGACGTTGGATGGACCGAAACATAATGTCCCAGAGGTGTTCTATTGGACTGAGGTCAGGCGAGCATGGAGGCCATTCAATGGTATCTTACTTCATCCTCCAGGAACTGCCTGCATACTCTCGCCACATGAGGCCAGGCATTGTCATGCACCAGGAGGAACCCAGGACGCACTACACCAGCGTAGGGTCTGACAATGGGTCCAAGGATTTTAACCCGATACTAATGGCAGTCAGGATGCCATTATCTAGCCTGTAGAGGTTTGTGCGTCCCTCCATGGATATACCTCCCCAGACCATCACTGACCCACCACCAAACTGGTCATGCTGAATGATGTTACATGCAGCACAACGTTCTCCACGGTTTCTCCAGACCCTTTCATGTCTGTCACATGTGCTAAGGGTGAACCTTCTCTCATTTGTGAAAAGCACAGACTGCCAGTGGCGAACCTGCCAATTCTGGTGTTCAATGGCAAATAGCAATCAAGCTTCACGGTGCTGGGCACAGGGCCCACTAGAGGATGTTGGGCCCTCAGGCCACCCTCATGGCACCCTCAAGTCTGTTTCTGATTGTTTGGTCAGAGACATTCACAACAGTGGCCTGCTGGAGGCCATTTTGTAGGGCTCTGGCAGTGCTCATGCTGTTTCTCCTTGCACAAAGGAGCAGATACCAGTCCTGCTAATTGGTTTAAGGACCTTCTACAGCCCTGTCCAGCTCTCCTAGAGTAACTGTCTGTCTCCTGGAATCTCCTCCATGCTCTTGAGACTGTGCTTGCAGACACAGCAAACCTTCTGGCAATGGCACGTATTGATGTACCATCCTGGAGGAGTTGGACTGGCTGTGCAACCTCGGTAGAGTCTACGAATTGCTTCATGCCACCAGTAGTGACACTGACCCTAGCCAAAGATGGTGAAAAACAGCCAGAAAAGATGAGTTGAGGAACCAAAATGTCAGTGGCCTCCACCTGTAAAACCATTCCTGTTTTGGGGGTTGTCTTATTGTTGCCCATCTAGTGAACTTGTTGTAAGTTTTATTAACACCAAAGCAGCTGAAACTGATTAACAACCCCTTCTGCTACTTAACTGACCAGATCAATATTCGAGGAGATTGACCAGAGATTAAAACGTGTTCCTTTAATTTTTTTGGAGCAGTGTACTTTTATTTAGCAAGGATGCATTTCATTTATCAAAAGTAACAGTAAATACTTTCACATTTACAAAAAAAAAAAAATATTTTCAAATAAATTACCTTTCTATTTATCAAAAAAATCTGAAAATACATTTTTGGGAAAAAGATAGAGCAGCACAATTGATGGTTTTTGATGTTAATATGAGAACAATTGTTTCTTAAGCATCAAATCAGCATATTAGAATGATTTCTGAATGATCATGTGACACCGAAGACTGGAGTAATCATAATGAAAATTCAGCTTTACAATCGCCTAAATAAATTATATTTTATAAAATATAATAAAATAATATTTCACAATATTAATGTGATATTACATATGATTAATTGTATTCTTATTATTTAATCAAATAAATATAACCCAATTTTGAATGGTAGTGTATATTCTTTATATGCATTTTAGGAAATAAATGTATCTCTGTTTCCACAAAATTTGCATAAAAATATGAGAATGGAAACCTGCCCTATGATATTCTGGTCTCATGTCCCTCTTCATTTTAAGTCTAAGCCAAGGTTCCTCAAATCTGTCCCACTGTTCCATTCTGTGACAGTTGAGGTAAACAATAAAGATAGTGTCTAAAAATTTGCAGTCAGTTTGTGTGTAAATGTACATTTTTTACCAACATTTTCCATTTCTTATGTCATTTCTATTGAGAAATTACTGTTGTACTAATTAAATATTCACTTCGTTTTTACTAAAGCTCTCTCTATTTCGCTTTGGTCATTAAACCATTACGCTGCCTTCAAAGTCTGTTTTGTGAGGTAGCATCATGTGCAAATACTGCCTGCAAAGTCATTGCCTGATAGGGCAGTGAGGCAACATGTCAGCTGGCTAGGTTTTTGGATGCAGCCCAACTGCAAGGCAGTGGCCTTCCAGGACCGGATTTGAAGAACCCTGATCTAAACAATATTTTTGTCCATTTTATCATCCAGGAGGTAAAAATTTCATATTTTTTAATTTAGGAATGTAATAGAACACCTCTCCTTAACAATCATTCATGTCTGTGGAAGAAATTGTACAGGATAATTTATGGGCTTATTATTATTCAAGTTTAGAGGTTTCATTTTAGAAAACCTAAAGCATGAGTAATAATAATCCCCAGAATAATAGTAATAATAATTCCAATGACACTTCATACTTTAAAATGAAAGAGACACAAAAAGTGGTCATCCATAATGCTCTTTACCTTCTGACACATGTCATGGAGCAGAAGCGCTTGGATCTGAGGAACGTACGTGCGAAGCCTCTCTTCCGACAGAACTCGCATTCGAGAACGTCAGGCAGGTTTTCAACTGCCTGTTCTGAAAGCAGAAGAGATGCTACCAGAAACACTCATATTGACTCAATGATTGTATAAATAAGAAATATGCCAATGAGCCCACCATCCTCAGCATGTGGGTTATCAATGTCAGAATCAGTGGAGTTTTCTGGATGGTCGGCATCCATAAGGCAGTCATCCCGGGTTGATTCTCCATCCTCTCTATCTTCTGGCAGTGTGGCCTGTAGGTTCATCTCTAAGGAAGCACATCTCACCTGATGAAAAAGACAAGCACATCTATACTGGACATACCAAACATTTTTTGAGATGCTTTTTGTGGTTTGGACTTCTGAAAGTGTGGAGCACTTTGTGGAGATTCCCAAAGGGGACTTTAATAACTGATTGATCTGTACGTTTGGCCGCAGACCCTCACCAGCCATCTTACTCTTTGCTCTCAGGGAGTGAGAGATCTTTGAGCTTCACGGCTCCATTAGAGAATATGAGAGAACCATGGGCATCATTTGGGCCTCATGGCAGCTGAGAATTGCTACTTTGTCAAACAGTGGACATACCGGGAACGGCTCCAGGCCCTCTCGGATGATGAAGCCCTCAATGAGGTGTGTGAGGATGTGAGGTCTAACGATGGCCTGTGAGGGCTGACCCTCAGGGTTCCCTGGCAGGCTGGCTGGGGGAAGCCTGCTGGTGCTTCTTACCACAGAGGAGAGGACGGGAGGGGGGGGACTGTTGACATATGTCGGGGCCTCCGGTGACCGGATCACAGATCTGCTCGATGGAATGCACGGTTGGTCCGGATCAGCTATGGATAAATGAGAGGTCAGGTTAGAGATCTGCAGAAGGGTGGGAAGACCACATTGCCATTCTTTGATTTAGGTTCAAAGTACCTGTACAGTTTTCTGGTTGAGCTGTTACATCATCAGAGCTTCTCCGTGACTCGTCTGGTGAGGACAGTGGTGACGGGGTGGGTGCTCTGATATACTGAGGACATACGTGTTCTACATCCTTCAACAAATTCATGCTTCCACTCTCGTTCAACATCGGCGGCGTCTGCCAAATTTCATAATAAGCAATTAAAATGATATGTATGTACAGTTACAAAGTAAAATTTACTAAAACTAATGAATATGACATGACAAAATATAGACTAAATTCAAAGGATATTTTCAACAAAATCAAAAACTATAACTAAAAAATCTGACTAACTAAAATTCGTATGACATGAAATATATTTATAATACTTTTTTATTCAAAGACAAAAACTGGTTCTGAAGAATAAGAAGTTGCTCTTTTCCATTCAATAATACATAACCATTCAAAAGTTTGGGACTGGTAAGATTTTTTTATGCTTTTGAAATAAATCTCTTCTGCTCACCAAGTTTAAAATAAAGAATTTATTTGAAATAGAAATCTTTTTCAACATTATAAATTAATTTCTCTGTCATATTTGATCAATTTAATGCATTCTTACAGAATAAAAATATGAATTTTTTAAAAAGCAAAATCTAACTGACCCCAAACTTTTGAATGGTAGTGTAGCAAACCATAGAACCCCCCCCCCCCCCCCCCCCAAAAAAAGCACCATAAACATCATAAGTGCAGTCCATACATGTGATATGGCATATGTCTCTGAACTTGGTATTTGTCTTCTGTAACCATACAATGAATTGTAAATTCAGCATATGGAAGTCACTGGTCATATTAAACTTTTGTTTTATGGAAAAGAGCAGCCTGGACAATCCTTAGATAAATCTGTTCTATTTCTGGGCTAACTATTCCATATGCTTGATTCCAGTTTAGCCACATTAAAAATCAAACCAGACTAACCAAGGGAACTTCTGTCTGTGTAGCAGGTTGCATCTTTAAATCCACTGCCACTGTCTGTGGTGGCGGTAAATGCTGAAAAGGCAACTGAACAACCACTTCATCGACTGGGTGCTCCTCTTCAGACACCAGCATGTGGTCAGGCTGGACAGCTACTGTCTGAACTGAGCGTAGCGTGTGTCTCTGCGGCTGGACCAGCCTAGGCAGACCCATGGTGAGAGGAGGGGGGCAGGCCAGAGGTGAATGCTGAGAGATCGGCTCTAGCACTGGGCCCAGATGAAGGGGTGGAGGGTCAGGGAGCGCTGCAGGAGGAACTGTGGACATAGACACAACTTCCGACTGATTGGCTGGTTGATTTGCAGAGGAGGGCACTGAGAGGAACTCTGTGTGCTGTGATTGGACGGTGGCTGTAGTGGAAGTGGTACGGGTCTGCAGGGCAAGAGGTGAAGGAGAGCTGTCCTGCGGTGTGACACTGGGCTGGACCTGTCTGTGAGTGGCGGAACTCTGCTGGATGATGAGCTGATGTGGCGTCGCCCTCTGGCCAGAAGGGCAGTGTAGCTGGTGTCTGACCAGTGTATGAGATTGGACTGGTGTGAACGTTGCTGTGGTACAGACATTCATTAGGAGCAAACACAAAGTATTCAGCATGAACAGTTCTAAGATGTTTGAAAAGTAAAATTGGTGTTCTAGCAGTGGATCTCAACCTTTTATCATTTACAGAAACTACAAGTAATGGGAATATTAAACTAATTAAATAAAAAAAACTATAAATAATCATAATTAAAATCCCATAATTCAAGAAGTTTTAATAACTGAACGCTTTTTAGGGTTCGCACTCTTTAAGACCAATGAATTTATGACTTTTCAAGCTGTCCATGGTTTTTCAATTCTATTTTACTCACAAATAGTAATTTCTCATTATTTCCAACCAATAAACTATCTTGGCATAACTAGACGTAATATTTATTAATACGTTTTTATACATTTTCCATCACTTTTATGCAGGTTTAGAAATATCTAGCTTTTTCTAGACTGTGGGACTGCTGATTCATAAATAATAATGGAATTTTTAAATAATATTTTTTTATATAATAATATATAAAGCTTGTTTCATCTTCATTTAATAATAATAATAACAATAATAATAGGTTTAGTTTATATAGCACCTTTTTATATACGCACTACATTTACAATACAATATGAAAAACTTATGTAACAAACATTAATTACAGACAGCATGGTGGGCAGTTAGAGTAGAGATGAAAGAGATTATTGGTAGTGAGTTAACATTTTGATTGTGTTACGTCAAGTCAACATTTTCATGACTGATAAAACTGATTAAACAAATGTGTTTTGAGTTCACATTTAAATTCATGTAACGTGGTTGTTGTCCTGAGAGGCAGGAGGAAAGAGTTTCATAGCTTAAGGGCTGTAACAAAGAAAGACCTGCCACCCATAGATGATAAACGAAATCTCCCCACACAAACCATTTTAATATTCTGCCCCCATTGGAAGTGTGTCGAGGCCCCCTATGTTGAGAACCACTTTGCTATGGCATAAAGCTCGAACAATGTTGAAATTATTTTGGATCTTTTGCAATTAAAATTATTATTATTTCTTCAGAAGCAAGTATTTACAATATTCACATTATTCTGCATTTAAAACAACTATGAAAATAATAGAGATGGAACTGTGATCTTGTGACTTACAAGGAGGAATGTGTGGTTGGGCTGATGGTGGCTGAGTGACATCGGTCAACAGAGAATCATTTCTAGAAGTTTCTACCAGGTTGTGAGACAGCTGTGTGGACTTCAGTGGGCAAATGGACATCTTAGGTGGGGGTGACAACAGTGTCTGGCCTTGAAAAGAAGGCTTGATCTGGATGTTTTGGGGAGTAGCAAGAGCTCCAGAGAGATGCGTGCGGAGAGCCAAGCTTTGAACCTTGCAGAAGACAATACATATCATTTTACTGCAACATAGTATGGTCATTATTTGACATATGGCTTGGTACTAATATAATAAACAGGATACAGGATAACACATTTATTTTATAGCTTTAACTCTGCTAAGTTAAATTATTAATAAAAAAAAATAAAAATCTGGAAATGTGCATTCATCATTATTACATGACATTTACAAATATGTATATATTAATTTATTCATTCAAATGGCAACAACCATCTATTTGAAAGAACTGTGGATAACATATTATTTAATCCTTTTCATTATACAGCCCTGATTTAAAGAAAACTCTGTCTTACCTGTGATGATGCTGAATGAGAGCACATTGAACTAACAACAGTCAGCTCAGGTTGAACGGCAGCTACAGTGGCAGGAGTAAGAATCAGCTACAGATTTAGAGACAATGACACAGCAATGGAAGAAAGAAGAAGAAATAGAATCAAGTCAAGTCAGTAGAAGCTTGAGAACAGCAATAAACTCGAAGAACACAATGCTTTTAGTAAATACTTTCTTACCATCTGAGTGCGCAGATACATTTGGGCCTGGCTACCTGTGGGAGAACTGTTTCCTAGAAGCATGGCCTGCTGGGATAAGGCTCCCCCTGTGCTATTGGAGCTAGCGACCTGAATGCGACCTATTGGCTGAGTTACAAGAGAGGTTGGCATGGTGATCTAGAGGGAGAGAGTCGTGTTCCTGTATAATTCATCTTTGATCAAAACCATTAATGTTTGCATAAAAACTATGTTTTCTGATCTTATCATCTTTTTAAAAAGAACAGATTTATTTTAGATTTTCTAGAAATCAAATTACGGTTCACTTTTAATAGGGCACTTTTTCTGGCATAATGTTTCAATGAGAGCACATGGTTCATCTATAAAAAAACAAAAGTAGCTTTAGAAGCTAAATTAAAGTTTATATGCTAAACAACGAAAGCACTTACTGATGTTTGAGACACACTAGCAAGCTGAGTTACATTCCCATTGGATGATATAGGGGAGGAGTTGGGCCGTCTGCCATTAGTCTCTGCAGCCTGATAAGAAGTAGCAGGAACAAATTCTTAATCTCCTAAATATTATATTATATTATATTATATTATATTATATTATATTATATTATATTATATTATATTATATTATATTATATTATATTATATTATATTATATTATATTTTCTCATACTTGCTCTGTAGTGGTCAGGATTTGTGTAGCCGTGAGGTTTTGTTGATGCTGCTGTTGTAGTGCAGCTGTCTGTAGTAGGATATGTTGTTGTTGGGCAGCATACATCTGTTGCAGGTACTGAGCTGTCATGCTCTGTGGTCTGTGTAACGTCTGCTGGATTACCTAGCAAACCACCACATCATAAGCTTCACACAGCACTGGGGGGGAATCATCAATGGCTTGTTTTTGACTCACAACCACAACAAAGAAATAGCAGCTAAAGATTAGGTCAGCCTCAAAGCAATGATAAATATTTTACTACATTTAAAGGTCGTTGCTATTCTTTAGCATTGTGTAATATCATTTGTTCACTATGTTAGTGGTTGATACCGGTGGGGACTTACCTGGACTGCTTGTCTGTCTGAAGAGACGTTTCCCAGAGGAATGGAGTTGGGCTGGGTGCCTGTGGGAGTGTTGGATCTAGGTGTAGAGCTCACTGGTGCGGCACTGCTGGAGGCTACTGTTACACAGCCGCCCACCTCCATCTCGTCCTGACTCTGTTTATCTGTGTCACCCATCAGAGTGGTTTGTAAGCCTACTGAAAAATTATAAAAACATATAATCAGCCACTTTAATTTTTTTTGTGGGGAAAAAAATGTAATCTAAAAATCTATTCTGTAATCCACTTCTGTTCTGTAAATGCATGGTTTGATGGCTGATTTAATTGATTGATGTTGATTTAATTTAATTTAAAATAAAAATGTAATTACAATGTATTGCATTAGCAAATGTGAAAAAAATTAAACAATTTATCCTGCCACATTTTTTGTATATTACTAAAGGTAAATATAGTGCAACTGGAAACATTTGCAGTTCACTTCACTTTTTCCATATTTTGTTATGTTACAGCCTTATTCCAAAATGGATTTAAAAAATGTTTTGCCAATACCCCATAATGACAAAGGGAAATATGTTTGTTTGAAATCTTATTAAAAATGGAACAAATCACGTGTACTTAAGTATTCACAGCCTTTACTTTGTTGAAGCACTTTTGGCACTGAATAGTCTCAAGTCTTTTTAAATATGATGCTACAAGCTTGGCACGCCTTTTTTTGAGCAGTTTCTCCCTTTCTTCTTTGCTGGACCTCTCAAGCTCCATCAGGTTGGATGGGGAGCGTCTGTGCACAGCCGTTTTCAGATCTCTCCAGAGATGTTCAATCGGGTTCAAGTCTGACCTCTGGCTGGACCACTCAAGGACATTCACCGAGTCATCCTGTAGCCACGTGCTATCTTGGCTGTGTGCTTAGGGTCATTGTCCTGTTGGAAGATGAACCTTCGCCCCACTCTGAGGACCAGGGTGCTCTGGAGCAGGTTTTCATCAAGGATGTCTTTATACATTGCTGCATTCGTATTTCCCTCGATCCTGACTAGTCTCGCAGTTCCTCCCACTGAAAAACATCCCCACAGCATGATGCTGCCATCACATGCTTCACTGTAGGGATGGTATTAACCAGGTGATGAGCGGTGCCTGTTTCCTCCAGACATAAACCCTCCTTTCATTTTACGATGGATGATGGAGGCCATTGTGCTCATTGGGACCTTCAATGCTGCAGAAATGTTTCCGTTCTCCAGATCTGTGCCTCAATACAATCCTGTCTAGGAGGTCTACAGACAATTCCTTGAACTGTGAGACCTTATATAGACAGGTGTGTGCCTTTCCAAATAATGTCCAATCAACTTAATTTACCACAGGGTGACTCCAATCAAGTAACATAAACATCTCAAGGATGAATAGTGGAAACAGGAGCACTTGAGCTCATTTTTGAGTGTCATGGCAAAGGCTGTGAATACTTACGTACATGTGATTTTAAAAACAAAATGTTAATCATTTGCAAAGATTTCAAACAAACTTATTTCACTTTGCCATTATGGGGTATTGTTTGTAGAATTGAGGGAACAAATATTAAATTAATCCATTTTTTGTATAAGGCATAACAAAATATGGAAAAAGTGAAGCGCTGTGAATATTTTCTGGATGCACTGTATTTCTATACTTGCACAAATAATGCATTTCAGAATTATAGCACACTTCACATTTATTACACATTAAGACATATTTAAATTCACAAATTTACCAAATGTATAAAATGTCATTAAAAAGACTCTATAATTGAAGTTAACAATTCATTTAAATGTATAAATAAAAATTTACAATTTAGCTGTAATAGTAATTCATACAACTTCATACATTCATTTTTAATTTATAGTAATATTGTTAACTTTATAATTTATTTATTATTTGATACATTCACATTTTATCAGTTTAATTGATACAATTATTATTATGAAAAGTAGCATCAATTTTACAAATTTAGCTTACATCTGCGTTTTTTTTAAAGTGAGTTTAATGAAGGAATGTTTATCAAAAACAACTGAATAAAATACTATTTAATTAAACAAAATAGGAATGTATATGTTGTCTAAATGTCAATATTGGTCGATTTCTATACGCGCAAATTAGCTTCTTTTTGGACCTTCATTTAATACAGAGGTAAAAATCTAGGGCTTTTAAAAAAGTAACTTTTTCATTTATTTTCTCTGTCAGATTATAGCATCTGTACAGTAAAGTCTCTCACAGACTGTTACAATAGGCCTGTTTGTCTGGAAAATTAGTCTATATTAAATGAAAATATTTTGTGCACGCGCTCTCTCACTTTTAGTTGTTAACGTCATTCGATCCTTTCAATTTAGTGTAGGATAGGTATTTTTGTCTAGTGTTTATTATTAAAAGTTAATTCTATTGTAGGACTATTTTGTATTCTATAAACAGAATTGCCATCGTCATGATGACTCATGACGATGACGATAAAGAATTGTCTACATTTCACAGAAAACCCCTTTTCGTCCCTAAAGGTCTGTTTAAGTGTTTAAATCTCTTGGACAACCAGAAAAATAAAATAAAAATTTACAACGAGCTACAAGCATTTTACACTGCGGATTAACGGCGAGTTTTTAATAGCCTAAAATATAAATAGGACTAGCTTTACCATAGACTTATTATCTCTGTGTTGTGACATTCTTACTTCACTACTGTAAATTTAATGACACAATCCGTTTAAAAGCAATGGTAGGCTAAAAGTTTTTAATAGCTTAATATTTTAATAGCCTAACGTTAGGATAGGGCTATAGACATAAAATAGGAAATAAGACCCGCGTAACAGAAGTGTAACAATTTAATGAGAAGAAGCGTCTGAATAATTCAGCAGTAAAATTAAATAACATATGTTTGATACTTTTATTATTGCGTCCCTTCTTCCATAAGGAGACGTGCAAAGAATTTGACTCAAATTAACTCGAGTCCGCTATGCGTTATTAAATCTAGGCAAAACAATGTAACAGTAGCTAAACAGTATATTAACTGTTTATCACAATTACAAGAAATACTTGTAAAACAGACTGGTGTCGTGTCGCATTACGAAATGCCTTGTAGAATATTTCGACAGGCCGAATGTTTTAGGCTACATCAAGTCATAACTGCTTGATGGAGATGGAGAAACGCCCACCTTTCCAGTCGAGCCCACCGTGATTCTTCTTGTGGGACACTGATATTTTTTTAACAATCGATTTGACTGGAATTATTTTCAGAAAATGTTTTTATTAAGACTTTACGTCTCCATCTTTGGGGAATCATGCGATCATGACGCGTTTTCCCATTCAGTATTGAAAGCGCATGAGTCGATGAGTGTTACCTGCCAGAGATGGATATGAGACGTGAGCGCGCGCTGCTGTGCTCTGTCACGGCCTCAGTCATGTTCTAATGCGACAGCGCGCACTGATGGAGATAAAAACAAAACGCTTCAGAGGCTGAGGAATGTCTGAGCCAGCAGCACCACTTGCTGTGTAGGAGGACTTCGTGCAGCGCTATCACCATGACTTTCTCATCGTTGTTTTATATGGTTTAATAATAATATACATTATTATTAAAATTTTGGTTTGGCAAGCCACATTGATTTTTATTCGGGATAATTCAGGATATCAACAATAAAACGTTCACTAGCCTAGTTAAAATGCTAATTTTGTATACATTTCTGCTAAGTGTTGTGCAATTACATATAGCCTATCAAGATTATAGTTTTTAATTTACACTTTATTCTTGATATTTATTATTCGTATTTCTGCTAGTGCGGACCATTGTTGATATTAATAATTCACATTTTACTTGTGGAAATGTAATTCCCGATATATTTAAAAGCCATTGTTTCTAGTAAAAATCCAATTCCTGATATCCAGAATTAGCATTTTAACTAGCCTATTGAAAATGTAATTGTTGTCAAATTGATATCCTGCAAAATTATTAAAAGTAAAAAAGGCTTGCCATCTTTAATAACACTAGGCTAATAGGTCTCATTTGTGGTCCTTATAATGCATTAACAAAACAAAACAAACAAACAAACAAACAAAAAAAAAACGACCAGTGTTACAGTAGCCTATTTATTACATTTGTTATTAGTTTTCATGAAATAATGTTAACAGATACAACTTTTGATCTGAAATATGTATTTTTGAACTTATTAACTAAATGCTGTAGACTAAGTATTTCTCATTGTTAGTTAATGTTAACTAATGTTAACTAATGCTAGCAGATGAAAATTGTTGCCTATACCGTAAACTGTTAGTATTTTTTTATGCAATATTTAAAGTTGATTACTTTTGCATATAGGCCTATAGTGAAAACAGTCAGATTCTTAATGCAGTTTTAACCTGTCTGCCTGGCCCAACTGTTATTTTGAGAGTCATGCATTGAAATTATTTTGGTTAATGGGTTATTTAATGTAAAGCTAATTAATAAATGCGCTTGATGTGAGTTTTACAAAGTTTGCCTTTGTATTTCTATAGCTAGGCCTACGTTGTGTTAGGCTAGTCATTTTACTTTCATTTCACCATAAATGAGACACTGCTGATAGCTTGCAAAATGCATATTTTGATTTGAAACTCAAATTGACCCTACATAAGCATATGTTTAATGTGAGTTTGTATATGTTTTGTAGTGGAACGGCATGGTAAATTTCATTAGGTGCATCTATTTCTTCTGCATGTCAGTGCCATCATCTGCATGATATCGGCATTGACTGTGGTACCATGGTGTGAAGCCTGGAGGCAGTGCAGTTGCATTGGTTTTGCCACTAGAATGCGTACTACACTATGAATTGTAACGGCCTATCGCAAAATAATGATCCTTGTAGCGTACAAAATAATCGATTAGACTACGAATGCAGGGCCGTGCACAGACATTTTGAGGAGCAGTGGCCCAAACCAAGAAAACTATGAGAGGGTTGAGTATCATCTTAATATATAGAGAATAAACACAACAAAACTTTTACAATCATACTGTAAATACAACTGTTAGGCTTTAGTGCTAATTCAATGTATGTTGTTGTATAGGCTTCCAAAAAGTTGATTCTGCGCTAATTTGATTTCTTCTTTTTTTTCTATATTTTTTTTCTATTGGAGATTTATGTAGCTATGTTAGCCTAAATGAGAATCACTAAAATTAAGCTATTAAATATATATTTTGAGACAAAGGTCTTGTTTATGATTTTTGTAAATCAAACGCAACAGTTTTTCAATAACAGAATAGGCCTATATAAAAGTATGGTATGGGGTAAAGGCATATTTAACATGATAATAAACAGCTGACTGACTGACATTGTTTGACATGACATGGTTATGATTCAGATGGTAAATATCATTAAGTTGGATGTTCACCTTAGATATAATCATCATATTTATACTAAAAATATGATAATAATCATATCATATAAACCTAATAAAAGTTGTTAATAGCCTACTATAAAACTGTATTAAATTATTATGGGATCTCATTCATTCAGTTTTTTTAGATTATTTACTTAATAATAGTTTCTGTAGCTTATTTTAAAAATATTTTTATATTAACATTTTTTTTTACTGAACAATAATGAATAATTGTATTCATCAAAACAAACAGAAAATATTGAAAACTTTGCTGGATTTTTTTTTGCACAACTATACCCCCCCCCCCCCATTTGTGAAATGCCTATCCGTTTTATTGAAATCTGAAATAAAAATTTCATTTCTTATATTCCCAATATTTCTGTCTCAAAAGTAGCCCCAATCTTTTCTCGACATGGAAAAGGATGCTGCGAACTACTTCCTTGGCTGCTCTTCTCCTCCACCCTCTCTGAATTTTGTGTGGTATAATCGGAATGCTACCAGACGTTCCCATCCAACCGATCCAATTGAACATAACACAACACTTCAAACATTAATTATATCGCAGATGTTGAATATTTGGACATTCTATAAACGAACAATATTTCTGATACTAACAGTCGCTAATAATATGTAGCCTAATGTGTTTGATGGAAATCCCCCTCATCCCCCCTCCACATTCCGCTGTTTGGATCATTCCGTCTCGAGGCCTGCGCGAGAGAAGGGAGTGTTTTCCCATCAGACACAGAAGTTGTAGTAGTCAAACTAATTTTTGTCAGAACTTTACTAGTTATATTTTAGACAGGCCGATTGTACCACAGAGGCCAATAATATTTTGGTCAAAGTAATAAATCCAGTTTCTAACTCAGGTTATTTTTTTGTTGTTGTTGTTTTTTTCTCGTCAGACGACAGCGGGCTAGCCTCGTTAGCTAAGTTAGCTCGCTAGCCGGAGTACGGAGAGTTCATAATGCCTACGCTGCGGGAAAGCACAATGTCCCACCCTGGAGAAAACCCGCACCAGGTCCGGGTAAAAGCCTACTACAGAGGGTAAGAGAGACCATGTGCTGTCTTTTTAGATGTTTCGATAGACTCTTATCTTGTCTAGAACTCCTTATAGTCAAGTTTCGGGATGTAACTTAACGTTACTCAAAAATTATTGGCCAGATAGCTGGCAGTATTAGCTAACTTAACCCCAAAACAAAACTCTTGATGAAGTTGTCAAATGAAACCAACTCCAATAAAACAGCTCTTTAGTAATCTCTTTGTCTACAACGTTTTCCCCCCATTTTATTTCACGTAATAGTACACACAACAAAGTGATTATATGCTTATCAGTTCTAATAATGGCTTAGTGTTGTTTTCATCTGAGAGCTGCTCCTGTCATGGAGCTGGATATGTCTGCCTGCCTATTGGTTCTGTTTGGCGATAGGGTATATCATGTAATTTATTTTATATTCGCCTTAAGATAACGTTAATTTATAAATGAGAACAGTGAATGATTCCAAAATTGGCAAGTAAAAATCTGTAAATGTCTGTTATTCCTCATACTGTTTAGGGAATACATTTTGGGTTTCTATTGAAATATTTTACTTTTATGTAACGTTAAATAAATAAGCACATTGATGTTTAAATTATTTTAGTAAGAGCTGGGTTCCTTTCATGATGACGCTTGCTGTTGTAATGCACTTGAAAAACTTGTACAGCAAGTATCTTTTGCCAAACCTGTTGGAGACTAATTCCTATTCACACTCCCCAAGAGAGCTATTGTGTGTGCAGCTGTCTAGGGGATTCAAGCAGTTTCTGTTCCAGCTGGAATTTGTTGATAATAGTTATTATCATCGTTGTGGGGAACTGACATGTCCGCCGTCATTAATCTCTATGAACTGGCCTCAGTGATGTAAAAATATTCCAAGAATTCTGTATTTTTTAAGAAAAGCTGTATGGATGGCATATACTGTATACAAATAATAGTTGAATAATTACTGTCTGTTTTGAAACCCATCATTTGTCCCTGAATATGTCTTTCCTTCTGTGGTTTTTCAGCAGGTCATTTTAGTGAATCTTTGAACCCATTTTATTTTCAACCTTCTTATTCTATATAAACTTCTATTGTGGCCATGATGGATCAATCAGAGGTTATTTTTGCTGTGTGGAGGCCATAATGGCAGGTTTCTGCCTGAATGCAGCACAGTCTTGAATAGAGTCAAGGGCATGTTACTCTCTGCACCTTTTATGTTCTGTTCGAAACCCCCTAAAGCCTGGCAAAGATGAAATTCACAGCCTTTATCCTCCATCTTCTCTTTCTTTGCCCTCTCTTGTACCTTTAATCCACTTATCACTCTCTTTCTGGCACTCATCCATTTTTTATTTATTTCTGTGATGACTGTATAACATAAAATGTAGTCTGTATAACTGTATTAAACAAGTCTTTTAGAAGATTTGACCTATATTGCAATTTTTTTTTCATGGCTGTTGAATACAGCAGATGTTACACATTCAACAGTTGTGCATTTTGGTCATCATATTAGATCTAGGCCCAATCCCATTTCTACCCCATAGCCTTTCCCCTACCCCTTCGTTTTGCGCATTTACGTGAAGGGGTGTCTCGATTCTCTTTTGGCTGAAGTGGTAGGGGAAAGGGCAAGGGCCAGATAGCCCTTCAAATGAAAATTTTTTGGGACCACACTATGAACACAGGATGAATTCCCCTGCATACACAACTACCGTGCTGCTAGGAATCCTGTATTGATGTTGCCACTCGAGATCGAACACTTATGCGTTGTCTGGATGCCAGTTTCTACGTAGCCAGCCATTTTAGTGATGTGAACTAATAATTAATAAATTAATAATACAGTTTTAAAAAATCTGGTTATCCTTCATAACGCAGTCAGTATTCATATCACGTATTGTCTGTAAACTCTTGTGTCCCCAAGGCAACAACTGACTCGCCAAGAGCTCTGTTATTGCAGCACCACAGTAGAAAACGAAACCATGTCTGTACCGGCCGGAATGGAACGGTTAACAAACAAGGAGAACAGTTTGGTCCGATGGAAAAGCGTCTTCACCAGTCTTGTATGTTCTGTATCATTCTGTATCGTCTTATGAAACTCTATAGCTTATACGTTTTTGAACTGAAAACAATCGCCGTTTTCGTAAGTCCAAAATACAAGAATACGTTACTCCAAAATGTATTATTTGATCGTCCTCAGGTCGTTCCTGTATGCCTTTATTCTGCAGTATGGCTGCACAGTAATGGTTAAACTGATAACTATTTTGTTAAAAAATTATAATAGCGATTATTTGTTCTAATTTACAAATGTATTGTTTTACATTAAATCAGAAATATTGCACTTTTATTAAAGCACAAATCAACAGAAGATCAACTCATATGCATGGTTAGGGTTAGGGCTTTCTTGTCTAGTTTACAACCATCAACCAATATAGTTGAGATTCATATTTGAATTTGTCACAGTTCTTCAGAAGGTTTGCTCCGATATAGTTTCAGCAAATAGCACGTGGACTCAAACACAGTCATAGACAGAGTATATTAAACATCTTTTGAGTGGACTGTCCCAATAGAGGTTTCCAGTATATTTGTCTGTGTTTTGAGATCTGATTGCTGCTTTTTTTGCAGTGCAGGGAGGGAGAATGTGTGTGCATGGTTGCAAGGTTTAGTAGATTAAGTAAAACAGTAGACAAAAAATATCCATTTAAGAGAAAAGCTCTGATTGTGGGGATTTTAAACTCTTGACATCTGCCATTAAAGCTTGTGGAGGCTAGCACACTCACTTTTATCTTCTTCTTTTTTCACGGAAGAAAGATAGTCATACCAGTTTGGAACAACCGTAAATAATGACTATTTACATTTTTATGCTGAAATACCGCTTTTATACACCTGCTGTGCGGTCTTATTTCCTTGTGTATTTTTCTGTTTGAGTTTTAGTGTGTGTGAGCTTGTTGTCTTTGAAAATTGTCTTTGAGCTTCTTGTAAGTCATGTTTGACAACAAGATTGAGTGTGCTCATGGTTGTAAAGGCAATGTGAGCTGATCCATGTATGCCCTATGGAGGATTGTGGCTTCACTACCTCCTTTCAGTGATGCTGAGCTCTCGCAGGGTGCATCTGTTCATACTAAGAGAGTGGGATACAGAGCCAACTTCCTCATATTGGCAATTATGTGCCAACATTTTATATAATTTGCAGGAGGCAACAGTAAAAAGAAATTTCTGTAAATTAGCAGTGTAATAATAATATACACTCATGTCACAATTCAATAAAACAAACTACGATATTGAAGTCACAATGCAATACTATCATGATATTTTAAAGGTTTCATGAACTGACTTTTTTTTTACTGTTGTCTGAGGTCAACTAATGACGTTTGCGTGGTTTTTACATTCAAAAACATCATACTGAATAAGTAATAGGCTATTTTCTACACTGGTTTTGAGGCTCTCTCCGGCATGCTCGGTTTCTATGCGCGCGCCAAGACGGCTAGGATTGGATAAGATTGGCATATTATAATGAGCTCCAGCTCCCCTGTCAGCAGGGGCCTTCGGGAGAATTGGGAGAATTCCCGGTGGGCCGCTCTGTCCGCTCATATAACAGACTCGGCTGTTTCATTTTTCTTTACTCTTAATTTTCTCTGTATGTCTATATGTGTTTAGTTACTGTGTGACTGATATAACAGTGTCGCTAATTATACTAGATTTCAATTTAAAGCAGCGCTTGATCATCAGACCGCACATTAAAAAAATGCCGCTTTCTGTTGTCAGAGGGCTCTCTTTCTAAACTGTAGCGCGTTGGTGTACTCAGCTTGTTGCCATGGAGAAACAAAACAAAATCATAATTTAATGCTGTGGAGAGAATAAGTCAAATATACTTGACGACCCCTGCATTAAAGTTACACAAGTTGATCAGTCAAGAGCAGTGTGATCGTTAGTCTTTTTGTAGTCTGAACAAATAACTGCTGTCCCATGCTAATGCACGCATGGATCCTAAACACATTTCCTGTTACTCATTCTTTCTGAACTATTGACGACTGTGTTTACGTTTATACTCTTCAAGATGTGCACTGAGAATTTTTTTGAGCGTATTTGACCAACAATAAGCTGGAAAAAGAAGCAAATGTTTGCACTTGTATGTCAGAGGCGGCTTTATTACGGTATGTGTGTGTGCGCTTCAGATGTGAGCGCGAAATCTGCAGGGATTAGTAGAATTATGTACAATCCCAAGCAAAATTCAGACCGATCACACACTAACACTCACATGCTGTCATGAGGAAAAGTCAAGAAGAACGCGTGTTCAGAGGGTTAACCAGGTTGAATAAGAATATGCCGGTGCGTATTAGGGGTTGAACGACTTCCAGTTTTTTAAAGTCGACATTTTTGTGATGAAAGTGGAGTCGACGTCGACTAGTCGCCGATGACGTCAATAATGAACAAATAAGCCTGAGCCTGAGCCTCGAGCTGAGACTCGAACTTGGGTCTTCTTGTGGACAGTTATGGCATATGACAGCGCTGCCCATAAGGTTATTGGTCCTACATAATAGCTTCTGTATCAGTTCTTTTGTCTTATGGTCGTTATATTTCTCACTGATTTCTGCTGGTTCTGAATAAGATGCAGATGAAGTAGAACAATAAAAATTACATGTTTATGAATGCATTAGTGAGTGATTGCATGTAAATTAATTCTACCTGACAGCGTCTCAACTAAAACTCACAGTTTCCCTATTGGTAATCAAGAAATATATGCTAGAACTTTCAAGTTTCTCAGCTATTGTATTGATAAATCACAGAACGGTGTTGACAATACATTTCTGCGCTACTGAATGGTTTTGTATGAGGCGCGTGCGATCGGCTATGTGTATGCGTTGCAATGCAAGCACGCATTAGTTTAGCGCGATGATTAACTTACGTGTACAATAAGCGTGCATTCTCCCGATTAATTTTGAGCACCCTTTGGTATAATCAAACATGTCTTGTGGAGAGCTCAAGGAGTATGCATTGTTATTTTTAACTGTTCAAAACAGAGCCTGCGTGTCAGGAAATTGTTTATCCTGTTGTGCACTCTATAGGCCAGCGACTAGTCGACGTCAAGCTTAAAGCATCATGACAGAGCATTAAGGTCGAATACCATGCTCCATGACGCTGCAAGAACTTCCGGAAATCAGGTGGCCATGGATACCAAAACTTGCGTGTTTGGAACCGATGATCGGAGTCGAAATTTTTTTTTCTTAACGATTCCAATGGCATAGTTCTTTTTTAAACGGTTCCAAGTTAGAACTGGTTCTCGATGCCCAACCCTAAAAATAAAGTGTCATATTCGAATCCGAATGAACTTATGCAAGATATTTATTGGTGTGGCATATTCTGAGATCGATCGTTTGCTAGGCCTGGTGTCAATAAAAGCTTTTCTTTGCCTAGCAAGGATGTTTTTTAGCTCTGAAACATGATATTCTTATATTAAAAGGCTAGTTCACCCAAAATGAAATTTATGTCATTAATGACTCATGTTCAGACAAAAAGAAATGGTCAAATAAAGTTGCTACGTTTTGTTTTTTGTGCACAAATAGTTGCTTCATAAAATTAAGGTTGAAACACTGTCGTCACATGGTCTTTTTTAGCAATGTCTTTACTACCTTTAATAATATATATATATATATATATATATATATATATATATATATATATATATATATATATATATATATATATATATATATATATATTTGATAATATATATATATTTAAAAAATTCAGTTTGAATAAGGAAATTATATCTTCGTCATAGTATATTTCAATGGTTAAAGGTACAAGTCATTTTGTTGCACTTTTTTGGGCCTTTTTGCTTTATTAGTTCATTTTTATCTCTTTACCTTTTTTGGAATTTGAAAGTTTGAACCCTTTTAAATATGTTTACTTCAGTGTGTATTGTAAATCTGTTCATCATATAAATGTCTCTTCAGAAGATTTGGATTAGACTTCTGGGTTGATTACTTTTACAACGCCTGCCCTTTAAGATTCTTTTGGAACTTTTAAGTTTTAAGGGAAATAGGGAATACACTTTAAATGGAGGGGCAGAAATGCAGTAACCTCTTGGGTATCATAAAAAAATATCTTCATTTGTGTTTGGTAGAAGATCTTATAGGTTTGAGATGACAAGAGGGTGAGTGAGTACATGATGACAGGCTTTCCATTTTTGGGTGAATTATACTTTACAAATACAGTAAGATGAGTCTTGGATATAACTACCTCTATATTGTGAATCATTCCGTTTACATAACCAATACTTATCATCACATTTTTTTATATTCATCTTGATGTATCATTACACCCCTACTGTAAATATTAACTAAAGCACCGTTCACTGATGCAGAGCTTTCATAATGTCACTGACATGCATCACATTCTCTCGTACAGTAGCGTCGTCATAATGATCCTGTATCAGATCAAATCAGCCTTGTGATTTTCTTTGTCATAGTGTGTACTTCCACTAGTCTCAGTGGCATGTGTGGGTCAGTGCGCTGGCTCATAGACAGGAAGTACTCCCCTGCAGTCAATAATTAACTAAAACAGTGTGAACTAGGCTTGGGCGGTATCCAAATTTTGATACCGTCAAACCTCCTCCCTATTTTACCTCGGTATACGGTATTACCGTGAATAATTAAAACATTATGATGTAAGGCTCAGACAGCGTCAACAAACTGTTGGCTTGGCTTATATATATATATATATATATATATATATATATATATATATATATATATATATATATATATATAGGCCTATATTTATTTTATTTTTTACATTTGAGCCCCTGCCCCTGAGAAACTCTCTGCACGTTTTATGCTTACCGTTATGAGACAACTGTCAGACATTTGACATTTTTTTTTGTGAGTCCCATGTCCACTTGATTTTTGTGGAGTTCATGCTTATTGCTTACATTGCCAGCTGTGTGACAAAAGGCTTCGGCAATATTACAGCATAGTCCGAGGGTGCGCTCGGTTTTTCATCCACGCAGCAGTGAGGATGGTGGTTTCGGATATGCGCCCTTAGGTTCAAGGTATTTCCATCTCTCGCGGTCATCTTTTTGTTGCACAATTTGCAAATTGCCTCGTCTGTATTTACCGTCAAAACCCAAAATACTTCCAAACTGCAGAAGTTGTGTTCTTTTTCGATAATAACTCAGTGCCCGACTCGCCGTCTTTTCCCCTCTCTCTCTCTCTCTCTCTTTCTCATCCACGCTGTCACAACAACGCATACACATATTTAGGCATTTAATAAATAAATAGTATTTAATATGTAAATAGTTTAATTAGTTCAACTTATTAAATATTTAATAATTAATTGTTGATCAGCAATATGTAAGTTGATCTGTTTTTTGTTTTTTTTGACGGTATTGAAACTGATACCGTTGCTATTTTTAGATCCCGCGGTATACCATTTTACCGTATTACCGCCCAAGCCTAGTGTGAACACAGTAGAAAACAAAGGGAAAGAACTGCTGGGTGACTCCTTCTATAGGAATGTGCTAGTAATACAACACAGCTTCCCAGAAACCCATCGTATGATACTCCAGCTGCACTGTATTCATCTTTTGGTCTTTAAAAAAAAAAAACGTATAGCATTTTAAATGCATTTCGATCTCCATAATTACCATACACAAGGATACAGAAATGTAAGATCTGCTTTAAATGATGGCAAATAAAGGATTTTATAATGGTAAAATCAGAAATCATAGATCAGAAACTGTCTACAAATGACTTGTTCATGTCTACAACCCAGTGTAACATCACATTGGGATAGGTATTGCCTATTAGTTTAGATTCTCTCCTTAGTAAGCTATACACCTTCTTCCATGGTAATTCATCACTAGAGCAGCTAGTGGTAACACGAGAATGCTATGTCGTACACAATCTAAAAGTTATGCTGTTGGCTGTAAGAATGAACCAAAGGTGTCCATTTACTCCCAGCATCTAAAGCTGCCTTTCCACTGCACATGACAAATGACAGCCGTTGGACCGGAAGTCATTCATTTCCAATGGAGAGTCGTACAGGGGTTGCGTGCCGACCATCTGCAAATGCGGAATTTTCTGATCCGATTTGAGCTTCGGATGCATTCAAATATTTGAACTTGAGCGACTACACCGTATGCGTCACGCTGACCAGATGTAATGTATTACAAAGTTCTCCAATCAAGTCAGTGTGCGCAAGTTGAGAATTATTATTCTTTTTGTTTATCACGTTTTATTTTGTTTTAAAACTTTTAAAAAAAATGCACAATAGATGAATATTAAATAATTTATTTTATTTTATTATTTTGAATGTCTATTTTCTAAATAAATCTGCAGAACAGGTTTGGCTCAGCCCGTTAATTAAAAAAAAAAAACACACGCAGCCACCATTATTATATCCAATGTGTGAATAAGAGTAAACGGTGTATTTAGTGCTGAAATTAGATAGGTCAGCGGCTGCTGTCTGACTCTTGTGTAACGATCGCTGCGCATGCTCGTGTGTGTGTGTGTGTAAGTGAGAGAGTGAATCACAGTTCACCTTTACCAGGGTTGCCTTGTATCGTGCCAGAGCACGATTGTTCCCACTCCGCTGGCCTGCACTCACATTGCACTTAACATGCGTCATTCACAATGCAACTTTTTGTTTTGAAGAATACAGGAAGAAAAGCGATTTCGCTAATGCCTTATAGATTTATAATTTATGCTACGCAGCGATTTTCACTTGATTGCACTGCACCTATCAGAAGATTATTACAGAGGCAGCTTTGTTTGGCTATTTACCAGACCAAGCTCAATTAAAAATTAAACATTGGTCTGGGTAGTCTGCTCTTTATTTTTTACTGCACAAGAGATGTGATAAACAAGCATTATTTGAATGACTCATTTGAATAATGCCAGTTGATCACACCTCTTGTGCAGTAGAAAATACAGAGCAGACTACCCAGACCAATGTTCAATTTTTAATTGAGCTTGGTCTGGTGATAGCCAGACAAGATTCCTCCAGTAACAAAAACAGTGAAGTCTTGTATCATTCATTCAAATCAATGAATCCATTCATTTTGAAGAAAGAAAAGAAATTAATAGACTGCAGCAATTAACAGAGAATTGTTATCTCTATTTTAACCAAAATGTGATTCTCAGCAGGGCTCGACATTAAAGGGTTAGTTCACCAAAAATGAAATTTATGTCATTAATGACTCACCCTAATGTTGTTCCACACCCGTAAGACCTCCGTTCATCTTCGAAACATATTTTTAGATATTTTACATTTAGTCCGAGAGCCTTATCCAAGTGTATGCACACTTAACTGTCCATGTCCAGAAAGGGAATAAAAACATCATCAATGTAGTCCATATGTGACATCAGTTGGTTGATTAGAATCTCTTGAAGCATCGAAAATACATTTTGGTCCAAAAATAACAAAAACTACGGCTTTATTTAGCATTGTCTTCTCTTCTGTGTTTGTTTTCAAACCTCAAATAAAGATTCAAACGGTAATGAATCAGCTTATTGATTCATGATTCAGATTGAGAGCTTGAGAACCACTGGTTTAACGCATGTCCAGGACAAGTGGATTTTTTAAAGGGACAAGTGAAAGAGAATTTTACTTGCCTGACAGACTAAGCGGAGTAAAACATCAATAACAAAAAAATAATAGCGAATGACCAAAATGCAAGAATGATTTTGCATTCATTTAGTGTAAGTGGCGATCAATAGTGGATAATAGTATAATATATAATGAACTGACTGTAACAAGGTTGTGCTGTCACAACAAAAATCACAACAAATGAGGGCTGCTTACTTAAACTGCGGTAAACGTTCCAAATGTGAAGTGTTTATATTTATAACATACTGTATGAAAATTTTAAAGCTACGCTGTTTGATATTTTCTCCCATCTAGCGGTGAAACGGTATATGACCATCTGGTGAATATTAGTTTCTGTTCCTCTCAATTCCGATTTCTTTTCAACTCCTACGGTGGCCGATTTAGTCCAAGATTTGCATGGCAATCCCCCTCTTCACATTCGATGCCATTGCGTGTTAAACGGCAAAAGGCGATGCTTGAATTTACGGGTATGTCCCTCTTTGGCTAATGTACTTCAAGATGGAGGGGCAACATGGCGACCGGCATTCGAACCCCTCACCCGTATGTTTTCAATGGCATATTATAAACTTACGAGAATACTTTATTATTTGAAAGAAGTAAATAAAAATTAATGAGCACATACATTTTTGAAAGAACTAAGTGTTTTTAGCTAAGAATAAACTAAAAAAGTTACACAGTGTAGCTTTAAACAACATCACTCAACCAAGTGTGCTGTTTTCTTGAATACTATCACAACTGAAAATGACAATGATTTTATATGACAATTCCCTAAAAAATTAATTAAGTTTAGTCACTTACATTATAGAAGCAATATTTTTGTTCTATTTTAGCTGCGAGAATAGTTCCAAACAAAGATTCCAAGCAATGACTCTATAGCCCCTTTCACACTGCACGTCGGACCCGCAATATTCCTGGAACATTGCCGGGTCACCTTCTGTCTGAAAGCAACCATGTCCCGGAATTGATTACCGAATTGAACCCGGTTCGGGGACCTAGTAACATTGCGGGGTTCGACCCGGGACGAGCGTTCTGTGAACAAAAGCCAAAACTAACGCAACGTGTACGTAGTTATCGTGCGACTCCTTGAGCTTGTTTTTTCAATAATACAACCCTGCAGTGCCAGAAGAGCTAGTCTGTGTTTTAAACGCAGAGAGTGTTCATATACAAAAGAAACTAAAATTAAACAAGAAGAAATGTGCGCAAACTGGACACAAGTCGAGACCACGGAGCTCCTTACTATCCGCGCTGAAGCTGAGATCGCTCGCCATTATACGTCATATCTGAATTTCACGTGTCAACTCGATCCGGGACCGTTACAGGTTGTGTGTGAAAGCTTACATATTACAGTATTTTGCTGGCAGTGAGAATGGACCAAATCTAGCAGCCCAGGAACAAATGCCGGGTCGCATTATCCGTGTATTTGCCGGAATCGCAATGTGAAAGGGGCTTAAGACTCTCGTTAAAACTTACCTGCTGCCACCTACTGGTGGTTTAGTTTCATGTTTAAACACACTTTTCAAAAATGTTTATTTGTTTTTTCAGAAATACAAATCTCATATCATTATTTAATGCAGTTGTAATTTTTCAATGCAAATGATTTAATTTTATTGGTAACAGCCCTATAGTGTCTTATTTTTATTAGGTGTATAGATCAAATGTAAGAATATAATAGGAAACATGAAGCATAGCCTAAATGTAATAAGATTAGGGGGAAATTGCCCTTTATAAAAGGTAAAAATATTACAAATATGCAGATTTAAAATATAAAAAATAAAAATCTAACTTTTTTCCGGACAAGCACATTTTTTACTCGGACTAAGTGAATGACCAATTTACTTGTCCGAAGAACAAGCACATGAACATGCTTATGTCAAGCCCTGCTCAGTATATCCAGAATTTTGCCGCTCTATTAAATTGTGTAAAAAGGCAAAATAGGTCTTCACTAATAAAATGGAGAATATTCTTGGAATAATCTGTTAATGGATAAACCATTACTGAATGTCACTTTTTTTCTGTTTCAGGGACATCATGATCACACATTTCGAGCCCTCCATCTCCTATGAGGGGCTGTGCAGTGAAGTGCGAGACATGTGCTCCATGGACAATGATCAGCTCTTCACCATGAAATGGATTGATGAAGAAGGTTTGTCATTTTATTTGTGTTTTTCTCTCTGGCCTTACAGCCGCTATTAACATCCGTTCAAGGTGATCTGATCACACGCAGTCAGCTTAGACAGATTGCCATTTACATCAGGTATTAACATGTGTGTCCTGTAACCTCTTGTGGTCAGATTTCATTGACAGGCCCTCTGATTTCATGACTAAACACAAGACTTGCTAAACCAGTCAGCGCATTTACATGCAGTTTTAGCCCTTTGATGGGTACGATCACTTGCCTGACAAGCCAGACCCACATCAAGATGTTTGGTCTGGAAACTCACCATAGATGGGGCTCAATCCGAGGGGCGGGATAAACGGTTGTCTTTCAAACTCTCTCTGCACGCGATAGGATAGCGCTACACCATCCAGAGCAATGAAGGTGAAGCAGAGCTCACTGACTGATTAAACATTCGCCGTATCCGGTCGGCTAAACTACGAACACATCTTCCCGCTCTTTGTTCTTTTCTCAGAGAAAAGCTTAACTCCAAGTCTTCTAGAGTCGCGGTCAGAGCTGATTCGAAAGACCGCCGCCGTTCGCCAGTTTCTTTGTTAACTAGAAGCACGCAAACGCAACTCGGCCGTCGTCATTATGGCCCCGCCCGCCGACTCTATACATGATGTGATTGGGCCGTCCAGATTTTGAGGAACACAGCTCAGAGTGCCTAGACGACACTTGAGGGCAAATTAAATTTGCTGCCGCCAGGGTGCGTCTAGATTTCTAGGCTATACGATCACACCAGTGTGATTAGAACGTTCAGTGACTCACATGATCACATGCTAAACTCAAATGTGCTTTCATGCGTTGGCTACTACTGAGGCAGAGATGGACATGCTCAATGCTTGTCACGTATCACAACTATTCAGTGTTTTCAACCTGGTTTATTTTAGGTTTCAGACATTTAAATACACATACACATGAGTACTAGCAAAACAATATATTTATGGTTTGTTAAATACGGGCTGATGTCTATGGGAGTGGCAATAATAGTCCTTTGTATTATAATTTGATATGTATATGTAATTCAGATACACATTGTATAGGTAACTATATTGTTTACTCTATTCTCCTCCCACCTCACCGGCCATTTACTTTCATTCACTTGGGGAGAAATGTGTGAATTTATATGATGTAAATCTGACAGATCCGATTTATCTTATTTGCAGTGCAAACTAGCATGCACCTTTGGACGTTATAGACGAAAATGAACATTGTAAAGGTTTTTAAACAACAAAACGCATTTGCATACACATATTTGACAATCTGAATATCAGAAAGTTGTGAAAAAACAAGCAACAACTTTGTGAATATTTTGAATCATCAAGGAAAAAATGTATAAAAGCAAAACATCTGTCAAACTGCACTAATCTGACTGTGGTGCGTCACGTGATGAGCATGATGTGTCTCCATTAAAATAATAAGGTGATGCATTCAAAAAAATAATGGTTGCCTTAAAAAAAACATACTGAGGGCTCAGCTAGAATATTATAAACTTGCGTGCAAAAGGGTTCATTAAACCAAATTGTAAATAAATTTTATCTTTTGATTTTCCCATTATTTTTATTTCAATCATTGTTAAATCATTTATTTTTATTGAGTTGTTCGGTTTATAGTGGGAGCTGTTTTTTGATAGTTATTTGTAGCTTAATGTTGCACATTTAGACACACACATTGGGGGACTCCGTCTTGATAAAGCACAGACCATAGACACCACGGCCAATGACCTGCTCCTCAGCATGAAATGGATTGAAGAAGAAGTTTTTAAATTATAAATATTTTTATTTGAATAAAATTAATATTTCACAATATACATTTTTTACTGTATTTTTGATCAAATTAATGCACCGTTGGTGAGCATAAGAGACTTCTTTGTAAATATATTATAAATAAATATAATTATAAGGGCTGGACAATAATTCAAAATCAATATATTGAAAAATTTAACATTTATTTAAAAATTAAATAACTGTGATGTAATTTTTAAACACATTTCCAATATTTTGATATACATTACAGCATTTCTCACTGACTCCCGTTCAGGGCACAGCCTTCAGAAGAGCTGAACACGGTTGGCTACTTGTGTGATGACGTACACAGACACAAAGCCAGTGCTTAGCAGTAGTAGGCAAAGTACCTCTGACCGCAATACAAATGTGACTGAATGAGCTTCCACAAATAAGCAGAAGTAATAGTTGATAAGAGAGGAATTACTAATTCAGTGGCGTGGATCTGATAAACTATAGGTTTCAGTGTGCTGCAAAATGTGCCAGGGAGTGGTGCCGACTATGGGGTGTAACAATACATCGACATAGATCAATGCATTGATTTACTGTCTAACGATGCAATGCATCAATGCCACACGTTAAAAATAGATACCTGTTGGCTATTTATATATTTAAGAGGCACATTTCAGTGCTTCACTAAGGCGCTCGGACAGTGCTTCACGAAAGTTTATATTCTGCTCGTGTTTAAAGCCTTGCAAAAAGCAGTGAGCAAAAATAGGCCACTGAATTGAGTCTTCTTTTTTTGTGCTTCAGTAGATAAAGGACTATGGTTACGCATAAACGGAGAATAGAGCGCTATGAATCATTCTTCACACTGACATTTAAAACTGTTAAACTGCGGCATAGGATTGTGTTGCTTCGAGCGCATCATTCTGCTGCTCTGTATTGAGGGCATGCGTGACGTCACCGTCAGCTGGAGTGACTGCGGTTATGAATCGTGATGAACCGTCCGATTTATACCCCTGGTGCCGACTAGCAATGGGAACAACACATCAAATCGGTTCCACGAACTTCCACCATCTGAAGCAATTCCACCCAACAGAATATTCTGAGAGACAGAAGATGAAGATTCAGTTCAGCAAATCTAAGCACTTCATATTCTTTATCCTGGCTGAAGTACTTTTGTTTTAATCTTTAAGAATAAAATAATCAGCCAAGGTTATAGTTTAAAGTTAAATATATTAATATTATTAAATCTACTGAGTCTTATGTTTATTTGACAGTAATTTCACATTTCTTCTTTGTATGAGGGCTAAACACAAATAAAAGCTGAACATTAATTTATTTGTACAGTTTTTATTTCTGAAATATTATATATTTTATAGTTTTTAGGTACAGACATCCATTGTGGGGGTTATTGTCAGTTTTTCGGAGGCTTTTATATAGTTCATATCGATATGGGAGTTATATTGTATAAACCGAAATTAAGAAATATATTGTGATATAAATTTGGCCATACTATCCAGCCCTAATTATAAGTGAAATGTAGGTAAATTATATGAAGGTAACTATTTGTTATTGTCCTGGGCGCATCAGTTTACAATATAAATGAAGTGTGGTCATTTGTGTCTAACTCCATAGGTGGTCTGAGGAGTTGCAAAATGTTTGAGACTTAAACCTTTGTTTAGTGATGTCAGCTTGTGATCAAATCCCCTGAGACAGATGTTAAAGCTACACTGTGTGATATTTTCCCCCATCTAGCGGTGAAATGGTATATGACCATCCAGGGAATATTAGTTTCTGTTTCTGGTGGCCGATTTAGTCCAAGATTACATGGCAATCCAAAAAACATGGCAATCCCCCTCTTCACATTCGACACTGTGCCATCAGGTGTTAAAACGCGAAAGGCGAAGCTTGGATTTATGGGTATGTCCCTCTTTGGCTAATGTACTTTCAAGATGGAGGGGCAACATGGCGACCAGCATTCTAACCCCTCACCCGTATGTATTTTCAATGGCATTTTATAAACTCACGAGAATACTTTATTACTTGAAAGAAGTAAATATACATTAATGAGCAAATATATTTTTGAAAGAACTAAGTGTTTTTAGCTAAGAATAAACTAAAAAAGTTACACAGTGTAGCTTTAATACCAGGTGTAAATCTCATTCTTTTCCTCTAACTGTCACCGTAGCAACAAGCTTTCCCCTGCCATTCTGCTGAAATGTCTGCCTCATTTGCACCAGCACTTTATATATTACAAATGAACCCACTTTTGGCAGATTGCATTAGAGTCTCAAAATTACCCTAGACTCCACTGGCAGAAATAAAATGGATGGATTTTACATGAGGAATAAAGTGAATCAGAATGCAGCGCACAGCAGGGAGCAGGTTTTATGCTGGAAAGATAGACTGTGTGTGATGATTAACTGCTGCATTAGTCATACGAGATGGGAAATGGAGATGGAAGAACGTTAATTTAAATACCAAAATCTTCACCATTCCACGCTGAGCCCAGAGTCATGCTGCTCATTAGCATAGCTGATCTGAGAGGGCCGTCATGGCGAAGAGTTAATCCCTTCTGTCTACACAAGCCTTGGCACCAATGCCCAGCGTCACTCATTGCCTCTGCTGTGATGTCTGATTGAGGGCCGTGTGTCTACGCAAGTCGAGACAGTCGGTGCCACAGGCTGCTCTTTAAATGACAAACAGGATTGACGTCACCTTCGGACAACGCCACAGGCCATGTTACTAGTTCATTGTGAAAAACGAATAGATTTTTGTTTTATGCTCTGCAAACATCATTATAATCCTTGCATGCTAACAGGGACTCATTTCTTGTCTCTTTCTAAGTCCTGCTTTAGTTTTCCTTCACTCTGTTTCTCTTTGCTGTGTAAAGTATGCTGCTTATGCTAATGTCTTTGGTAAAGAGTTTTCCAGTAAGTGTTCACTGTGCTTGTCATTGCAGGGGATCCATGCACCGTTTCTTCTCAGCTGGAGCTGGAGGAGGCCTTACGTCTCTATGATCTCAACAAAGACTCAGAGCTCATTATTCACGGTATGCTGGGATTTGGCTTTTGATGTGGGTGGGCAGTAGGGATAAGTCACGATTTTCTAATATTTGATTAGTTAATTAAATTATCTATATATTATAATCTATAATATAATCTAAAAATATAATCTATATATTTTTAGTGCTGACTAAAGTGGTGACGTGTTCGTTTAACCAGAGTGTGGCACTGCCAATAACGCACCTAAAAGCTATCAGTCAACTCTCATGGTGTTTTATATTGGATACGTGACCGTGATTCTTTTTTTGCATTTGTCTGCGTTCATCTGCGTGCACGGGCATGATAGAAAACAGAACGCAGGTCAATATATATATTTATTTTTTATTCACTTGGAGTAAACAGCACTTGGGTTTACTGTATGTTTGACACTTCAAGGCAGCTTTTGCTGCTTGCAAACTGACTCTTTTGAGGAGACGGTGAATTGCCATTAATTTGCTACCCTGATTGCACTTGCTATGCTCGAATACACTGCAGGCTCGCTATCGCTCATATCTAAGGTAAATCATCAACACTGTCTTCCCTTACATGTATGTTATTGAACTAATGACATTGTAATCGGCATGCGCTAGTTACTTCCTGAACAAGTCAGAAGAAGAAAACATTGTCTCACACTGTAGACTTGCATGGCATATAACGGTTACGGTAACTTGGGGCGATGTCGATGTTTTAGCATGTTACAATAATTATATGGTTTGAGTTAATATAGCCTATTCCCTAATGAATGAAAGTTTATCCTTCAGATTGAGAGCATGAATAGTCTCTCTCCTTCGTGCTCTGTTTTATGTGCCCTATGAATTATTCTTTATTTGTCTTTTTTAATTTCTCTATAATTTGCAGACATCAGGGAGCCACTATCGATATGCGGAGTGTTGAAATCTCTTTGAATGCTTGTGTGCTTGTCATGTTTTGTTCACGGTCACGTTTCAGTGTATAGGGAGTGGCGGTACTGATGGCACATTTTACAAGATACAATATTTGTCAATGCAGTCAGGATCTGTTGCACATCACCGCCGTTGTCTTGTCAGTCAGCTCTGCTTACTCTCGTCACATGATAAGTGAAATCGGACTCCTGCTGCACTGTACTGCGACTGCAGCAGTTGCAGCAGCAGTTTTCACAAAAACCTAGGGTATGGCATAATTCCATCTGGCCATACAACAATGACATTCCCAAGTAAACACATTATATCTAAACAAAATCGACCATACTTAAAGAATGCACAAAATATGCACAGAGTCCACAATAAAGAGTCCACAAATATGCACAGACTTGCAGATAACAACAATATGAAAGCAATACAAATTCTGAAACAGCCTAAGCATTGAGCCGTTTAAAATTAGATTTTCAAAGCTGTCCAACTCCAGCAACAGAACTACTAAAATTAGATGGTTCATTAAGCTATCAACACACTTTACAAAATGATCTGCCATTCATACTGACAGGAAGTCCAAACCCACTAGCCAGACATTGTCATGACAACTGCCAACATTTTTTAAATATAATGTTTTGTTAGCACTTAGATACTGCGACTCCTTTCCAAGGCTGCGTACTCCAAAGGTCGCATTTGAAGGTTGCATATGTAATCGAGGAGCTCTTTTTCATTTTTTGAGCCAATCGGGGTCATTCCTTGTCAACCTTTCCCCAAATTGAGACCTACTATCTGGCCAAGTTTCAAGTCTCTTGGCCTTACGGTTTGGTCTACACGATCAGTTATATGGCGGAAGAATAATAATAAAAATTCTTATAATTACAAAAGGGTTTTGTAATTAAAAAACCCTTCCACTACGTGCTTGAACACCTAAACACATGTCTTAACTTTTGTTACAGTGCAGTTTTTATTCCAAAAGTGGTTAGTGGTGAAGTCAGAGCAGTGCAAAGTCGGTGACAAGCTCATTCAAAACATTTCTCCAACTACATATTTGTACATTAAAAAGTGACTAAAATCGAAAGTTAATCCCAAAAAACATGCAATAAATTGATGCAATTACCTGTAACTGCACAACATCTAGTAGCGGCTCCTGACTGTAAATTTAGGTAGGGCAGATTCTGTGCCTTAACGCTAGTTTATGATAAATATTTTGTAAACTTCATATTCTAATCTCTGAACACACGCAGAACACTTTTGACAGAGGTTGCTTTATTCAGCCTGAGGGTGGCGCTCTAATGATGATTTACAGGCTTTAAGTATGCACAACACATATATAATGCTATCTTAGAACTGCCTTAATAGGCCTATTTATTGCTTCCATATGTTGTTTTAGAATATTATAAGTTGTGTAGGAATTCCATTTGAGGGAAAAAAATGTCATCATGTCTATTCTCAGAGCAAACATAAAACAAACACAACAGAACTATATAAAGGCTATTCACATGAGCATGTTTAAACTAAAGGATTTATACTTTTATTAATTTGATGCGCTATATCACATAGAAAGAAGAGACATGCCAACTAGTTACTGACCTGGTGCTGACTAATAAGAACATAGCTGAAGCAGACTGACTTTGTCTTGGACTGGAGCGAGGTTTACATAAGGTAATTCAAAAATAAGTGGTCTAGTCTGAAATCTGCTCCAAAGGCTCTTAATTAAAGCAGGCTGCAGTTCCATTTTTCATCAAAATTGCGAGGAGCAGTAGAGCTAGGGAGGGCTCAGGCTACAACTTTAAATAGTCTAGATAATCCAAAAATAAATTGTGCAGAATGCTGAATATATTTACAGGTTTTATTTTTTTGAATAAAACCTGCCCTTACAGACAAAACGTGGTTGGCAACAACAGTGTTCCAGAACAGGAAGTAAATTCTTAATTTATCCTCAAAGAAAATTATCAATAGTATTACTTTTGCAATAATATATACATCTGGCTTGAGGATCCAGGGTGGGTGAGATGGTTATTTGGTTTTATATGCTCATGTAAAATCGGCTATTTTGATTTACATTGTTAAAATAAAATAAAAATGTAATTACCAAAACACCAGTGAAGAACTACAATACCCACAATCCTGAATTGGGATCCAATTAGAGGATTGGGATCTAATTAAGTTGCTGTTAAGATCATACAGCAGTGCTCATAATGAGAAACCTCCCATAGACCTATAAATTGTCCTTCGGAACCTACCAATGTTCAAATCTGTTTTTCTACAAATATTTTGATTACTTTTAATGAGCAAATTATGAGCCATTTATTTTCCCTTCTTTGTCTGAATAATTTGTTATATTTATATAGCACTTCTGGGTACTCAAAGCACTTTTACATATAGAAGGAGGGAAATTTCCTCAACCACCACCAATGTGCAGCATCCACTTGGCTGATGCGGCGGGAGCCATATAGTAATGTAATCAGTGTATGGCTGAACAACGTGTAAAACCAGTAACTATCGCAAAAGGGTAGTGCTCAACGCATTGCTATAATCATAGGGCCCTAGAAAAAAATGCTCTCATCAATGTAAACCCGGATGAGATGGAAAACCTACCCGGTTATAATCCACAACTACCTTCAAATTGCATTTTGTCAGCCACCTGTTTCCGTTTCTGCAGTATTGCGTCTGCTCATCTCACATATCTTAAATCTCATTGTCCAAAATGTTGTACATTTAAATATCAGATATCTTCTGATTGTCACATCGCACAGTGGCTTTTGCATTCAGCTTGTTACTGGAAACTTGACACATCAGACGCATGTAGTCATAACACCTATGTCCTTTTAATCCCCTGAGCTAATGAGCTTGGACGACGCTCCATATTTTGATGTCCTGACTCGGGTACATGTATTTATTTATTTATAACGCAGAAACACACCCTACGGCATCATACAGGTCACTGGATCATTAGTGGACAGGAAAGATGGGACTCAGTGAGTGATTGACAGAGATAGATTGTTCTGCCTGCTGGGTGAGTTAATTAGTCATGCTGAGGAGGAGACGTCTGGTCACAAGGGCTTTCAGAAAAAGGTCCCAACCGACTGTCCGTCAATATCCACTCTCCACAAAGGCCTAACCAGACTCAGATTTTTGACCCCAGAGTCCTTATCTGTTGTCAGATGAGGAGAGGTCACAGTGAGGTCATTCTGTGCTTTTTTCACAGTCTCTCTCTATCTCTCCACAGTGTTTCCGTGTGTCCCTGAGAAGCCTGGCATGCCCTGTCCTGGAGAAGACAGTATGTGCATCTTGTGATTATATTTATAATAGGGTCATCATGTTTCTTTGTTTGCACTTTATAGTGCTGGAAAACATGCTTTTTGGGTTAAAATGATTGGGTATAAACTGGTTAATAGCAGATAATTCACAAGTTCGCTCAAATGTTACACTCAGAGTCCATCTACCGTCGTGGAGCTCGCCGCTGGAGGAAACTTTACTATGCCAACGGACATGCGTTTCAGGCTAAGCGCTTTAATAGGGTACAAAAATGCTCTTATTGTTATTTCTGGCACCTATTACATTATAAAATTTGTCTCAATTATATGGATGTGACTTTTTGTGTTTAGTATGGTTTAATGTTCCTGTTCCTTCTGTTCTGTACAGCGTGCTCATTGTGCCATCTGCACAGATCGTATCTGGGGCCTGGGCAGGCAGGGATACAAGTGCATAAACTGTAAACTGCTGGTTCATAAGAAATGCCATAAATTGGTCACAGTGGAGTGTGGTAGACAGGTAATACAGGTGAGACATTATTCCACATCTTTCTTATTTTCTGTGGAATAAATTTAAATCAGACCCACTTTATATTAGGTGGCCTTAACTACTACAGTATATACTAACATTTTAATTAATGATTTGATACAATGCATTTGTTGTGTACATACATGTTTTTACATTGTACTTACATTTTTAAAAATACCCGCATGCGATTACATCTGTAATATATTTATGTAGTTACATTTATAATTATATTGCTGACCCTTCCCTGCAGACTACATCTGTCCCTAATTTTATCCGTATCTCACCTCAATATCAGCAAAAGTGTTTTACAATACAATATGAGCACAATAAGTACGTTCTACTTATTTTTTGATGTACATAGTAATTAAGGCCACCATAATTTTAATATATACAAACCCAATTCCAAAAAAGTTGGGACACTTTACAAATTGTGAATAAAAAAGAATGCAATAATTTACAATTTTCATAAATGTATATTTTATTCACAATAGAATATAGATAACATATCAAATGTTGAAAGTGAGACAATATTTGACATGAAATGTCATGTCAAATATTGGCTCATTTTGGATTTCATGAGAGCTACATATTCCAAAAAAGTTGGGACAGGTAGCAATAAGAGTCCGGAAAAGTTAAATGTACACATAAGGAACAGCGGGAGGACCAATTTGCAACTTAATAGGTCAATTGGCAACATGATTGGGTATAAAAAGAACCTCTGAGAGTGGCAGTGCCTCTCAGAAGTCAAGATGGGCAGATGATCACCAATTCCCCCAATGCTGCGGAGAAAAATACTGGAGCAATATCAGAAAGGAGTTTCTCAGAGAAAAAGAGAAAAAAAGTTATCATCATCTACAGTGCATAATATCATCCAAAGATTCAGAGAGTCTGGAACTATCTCTGCGCAAGGGTCAAGGACGGAAAACCATACTGGATCCCTGTGATCTTTGGGCCCTTACATGGTACTGTATCACATACAGGAATGCTACTGTAATGGAAGTCACAACATTGGCTCAGGAATACTTCCAGAAAACATTGTCAGTGAGCACAGCCCACTGTGCCAAAAAGGTCAAAAAAGAAGCCATATCTAAACATGATCCAGAAGCGCAGGCGTTTTCTCTGGGCCAAGGCTCATTTAAAATGGACTGTGGCAAAGTGGAAAACTCTTATGTGGTCAGACGAATCAAAATTTGACGTTCTTTTTGGAAAACTGGGACGCCATGTCATCCGGACTAAAGAGGACAAGGACAACCCAAGTTGTTATTAGCGCTCAGTTCAGAAGCCTGCATCTCTAATGGTATGGGGTTGCATGAGTTCATGTAACATGGGCAGCTGGAAAGGCACCATCAATGCTGAAAGGTATATTCAAGTTCTAGAACAACATATGCTCCCAACCAGACATCGTCTCAGGGAAGACCTTTCATTTTACAACATGACAATGCCAGACCACATGCATAGGAATGATCTGGGTTCTGAAATGGCCAGCCTGTAGTCCAGATACTCAGATACCCATAGAAAACATTTGGCACATCATAAAGATGCAACAAAGAAGACCCAATACAGTTGAGTAACTAAAAGCCTGTATTAGACAAGAATGGGACAACATTCCTAATCTTAAACTCTCCTCAGTCCCCAGACGTTTACAGACTGTTATAAAAAGAAGAGATGCCACACAGTGGTAAACATGGCCTTGTCCAAACTTTTTTTTAAATTTGTTGATTTGTTGAAAATTATAAATTGTTAAAATTATAAATTTTCTCAGTTTAACCATTTGATATATCATCTATGTTGTGTTATGAATAAGATATAGAAATTTGAAACTTCCACATCGTTGCATTCTGTTTTTATTCACAATTTGTTCAGTGTCCCAACTTTTTTGGAATCGGGTTTTGTAAAATGGAGCTGAGAGTACTACATTATTATTGGTTGCTAAAGTAAGCCAAAATATTTAGCCCAATAAGGCCTATATATTTAATAAATGGACATGCATGGGGATAGGAAGCTTTGTGAATGAAGGTCGTTCAAATTTCAGATTCAGTGTAGACCTAAATATTAGGCATGCTATTACTGCTAATAACAGAATGAACCTCAATCTATCCCTAGCTTTAATCTTCTTGCTATTCTTCTAGGACCCAATGATTGGAAGAATTGATCCAGGGTCCAGTCCATCAGAGCACGCTGATCAAGGTAAAGTAGGCTCTCATCTATATTTGTCATACACTTCACATGCATCTTGTCTAATACATGTTCCTTACCTCTTTGTACTTAGAGGCAGAATAGAATATCAGAGTATAAAATCAATTTTCAAGAAAGAATGCACTTTTGTGATTTCAATTAAACGTAACTCACAATCAGTTTTCTAAAAATAATTTTCTTTTTAGTTGTTCTGCATCAGGTCGCAGAATAATCAACCTCTTTTGCCCAGACATTTCTATAATAATATCTCTTTTTGTCAGAACATAAATATTCAAGGAAATACTGTTCTGAAACTGAACCGAAAGATTCCCCTGATATCCATAACTACTAGTCATGAATAACAATATGAACATTCTACCCACAGATCAATTTACAAAAATATAAAGTCAAGCAGATAAACTTAGCAAAATCAAGCAACATCATTAACTACAAACTAACTTGTAATGCAGAGGTGTTAAACAATGTTAATCTTTGTTGTTGCATTCATTATGTCATTAAATTGATTCACTAAGATCTATAATGGCTCATTGATGCCACTGATTTTCATCTTGAGGGGTTTTAAATGACTGGATGGGCTAAGCTGATGTTTCCCCTTAGTAATTAGGCATGTGCTTGCACTGAAACAGATTGATGCATTGAGCAGCCTACAGGCGTGAGTCTTCTCACAAGATTAAGCTTGTTTGTTGGAATTAATGACGTGAACAGGCTCATGGCTTTAGTTACAGTGCTGGTCAGATAAATTTCAATCCCTCTGTTTTTTCAAAGTGCTTTATTTATCAAAGTGCCTGATTTGCTTTAGAGGCTTGTGAATTAGATTTGTATAAGTATATTAATGAGTGATGACTTTCCCTGTTTCTCTTTGTTGTTTTCCAGTTCTAGGTAAAAAGAACTCAACGGAAAGTATCAATCACGAGGGAGAGGAGCATGAGGTAAGACACTTTGGCCTTGTTTATTCCTGGTATTAGCATCCATCTCTTGATCAGTATTAAATGCTGCTTCTCACAAGCTCCATCTATACAAGTGCTGTTAATTTCGGTTCCTTATAACATGCATTTAAAAACGCAACACATGCCATCCATCTTCCCAGATTTCTAATGATTGTTATAATAATTATTATTTTTAGTCATATTAAATGGGGGGAAGGCTTCTTTGTCTTTAGCCAATCACTTGCACGTTTGATGTTCTAGTTGACGCTTCCAGTGAGGATGTGATGTAGACAAATGTGTTGTTAAATGTGGTTTGAACAATCGGATCACACTTTCCATTTGTTGATTTAAGTGGTCAAAATTAATAATAGTACCAGGTGTAAATGGGATCATTATGAACTGTGTGTTTGATTAGATGAGCTTTCAGTAGTCCACTCTCTGACCAATGATCAGGCTGAAGTTGTCACTCAGAGAAGGAGATGCACAAGGCCCAATCAGGGTGTATTGATTTCCTTTAGTGGAGCTAATAAAGTAACCTTCTCTCAGGGTCATTAGCATCTGATTAAGGGCTTGCGTTCCTGTAGCTCTGTTGCAATCATAGGAAATTGTATGGCTAAGGAGACAAACAAAGGGAAAGAACAGAGAAGAGCATTTAGAGGTGTAAACCAGCAAGTCGGTTATAATATAATTAAGGTGCATCTTATCCATCCCTCAGGCTGTGGGCAGTCGGGACCCAGGGAAGGCTGTGTCCAGTTTGGGGCTTACAGACTTTGACCTGCTCCGAGTGATTGGCAGGGGCAGCTACGCCAAGGTGCTGCTGGTGCGTCTCAAAAAGACAGACCGCATCTACGCCATGAAGGTGGTGAAGAAGGAGCTGGTGAACGATGATGAGGTGAAATTTTACATTTCATACACCGGGAACGGGCAAAAATGCCACTGAAATGTTATTATATAAATTGCCAGATTGCATTTTTAACCGTTGTGAACAATACGAAGTTCAAACAAACCACATCCCAAACTACTATGAAACTACTGTCACACCCAACAAACAATCTGCACTTTTAAACCGCTCTTGATACTTCACAAATTCAAGTGTTTCTCCTGACACTAAATCACTGAATGATTCAAGTTATTTGAGTCTTGACTTTGCAGAATAAACAAGCAAAGAGCTGCCTATAGCTCTAATCTTTCCAGGATGTGTTTATGTACAGGCATACTGATGACTAGATGTTGATGAAGTGGGCATTTAACGTTGATTAGATGCACTTTAGCCTTGTGTGATGAATTGACAGCAGCATCTAATGGTCAATAATGGCAGCTGTGCTCTACTGGCCCCGCAGTGCTTCTTTAAGCATGTCTCAGGGTCAGAGGTATTTTTACCAGGCTGTCAATGAAAGGTCCTAGCTTTTCACTCTGTATCTGTATATTATGAGTCTCCTCACATCCAGAGCAGCTCCTCGGAAAGACCTGGTGCCCCTGTCCTTTAAATCTTTATCAGTTTTCAGCCTTGTGAGGAGCCTTTACTCAATACAGCCCTGAATGTCCTTCCAAATGTTTCCCCTACTGACAGAGAGAATGCTCTGCTTTTCAATGGGAGATTGATTTTTGTGTGTTTGTTTTGTTCTTCTCTTTCTTGTTTTCAGGATATTGACTGGGTTCAAACAGAAAAGCATGTGTTTGAGCAGGCTTCCAACCATCCCTTCTTAGTGGGACTTCACTCCTGCTTCCAGACAGAGAGCAGGTCTGTCTGCACTCGTGCTTTTAGATCATCAGGACTTCACAAATTAAATATTATATCATATTATCCATGATTATTACACTGCTCTGTGGAATACTTGATTCTGATTGGTAAATCGCGCATTCAAGTGATATGTAATTTCCAGATAAGAACTTGCAAAATGAATAGCTCACCACTCATCCGGTTAGTATGAGTTATCTCCACCGGTACTACTTATATGCTTAACGTGTCACTCCGCTGTCGGTGACTGTCTGTTGTCATCTTGTTACTGAAAAACACTTAACCACCACAGAAGACTTTTAACATATATGGTAAAGTATTTTTTTTAGCAATTTTTTAGACTCCAATGACTCCCCAGTTTTTTTTAATAACTTTGTGTCATGACTTAAGCCGCATGAAGAGCTGTTTTTCTTTTCTCAAAAGTTTGAGTTTGTTAACTTACAAATGAGCTAATAAAATATTTTAATCAATGTTTCATATCCAACTGTTTATTGTAATTAGTGATACGACTGTAAATTATGCCTTAAATGTCCATCTTGTCTGACTTAAAAAGGCTCAAAGCAGTTTGGAACTGTTTTTCTTCACAGAAAATTTGTATAAGAGCGTTTCAAATATTTAAACTCAAGACAATATTTTGTGTTTGATTTACTTGAGACAAGTAGCTGTGTAAAAAGCAGGATATTAACATTTCAACATCATATACACTGTATTTTAAAGGGTATGGGCCGGGGTCAGTAAGAGATTATTTTTTTAAAAGAATAATTTTAAATTGAATTTCATAATATTCGTTTTACTGTATTTTTGATTCAATACATGCAGCCTTGCTGAGGATAAAATACTACTTTCAAAAACATTTTTTCCAAAAAAATCTTATCGACCCATTTGGCATGTAGCTTTTAACCACTTAAGTGACTTGCTTTGAATAATGGGAAAAAAAGAACAGTTTTCCATCAACCTCCGCCCCAAACCGCTCTTATGTTGGTCCTCTGGCCATATTATTGTTTAGCCCTTCTGTTTAGTGTTAACTGTTTTGTTTATCTGGTGAAGGCTGATGATTATTTAATGCTTTTCTTTCACAGGCTATTCTTTGTAATTGAGTATGTGAATGGAGGGGATCTCATGTTCCACATGCAGCGACAGAGAAAACTTCCGGAAGAGCATGCCAGGTATGAGGATGTTAACTGTCTTTGTGTGTAACACAGTTCATAATTAATGAACATCCTGTCTTGGTTAAAAAAAAAGCTGACATTAGTCTGAATGACACCACAGGAACAGAAAACAAATGCGGTCACTTGTTTCTTTTGTTTTTTCCACTGGCAGGTTTTACTCAGCAGAGATCAGCCTTGCCTTGAACTACCTCCATGAGCGTGGCATCATTTATAGGGACCTGAAACTGGACAATGTTCTGCTAGAGTCAGAGGGACACATCAAACTCACTGATTACGGCATGTGTAAGGTATGTCTGAATATGTTCTTTCAGAATATCATAGAGAGTTGAGAGGGTGTTTAAAATAAAATAAAAAACAGTAAATAGCCATCTAGCTTCACCCTAGAAACCTCATGCATATTTCCCCCGGCAACCACCAACACACTAGCACAGCGGTCAGGAACCTATTGCTGCACTACTTATTCTACGACCTAAAAGTATGTACTCTTTTTGTGAAGAAAAAGTATGTACTTTTGAGTGTGTAGCAGAAGAGTATGCAAGCTTTGGGACATACTATTCTGTCATTTTTTAACAGACTCTGTGGCTTAGTTAGTGCATCCCATCACTGTTTACTGCCAACTGCCTGACAATCATCATCACAGTCAAAATCCTCCACATTCATTTTAATTTCCTTCCATATTGGAGAGAAATGTAGTGAGAAAAGGGAGGTTTTGCCACAGTGCCCCCCTCCGGACAGAGGGAGACGGACTTGATAATAACGTGTGATTTTCTCACTCAGACCACTTTCGCTACTGATTTAGCCTGGTTAAAACCAGACCATGCTCAGTAGTAACTGAATTATGGTCTGGCAAAGTTTCATAGACAAATCATTTCCAAGGGGCGTCACCAATGGACAATGACATAGCCTATGCAGAGCGACGGAGACAGCAATTCTCTGTTTGTGATTTCGAGGAAGATATTGCAATGGCTTCTGACGACTTTTGCCGTTGTTGTAAAAGAAATATGATAATAGCTGGTGTCCACCGGCACTCCATCAACATTCTTGCCAAATTTGTAAAACCTAATAGTATCTCAGACAGACTGAAACATCTTGGCTTGCCGGTCGAACAGAAAACATCAATCTCTTCATCTCGCATTTGCTCCTGTTGTAAGGCATTTGTATTACGATTAGAACGCGATTTGCAATATATTGAAAATAAAATAATATTGAGGAGTCTTTGGAAAATTGTGTCTCACAAACTTTATTCAAATTCAGTCATTTCAGATGTGTTAGAAAATGTTCAGACTTGAGCACAGTTACGCTAGTTATTTATTTACAATTATTTAAAATTTGTACTAGGGATGCACCGATCAGACACTCTGTATCCGTATCTGCTAGGGATGCACGATATTATCGGCATGACATCGGAATCGGCCGATAAACGCTTAAAATATAAAAATCGGCATCGGTCGATATGAAAACATTATGCCGATATGCCTTGCCGATATGATAACGTGTTGATATGCGCCTGCAATAACTCACGTGTGCAAGGAGTGCTACAGCGATAAGACCATGTCAGCACTGGTCATTCTTCAAGTGAAAACAAGAAAATACATTGCATGTACAGTGATTTATATTGACTGTTTTTAAATGCTGCCTTGAATTTCTGAATGCACGTACAGAAGGACGTGACCGTCAGCAGCAGATTTGTCACGTTTTCACAACAAAACTAGCCCAAAACAAGCCCAATTGCGTCTCCCCACTCTCTAGCGCGTGCGGCAGCCTCCACAGCAGCAGAAGCTCCTCCAGGTCCTAGTGCCCTCCAGCTAGACCGCTATATATTTATACATGTAGTGGGGGCACTGTTGTTACAGTAATACAATGAAAAGTAGAATACACAAATAAATTGAAGTTACTTCTTTTTCTGAATAAACAAATCAGTAATGATGTCATAAATCACAAGCATGACACTTGTAAATTAAATACTTTTATATACAGTGTATTAATCTGTAATAAAATTTTACGAAATGGATGATGAAAAATAATCCAAGGAGCTCTACAATAATTGCAGAATTAAAAGACAGCATCAATGGATGTCATGCCACCCCCACTTCATGTGCACAAACGTTAAATCCAAAAATACAATATTTAGGTTACAGCTGCATCTGGGGTGAAAAATTACTGACTTTATTATTGTTATTTTCAGAGCTTTTAATATACTCTTATCATAAAAAGAACTTTATTAACATTTATTTATCTTCAACAAGAATCCTTTTAGTAAGGATACCTCAGAAATCTGAAACCAGAATGAAAAAAAAAAAGTTTTTGCTCAAAATGGTGTTGTTTCCAAACAAAGGGAAAAAATAAACATATCGGCATCGATATCGGCATCGGCCAAAATGAGCTGAAAAATATCGACATATCGGATATCGGCAAAAATCCAATATCGTGCATCCCTAGTATCTGCTCTGATTCGCAATTATTTGCCGGATCGGGTATCGGTCAGATAGGGTCGATCCAAATTCGATACTGTGCGTATAATATGCTGTGTTATTGATCAGCCCCAGTACCCCACAAAAGGCACAAAAACATTATAAAGCATCATCAAAAATCTGTGCAGTGTATTATGTGTTCTAAAGCCTTCCATAGTTTAATTTGTAATGTCAAAATGGTATCGGTGCATCCCTAATTTTTACATGACTACCATATCTAGTCTGAGGAAATAAGCACAGAAAGACCAGATACAGAGCTGCTATGTGGTGTTAGCACATGATCACACTCCCTCCTCATCAAAGTAGCTGGTGTAATCCACATGTGATAGCCGAGTGTTGTTCTTTGGTCGGGTTTTAACCAAAAGGAAAAGTTTAAATCACTTAAAACAGAGTGATGTCCTACGGCGGCATCCATCTTTGTAATGTACAAAATCTGCTTCACCGTCCCTGTGCTGTCATCCTTGTGTAAACCCCGCCCCAACATTTCTTATTGGTGCCGTGATTTCGACGGATTACAAATGGTCTTGAATGGGCTCTTTGCCAGACTACTTGCATAGCAAATCTAAATTTAAAATTAGTCTTTAATGTTTTACAAATCATATGTTTCATACTAGTACTATATAACTGAAGCTGTAAGTGCTTATATAAGTATATAAGATACAGGTCCTTCTCAAAAAATTAGCATAGGTGATAAAAGTTCATTATTTTCCATAATGTAATGATAAAAATTCAACTTTCATATATTTTAGATTTATTGCATACCAACTGAAATATTTCAGGTCTTTTATTGTTTTGATACTGATGATTTTGGCATACAGCTCATCTAAAAAAAATTAGAAAATTTCATCCGACCAATAAAAGAAAAGTGTTTTTAATACAAAAAAGGTCAACCTTCACATAATTATGTTCAGTTATGCACTCAATACTTGGTCGGGAATCCTTTTGAAGAAATGACTGCTTCAATGCGACGTGGCATGGAGGCAATTAGCCTGTGGCACTGCTGAGGTGTTATGGAGGCCCAGGATGCTTCGATAGCGGCCTTAAGCTCATCCAGAGTGTTGGGTCTTGCGTCTCTCAACTTTCTCTTCACAATATCCCACAGATTCTCTATGGGGTTCAGGTCAGGAGAGTTGGCAGGCCAATTGAGCACAGTAATACCATGGTTAGTAAACCATTTACCAGTGGTTTTGGCACTGTAAGCAGGTGCCAGGTCGTGCTGAAAAACGAAATCTTCATCTCCATAAAGCTTTTCAGCAGATAGAAGCATGAAGTGCTCCAAAATCTCCTGATAGCTAGCTGCATTGACCCTGCCCTTGATGAAACACAGTGAACCAACACCAGCAGCTGACATGGCACCCCAGACCATCACTGACTGTGGGTACTTGACACTGGACTGCAGGCATTTTGGCATTTCCTTCTCCCCAGTCTTCCTCCAGACACTGGCACCTTGATTTCTGAATGACGTGCAAAATTTGCTTTCATCCCAAAAAAGCACTTTGGACCACTGAGCAACAGTCCAGTGCTGCTTCTCTGTAGCCCAAAAGTGGCTTGACCTGGGGAATGCGGCACCTGTAGCCCATTTCCTATAAACGCCTGTGCACGGTGGATCTGGATGTTTCTACTCCAGACTCAGTCCACTGCTTCCGCAGGTCCCCCAAGGTCTGGAATCGGTCCTTCTCCACAATCTTCCTCAGGGTCCGGTCACCTCTTCTCGTTGTGCAGCTCTTTTTGCCACACTTTTCCTTCCCACAGACTTCCCACTGAGGTGCCTTGATACAGCACTCTGGGAACAGCCTATTCGTTCAGAAATTTCTTTCTGTGTCTTACCCTCTCGCTTGAGGGTGTCAATGATGGCCTTCTGGACAGGTTCGGGTCGGCAGTCTTACCCATGAATGCGGTTTTGAGTAATGAACCAGGCTGGGAGTTTTTAAAAGCTTCAGGAATCTTTTGCAGGTGTTTAGAGTTAATTTGTTGATTCAGATGATTAGGTTAATAACTCGTTTAGAGAACCTTTTCATGATATGCTAATTTTTTTAGATGGGTTTTCATGAGCTGTATACCAAAATCATCAGTATTAAAACAATAAAAGACCTGAAATATTTCAGTTGGTGTGCAATGAATCTAAAATATATGAAAGTTAAATTTTTATCATTACATTATGGAAAATAATGAACTTTATCACAATATGCTAATTTTTTGAGAAGGACCTGTATATACAAGCATATCTCGTATATAATCTATTTGTTTTGTGCACCTGTTCTGTATATTGCTTTTTTTTCATTCTTTTTTATTTACATTATAGGTACATTACTATGTCAAGATTTTGTATTTGTACTTAGTTTATCAGTTGAAATAATTCAGAACATGTTTTTGCTCCCATTATAGCAATCAGTTACATATTTCAAATAAATGTAATTAACTCCTATAGTTTATTTTTAAACAATTGCTTGTCCAGAAAAATGTATAACAACTTTTGATCAGGCATTTAAAACTGCTACCAGCGGACACGATTTCACAGGCGTATAGGATTTGTCATGACACCGCCGTTCGCCAGTTTCTATGTTTACTAGAAGCACGCAAGCAACTCGGCTGTTGTCATTATGTTAAGCCCCGCCCACCGACTCTATACACAATGTGATTGGCCCGACAAGAGTTTGGCATTTACAGCTCGAAGGGTATTGAGAGTTGCTTGATGACACTCGCGGGCAGATTAGATTTGCTGCCGCTAGGGTGCGTCTAGATTTCTGGGTTACATCACTCATCAACCAGGATATAACTGGTTTGCGCAAATCGGTGGGCGGGGTTAAAAGGCATTGATGTAGAAGCAAGCAAGTCATTTTGGCTGCTTGGTTTCAATAATCCTCACCTTCTTAAACTTAAAGGATATTTGCATAGTACAATGAACTCATGTCAAAAGATCAATGAAACTTCAGTTTCTTTATTCATGACCCCTTTAATGGCAATTCAATTGCGTTTCTATGGTAACTTGGAGCTCCTACACTCAGATTCAAGCAGCTACTTAGCTTGTTTGTGGTAATGGTAAGAAATGAAGATTTTTAGAGCTGCAGCGCAAATTCAGTAGTATTTTAAAAAGTGACTGGACTGAAATTGGTGCTCTGCTGTGCCAAGAAACATTTTCAAACATTTCACTGGGTACTTTCGCTTTTGCCGCAGAGACCTTTTATGTCCTATAAATGTGTTGTATTTATGTCTGTATGACAATACGCATATCTTTCAGTGGGTGGGACGGGAAGTTATATATTAATAAAGAAACATGGATGAATAAGAGTAAAAATCGGCCTGATACCTTGTGGAAAGCAATACTGAGGTTTTCTTCAGAAATATAAATAGATTTTGATTAAATGTCTGCTCTTCTTATAGGATTTTTAGTCTCAGTGTGTGTGTGTATATATATATATATATATATATATATATATATATATATACATACATACATACATACATACATACATACATACACACACACACTTGAACTTGCTTACACATCACTATAATTTTAAGGGCCACTCCGGTGAGAAATGAACCTAGATCGTTCTCTGGGATGCGTTTTCATGGAAATTGAATGTAAAGAGTTTTATCTCTAAAAACAGATTAGCATATAACGCTAGTCCATGGGGCACAGGGTAATAAAATTAAATCGCTAGTTAATACCACTAACAAGGTTAAAAATAGCCTCACACTAACACAGTAGCATAATGAGGGTCCCTACATGCAAACCGAAGCATTGAGAAGTTTGTAAGTGTCCAAACAGTTTAATAAGAAGATACTTTATAAACACAGCGCATTACGCGTTCACGGACATGCCGTGAATGCGTCGACGGGTAAAAAACTACGAGTTGGAAAACAGTCTCGACTCGTCGATCCACGAGCGCTCTGCTAAGTGATGAACTGTGATTTGGAATCTCATATGGTCCGTTGTTTCCGGAAGAAAACACTGAACGCAACAGAGAAAATAAATAAATAAAAGTAAAAATGTCCATGTAATTACATTTCACAAACAGTGCTCGTGGATCGACTCGTCGAGACTGTTTTCCAAGATGGCACCTATCCGTGGACGTGTAATGCGCTGTGTTTATAAAGTATCTTCTTATTAAACTGTTTGTACACTTACAAAGTTCTCAATGCTTCGGTTTGCATGTAGGGACCCTCATTATGCTACCGGGTTAGTGTGAGGCTATTTTGAGCCTTGTTAGTGGTATTAACTAGCGATTTAATTTTACTATCCTGTGTCTACCCTGTACCCCATAGACAAGCGCTATAAGCTAATCTGTTTTTAGAGGTAAAACGCTTTACATTCGATTTTGATGAAAACGCATCCCAGAGAACGATCTACCATCTGGTAACCATCTGTTAATTACCCTTAGGATCATTTCTTACCGGAGTTTTCCTTTAAGGGTTAACAACAGAGCCCAAACTATTAGCCTAAATTCAGTTGCAATTTATTTTTAAATGTAATAATCAACACTCAAGAGGAGAGGGGAATACACCTGCAGTACCAGTTTTGGCCACAATCTTACATACACTTTCTTTAAGTAGAATTTAAGTTCTTAAAGGGGTACTTCAGTGCTGGGAAGATGAATCTGTATTTAAACTGGGTCATTAATGTAGTAGAAATGTGAAATTATTTTTGAATTTGATGCTTTCTAGACTGTTCATGCCTTTGGATGATTCACTTTCATAGGAATTAACTTGAGAAGATAAAATACTCACTTTGCTCCGCCAGCCGCAACGTTTCCATAAATGCCTGAGCTGAGCTGAGCCGTGAGTGCGACCCCATCCCCCATGTGCGAGTTGAAAACATGCGGAAATGGCTCCCTCTGCTGGCTGTAGTCTTTAGCATCTGGCCAAGCATTTTACCGATTATGCAAATTGACGATATTTGCGTCACCGGAGTGATTTTTCCAGAAATAAAATGCATAAAGCTCTCGTCTCAGGGGGATATGAGAGGGGGGAGCAGGATCATTCGGATATATTCCAGGGTTTCCACTGATAGAAAGCGTAGTCATATGCTAATCGCTGAAGCAACCCTTTAAAGAATATATATATATATATATATATATATATATATATATATATATATATGTGTGTATATATATATGTGTGTGTGTGTGTGTGTGTGTGTGTGTCTGTGTGTGTGTGTGTGTGCATATATATATATATATATATATATATATATATATATATATATATATATATATTATATATATATATATATATATATATATATATATATATATCTTAGGCTAATATAGTGCATATATTTAGCAAAAGAATTCATCTCTGTAGTGAACTAACAGCGGTGGACTCTAAATGACTCCCTGAGGTAAATGTAATGCTTTGTGACATTGTTTACAAGCTGTTTTATTGACGTCTTTCCATGGTTGAAACACAGATTGAGTGATTAAATGACATATGATACATTTCAGTTAGTTGTAATGTATCCTCAACATACCTTAAGATATTAATTCATGTTTATTCTTTAGGAAGAGATGATCGCATTCACTCGCACAGCGCCGCTTGAACTGGCGCGCCTATCCAGTGATCAGTCACATCAAATTAAAGAGCCTCAAAACGGCATTTATTGTTTGAACTTTGTGATAAAATTGACTGAATATTTAATAAGTTCATGTGGGAACTCTGATTGAGGTATGTTCAATGTATGTACTTGAAACAAACCGACTGTTAACTATTAAAGATTGCATTCAGAACCGTTTGGAACACATGTGCACCGTACCGGAAGCCCATGCAATTCCCAATGTGCACAAACATGCCAGATTACGGTGTGCACTGCTTGTTGGTTTTTGGATAGTTCACCCAAAAATGTGATTTATTTCTAACATGGTTTAATCATCCTCAAGTCATCTTAGGTGTATATAACATTCTGTCAGATGAATACAATCGATTATATTAAAATATATCCAGGCTCTTCCAAGCTTTATAATGGCAGTGAATGGCAGGGCAGTGAATGACACAAACCCATCGTTTCGCTTCAGAAGGCCTTTATTAACGCCCTTTATTAACCTGATGGATGCGCTTTTTTGGTCTTTAAATTTTGGGCTGCCATTCACTGTCATTTTAATGCTTGGAAGAGCCAGGACATTTTTTTAATATAAATATAACTCCGGTTGTATTCGTCTGAAAGAAGAATGTCATGGACACCTAGAATGATTTGAGGGTGAGTAAATCATGGGATAATATTCATTTTGGGGTGAACTATCCCTTTAACAATTTATTTTTTTGTGAATTTGTACCTAATCAAGAAGTTGATATTTAAATCAGTTTATTTTGGGTTTTTTTCCCATTTAATAAATAAATTAATTAATTAAAATTAAAATAAATACTATATTTCTAATTATTTCAGTACATTTTGTGTTCAGTACATTATGCATAAAATGCATTGCAGAATTATTTTTATCTTTATCTTTAAATATTGCAATATATGCCCTACATGTATAGGCTTTACATCGGCCACCCTCCTCTTTAAAAATCATATTGTGTGCCTGAATGTTTCATTGGCTTCAATATTCATCTTTTATGCAGGAGGGACTGAGACCAGGAGACACAACCAGCACTTTCTGTGGAACCCCCAATTACATTGCCCCTGAGATTCTGAGAGGGGAAGACTACGGTAAGCAGCCTCTTCACAAAGATTTTTGGTTGGCAACTATGTGCGCTTGCACACACTGCTTAATCCATTTATTGTGTCTACTTCATGACTTTCTGCCATTTAGAATTTTTGTCAGTCCTAAGCTGCCCGTTTCAAAGCCTCGGGATGATGTGTGTGCAACTTTGTGCGTGCTGTTTCTTTACAGGTTTTAGTGTGGACTGGTGGGCACTGGGCGTTCTGATGTTTGAGATGATGGCTGGGAGGTCACCCTTTGACATAGTTGGCAGCTCTGATAACCCTGACCAAAACACAGAAGATTATCTTTTCCAAGGTACATTACAGAAGTCTAAGTGTTTAGGAAAAAAATACATATCTCTCATTACATCTCATGTTTTCTTCTGCTCCTCATTCACAGTCATTTTGGAGAAGCAGATCAGAATTCCCAGATCATTATCGGTTAAAGCCGCTAGTGTGCTAAAGGGATTCCTTAATAAGGTGAAGCAGACCAGACAGATCAATGTTAATGTCATTGTCACATGGACCAGTTATAGTGCTGTCATAATCGTTGTTTCTCTTCTTTATTTCCTCACCTCTGTTTTACCTTTTTCTTTCACTCTTTGTTTATCTGTGTTTTTTCTCTCTGTTCAATGTTTTTTTTCCCACTCTTTTTGTAGGAGCCAAAGGAACGTCTTGGATGTCATCCTCAGACAGGCTTCGCAGACATAATGGGCCATCCTTTTTTCCGAAATGTAGACTGGGATCTTGTGAGTCACTGCTATCTCTGTTTCCTTTATCTGACTTATTGGATGTTTTGACTTGAGACTGCAGCGGAAGCATGAGTCATTCGCTGTAGACTGACGGTAGTGAAACTAAACAGGAGACTTACTGGAGCCTGAACAACTATTTAGTACTGTTTATGACCTTGAGAAACTATCCATTTGATTACTCATTCGTGTAATTTGACGTGAGCATTATTACCACTTCAAATAGCATTTCAGGAACGTCAGCTTTTAAAGGTACAGTTCACTTAAAATTTGTGTGAAGTTTTTTTGTGTGACACCCCCCCCCCCCCCCCCCCCGAAGATAATTTTAATATAATTATAATAATTTTAATTTATATCATTATTTATATAACTTATAGTATGCAATAGACATTAATATGTTGCTATTGTACTGTAAAGTAAATGTCAATGGAAAAAAAATGATTACCTAGACTGCCGCCACAGTGTAGGTAATGATTAGGTAAACTGATACAATTAAATTTTTGGGTGGTCCAAGTTCGTATCATGACATAAACCATCACGTGTAAGGCCAGTGATATAATAAAGGTGATAAGGTGTCAAGTCATTGATTTTTCTGGTCTGAGGGTTGTGGCAGTGAACTGTATCATGTGTGAGGCAGGTTTAAATGATGTCAAACCAGCAGACGTGACCCAGACGAACACGCTGACCTCTTGTCCCTGTTTGGTCTGGCTGAGAGAGGGAGAGAAGTGGCGGTCAGACAGTTTGAAAGGATCAGATTACACTTTCTTCTCAGACAGGCTGCAGTGCCTGAGGCAGCCTGCAGGGGGAGCAGATCTTGGCCTTGCAGCAGAGCCTACTGTTAGGTTTATAGCTTGAAAAAAGCTAAGAGCAGTACTGAACATGGGTACTGGGTCCATGGGAAGGATCCATTTACCTAAATATAATGTTAAAACCTTGCTGAGAGTGATTAAGAAAGAGGAAAAAAAGATTACATATGCAGTGGATATTTAGTAAGATGAGCACTGCGTTCTTAAAGGGTTAGTTCACCCAAAAATGAAAATTCTGTCATTAATTGCTTACCCACACGCCGTTCAACACCCGTAAAACCTTTGTTCAATCTTCGGAACACAAATGAAGATATTTTTGTTGAAATCCGATGGCTCAGAAAGGCCTCTATTGGCCACAATGTCATTTCCTCTCCTCTCTCAAGACCCATAAAAGGTACTAAAGATGTCATTACAAAGCCCATCTCACAACAGTGATTCTACAATAATTTTATGAAGTGACGAGAATAGTTTTTGTGCGCAAAAAAAAACACACGAAAGGCCCATTTCAAAACACCCTTCGAACCATTATGAATCAGTGTATCGAAACAGCGGTTCGGATCACGAAAGTTATGTGATTTCAGCAGTTTGAAGGTTTCACAGAAGCAGTGTTTTGAACCAGGACATCAATATACAGGTCCTTCTCAAACAATTTGCATATGTGATAAAAGTTCATTATTTTCCATAATGTAATGATAAAAATTTAACTTTCATATATTTTAGATTCATTGCACACCAACTGAAATATTTCAGGTCTTTTATTGTTTTAATACTGATGATTTTGGCATACAGCTCATGAAAATCTAAAAAAAAACAGCATATCTTGAAAAGGTTCTCTAAACGAGTTATTAACCTAATCATCTGAATCAACTAATTAACTCTAAACACCTGCAAAAGATTCCTGAGGCTTTTAAAAACTCCCAGCCTGGTTCATTACTCAAAACTGTGATCATGGGTAAGACTGCCGACCCAACCCTGTCCAGAAGGCCATCATTGACACCCTCAAGCGAGAGGGTAAGACACAGAAAGAAATTTCTAAACGAATAGACTGTTCCCAGAGTGCTGTATCAAGGCACCTCAGTGGGAAGTTTTTGGAGAAGGACCGATTCCAGACCTTGGAGGACCTGCAGTAAGAAGTGGACTGACTCTGGAGTAGAAACATCCAGAGCCACTGTGCACAGGCGTGTGCAGGAAATGGGCTACAGGTGACTCATTCCCCAGGTCAAGCCACTTTGGGGCTACAGAGAAGCAGCACTGGACTGTTGCTCAGTGGTCCAAAGTACTTTTTTCCAATGAAAGCATATTTTTCATGGAGTCTGGAAGAAGACTGGGGAGAAGGAAATGCCAAAATGTCTGAAGTCCAGTCTCAAGTACCCACAGTCAGTGATGGTCTGGGGTGCCATGTCAGCTGCTGGTGTTGGTTCACTGTGTTTTATCAAGGGCAGGGTCAATGCAGCTAGCTATCAGGAAATTTTGGAGCACTTCATGCTTCCATCTGATGAAAATCTTTATGAAGGTGAAGATTTTGTTTTTCAGCAAGACCTGGCACCTGCTCACAGAGTAATACCATGGTCAGTAAACCATTTACCAGTGGTTTTGGCAGTGCTTAATTGGCCTGCCAACTCTGACCTGAACCCCATAGAGAATCTGTGGGATATTGTGAAGAGAAAGTTGAGAGACGCAAGACCCAACACTCTGGATGAGCTTAAGGCCGCTATCGAAGCATCCTGGGCCTCCATAACACCTCAGCAGTGCCACAGGCTGATCGCCTCCATGCCACGCCGCATTGAAGCAGTCATTTCTGCAAAAGGATTCCCTACCAAGTATTGAGTGCATAACTGAACATAATTATTTGAAGGTTGACTTTTTTTGTATTAAAAACACTTTTCTTTTATTGGTCGGATGAAATATGCTAATTTTTTTAGATAGGAATTTTGGTTTTTCATGAGCTGTATGCCAAAATCATCAGTATTAAAACAATAAAAGACCTGAAATATTTCAGTTGGTGTGCAATGAATCTAAAATATATGACATTTTAATTTGTATCATTAACTTATGGAAAATAATGAACTTTTATCACATATGCAAATTTTTTGTGCACATTCTCGTCGCTTCATAAAATTATTGTAGAGCCACTGCAGTGAGATGGACTTTTAACGACGACTTTAATGCCTTTATGGGTATTGAGAGAGGAAATTATATTGTGGCCATTGGAAGCCTTTCTGAGCCATCGGATTTCAACAAAAATGTCTTAGTTTGTGTTCCAAAGATGAACGGAAGTCTTATGGGTGTCGAACGGCATGAGGGTGAGTAATTAATGACAGAATATTTGGGTGAACTAACACTTTAAGTGTGAGACTGCTTTATGACACAGTCACAGTTGTTATTTGACTCATATTAACTGTATTTCAGATGGAGCAGAAGCAAGTGGTCCCACCCTTCAAGCCTAACATTTCTGGCGAGTTTGGGCTGGACAACTTTGATGCCCAGTTCACCAATGAGCCCATTCAGCTCACGCCTGACGATGAGTGAGTGTCTGTTCATGTGTATCTGTCTGTGTCACGCCTCAAGCTTTCTGAATCAGACCTCTGGCCCCATTAATGTTCTTCAGATCTTTACCACAGCAATGCAGATTTCATCAGGAAGTAATGTCAAGTTTACGATGTCTGATGACACATTATAGTTCTGTGAACTACATTCCCTCATTTGCACACACCACTGTTTTCCAGGAAGATATTTTACAGCCTGTTCTCCATTTGAAAGCCGTAGTGAGTTAAATGTGCCCTAGCAGTTAAGGCTGATTGATTATCTCTTTGTCTCCCTCCCAGTGATGCTGTAAAGAAGATCGACCAGTCTGAGTTTGAAGGCTTTGAGTACATCAACCCTCTGCTGATGTCGGCGGAGGAGTGTGTGTGAACGGCCTGTCTGTTTCTGTTACGTGCATATCATTGCTGCCTTTATTTGCATGGTCAGAAAGAATCACAAGAAAGGAAACAGCAACCTGACTTCATTTTGTTGGGACCAGATGAAACATTAACTTTGCCAAACCTCTTTCACTTTCTGCCATTTATAACCACTAGTCCTTAAGTCAATATTGTTTCTTGATTATTTTTGTATCATGTAAATCAGCACTGATGAAATGAAACTTATCGGTGCCTTTGCGCGTTGACCAACATAGTTGGAATGTCAGTTTTAAGTTACACTCTGCAAACTAAAGGAAAAGAATGACTGTGATGGTACGCAGGACCTCCTAATGCTGATGATGTCCGATACACCTTTTATTTGTATATATTAAAGAGAATCCACTGAGCATATATAGTAAGCCATTTTTAAACTCTATACCACATGGGATATTCTTGAAAATATTTTTTTCTGATTATCTGTTCTGCCTCTCAGAAGAAAAAAAATGTTGAGTAAGGAAGAAAAATACTTTTTATTGTTTTGTTTTTTATTATTATTATTGTTATTATTTAAGAATACTGTCATCTATATAGAATGTGCACATTGTATTGAATCAGAGTTTTCCATAAGTTGTTTTAAGATGATTGGGCATGTGGCCTCGCTTTTGATTGAAGTGGTATTAAGCTTGTTTGAACGGAGCAAGGAACACTAATGAACTCTGTTGTAAATACTGACAAACTGTGAATGGAGAAGTTTTCTGTATAGAGAGGGAAGGAGGGAGAAATTAGACATGAAATACAACAGCTTTCTTCAGCACAGGACGGAAACGAGACACTAAAACTAATATGTTCCTGTCAGTGGTTTCCATACGGACAAGGTAAAAGTATGTTATTACTCTTCAACTGCTGCATGTATAAAGTATTTCTCATCTTTTTTCTTCTTTTTTTCTTGCTTTTTTTTGTTAAATGCGATTGCCTTTCTGGTTATGATATTCCGTTTATGTATTTTTTTATATATTGAACAAATTGAGCGTCAATGGACGAGTGTTCATTGTTTCTCAGCACAGTTACTAAGAAGCTTCTTCTTCTTTTTGGGGTTAATTTTGTCCCTTTGGGTGATTTCTATAGTCAGATCAGATACATGATGTACAAAGGGGTCCTGGATTGTGTTTACCCTTCACAGACCCATCAAAAAAACCCAGCTTCAAGTTGTGCGTTTTGAAAACATATCATGCCTGGACTCAGTTTTGTTTGTGTGCGTTACATTGAAAGGACCTTTGACTATAATGACCAAACGATGACATTAAACACAGGCTACTCGTAAACAGCATTGCCCTCTCTCATTCCTCGCTATGCATGCATCAACTTGCTTATATTTTCACAGATGTTCACACTGGTTTCAAGCTGCGACGAGCTCATTAGCAACCTGGTGTTAGAAATGATTGAATTGCTTAAAGCCCTCTTTGCATTCCTGGAAAAAAAGTAAACTATGTGCTAATATGCTTTAAAGAAGCGCCAGGGGGCTGAAGTGGACCTGTTTTTTTGTTGTTTTTTTATATGTTTTGTGTATTAATATGCACATTGAAAAACACTATTGACTGGAATAAACTGTACCACTTTTTGTTAACACATAATTAAAGTATTTAAGGAAACTCATTCTCAATTGTGAAAGCCCATTTGTTTTGTTGCGATTGGACAGAATTCACACCTGACTTTGACTCTTGTAATGAATTTCCTGTCCAAAAGGATTGCATAAAACTAATATTTGTTCTACATTATGCATATTTTATAATTTGCTAAAACATCTCTTCCTCAGCGTTGTGAACAGTCATCAGACCTGCTAGCAGTAAATAAAATGAACATTTGTCATTGTTTCATAGCTAACGTCAGTACCAATCTGGCAAGTTACACAGTATGCATTTGTAGACTAAACAAATGAAGCTCAAAAAATGTCAAGCTCCTACATCAATCAATTTCATTGCTGTAATTTCCTTTGGGCTTGAGCTCTCTGCATCAAATGATAATCTTTCTCTCTGATGTGTAAACATGACATTAAAAACTGAATACAGCAATATGAACTGGTGGTCTCCGTGCATACTTAATCCTGAAAAAAAAAGATCCTCTTCCTGTGATTTAAATAACATGCACCTTGTTGGCCAGATGGTTGAGGACCTCGCCTCGCACGTCTGGCTTTGACGGTGCCGGTGGAACCGCTCACCTTGTATGACTTTGGCCATTACTGTAAATCCTTGAGGGCAGATGAATGTTTTGCATCAGATTGTGCTCTGTGACATTGTCTCAGTGTCCTCTTTCTCGGGAGAGCAGGGCACACAATTCCCTGTGGAAGAAAGAGCCGAGTTGCTCTCTAAAGTAGAGATGTGTGACCTTGTTTGTTGAAAAGGTGATTTCTTGTTTTTTTTTTTTTTTTCAGTTACACTTCATATTTTACAATTATATACATACATCAGAAAAAAATTGTTGTTACACAGCTGTAGTTACATGGAGGTTTTTTTTTTTTTTTAAATATAAGGGCAATGTAAAAAAAGAAATAGGTCCCACTTTAGGCCTATATTAAGTGGCCTTAACTACCACATACTTGTTTTAAAAATTAAGTACAATGTACTTATTGTGCTCATATTGTATTTATAAAACACTTTTGATGATACTAAAGTGGGATACGAGTAAAGTTAGGGACAGGTGTGGTGGTATGAGTATGTTTAAGGTTATTAGGTGCATGGAAGTGGGTAACACTTATTTTACAGTGCTTGTTATATATTTTGCTTGTGCTTACCATAGTAATAGCAGTAAACTATGCATAATTACATGCAACTAATCTTCAACCAAAACCTAACCCTATAGTAAGTACATGTAGTTACTAAAATATTACTCAGTACTTAAAATATATAATTATACTGTAACAATTACACCTTAAAATAAAGTGTAACTGGGAAGGGTCAGCAGTGTAATTATAATGTAACTACAGAAATTAATTACATACAGGTCATTTTTAAAATGTAAGTAAAAAAAAATGATTTACACAATAAGTGCATTGTATCTGAATGATTAATTAAAATGTTAGTACCTACACAAGAGTTAAAGAGATATACACATAACGTACAAATATACATAAATACACAAAAACATACAAAACCATAATTGCTAATTAAATGCTTGTCTAAAAAGATGCGTCTTAAGGTGTTTTTTTAAAACTTTCACAGAGTCCAAAGCTATCAAGGCTAATGGAAGAGAGTTCCAGAGCCCTGGAGCCACTACACCGAATGCTTTGCGTATTGCATGAAGAGCCACCTCTGTTCCCTAAAGGAAGTGTATGTAAGATTGTGGCCAAAACTGGTACTGCAATTACTTTTAAATAACTGTAAACGGTGTATCCCCTCTCCCCCTCCTCCTGAGGTTGCCAGATAGGCTGCAGGATTCAGTAGGTACGTTTGTTGCTGCAGCTGTGGTAACTAGAGCAGAGCTGGCAACCCGGCTGACTTCGTGATTGGTCGATAGGTGGAGGGCGGAGCTTCAGGCCAAAACACAACATGTCAACATCAGTTGAGGGCTGCAACAACAACTTTTAAATGACAATATCATGGCCGGACTACTGTTGTCAGTGATATAAGTCTTTGAAATTAACATGATTTCTTAATGTGACATATCAGGGCCATTTTATGATTAATTGAAACACATTTCTTACATACAGTTACTTTAAAATTCTTTGTAGCTGTTTACACCATCATCAGCCGTTACATCAGCCGTTCTGAATCGGCCTTTAGGGAGAGATCCAGGTGCGCTTCCTTTAGACGGTCTGTTTAAACAACAAGCCGGAGCTCCTTTTCAGAGCAGGTAACACTAGTGTGCCTCACTTGTAACAGTACTGCTGGCGATAAGCGTTTGTTTGTCTTGCTGTCTGATGATGCATTTCTATATAGATTTTCTCTGAAGCTTCGTCCTCAGGGGGGTGCTTAGGGCTTAGTCCCATAGTCTGTAATGAAGACAGCTGCCTGACTAACTGTGTGGCCCGTCAGCGCTTAATCCATTTTCCTGGCATTTTTTATCCTTCATTCTCCTGCACGCAAACAGCATTATGTCGAGCTTTAAATGAACTATCAGCTATTGGAGAGTAATTACCCATATTAAGTTTAAATTACTCCTCACAACACCGGGATGATGTTATTACCCTCTGGAAAAAAAAATCAATGCGCTAGTATTTGGAGTTCAGGCGCAGCGCACTGTGTGTGTGGGCGCACCTGCTTTCATAATGCATCTGCTGACCTTGCTATCTGCAGCCAATGGTGAAAACGCCACTGAAATGGGCCTTGATCACTGGTGCATCAAACCTTACACTGGTGACATTGATCTCATAAAATTTTATTTTATACCCAACCAGCAAATGATGTCAGGCATGTTCAAATCACAGTTAGCAGGGATAAAAGTGGGTTGTTGACAAGTAATATGCTGCCTTTTTTTCATCGAACATTTGATAAAATTGCATTATTTAAACACCAGTGGTTTTAAAAGAGCATTTTATATATATATATATATATATATATATATATATATATATATATATATATATATATATATATATATATATATATATATATATATATATATATATATATATAAAATAATTTGATTTTTAATAAGTCTATTACCCAAATTAATATAATTATTATAAAAAGTTACATTAAAAAAAAACTACTAAACATTTGCCATTTTGCATGTTTTGCCAAATGCAAAAAGGTTTGATTTTCTAATGCAGGTGTCAATGTAACCCCTTGCTCTTTTGTGCTGAGTATTGAGTCGAAACAAAAACACAACACCTCTAAGCACATCAAAACTATTCAAATCTCCAAACCCATCTTGCCTGAGCATGACCTGGGTCAGTGTAGTGGAGAAGCCTTTAAAAGTGTTAATGCAGTTGGTGTTTGTGAATGGGCTGCTGAATTCATGCCCTCATAGCTCTGCCTCTCTCGTTTAACATTTAAATGACACCTAACAAATGGCTCACACGGAGATGGATACCAAAGCAAAGGTGATCCCAGCACCCCATCATGGGTTTATTGGGAAAAAAAGAAGCCCACTGGATAGAGGAAGCCCCATGGACCAAGCAAACTGCTGGATTGGCTCCAGGCCATTACTCAGCTACAGAGAATGTTCTAGTTCTATTACTTAATGTCCTTGGCAAAAGCCTCCACAACATTTGTACTAGCATATAACAGTTACTCAAACTAATGTCCATAAACATGTCTGGGTGGTTTATAATTAGGTCAGTTCAAACATCATATCCGATAATGTTATTTTTAAGCTGTTAGAGCACAAGATGAAAAATCTCTTGATGTAAAACTTTCCCTTCATGATATATTTTCATTTTAAGTGCCTCAGACCAGGGTTATTACCGTTAAATAAAACTAAAACTAAAGTAAAAAATGTATGTTCATTGAAAAAAGCTGAAATAAAATATAAATATTAGATGAAAAACTCCAAATTCTTGGAGACTAAATAAAATAATTTTAATGAAAAATTATTTACGGGAAATAAATAATTAAAACTGAACTTGAAACTAAAATTAATAAATAAAACATAAATGGTATAGCCTAATATTACACAAAAAAAAGTATTTCAAAAAATGACAAGCAGATAAAATGCAAAAAAAAAACAACAACCTAAAATTAAAGTGAAAACTAAATTGATAATAAAGATAATTATATAATAATAAAATGACTACATAGCTACACACTGTTTTATGTCTTTGTCGATACATTCCTCAGGCGTATATAAAAAAAAGTGTGATCGGATGAATTTCACTCAAAGGGAACGTTTCAGATGAGTCATTATTTGTGAAACATTTACAGACATCTACTCCTTCACTATTCTAATAAATCATGCTAAATCATAGGGAAGTGGCTGTAATGACCTTTTAATTTCCATTTTCTTTATGTCACCAAACTGATCCAAATTTAGCAGTTACCCTATATATAGCTACAATGTCCCTACCTCCAGATGACAATAAAACTCCCTTATTTCAAAACCTGGTTACTTCCATGAATTCGTCATATAGGCTATAACACATTACGACAGGGTTTCCTAGAAGGGGATTTGATGGAACCCCAGAGGTTTGTGTGAGTTTAATAAAAAAGCTATTAAGTAATTCAATCATAAATATTTAAAACTAAAATTAAAAAATTGTATATATATATATATATATATATATATATATATATATATATATATATATATATATATATATATATATATATATATATATATATATATTTAAAAAAAATGTTTACCTGCATGCCATGTGTGACCATTAACCAACATCAATTTTGTTATTATTTATTATTGACTTCATTTCATTTTTTAATTGTTTACATTTATTTTTTACTATTTTAACATAAAATCTAAGGGCTTAGTAGCCTATATTAGGGCAAAGAAGTTCAGCTGACAAAAAAGTTGGGGAAACACATACCTCACAAATTCACACGCTACATATCACACCACAGCTCAGTAACAGCACCTAAACCCTGCATGGCATGTAAATAGGAAATACTTTTTACTTTTTATAAGACAAAAGCGTTTTAGAGACAATAATACATGCAATGACTCACTGAGTGATAATTCAAATAATAATTAATGTGTTCCTCAGGAGTTAATTACATATGCAATGCTGTGAAAACTTGTTAAAAGTGAAATGATTTGTGTAAATCCAGTGATCAAATGGGTGGCTCTCAGTTTTCAGTGACAGGTGTGCAATCTGTGTGTGCAATAATTCCACAAACCTGGAAGGCCTTCTGAACATATAGGCTATAAGCAGTAACGTACACCTTTATAGAAAGGATCATTTAAAATATGAATCATGAATAGTTATTGCTATTCTGAGAATAACATGTAGCCTAATCATGTAATCAATAGAAAAGTAGGCTAGTCTAAAACTAGCCTGATTACAAGTATTTTAAAGTAGGCTATCATATGATGTAATGACATTTTTTGGAATCTGAAAACGTAATGCAGGTCACATGTAATAATAAGTCACTATCCAACACTGTGTACATTAAATCAAGCAGATCTGAACTTCACAAGACATTGGGGGAGGGCGGCAGACAGACAGACACGCCCGCGCGACATCCGCTCTGCCAGTGCGCGCTCTCGCTGTGACGCTCGAGCTGTCTGAAGGGTTTCAGTCTGTGCGCGTGTTGTTGACGGTCAGACAGACTAGTAGAGGGAGAGAGAGCGAGAGCGAGAGCGAGAGAGCGGACCTGGAGCGATCATCCTGAGGCAAGTCCCTTTAAAAAACGACAACAGTCTCACCTATACACTGTGTTCATTTTTTAAATGTTTCATCAGATTCTCTACATGTTTCTGAATGGTTGGTGATGGTTTTCTGTGGTTAAGTGGTGTTTATTCCGGGCTCGCAACGGGATTTGTAGCGTTAGCTCTGTTAGCGCGTGCTAAAGGGTTTAAATGTTCTAGCCGCACTGCTAACGCTGTCTGTACGAACGAGCCAGTTTTTTTCACATGTGAAACCGGTTTAGGTGCTGTTACTGAGCTGTGGCATGATATGTAACGTGTGAATTTGTGAGGTATGTGTTTTAATGTGCCGTTTAAAAGGAACGTATTCAGTTCTCAACATGCTCATATTCACATTTAAAAGACGCGTCGTCGTGCTGAACATGTCTTTGATTTAAATCCTTAACCGAGTGAACATTATCTATAATGTTTATTATTTAAAGAAAGAAAGAAAGACACACGTTTGGGGCGATAGCAATTTAACGTTTTCAGGGAGGTCAGGTGTCAGTCTAAATGGCTTGGCAAATGATTCACAGCCCTATAGTCATATAATGAGTTAAAAATCCGAGCTTTCGATTTGACATATTTGGCATTTGATATATGTGGCCAGTTTTTCTGTAGTCACGTTGAGGGTCGCAGGGTAGGTGAATGTCACACCGCGGGCGTTCAGCGCAGCTGTGCCGGGAGAAGGAAAGGCGAGAGACGGATAGAGTCGGGGACAGAGCCGCGGTGTCTTTGCGGGGGTAAAAAGAGTGACACTTTCGTTCAGGGTTAAAAATAGACAGCATTTTTTCAGCGTTTCTGAAAAAAAGGTTATTTTACGAGGAAACGAAACGACGTCTGCGGTCAGGGTCAGTATATCCCGCGATATCACACAAATCTGGTAAAGCATAACCAGACGAAAATGACGTTTTATTTTAAGGAACTTGTATTTTTGCGCGCTTTGGCGACATGTTTAATGTGGCCGATACGCATTCGCCGTTCGTGAGACAGACGCATGCTGTGAATAAGGCATTTAACTCGGTTTTTGTGTTGGTTTTAGCTGAAACCTCACCGATATGCGCTTTGCTTGTGATCTCTCATTTTGCCTTCATAATCATGCTCGGAAATTCCGTTTCCGTCAATGTAAGTCAGGCTTTTGCTTCTGCGATCAAAATATTCTATTCAGTTTTTCCTCTATATAGATGGCGTGTTAGATTAGATATTTTCACAGATGTGGTGGTGTACAGTTATTACATCTTATTTCAAGCCTGCTGTGGTTGGACAGGACTAAATGGCTGCTAACTGTTAGTTACGGTTGCTGTTGGTTATCTCCGTGTTAAACCGACGTTATTAGCGCATTGACTCATTTTACCCTTTGACGGGTTCGGCGTGTTGCAAGTAGAAAATAACAACTCACCAAAACACTGAGAAACTAGCCTTTGATCGATCAGTCTCAAATTAGATTATCCTGATGAGGTGAAAATGTTTCTGTCTTCTAGTTCAGCTATGTCCTTAAAACTAAAACTGTTTGTTTGTTTGTTTGTTTGTTTTTTCTGCTAGATTCCTTTCATGCACATTTGTGGCTTCACACTGATTCATAATCGTTTAGAATTTTTTTCCGAAGCCATTTGGTATGCTATGCTATTTGGTGTTATAATTAGATACTTATTAGTCTTTATTCTTTTTGTTTTATTCACAGGAAGCACATCAAATTATTAATTCTTTCACAATCATGCATGTAGCTGGACGTAAAAGGATTTGCAACCTTTAACACAGTGAGAAAAGAAGAACCAACCCAAAGGTGCCAGTTTTGCCAAATATTTTCCACCCAAGCAAGACCAAATCTGTGTACGGACATGGCCAGCCCTCAGATGAGTCTGAAAACCCCATTCAAAGACCTGACGTCATTCAAAGGCAACATGAAGCGGCTGTACAGGGAGCGACTGGAGGATGCGCCCATCAAAAAGCGGGTAATGGCAGAGATGTACTTGAAACGGCGCAGCCTGGAGAATGTTTCCAAACTCCCAAAGGTCAAGAAGGAGCGTGATGAACATGCCAGCTCGGAAATGTGCATAGAGGAAAGAGAATTCCAAATCGTCGGGGCTTCCAAGGCTTTAGATCTCAGTGCCGGCCTCAAGCACACTCTGGCACAGTTCACGCTGAGCAGCCAGAGCTCCCTGGGAGGTCCTGCTGCCTTCTCAGCAAAATCGGCTCAGGAGTGCACCTCTCCTGCTGGCATGGCTCCCCTACCGTCTCCCCCAGTCCTTGGAGGCGGCCCGCTCTTGGTTCCCTCTGACAGCTCCACCGAGCTTACTCATTCTCTCCTCGAAGGAGAGTCCATCTCCTGCTTTGTTGTAGGTGGCGAAAAGCGTCTTTGTCTGCCCCAGGTACTCAATTCGGTGCTGCGAGACTTCTCTCTGCAACAGATCAACGCTGTCTGCGACGAACTTTATGTTTACTGTTCCCGATGCGATGCCGAGCAACTTCACATACTCAAGGTGCTGGGCATCCTGCCTTTCAACGCACCTTCCTGTGGCCTGATCACCCTAACTGATGCCCAACGGCTCTGTAACGCCCTGCTCCGCCCGGGTGCTGCCTTCTCAGCCGACCCCAACAGCAAACTGCCAGGCCAAGGCCTGCTGAAGGACAGCGAGGCCAGTTTCCATGTGGAACACCAGTGTCTGGGCAAGTGCCAAGGCCTGTTTGTGCCCCAGTTCTATGTCCAGCCGGACGCTCCTTGCATTCAGTGCATGGAATGCCAGCTGCTGTTTTCCCCACAGAACTTTGTAATGCACTCACACAAGTCCCCCGACAAGAGGACCTGCCACTGGGGCTTCGATTCGGCCAAGTGGCCTTGCTACCTACAGCTGGGCCGCAAGCATGAGGGCACGCCGGAGGAGCTCCAACTCAAACAGCTGCTGGATGAGATGAAGGAGAAGTTTCACTACCAGCTAAAGAGGCCTCTGGATAAAGTAAGAGTCTTTTCTTCCATGTTTGCTGATTCACTAAGGTCAAGTTTTGCTTCATGTTCACAAATGGACTTGCACGTGTGTGACCAGATGGTAATGTGTGATAGTCTGCCGAGGAGACTGTTTGCTGTTGTCTGGGCAAGGCTGTAGTTGTTTTGATAATCTAGTGTTGACCTAATTTTATGGGGTGACACGGGGCAGGTGACGCTCTGTGGGGATGTATGACGGGAGGGAAGGAATTCCAGTTGGTCAGGCTGAACGGGAAGTACATTATCTTCCTCCCAGGTCAGAGTAGGGTCATCTTTGGGGGGTGGATGGGGTTAGCACAACCTTAAATTTTACCTTGAATTTGCAAGGCTTCCTTTTTTATTCAAATTAATTCTACAAAGAATTTCCAAAGTATTAACAAAAGCCTTAATGCAGCTGCAAAAATACACCCCCACACACACATTAACCCTTTCCACAAAAAATATTAAAATATACATACGATTATTAACAATGTAAAATTGAAAATAAATATACAATTAAAAACGCAACATTAACAAATGCTAATTTAAGTTTTTAATCCCATTTTAATTTGTTTGTTTTTTCAATTTAGTTTAGTTTACATTTGTACATTCTTAGTTTTTTTTAATATGTTTTGGTTTAAGTTAGTTTAGTTTTAGTATTTTAATGCTGTTGAAATAATGTTACATTTCTCAGCACAGTCTAGTATTTTTGTTGTCTAGTGGCATTGTGTTTAATAAAATGTTTTAGGTTTTTCCAGTCATGTCATGTTAGTTTAAAAAAAAATTATATTTATTTTTTAAACACAGGCATTTTTACCTTGAATATGCAAGGCTTCTGGTGTGATCTGCATCCAGTTTTTTTTAGCTGTACAGTGTAACATTTTGTTCTACTTACACTGCAAACTGGTATTTGTTATCATTTAGCATAACTTAAAACAATTGTTTTGTAGGTTAAGTAGTTTTACCAATGAATGCACTTTGCTATTCTTCTAGTTATTTTGTAATTTTGGCTAATTAATCACAGGAAAAAGCTTACTTCCATGTAAAAAATAAGTTGGATAAAGTTGTATTTGTGACATCTGAAATAGCTTCCCTTTTTAATGGGGAAAATTGTAGTGATGTCGTTGTAATGGGAAATGCCCGCAATGCATGATTGCATAATTTAAAGCCAGAACACTAGAGATTCTTCCACTTTCATGATGCAACCTTTGAAACAAAACTCAACAAAGTGTACTAGTGCACTAAAATCTATAGAAAAGTCAGCTGGGGAAAAAAGGTCTGGATTGTTTCACTCCCATTGACCAGCCATGTCTCATGACCCCCTTGACCAAGGCAGCAAGCCAGAGCTTTTTTTGTTGTGAGTGCTCATGTTAGACAAAGATTGACCCCCTGGGTGCTGTCAGAGTTTTTTTTTTAAATGCAACTGGCAGTGGTTAATTGTTTAACAGTGCGGTAATGTTCGAGTAGACACAATTATTTTTAGTACCGATGTGAGCAAATGATTGTTCTGTCTAATAGAGGAAGAACAGCCCCGGTCTCTCCTGTGTACTTATGCAAGTGTGCCGGAAATACCGTCTGGTGTCTCGTCTAGCACCCAAACCGCATTCCTCCTTCCGCCCTCCCCCTCCACACACTTCATCATGTACCGAAACAGACCTTGAGTCTGTCAGTCATACAGTCACATCTGCTACACAGACTGACCTCACCATGACACGTATACAGTCAGTTACACTGTAACTCTCAACTCACTTATGTTTAACACACACTAATGAAATTGATTCACACACACGCGCTAAACTCCCCCAGGCATCGCCTCTGCTCCGCTCGGCTGAGGGTGAGATATCAAACTCCCAGAAATGTGAGTTAGTCAGTGACACCTTCTCTTTTCATGGTGAGCCGTTAACTGCCGAGCTCCCGACACGTCGCTGTCTGGCGTCGTCTTGCACATGTCCTGACGCTTTTTCTGATCCTTCGGTTTCTTCTTCTGTGATTTTTATTTATTTATTATTTTTTATTTCTTAATTAGTTTTATTTTAAGCTGTAAGGATCCTTCCAGGGTTAATGCATTTTAAATGGTTTAAAACGAGGGATTTGAAATGTTTTGATGTCATATCCTCCATATATGATGGTGTTTGTTTATATTGTTTTAAGAAACCATTACAAAATTAAATAATTGGCACATTTTTCCTTTCTTGTTTTCCATGGACCACTTTGCAGCCCCCAAAGGGTCATGACATGTACATCAGTTTGGAAACCCTGCTGTAAATCTTGATCTTTGTCTCCACTCTCAATGTGCTTATCTATGAGCAACAGTGTTATTTTAGCATTATTTACAGTATTTATTCATATTTTAAGTCATTTTTTTTTTATATTTTCATATTTAATTTTAATTTTAGTTTGTCATTTTTTTGTGAGCTTTTTGTTACCCCCCAATACTTACATTTAGCTTTCATTTATATATATTTTTTATTTTAAATTAGTTTTAGAATTTCAACTTAAATGATTTCAGTTAGAACCATTTATAAATTGTTTTAAAAATGTTGAGTTTTCCTCTTTACCTAATATTATTTTTGTATTTTGGCTAACATTATCAATACTGATTTGAAGACTGTCAAAAAACAAACAAACAGGTGCTTACAGTTTTGTGTCAAACGGCTTTGGAAGGGACTGTAAACAGACATATGTGCGTGCGAGAAAGGTCATTACTCAGAGACGCTGAGCTTACATGGGTTGTGACGGTAAAGAGAAACAACACATGCACACTCATCTGCTAGTGTCCATATCAAGAACCACAGTTAAGTGTGTGTGTACGGGAAGCAGGGCAGACAAGCTCATTAGTTTACTGGGTGAAATGTTCACTCTAAACATCTGTGATGCTGGATTGCCAGAACAAGTGACTCAGAGTTTCCACAGGTGGCTGTGTGGATGTGATGTGACAATCAGGCACTTTAGCTTGCTCAGAACCAGCCCTCTTCCCCTTCATCAAGGACAGTGTCTCCCCTGTCTGTGTGGTTATGGAGACACTGGCTGTGTTTCAAAACCTAGTGACCTGTCTGCCTAGACAGCATATACTGGGTGTTTAATGTTAGGCAGAAGACTGGGTCACTGGGTTTTGAAGTTACTGGTGGAACATGCCTGTTTCCTTAATAGTCTCGTCAAGGGTATTACATTTTTAAATTGAATAAATAAATAAATGAAAAAGAAAATATTTTTCAAAGCATTAAAAAAATTAAATAAATACATGAATAAAAAAAGAAATATATATATATATATATATATATATATATATATATATATATATATATATATATATATATATATATATATATATATATATATATAATATCATAGACAGAGCTAAGGTTAAGCCAGTAGGCCTTAGCTAAAATAGGACATTTTAAGTAGCTTTTATAAAAGTGCCTTAGGAAAAAATCATTACTGGTGTGCATCTTGACACAAAACAATATATAAGATATTTCAATGCAATTTGCTTTCAGTTAATGCGGCTCAAACATGCATTTTAGTCCGGGACTAAAATGGCTTAAGCCTTGTCTATAAAACGGCTATAACTGGTATAATTTAAGATCTTAAACTGTGTAAAATTTTTCTGCTCAGGGAGTTACCACACAGTTTCTGTTCCAGGTGTTCTAGAGAATTCTACGGAGGAGAGAACCTTCTTGAATGGCTTTTGTGTTTGAATATGTCTGGGTTTATGTCTGTTGCCTAGCAGTGTCTAAAGTGGTTAAAGCTTATGGCTAGATGGGCACCACCTGACCAGAGACTGTCAGAAGTGTTTTTACAGCACCATTGCGACATTTGCTGTCCCTCTCCCCTGCTGTTTTTTTTTTACACCAAACATACTTTTTTTTTTTAATCTCCACCCAAGCTTAGATTTATCTGATGTAATATTTTCTCTCTATAATGGAAGGAGTACATCCGTGTAATGGCCTGATAATTAGCTTTGTATGCGTCACCAACACGCTGTTGCGGATCATGTTGGCAACACAAGTTTGAGTCATTTAGGACACTGATTATTACCTGATCTGTTTCTCCCCATCATTTCTCATTCTTTTTTGTTTTCCTAATCATGCCACTTGGGTCTCATACAGATATAAAGTGTGTTTGTTTGTATGACTGTATGTCGGTGATAGACAGGCAGCTGTGATGGTTGGAGGCTTGGTGTGTATGTATACGTGTATGGCAGACAGATGGAGTCCTGTCGATCTCCCACAGAGGCTGAGACAGCGGCTGCGGTGCAGACACCAGACAGCTGCGTCTCTCTCTCTTTCTCTTTCTCTCTTGCTCTTTCTCTCTTTTTTGTGTCTTTCAGTCTTCTCTTTTGTAATTGTGAAATCAGTGACTTAATGCACCGCAGGCATGGAGGCCAATTCTCCACCATTGAGCTCTCCTATTTCCACTTTCTATTTTTCTTTCCTTTTAAAATCTATGAGAGAAAAGCTATCATTTTCCTATCTGAATATGTTTTGTTCTCTCATCTTTTACCTCAACCTCAAACCTTGTTTGTGACGTACCTTGCTTGACAGATTTCTCTCTCTTTTTTTCCCCTCTCATTTTTTTCTTCTTCTCTGACAGCCGCAGTCTTTCTGTTGCTTTGCTGTTTCCGTTTAGTCACGTGTCTATAATTTATTATACAACAGTTAGTTCTGGTCCCCTAATCTGATTTGATGTTTGTTTTTAAAAAAAATACTTCGAAAAAATTACTTGGAATGTTTTACTTTTTAAATTAATTTGTGTGTATCAACTGTTGATCCTGCATTGTTTGAAAATGTGCATAGTTTTGGAGGAACATATTCTCCCTGATCACACAGATTCCTATTGAAATGACTAGATTTGGCTTATGAAATTTTGCCAAGAAATGGTAAGTCTGATGTTATGATGTCACTGGATTCTTCTGAAAATATTTGCCTGGCATTTTCTGCAATCTGCAGAACACAACGTTGTATGTCGGGAGCTTTATCTTCATGTGGCCTGTGTTTGGTGAGAGATTGAAGGGTAATGAAAGGTCAGAGGTGGGAGAGGCTCAGGGTTTTGTCTGTTTGATCGAGGGCATTGAGCTCAGGGTTTGATCCAGTGTAAATATCAGAGACTCCAGTGGACGCTCAGCACCTCAAAATAAGCAACCGAATGACCTAATCAGACTCTGTTTACATACGGGGAGCGGAGGGCAGTGAGTATGTGTTTATGGGATTGAGAGAGAGTGTGATTGAGGAGAACTATTGATCTGGCTGAAGTGGATGACTTTGGAAGACGCTAACTGTGTGTGTAGGAAAAAGACAGACAAGCTAAAGAACACTGTACAAAGTATCCTAACCAGGTTAAGTTTTTTTTGTCGTCAAAAAAAAAATGCTGTGCAAAATTACAAAATCCCTGCTAATCAGAAATTATTTGATGTTTAAATAACACAAGTCTATGTGAAGCAGGATTTTTGGACCAATGAAATTTCACTAAAGGAGAGGCTTGCCAGCATGAGGCAGCAGAAATGTAAAAGTCTGGTCAGGACACAATGTCAGACTAGTTATGTAAAGAGTAGTCTGTTCGCACGCCCACATATATGAATAAATGTCAAAACGCTAATGCATACAAAATGTGTGTAATTAATATGACGAGACTTGCTGACAAATGCATATTGACTTGAATGGATGAACATAAAGAATGGACAGGTGTGCACACCCATTGGCCCCAAGCGATTATGTACCCGATGAGTGATAGGTAGATAAGGTAAGGAACAATAATGTGGTATATGAAAGAAAAAAAACACAGGAGAAAGATCAGGTTCAGCTCAGGACATGCTGCCAGTGGCTGGGCTTCAGCAACTTTTACTTGTTTCCCTTTGCTCTACTCATGGTGTAGCATTCATGTCTAAGTATCACTACAGTGCTTTGACACAGTCCATGTGCTCAGCCGGTCACACACTCCAAGCTCCGTTCATTTATTTCCAACTGTTTGTCCTCATGCACAAACAAATCACTAACTAACCCTAAAGTCCCCCAAAAAAGCGCACACTCTGTGATTTGGCAATCTGTCCTATTTATATAAAGCCCAGAGTTCCTGTTGGCCGTTAAGACAACATACTCCTCCCTGTTGGCTCAACATTCAGATGCTGTGGGCAGATTGGGGGCCCTGCTCTTTGTGCTCAAGCTGGGAATATTGTTGTACCGGTCTTTCGCCAAGTCCCTGGAGTTGAGCCAGCAGCTAGAACAGCCCCAGGACGGACTGCAGACCACGGCTAACCCAAATTTGTCAAGACATGCTTGACTATTCCGCCAGGTGGTTCAACTGCCGTGGTGAGCATTAGTTAGAGAAGCCTCATGTGTGCAAAAGACAAGAGCAATGCCTGCTGTTAATATGATAGTATTTTGTATCATATTAGCACTTAATTTTGGCAGCATTGCATGTTTTTTTTAATGGTTAGGGCATTAGCATGTGCTCAGTGCAAAAAATAATCGAAGATGGTTGATTAAACTTTTTCTTTTCTTTTGACACACATTTGTATCCAAAATGACATGCATTGAATACAGGGAATTCAAGGAAACCAATTACCACGCATTGGTATTGCTAGCACCTTTCTCTAATTTTTACTTTGTAGTAGTAAGTGCATATCTGTAGCTCAAAAAATAGTTGAAATGATTGAAAACGGACTATTTGACCCCTTAATTTGTGTGTAGGTAGGATGTATTTTTGTCTAGCAGAGTATTATTGCACTATTCCTCAAAGTCGCCTTTCCTGGCCCCGTTGTGTGAGGATCTATGTGCTATTTATGTGATCCTGCCCTATGTAGAGCATTCCATATAGTCATTGTCTCCTTGAAAAGGAACTTGCCTTCATAAAACCAGTCTTTTAACATCTCTTGGCATCCGCATGTTCTTTAAAAGACTATTGATTTAAATAATTTGTTCCCTTTCATTCCCACTGACCGCCAAAGACATTTATAGATATAATGTGTAATATAATATTTTCTCCCTGTCTTTTCTGCTTCTTGTCTGACTGCCATAAATCTACTTTATCTGCTTTATCTGATGATATACTTCTCAACCCCTCTTTGCAAAACCAGCATTGTTATTGTACATTTAACAGAGACAGAATAGGAGTTTGTCGGTCCTAACTGGGACAAAAGCGGAGTCAGTGTCCCTCTGCTCCAGATATACCCATCTGACTGTGCTGGCTAGTGATTCATCTTAATGTCCTCTTGCAAAACGTTGAGAGTGCTTCGATTATGTGCTCACACTGTGGTCGGACACCCTTTTGATGGAATGCAATGCAGAGACCGCGGTTGTCTTGCTTGATCAGGAAAGTTGCCAAAAATGGGTCACGAAGATGCTTCCTGCAGTTATCCTCATCTGTGCTTGTGAGGCACTTTTTAGTGTGAAACTGCTGTTTTCGACCCCCAGTTCACTACATTCTCATTAGACTGCATATTTTCCCCCCATTACTGCAGTGCTCTTGTTTCCTAATGCCAAGCTCATCCCAAAGGAAGATGTGTCATTCTGCAGACAGCTCCAAAGACGCACTCACAACACCACCGGGATGTGATTAATGCACTGGTACGCTACATACAGTATACCTGTTCTGTAAATCTCTCTCTTTCTCCTCCCACTTGAGACTGTATTTCCCAAACCATCAGAAAACGTGAGTGAGGGGCTGGCTGCCATAGGAGAACATTCCCCCACCATCTCGTCTGTTCCCTCCTCTCCCTGCGGAGGCTCTAAATGTAGACTTGCTCTTCTCTCCTGGCTGTATGAGGACAGTCTGTTCCAAGCTTGCATCAAGCTGGGGGATTCCTCAACCTGAACAACAGCACCAGCCTGCATGTTCATGTCTCACTGGAGAGAGCAGCACACATTTGACTCTGTTACAGGCAAAACAATGTACAGTCGTTTGAGATGTCATTGTTTTGATTGACTGTCCATCTGTCCAGTAATTATTGATCTCTAATACAAGACATCCTCTCTATTGATTTATCCCAGAAAGCAGTCCCACATGTCCGACATGCATCAGTCCCCGTCTTGTCTCAGCATGTTTCAGCTCTTTAATGTCATGATTTTTTTATTTTATTTGAGAAACTATGCATTTCTGTAAGTTTTCTATTTCAGTCTACTGTCATGAAGCGTCAGTTTGAAGAGAATGTTTAGTGGAAGAAAGTAATCAAAAATAAATAAATTATATATATATATATATATATATATATATATAATGTATATGTATGTATGAAGGTTACATTTTTTGTATGTGCTTACATTAATTCTTCCGCTACAACTTGTATATTATTTAAGCTGTAAAGCTGTTTAAATTTAAAAAAAAAAAAAAAAAATTTAAATAGGTTTTAGGTGCATCATGGCAAAAAAATTTAGGTTTAGAGTGCTTTAATAGAGTTTAATTCTATACTACTTTTCAAACGTTTTAGGCCAGTAAGAAATTTAAAAATATATATAATTTTATTCAGCGGGGATGCTATAAATTGATAAAAAGTGACATATTCTATTCCAAAAAAAAAATATTAAAAAAAAATCCTGTTTATTAGAAAACTATTAAGCAGCACAACTGTTTTTAAAATTGATAATAAGATATGTTTCTTGAGCAGCACATTTCTGAAGGCATTGATTTCACAGATTTCATGTGACATTGAAGTAATGGCTGCAAAAAATTCAGTACATCACAGGAATAATAGATGAGCGTGTTGAATTATACACGTGTACATTTATAAATTAAAAATTTCATGACATTTTACTATATTTTGTTCATATAAAGCAGCCTTGTTGAGCATAAGAATTCTTTCAAAAGCATTAAAAGATCCTATCGCTCAACATTTGAATGGTGTGGTTTTTTAACCCACGTATGTGCCTTGAGGTAACTCTATAAAGGTAATGTATGATATAAATATTTTGCATTGCAAAGAGTGTTTGGGGGTGTCAGCTGTGCCCTTTTGCCTGTTACACAGTGTTTCAGGCATAATTAAAAAAACAAACATGCACTGAATATTTGTTTTTTGTTTTTTGTTTAAAAAAATTACACCTGACGCCTGACGCATGTCGTTGTCCTGGTCTCCTCTCTTTTATTTTCCAAGATATTTATTTTAATTATTTTGTATATATGTATCAAATGTATTGAGTTGATGATTGATAGTGTGTGAGGGTTTATGTACTCTGGTAACATTGTGGATGTGTGCTGACAGTTTCCTCTTGTAGGGGATGGGTAGGACACTGCTCTCCCTCTTTCTTTTTTCAACTCTTTCTCTATGCAAAGCCAGTCACTGTGGCCCCTAACAGGCTATGCCATGCAAAATGCATGAGCCGCCTTGTGTAGAGTGAAATTGTGTGTGTGTGTGTGTGTGCGTGCGTGCGTGCGTGCGTGCGCGCGCGCTGTCTAAAGCTTAAATTTTACGTATGAGACTCAGCTCTCTGTGGGTGGGCAGTTCTCTCTCTCTCTCTCTCTCTCTCTCTCTCTCTCTCTCTCTCTCTCTCTCTCTCTCTCTCTCTCTCTCTCTCTCTCTCTCTCTCTCTCTCTCTCTCTCTCTCTCTCTCTCTCTCTCTCTCTCTCTCTCTCTCTCTCTCTCTCTCTCTCTCTCTCTCTCTCTCTCTCTCTCTCTCTCTCGTGCTGTTGAAGATGACAGAAGTGAAATGCACTGCCAGTTTTGTGTGTCAAGCTGCCATGTTGGTGATTCTCCTGTGCCATGCACACGGTTTAATGACATGCACCTATAGAGACTGGCTCTCTCTCTAACACCTAACAATATTTGTGTAGGCTTTTGAATATACATATATATATATATCAGACATCTTTAATATTTTTTTGTACCCAAATAGTCCGTCTAACTGAATATCAACAAATAATTAGACCTAATTAGAATTTACCCTGTTATTTGTTTAACACTTTAAAACAGCCTAATAATTTTTTTTAAGTCAGGTTTTTAAATTTCATTCCTAAAGAGGTCACCAAAAATATTGACTGACTGGTCAACCATCTTGGCCAGTAGTTTCAATCATGTGCTTAATTTTTCATTGGTAGAAAAACCGCAGAACAATTCAGCAACTTGCGGTCAAACTGGATCCACGGGGGCCATAACCCCCTTCATAACATGGCGCAGAGGCTCAGCTGCCACGCGAACATCCAGATGTTTGTTTTGTCCTCTTTGGTTTTTGTCCTTTTGACCACATCTCACATAGACTGTGCTTGTGTCTTATCGAGAGATGAAGGTCACATTCTGCCCCTCTTGCGTCCTACAGAGAGCAGCATGGGCCGTTTTCAACGTCAGAGCGTGTGATGACTGGTTGAGCCCTAACAGCAGCTTCTGAAATGAGCTGTAGGGTGCCACAGCCCAAAGAACACACTCCTCAGAGACTCATCTCCATCGAGACTCTGTCTGCCAATGTCTTTGTGCATGTGCGAGTACGTGTGGATGCGTGTTAGCCTAGCCGCGCCATGGGAGGCTTATGCGGTTTCTGCTTTTCACCGACACACACTTGAGAGTAGTCGGTTCTAACACGCGTACATACAGATCTCCCATTCATAGGCCTATTTAAAGCCGCCCATGTGTAGGAAAGGGAACAGGCAGAGCTCTGTTTGACTCTGTGAAATCTGAGAGCAGGAGAGGGGAGACCATTCCTCTGTGTGTATTCGGCTCTCAGCCCTCCAAGCTGATCACCGGCACAGTATGTTAGTTTTGCGCGGGCTAATATGCGAGTGGATAACTCACCCGTGTGTGTGTATGTGTGCGGCTCTTATCAAGGCGTATGTTGTAGATTAGACAGTGGATGTGTGTAGACGGCTGTCGGAAAGGGCAGACAGACAGGCAGACTGTGCACTATTGATGACCACGTCTAGACGGAATGTTCGTCTCCCTCCCTCTTCCCTTAAAAAATTTGCTCCAGGCTGCCAGCCAAATCCTCTCAGGAATGAGCACGTCTGAGCCTGTGTGTTTGATCCCCGTGAGTGTGTGCGTTTTGATATTCAGAGGCATGTTGTTTGCTCTGGTTTTTGCACAAGTGTTTTAGTTTGATTATGAATGTTTGAGTTGTTTTAGTGTGTTTTTGTAGGACATGGATTTTAGTACTCAAGTGTGTGTTTAGGCGTCATAAATAATGTCAGGAATGCATGTTTACTTTTATGCGAATCCATACTGGCCATGAGCACTTCCAGGTCAGCTTTCACTACCGAATTCACTCCTAAAAGATTTAGGTGACAACCCAATTTACATTAAATCCACATCCACATGATTAAATCAATTCACATAACAATACACAGCTGCAAGATACCAAAATGTTGCTGTATTTATTCTGTAGTGATTCTGTCTGTTCTAACACACATGGGGCCTTAATCAAGAGAAGCGAGAGGAAAAACATACATTTGTGTAAATTGTATTCCTGAGCAAGTTGTTCCATTGATTTCAGTAGGACAATTCACATAGGAATGAATTTACATTTAAATTTGTCTACTTGTGTTTCAGGAAAAAGACACATGGAATAAGACTGGGTAAACCTAGCCTGATCTGAACTCAGTCTGGAAACCTGTACATTCATTTCTACTGCTTCTGTTAAGTGTGGAACATACTCTGCAAGAACACCGAAATTAGTTCGTTTTCTCGAGGTGGCAAGAATAAGAAAAAAGTTCGTTCTTGTCAGTATATTCCATACTTCACGAGAAAAACAGGTGCCGATCATCTGCATTTCTCCACATTTAAATGTCTGACCAATCACACAGTAGTTCTCGGACACCCGCAAGAAAAAAAGTTCTGCTCAAGCGATGTATTGAGCACAAGCTGCGAGAACTCCCAAACCAGAACTGCGAGAACAAAATGACATCATTTTGTTCTCGCAGCCCTGGGAGCGAGAAGTTTTTTTCTCTGTTCTTGCGGAGTATGTTGCAGCCTTTACACTTTTGTGGTAACCAATCGCAGATCTTATTCACCTGGCTCGTTATTAGCGGGTTTAACACTATGACAGATAGTGAAACGATGGGTCGTTGCCTGTTGATCATGCCTCTTGTGGTGTGATTGGTTGAAGGACTATCCAATTGCATACAGAGTCTTTCAAATAATGCTTGTGTATCACGCCTCTTGTGCAGTAGAAAATACAGAGCAGACTCCCCAGACCAATGATCAATTTTAAATTGAGCTTGGTCTGGTGATAGCCAGACAAGCACGGAATGGTAATTTTGCGGATTTATCACATTTAAGTGTCCAAAAGTCTGTAATAATCACACATTTTGTTGATGATTGATGCTATGTGACGTTTTACATTCTTGTTAAAAAAAACAGAGAAATTGTCAGTAGAGAAATTGTCAGTGTTTTAAATCTTTCTTTAGTTCCCTCTCTTCCTCCGTTTTATCTCCTTATAGCTCACATCAAGTTGGCCTACATTTGTCCACTGTCCAGCCCACATGGAAAAGATGCCTCATCAGTATAGCACAGAGCGCACTGAGCTAAGTCTCACAATGCAAGGCACTAGACTTTTCCAGTGTGATGAATGAAATGGAAGTAATACCCGTAGTGATTTTCGTGGCTCATTATTTGATTTGACATTTTAACACACACTTGGATAACAAATGCTAAATAAAAATGTATTTCTGAGACGACAGCTGGACTCCACTTGCTGACTTAAAAGGATAGATAATTAACTCATCCTCATGTTAGATTTTGTTGCTGATTGATTGCAGTTTTTGAGATTTAAAAGTTTCCACATTAAAATAGATAGGACTTGGTCTTGGATGCCCAAAATAGCTGCCTGGAGGAGTTGCAAAATTGGCCGCTAAGTGAACAGACTTTCCTTGAAAGGGACTTTGATAGTATGCAAAAAACAACATGCTAGTCTTTCATTCTGAACACAGCCGTTGTTTCCAGATTGTAAATGATTGGTGTACTTTTCTTAAATCAACTTGGCCTATATTTGGTCACCGTTCACCCAGCTCACACGTCCTCCCTTTTTTCTCCTTTTCCCCCATGCGGTGCTAATGGTGTGTGAATAGGAGACCTATGTAGGGGGTACAGTGAGGGGCCCCAGCAGCTCTCTGTGTTTGTGACTGAAAACTGCACGTTTGCGCTGCTTTTTTCGTTTTATACCCTCTGCCAGAGCTGCAACAGATGGACACACAATCACCCTCATGTGCCGCCTTTCACACGAATTGTGCTAAACGGTGTGTGTGTGAGGTGCTTATAATGAAAAAGCTACTCACGAGTCCACACACGCTCGGCGTCACTCACAGTTTTGGCAAATTATATGCTTGCACACACCTGTACACATCAAAACAGACAGATATGCATTCCTTGGGTACACGCTCACTCTCTGAAATGTCATTGAGTAGTATGACTGTGTGAGGTTGGCCTAGATCAGCTTCATCATGGGCCGTGCAGCTTGTAATTCCCCACTTACAGTGTAGCTCATAAAACATGCTCGTGCGGGAACTGCAAAAGCCTTGCGTGTTTTTTTTTTTGTTTGTTTTTTTACTTTTTCTCATCAGCCTCTGTTATTTTTTCATGGCTTTTTTCGTCAGGGGATCTCCATAGTTGGAAATAAAGCAATGCGGTCAGGCTTGTACATGTTACAGTGTTCATTGTCAGATCAAAGTGGAATTTGTGTTTGTGTGTCAGTGACCTTATTATGCCCATTTCGAGGGAATGCACGTGCCTTTGAAACGAGGCTTTAAAGTGTTCTTAGGTAGATCTAGGATGATGTTTTGACGTGGGCGTATGGGAGATCCAGGGCAAAAAGAAACAACGCGGGCCCTAGTACTTAAGAACGAAGGGTGTGTGTGTGCAAACATGCATGCGCTGATGGGTTAGGTGGAGCGGTGGTACGTTTCAAATGAATGAGCCGCAGGAATGCTGCTAACTCCCACTGTCGTGGGCCATCTTCCTCTCCTTCTCACACACTCTTTCACAGAGTTTTGCATACCACATATGCTTGTGACGCACAGGCTTTGCATCCTCTGGGTGTTTGTGTATTGTACGTGAGGGATTTGTGTTGGCTACATTTGTCAACGGTGCACAAGCAAGTAGTGTTACAGAATATGATTGTGTGTGAGGCTGTAGCACACTAATTAAAAAGAGATTAGAGATAGCTGAGGTGTTGTGTCCCTGGAAGAGAGCGCTGAAAGAAACTCATAACAAACCTGATCCGCAGGATTTGGGATCTTGTGTGACTTAAACGAGGAATAACCGTTTGAGAAAACTGTCATTTACGAACTGTGTACATTACAATGACCTTCTCAGCAGACAATTTCTTACCACTTTGTTTATATTTCATGTCATTTATATATATAGTGGATTTATATAATGTATCTCACGTTGGTGCAGTTTGAGAGCATAAGACACCTGTTCCAGTGTAATTTTCTCATGTCCTTGAGGAGAACGAAGCAATAACTCTCTCAGTAAACAGCGCCCACAGCTTTCACACAACTATCACAATCACTACTCGCACCATGTGCTGCAGGCCAGCTAGATAAATCCTTGTTTTTGTGTGTGTTTTGCGCTAAGGTCTTGCGTCAAGGCTGCACTGCATCATGTAGTACAGCGGATGGGAAGTATAAAGCAGTGTGTGGTGTCTCTCTGGCTGTTCAAAATAGCATACTACTTTTGCTGGTTCTGCAGTGTAGAAAGTATATATATATATACTCTGCATAATATGCTAATTTTTTTGGATGCACAGAATCTCTGCATGACCTAATATAAAATGTGCTGTGTCCAACTGCTCCCCCAATGCAATGCACTTCATTTGACCTTCTATTTTCAGTATGAGGAATGAATTGAAATCCTAATATCCTACTATCTTTTTTATGACTCATTATTTATTATTTCACTGAGACATTTTTGCACAATTCTGGATTACAAATGCAAAATGTCAATATTTATTTCCTGAGATAAATACGGTTATGGAATCCACTTGTACTATTTTTATACAATATGCTAGTACTATATTCCAAACATAGCATATTGAACCAGTTTTAAACATTAGAATTATAAACTTGGCTCTAGAGAGGCGACAAGCCACAATGAAAAGCAAAAACGTGAAGGGGACAGATGAGAGACTGTGTGATTGCATGCGTCACGGGTGAGGAGAGAGTGTTGGCTGGGCCTTGAAGTGTGGAGAGATGGGCTGGTAGACATAGTGTGTGTGCTTGTCAAGGTTAGACAGGCTCACCACTGCAGTGTGCTCATTGTTTCTGCCCCCCTCGGCAGCTGCCCACCCCTCCCTCATGCTGCAGTCCTCCTCTTCCCTCAAGAAAAACAGCCCTATCTCCTGCACGCACATTTTTTTGCATTTAGCACCAAAGTGTGGGTTGCCATGTCACCTCACCACCGTACAGCTGCTTTATGTTGTGCGACGACATCGCCATTCATTCTTCAGCCTACAGGAAACAGGAGATCCCATAGTCTGCAGGAAGTTGTAATTTACTCCAGATAAAACATGTTTCTTCCTCCTCTGGCACCCACCCAACCACTACTGTTAGTGTCTCTGTGATGGAGGGACGAGGATGTGCGTTACGCGGTCTGGTTTGCTCAGCCAAATAGAGGATGTTACGGATTATAAACATTAGAAACGCACATATGAATCTTCTGAAGAGAACGGTTGTTATGTCAGATGAGTGTAAGGTCTCTTCCCTTTTGTGTCAGCTATATTAGGCTCTGTCTGTGTCTGATAACCATCAGCGCTGAGCTTGCCCTGGATTCATGCTTTGTGACTTGCACGCACGCACACACACACGTACAAGCCCCGCAGCGTGTTTGTTAAATACGTTGAGTAGAGAAGGTGACGGACAGATTGAGTGTGGTGATATGTGCACAAGCTCTCTGATATTAGATGTATTACATGTCTGAACACTTGCTGCTAAGTGTAAACAGTTATATGAATAAGGTTGTTCTCATTAAGCATGTGTTTGTGTATTCTCCCAGAAGGTGGTGGATGACGACAGTCACGGGAGGAAGTCCAGTCCTGCACCCTGCCCACCTAACAGCAAGCTGTCTGATAACGTCCTGGAGAAAAAGGTACGGTCTAATGTATTGCATCGCTTTACACCGGTCACTAAAATGCAAGCCTATTCACGGGCATCTTGGCAACACTTTTGGACGGCTATTTTCTATCTAAGCAATTGACCTGCAAATTCAGATCTTGTCTGCTTGCATAGGAACTGTCTAAAATCTCCAACACTGCTTAGTGTTAAATCACTAATAATATGAATCACTTATAATAAATGTAGTTTCTTTAGCTGATATAAACTGTACTTGTGAACACAACTGAACCACCTCCATATATCTCCAAATGAATTCTTCAAGTGGTCCGTCTCCTCCTTGCCTCCTCCTCCTGTTTACACATAGGCATAGAACGGCCTCCCCATTCATCCACACACACCCACTTCTTTATAGTCATAGCTTCTCACTATCTTGCACTCTCATACTCATCACAGGCCTCAAAACCGACCTCACCCTTCCTACCCACCCTCAGACAACTCCCTCATTTACACCCCTTCCTCTCGTTCTGTCTTTGACTCACTCACTCATTCTTTCATTCAGAAATATCTAATTGCGCATACACACCAGAGACCCAACAGTCATCTGGGTGTCACCCTGCGTCCTTCTTCTATTCATTTCCGGTGTTTTAATCACAAGTGGACAGCGCCAGGCATAAACAGAGTCCAAACTGTTTCATGCAAACTATTTTTAGAGGAGGGCCTAGTTTATTATTAACGTACGCTAACTTTCGAAAGTTCAAGCTTGGTAAGATTTATTTAAGGCTGCATTTATTTGAGTGAAAATACAGTAAAAACAGTAAAATTGTGAAATATAACAATTTAAATTATGTTTTAATATATTTTAAAAATGTTATTTATTCCTGTAATGGCAAAGCAAAATTTTCTGCATCATTACTCCAGTCTTCAGTGTTACATGATCCTTCAGAAATCATTCTAATATTGTAAGAACATCTCTTATTACCATTGCTGAAAACAGTTTTGCTGCTTAATATTTGTGTAAATGTTTTTTTTAGGAATCTTTGATGAATTAAACGTTTAAAACAGCATTTATTCGATTTCGATTAAAAAAAAATAAAAATAAGAAAAAATAATAATAAAAAAAAAATATATATATATATATATATATAAAAATATATAATATATAATTATTCTTTTTTATTGACCTTATATATATAAATATAAGGTAAAGGTAAATATAAAGGTAAATGTCGTTACTGTCACTTTTAATCACTTTTAACCTATGAGACCTATATGTTTTAAAACGAGGTGCAGACAGAGCCTCACTCTTACCCAGTATAGTTCACCTAGAATTTACGCCAAGTCAAACCTGCCTGGGCTGTTTCACTAAACACTGTCTTTCTCTTATCGTCTTCATTAATGCTCTATCTGTCAACCCATGGCCACTGATGGATGAGCTCCTCTCATGCAAGCATATTACAGAAAGATGTTTGTACTGCTCTCTTTGTTTACTCTGCTTCAGGCATCTTCACTTCCCTCTGCAAGTTTCCCTCTGTGTGTTTGTACATTTCTGTGTAATTATTGCTGTTCGACTGCTCCTGCGCAAATGCGCTTGATAGTCTGTGTGTAATGAGACCTTAAAGAACTTCTGTATTATTCATGCACAAATATGTGTAGACATGTATTTTAATGCAGCTCAAACAGTCCATTTCATATTCAAACGGCCTTAAAGTGCTTCATTAATATTGATATGCACTTGTTTTGTGTGTACAGGGTAACTCACAGTCATCACTGGTTTTCAGTCGACTCTTTCCCGATATCAAAGAAGAACCAGGACACAGTCCCATCATCAACCCGAGGTACGACCTTGTTCCAGGATTTCAATAGGAAAAAGCAACTACATATGATAAAATGGGCAAAATTCCATAAATGTCATATACACTGAATCTAGGGATGAGAATGTCATCGAAACCTGAGTCTTTTGATTTTGGCCTTTAAAAAAACACGCCTAGCAACCATTCAGGACATCCTAATAACCTCATAGCAATGCACTGGCAACCAACAACAACAGCGTAGCACTTTAATGGAATTTTCATTTTTTTAAATGTATATTTGCTAACCTCACAGCATAATAAGGGCACTTGACCTAAAGGCTTCGTGTCAGTCGACAAGAAAAAAAAATTGAATTGAATTCCATTGCCACACTTCTGGTCACAACTCCTGTTATTGCTGGAGTTTTCAGTGTCAGTGTTGTATGTGCACTAATCTGAGGGCTTATGTTTGCAGTTACTACCTGTACACATACGATAAGATGGTGGCCCCTAACGTCTCCCTGCGGAAAGAGGCAGAGGTGAGCCATGAGGTTCTGGGGGCCCTGCTTAAACAACACTACAGCAGGAGAGCACTCTCCCACGACAGCCAGCCCACCACAGGTTGGTACACTAACACTATTTAAGTTTACCTAGTAAATTAATGTACATACACGCATAGAATGTACAAGAATGATGAGGTGAGATGTTTATGGACGTGTGTGGTTGACTCACACAGGAGCTGCTGAAAGGCTCTTGCAAATGATTTGTACAACTCACATTTTATAGTTGCTAGTGAAGAGAGGGAGAGAATGAAAAGAGGCCGCTGTCCCTGTGAGTGTCAGATCGTACTAGAGTAGAGTGCTGGGGGAGGGGTCTCCAGTCTCCACCGCAGCACACCATATTTCCTCCCATCCTCCTTTGGCCTGTCTCTCTCGCTCTCTCTTCCTTTCTCTCTGTGCCTCACTTTCCTTTTGTACACTTTTTGATCCTCTTCAACCCCTCTTCTTTCATCTCTTTCACTTTCTCCACTGTCTATTTAAACTGTTTTTCTTTCTTCCTGTCTCTCTTCCTCAGTTGGTATTTGTTATATCCACTCATTTGCCATCCCGCCTCCTCTGTCTCTCATTTCTATCCAGGCTATCCCATGTCTTTCCTCTTTCATCTGTCTTTCTTCCACAGTTTGTCTCTCTTGTTTCTTTCTTCTGTCTATCCAGACTCCCCCTTTCTCTCATCCTTTATCTGTCTGTCTGTCTGTCTTTTTTCCCCTGTCCCTCTTACTCAATCTGTCTGTCTTTTTTATATGCACCTGTTCTCCACCCTGGCCCCCTTTTTTCCTCAATCTGTCTCGCTTTCTTCCATATATCTGTTTTCTATACACGTGCCCTCTGTCTTTCTTCCTTCATCTGTCTCTTTTTTTCCCCCTGTCTCTTCCTCAAGCTGTCTCTCTTTCTTCCATGTACCCGTTCTCCATCCTGGCTCCCCCGTGTCCCTTCAGTCTCTTGTTCTCCATCTCTGACTCATTCTTCTGAGTGTGACAGACATGTCTTAGTCACAGTAGAGGCTAGCAGCAGAGCGAGGCTGTTATGGGGCTCTGCAGTGCCAGACCTGCAGCCTGCCTGTCCTACATTTAAATGAGCTGCATCTCTTTTAACACACACACACACACACACACACACACACACACACACTCTTTCTCTCTCAGTCCCTCTGGACTCCCGTATTGCTCAACTAAACGTACATGCTAGACAGCTGCTGTTTGCCGGGTGCAGGTGATTTGTATGTAGAGCATGTGTAGCACCTTAGCAGCACTAAAAAATATTTTAAACCGCCAAAATCTCCACTCTCCACAAGCATCACATTTCTGTGTGATACTTCCAGGGTTCTCCTCTATGCTGACCTTCAAAGAGAGAGACACCCACAGAGAATTAGTCACACAGACTTTCAGCACATGACGGATAAGGTGTGTGTGGTTAACTCTTTCTTCCCTTTCCCTCAGATCTTCCCGCATCTCCTTCCTCTGTCGCAGAGGAGGCCAAATCCCACCACGCGGGTGAAGCGCACGAGCGCCGCCATCCTCCTCCGCCAGTCGCCATGGAGACTAGCTCGGGCGGCAAGCAGCACGCCCCCATTCCCATGGCGGGAAAAGACAGCGGAACAGAGGACGACAAGGACAGGATCATGCTGGAGATTGTGCAGATGTACCGGCGGCAGCAAGAGAAGCTCAATTCCACCCTTCAGAAACAGCTGCAGCTGGAGATGGTGAGACAGTCAAATTAGACACATCATCCCTACCTGTCTACATAGGCAGCGACCTTCTAAGGATGTGTAATAACTCATAAGTTACTTATTGGCTTTGTACTCTTGACCTAATTACAAAAGGGACTGATGTTAACACGTGCTAACAATGCAGTATTCTAACAAGGTGTTCAATATCAATATAACTCAATATAAACTAGGGGTGACAATGTATGGTCAATGTATAAAGACCCGTTTATATTTTTTAGGGAAAAAATATTAAGCATGGTTTTAATAAAGTCAATAAAAATGTAAATATTACCTGAAGTTTTTATTTTCTATTAGGTTGATAATTAGGTTGATTGTATATTCTTTTCTGTTTGATTATTAAATAAAATAAAATAATTTATTGTCAAAAACTGGGGCTGACAATAGAATACTTAATACTTAGAATACATAATAGGTTATGCCTTGACTGTGCGCGCTCCTCCCCAAACGGACGAGGTGTTTATACTTGACGTGCTCGACGTTGTGCTATTCTTTGAAACGAAAGAGGGCGATTCGGAGTAATTGTTCTATAAACCATCAGGAAAAACCGTCGAGAAGAAGTGGGCTAATGTACACAGGTGGTGATATTTATATTGATATTACATTTCACCAATAACCACACCACAAAAGAATCGTGTAAAACTCAGTAAACCTTGGCTTGATATTATTACTTGTGACGAGAACAAAATATATGTATGCAACTAAATGAACAATCTCTTAAATATTTTAATACAAGCACCTTTGCATATCCTAGTTTGAAACCGCCTGCCTTTAAGTTTCATAAGCACATATATATAGAAAACACAATCAATAAAGTCACATTTTGAATTAGCTTTTTATCTATACATTTGTAGATAAAAATGATGCATAAATATGTGCATATACACTGCATATTCATCATTTACATTTGCCAATTTGGATGAAAATCTTTAAACTTGTCGTATTGCATCTGGGATTGCCTCATCCGCAAAATGATTCATGCGTTTCTGCCCTAGATTTTGGCCTGAACGGGTATCTTAAAACACAGCATGATTTTGCTGGCTTCTGTTTGGAGCAGTTTTCGTGTCAGGTGCATGCCTATGATGTTTAAAAATGCTCGTCTAAATAGGCAACTCTCTAGAGGTCCAGGGAGATTTCTAATTATGTATCTGAGGAGCTCTTTTGTGATCCTGTAAAAAGAGAATGACCTTGTTATAGTGAGTGTAAATGTGAAGGCCAGAGCAGAATGGAGTATTTTCCAGTTGAGCTTTATCACCCTCGACTCGTCCACTACAAACCCCTGACCTTTGCCACACATTGTTTGATGCATGTCTTGATGTGTGTGTGTGTGTAGGAGCTGGAGGCAGTGCGTGGGGGCGAGGCAGCCAGGCTGAGGGAGTTGTCTGCGGAGCAGCTGGAGCTGCAGAACGAGCTGGAGGCGGTGCACACTGAGCATGCTCAGAGACTGGGGGAGGTGCGGCAGGAGCAGAGGCAGCTGGAACACCGACTGGAGCAGCTCAGGCAGCAGAGCTGTGCATGCCAACCCAAAGAACAGGAGGCGCAGTACAATGCGCAGGTAAATATGGGGACCGCCGTAAAAGGACGGAGTCTATCTGAGTGAGCCCGAATTACTTTGTGACACAACGATAAACTATACCCAGCATGAATTATTCCTGTGCCCAATCCAATATGCTGCATGTATCAGCACAGCTCATCTGTGTGTGGGAGTGAATCAGTAACGGGGAGAGAGATACGCATGCACACTGAGATGAAGAGCTACTGCCTGGCAGACTTGCACTGATTTCAGCAATTAATTAGGGCAGTGGTTCTCAAACTTTTTTTCGATTAAATATCCGGTCTAATCAAATCAGACCTTCTAAGTACCTCCTAACACACAAGTAGCCTATTTGTACTGCTGATGTTACTGCACAGGCATTGGGGTGTTTTGATTACATGTGTAAATCTATCAAAACTAAAGAATTGCCAATTGCAAACAAAATTTAAATAATTAAATTCAGTAACATTTGCATTATATTATTTCCAGAATTGTGTTAGAGTTGCACATTTTCAGAACCATTGATTTAGTGTTTGTTTGTGAAATCATGAGTTGTGTTATCTTTTTTAACCAAAAATATAAAAAATTATAACCAAAAAACAGTAATATTTATAATAACGAGAAAAAAATATTGCCTTGGCAACAAAGTAAAATAAGTTAAAGTACTAAAACTGAAATAAAAAAATTATTCAATGTATATTATAAATATTTAAAAAGCACATAACAAAACTAAAATAAAAATCTAAAAAAAAGCTAATTCAAAATATTATTAAATAACTGCATTAGATAAGAAATTGCTTTAAAACATTTTCTGAAAGTAGTGACTTCAGATTAAATTCATTAACTGCACTGAGGCTTTTATACTTGTAGCTTTATAGTATAGTTTTATAGTGAAGTAAAGATAATGCAATAGAGCGAAAATTGTATTTCACTGTAGACAGATGTTTTACTATCATATTCAGTTCAGTTTTTTTGCCGTGGGGCTACAGATTTGCTCTGCTGCTGAAATGCGTTGTGCAGAATTCGCTAGTGTTCCGTTTTAGTGTTTTATAAAATATTCTGTGCATTCCTGTTTGTAACTCCTCTCGTTCTGTCTGCAGCTGTGCGAGCTGCGCTGTCGTCTCGAGCGTGCTGAGGCGGAGCGACAGGAACTGCAGGAGGAGCTGTGCAGAGAACGGGAGGCCAGAGAGAAGCTGGAGCTCATGATCTCACAGCTTCAGCTGCAGATGGCCCAGTCGGGCTCCAAGGGAAGCCGCAGCAGTAGCCCTGCCCAGCCTCCGACCCCCTCTGCAAGCCCCCAATCCCAGCATTCCCCTATTTCTCCGGCCCCAGAGGTAACCTCCGGATAAACTGCTAACCCCTTCTCTCGCACACTTCCACGCCTGTAGCCCAGGAACACGCTTGCCCACTCCCTGCAGAGAGAGACAGACGAACTCAAGACAGCCTCTGCAGAAAAGAGCAGCTCTCCCATAAACTTTCCCTTTGTGTTCCCGTAATGTTTGTTTAATTTAAAAAGACTTTTCGTGTCTCCTTTTTATTCCTCAGTCCCCCTTCCCCCGACCAGTCGTTAAGCATTTTCTTTGGATGTACATGTTTGTTTTAATTTATAGTCGTGCTGAGAGGCTGATGGGACAGAGGAGGTGTTCCTTTTACAGTACTTTTTGCCTCCTGTGGTGTAGGGACAGTGCTTGAGTGCTTTTCCTGTCTCAGCCCTTTGGACACAGGAAACAAAACTGACACTCTGTAAAATACTACCTGTCACACAGAGCCCCAGGATGCCAAACAGCAAGACGCCAGTGCCCTGCAGCAGCCAGAAACCATGTGGATGTTTACTTTTTATTTTCATAATGTGTATCATTTCTTACAGAAAATAATGGGAGAAGTTTTTGTTAATATCACAAAAATATCAGTAAAAAATATTATTATATAGAACTTTGTCACATTTCATACAAGTGATTCAGAAAAAAGGCACCCCTTACTGAGGCCCCCCCTGCTTTAAAAGCATAATTCTCCCCCTCTTCCTTTCCTTCTCCCTTCCATTTTTTCCCCCCTCCGTCTTGAACTGCCTGCCGTTTGTCTTTTCGGTCTGGTGTTGATTATATGTTTCCTGTCTGCACTGCTGACCCTTCGCAGGCTGGTATATGACAAACAACTCAGTTCATTCCTGCGTGATGCAGTAAGCAAAGACTCACATTTTCCCCCTGCTGGAGAACACTATGAAACTCGGCCCCCATTTAACTACAATATCTGCAGTGGTGAAAAATAGGTTTCAGGGTATGTACCGAAAGAGTTCCTGTAGTGTCAAAGAACTTGTTGCTTTTGGTTGATTGAGTCGTACAGAGTGCATCAACATACTATCTTATATCAAAGCACACAGTGACCTTAAATGGGTCATTTTCTTGAGAAAGTTCCTCAAGGATTCATTAGAAATGCAATCAGAGATTGCATTGAAGTACGTCAAAATCACTCTCAAACCAGAGCTGATTTCTTTTCTGAACTTTTTGTTTTTCATATACCCGCCTCTTCATTCCTCTGTGTCATTATTCCGGATGACTGAACAAACAGGTCTGACAGAGAAAAGAAAAACAGACAGGGGGCCAAGGGAGGGACATTAAGGAATTAATGCTGTCACGTTAGCTCACAGTCAATGGGGGTCAAGGAGGTGCGCTTTTTCTCCATAGAATGGGGCCGCTGCCTCTGATGCCCACCCATACATCAACCGTTAGACGGATAAAGAAAGATGGATACGGGAAGTGAAGTGTTTTTGCCAGAAGTGCAGTTCGTTTCATCTTTCTTTAGTTCCAACTGAGTTTATAAACCATTTTAGACAGAAATACGGACTTCTTTCATCATGTACATATCTCCAATAGAACATTCCACTGTGCACAACTCATCGATTTCCAAATCAGCCAAGCCGCAGCGTTTTTCTAAATCTGATAATGTGTACAGTGCAAAACCTCTTAGACGTAAAAGAGGAGAACGTAAAGAAACACCCTGACTTATGTGAATATATCCAGCAATGAAGAATCAAAAAACAAGACTATATTGTAAATGAGTGCTTTGCCATTTTTGAAGTTTTCTTGAAATTATTCTGAAATTATTTAATGTAATAACTAATAAAGATTTATATACACTTTGTACATACGGTAGTCATTAATATATTAACTAAATTCTTATAAATAATCACACTGATCACATTTGCAAAAGCTGGGTGTAGCCCAAGCTCTATTGTTTAATATTGTTTTTGGACTGAAGAGTGATTGTTGATAAAGTGTGTGTTGTGGTGTATGGGGTGGGATGCATGATGCTCAGAAAAACCCCTGCACTCCATCAAACGGGGAATGGGACAGTGGCGTACACTATCCGGTACCTCAGTGTCTCCCTATAGTCTCATCCATTTCATTGGAGCTCACTGAGTCTGACAACCTGTTGTTATTTTGATGGTGTTCGCTTTTCAGCTTTTCCTTTTCCCCATATATAATTTAAAATTATTACAAAGAAGGGAGTGAAATAATGCATGCATTGTTATATACTATATTGTTATGCTAAAACAAAGGTTTATTGTTGCTCAAATGCAGTGATTTTTCTTTCTTTCTTTCTTTTGTATTCTCTCACATAAACACGCTTTCCAACAAATGTTCCTTCATATTGTATGAAAAAAAAACTTCATTCAAATGGGCACAAATTGTGCTCAAGAGCCTAATATAGATGCCAGACACTTTTGATATGAGAGACTTGAGACATGCTTATATATAATTTAAGCGATTGTAGCATTATTGTCTCTGTAATACATTACACAAGTGCGTCGACTACCATTTCTCATTTCTTTACAATCAGTATTAGGTTTCTTTTATTTTCACCACAGTTACCTCTGTAGCAGCCAGTTTCAATGCTGTTTTTGATAGTTTTGGGGTATTAAAGTGTATTTCTGAAGCTTTTTAGAGTATACCTTTTCATTTTTAACGATTCTATGAAACGTGTAAATTGCATTTTGTACACAGGGGGGCGCTGTATATCTTCTATGTAGAATGCCATGTTAAATTTGAACTATGGGCATAGGAATACAGTACTCTTTAGACTCTAGAAACAACAAACCTGTTTTTGGCTTTTGCAGTATTAAGCAAATGAATACAGAGAACATTGTACATATTTGAAAGGTGTGAAATATGTTGAATATATGATGTGTACAGGCCTGGTATAACTTAATTAGCAAAATTGTACATTAAAGCAATCTAATACTTAGAGTTTTCCAGCAAAGCTACCGTGTATTTTGCATTCTAGAGGAAAATATCCCATTTTACAGGGGATAATGAATACTGTGGCTCCCTTGAGCTGATTAATGGCAAAAAGAGACAATAGACAAAAAACTACAATTATATAAACATTTTTTTATATTGGTAAAAAATACACATAGTATACAAATAACTACCTGCCAGCACAGCATGTGTCCCTATTATCTTGATCACACTTTTTTTCTAACTGAGACAATAATACTTAAAAAATAAATAAATAAATAAAATCAAATGTGATGCCCTTATCCCCCCCTCTTTTCTTTTTTTTTTTTTTTTTTTTTTTTTTTTTGAGAACACACTCAACACTGTAATGGAAATTATATTGTTTACGACTTTTGTAAACAACAAAGATATTTAAGTTGTAATTCTGAGATATGAAATGCAGTGTTTGTGTCTATCATTGCATATGTTGCCAATCCTAAAGTGTGATGAGGTTTTTTTTTGTTTTTTTTTTGCTCTTGCATGAAAATGAGACGTTGCTCTCCTACCTCATGTTGTGATATAAGATGTTTTCTAAAGCAGATGACGCATCTCAAACTGTTTATCATGATTGATATTTACGAGTTAAATACATGTACATGCTTTTAGCTAATACCTCAGTTGTATCTAGTATTTTATTGTTTATTTCCCCTATTTCAGACATTGTAAATATATATTGTATAGAAAATGAACTTGGATTCAATTCAAGTAAAGTTCTGTAGTGTCAAACTGGTTGCGTCATTGTACTTTTTGTATTTTAAGCACATATGCTATGACAGATTTAGCACTCAAGCTATGAAATTGGAAAACACTTACTGTCAAACATGTATGATTTTCTTCTGTGGATTTCTTTTAGTACAATTCTAAAAAATACTCATTTTTAGAGAAGCTCACAATCAATAAACATTTATGCTAAGAATTAGCTCAATTAAGACATTTAAGAAGTTTTTATAAACATGCCTTAGAAAAAACATCACTGGTGTGCATCCTGAGACAAAACAATGGCACTGACATGGCCATTGGCATGGAAACATACAATATATTGCCTAAAGTTTTGGGAGACCTGCCTTTACATGAACTTTAATGACATCCCATGCTTAATCTGAAGGGTTTAATATGGCCCAATCTTTCAGAAGGCTTCCCACTGGGTTTATGGGAATTTTTGACCATTCTTCTAGAAGCTAAATGATGTTGGACAAGAAGGCCTGGCTCGCAGTCTCCGCTCTAATTCATCCCAAAGGTGTTCTGTCTGGTTGAGGTCAGGACTCTGTGCAGGCCAGTCAAGTTCCTTCACAACAAACTCGTTCATCCAAGTCTTTATGCTTTGTGCACTGGTGCACATTTTGGAACAGGAAGGGGACATCCACAAATTTGGGAGCATTAAATTGTCCAAAATGTCTTGGCATGCTGAGGCATTGAGTTCCTTTCACTCGAACTAAAGGGTCAAGCCCAACCCCTGAAAAGCAACCCCACACCATAATCACTCCTCCACCAAACATTACACTTAGCACAATGCAGTCAGGCAAGTTGTGTTCTTCTGGCAACCACCAAAACCAAACTCATCCACTGGATTGGCAGACAGAGAAGCATAATTGGTCAGTCCAGAGAATACGTCTCCACTGCTCTAGAGTCCAGTGGCAGCGTGCATGACACCTGTGCATCCAAAGCTTTACATTGTACTTGGCGATGTAAGGCTTGGATGCAGCTGCTTGGCCATGGAAGCCCATTCCATGAAGCTCTCTACGCACTGTTCCTGAGTGACTCTGAAAGCCACGGAAAGTGTGGAGGTCTGTAGCTATTGACTGGACTTCTGTGCCCTGTGCGCCTCAGCATATGCTGATCCCATTTTCCCCCATGTTTTTACGTGGCCTACCACTTTGTGGCTGAGTTGCTGTTGTTCCCAGTTAAATCCACTTTGTTATAATACCACTTAATGGTTGACTGTGGAGTATTTAGATAAAATATCACAAATGTACGTATTGCACAGGTGGCAACCCATGAGCTCTTGAGAGCAACCCATTCTTTCACAAATAAACATTTGTAGAAGCATCTGCATGCCTAGGTGCTTGATTTTATACACCTGGGGCCATGGAAGTGACTGGAACACCTGAATAAAATTATTTGGAGGGGTGTCCCAATACTTTTGGCACTATAGTGTATGTCAGTGCTAGTTGCATTCAGGTAAAACAGCTCAATAATGCATTTAATAATGAATAATGAATGATCAATAATAAATTTCAAGTCACAGGTTATGATATTTTGATCTTAATTTTGGCTAGTTTTATTTGTTTTCCATAGCATTATCTGGCAACACTGCACTTAAACTGACAGTAATCAGAAAAGGCCCTTAGCTTAGAGAATGCAGGCAGGTTATTGCTGACAGATGATACCACATTGGGTAAGACAAACGCATTATATAACAAAACATAATAACACTGGTACACAGATCTGTGGGGTAGTGGTGGGCACTTTCGAAACACTGCTTCATGAAGTTTTGAAACCTTTACAAATGTTTTGTTTAGAATGGAGTGTAGGTACCCACTGGAAGATATCAATCTGTGCCTGTGTGTAGACATTTAGATGAGCATCCACTTAGAACAAACAAAACAAGCCCTGGAAATTGATAAAAGAACATATACAGACATTTAATATTTAATAGAATTAGATTATTAGTTAACCCTCTATAGTATTCATTATGTTCTAACCATGAAATAGTTTTTATTAAATCTAACAAAACAGTACTTAGGGGAACGTTGCTATATGGCACATTTATTTTAGAAATTGATAGATATACTTAGATAAATAAGTAGATCCCTATCACTTAACCTTCAAAATGTCTTAAATCTTCAAAACTCATCCTCACTCTATAAGAAGAGATAGGAGCTATTTCCATAAAATATTGCTGCATAAAATTTCTAGAAAGAAACAATTTTGTTATTTAGGCTATACAAAAATACAACTACCATATAAACACTTCAAATAACTGCAATTAGTTATTTGCAGTGAATCCATAGCGAATCCATAGTAGCATTGATGCTACTATGTGTAAAAAATTCCAATGGGGAAATACATTACTGCATTTCCACTGTGGGACAGCGTTGCATTATGGAAACATTGATATTTTCTCAATTTACAGTAAAACTATGTTAGACAAAGTTGATTTGTTAATAAAAATATCTAATTTACTTTCCCAAGTAGAAAGTATTTTGCATGCTGCAAAAATAAATACAAATAAATCAATATTCTCCTTGAGAAGATATTTTTAGAAAATAGGTTATTAGAGCAGTTTCCGGAGCGCCTGTGTTAGGAGTTTTTGGAGGGACATTTAAATGTAATTTGACTTAAAAACTGCACATCGTTGGCGTCACATCAAATGAGTAGAAATTAATTGTTGCCAGTGGGTTTTCCGTACCATAAAAGGTTTAATTTTTGTAAAAGCTGTTTTAAGGATGTTTGGCCTGAATTGTGGTGCATTTACACTATTTCGCCAGCAGGTGGCGTTTAAACACTTCGGATCATTTTGCGAAAACAATGGGTTCAATTGATTCAAAGCTTTGTTTCTCCCATCACTAATCTGTAGAACAAGGTTACCAAATAAAATATGCAACTACTGGCAATGAAGAAGACTATGCCACAGATACAGCTTTCAATGGAATGGCATTGCATGTTATGAGATCCAACATTAATCTCCAATTGCTTTTGCACTGATTAGACATTCTGTCTGAATCTGTCTTTTTATTTTTTATTTCAGTGAGTGAAGATACAGTAGTGAACAGCACACAGCTACACTATAGCAAAAAACATATAATTATTTGTAATGTCTGTAAAATATTATCTTAAATAAAACATTTAAAATGTCTAAATCTCTTTTAAAGTAGGCCTATAGTGTATATAGTGAGTTGCATTTGTGTTATTATAACACCCCATACATAATTTCACTAATTTTCAAAATGTGGTTATACGGCCTGTTGAATTTATAAACATCATTAGTCTATTTCATATCTTTACTGGGTTAAACATCTTAGTTTGTGTACTGCTGTAACAACGAAACGACATGTAGCATTACAGAATTTTCATTTATGGAATCCCTTTGCGGTCTTAAGTAAATACTCCTAAAATGGTATCAGGAAGGTAAATAAACTGGTCAGATTGCTAGCTTCATTACAACTATAGCTAATTCCATAGCTTGCCTGTATATTTTCGATGTAAGCTTATTTTTATTGGTTCAGTTTATTTGCATGGACGGAAACAGCTCTACGTTAAGGGATACTTCACTGCCTTTTCATATTAAACTATGTTATTCCCTTAATTTAAACGAGTTGATACATACCTCTCTCGTCTCAGTGTGTGCTCTTAATCTCTCTGACACGCAGTGACGATCTGATAGCATTTAGCTTAGCTCCCTAAGGCCAGTTCATTCACTATGGAACCAAACAGAGATCAAGTTAGAAGTACCAAACACCTCCACGTTTCCCCTATTTAAATACAGTTACACGAATAGTTGAACGATCAAGTATGGTGACAAAATAAAACGTGGCGCGTTTCTAATCGGATTTAAAAGGAGAACTATAATGTATGGCGGAATAGCACTTCTGAGAGTACTTCGGCTCGGCGCAGTAAAAAGTCCCGGCCGAAACATCTTCCCTCACATCTCCCTATGCGTCCAAGAAGTCCTCGCTGCAGCCTGTAGCACGATGACGTTGCTGGATCAGATCCAACGCGTACTGGACGCGCATGCGCGGTGGTTTCATTCACAATTCGATGACGTCATATACGCATGCGCAGAAGAGTTTTGAGGACATTGAATGCACAGGAGAGTTTTGCTGGATAGATAAATACTCAAACCGCTCGCGCAAAAATAATGATTAATAACATGCTCACGCCATCAGGACACGCGTTTTGCATTTTTCCTTGAATGTGTAGGCTACTGGTATTTTAAAGTTCTTTACAGATCGTGTTGCATTGAGGATTAAAATTACAGAGACAATTACTTGACTAATTTTTCCTTCCACTCAACAGCAAGTATGATCAGAATATATAAAAAATTAACTGTTTTGCATGCATGCACAGCGAAACTAGGATAATTTAAGCATCACATTTATGAAAAGATGATTTATTAATCAATAATTACTTAATACTATTTATCAGTTCTACAACTACACAGTTTAGAACATCATCTATATACAATAATGATCATACATTATGACTAGTGCATACGCATTATAAATTAACTCAGAGATCTGTATGAATGACATTGTCATAACGATCCACCATCCAGTACGTATTGGATCTGATCCAGCAACGTCATCGTGCTACAGGCTGCAGCGAGGGGTGTCTCAGAGAGTGAGGGGGAGGTGTGAGGAAAGATGTTTCGGCCGGGACTTTTTACTGCGCCGAGCCGAAGTACTCTCAGAAGTGCTAATCCGCCATACATTATAGTTCTCCTTTTTAATCCGATTAGCGAAGTACTACGTTTTATTTTGTCACCATACTTGATCGTTCAACTATTCGTGTAACTGTATTTAAATAGGGAAACGATGGAGGTGTTTGGTACTTCTAACTTGATCTCTGTTTGGTTCCATAGTGAATGAACTGGGCTTAGGGGCCTAAACTAAATGCTATTAGATCGTCACTGCGTGTCAGAGAGATTAAGTGCACGCACTGAGACGAGAGAGGTATGTGTCAACTCGTTTTAGTTAAGGGAATAACATAGTTTAATATGAAAAAGCGGTGAAGTTACCCTTTAAAGCAGAGGAGGATATAACAGAAATTTAATACAGCCTAACTGTTTTCAGTAGTGTATAAGGAACTTACATAATGAACTGTTTCTTTGTAGTGAAGTCGCCTTTTTGAGCTGCCACAGTAACTTAGCCCTAACCGACAAATTGCTCTAGAGAACACGCTCTCTATACTGCCTCAGACATGTACCCACTGAACCTTTAAGATTTACCTGGGGTTAAAATCTCATCAGATCAAAAAACAGATAGGCTATCGGTTTTGTTTCTCTAATGTGTGCCATGTGACCAAGACAGCACACACGCCACACGCACACTAAAATATTACATTCCCAAACAGGTAATTCCATAAATCTCGCCTGTAAACACAGGAAATCTGACGTCAACCATAACTAGAGTAAAACATGGCGGACGACGGACAAGAGTAAACTGCATGTTTGGGCGACCTCGTGGTCCCCGGTTCAATTAAACAACAGAAGGTGGATTGGTTTTTATCAGTGTTCATCACACCATGGTAACTGACACGCGGCCTAACCTGCTCTGGAGCAGGTTTTTTAATGGTTTAGAAGAGATCGCAAGGCATCTCATTCCAAATGAAAGCAGTTTATAGGCTGAAAAAACTTGTGAAATAAAATTTTGCATCTTTTGGTGCTAATTATTTATTAGCCTATATTTATATAAATTATAATCACTTTAAATTCATATGTTCATATAAATATTATATTAATAGAGTGCCGAAGTCATGACGTCACTTTGTAGGCCAACCCGGAAGTTAGCGGCGCATGGGTTCTCTCGGATCAAAAGCCGATGCATAGACATTTGGACAATCGCAAAAAATAAGATCTGTGTTACAATCGTATGTCATTTTCCCTGGACGATTGATCATATATCGAGGAGAGAACCACTATAAATCTGGACAAGTAGAACGGCGCAGCTTTGAATTCATTCGGTGAATTCAAAACGTGAAAATATTTAGAGGCTTTGTTAACCACAGACCTTATTTCAGGCGATTTAGCAAAAACCCATTTAAAAAACCCATAGACTTTAGTGCGAGGGAACCGGAAGTGCTAAAATGCTAACTCACTTCCGTGTTTTGGCCTACAAAGTGACGTCATGACTTCAGCACTCTATTGAGAAGTACCCAAATAGTAATATAAATATAATACATGCATTAAATTTCAAACGTAGCGATTAATTTGAGCTCTTTCTTAACCTAATTATTAGGCATGATTCACAGCATGATATATAGCCATATATTCTTTCAGCTGCCTTCTCAAACTCTCGCTGCAGGCAATTCTTTACTTGTAAACACATTTAATTTCATAATAATTTTTTCAAAATGACCTCATCTTCAGAAGAGAAGTGAATCAAATGGTCACTGTGATTGGCTGTTTGCCGCACGTGCCATACTTTCAGGTGCAGGCGCAGATAAAGAGTTGACAGATAAAGTTTATAAACGGCTTTGAGAAACGATTGAACTAAATTGATCTAAACACGGTTGGATTTATCTGTATTTGTCAACTCTAAACCTACGCTGAAACTCTAGCTAGCTTCATGCATCAGGCTAGAGGAGGATGTACGAGATCAGTGTGACCTGACGTTCTGCCAAGCATTCGATCACTCTTAAAACACCTTGCACTGCAGAAAAAAACTTAAAAAATGATCTAGAACAATTAGCCTACGTTAGCCTATGGATTTTAGGCATTTCGGAAGGGGAGATTAGGCCCCAAACCGGCTTGTTTACCTTGTAGTGCTGGTTTTAATTTTACCTCAGTGGTCTTTGGAATGTCTGACTTCCCACTTCGAAAGTTGTAACTAATCGCATTCAAATGTTCACTTGAGGAGCCATAGCCTACATTTTCTTTTTCAACTAGGAATTCCGCATATTGACGATTATTCCGATAGCACGTGCATCCGTATTATAAAGGGTTGGTTCACCTTAAAAGAATCAGTTTAGCAAGTCATTTGTAATTTACAAACGCACGTGTTTAATTTTTCTTTTTGTAATGCACACAAAAAGCAAACACGCATATAGGCTATTCCAGAATAAACGGTCAGGCATTTATGGTGTGACTTTAATATGGCCACTTTGTTGTCCATAATTCCACTCGTCATCTCCATATGTAAAACAAAAGTACCAGGAACAAAACACATCTGTAATGGTGTCGCTTTTCTTGGAATTCGATGCAAAAGAGTGGCCACACAGTGCCAGAGCGACAGAAAAACTGTTGAGGAAACTCAACCAGACGACGTTTAACTGCAGGTGCGCGTCCATCTCTATCAGCGGTGAGATGATCATCAGAGCGAGAAATGAGGCCCATGTGCTGAGCAACGTATGCATAACACGCCTTAAACACACCAAACAGTATTGTTGAGTGGAATGCAGAGAAACCGGCACCCTCCATTTCTCAAACGGAGCGTATGAGTAAATAACGACACAGGTAATCGTCAGTAGCAATGCAGCGAGAACCTGAGAAGTCTGAGGGCTGCTGAACAGCTTGCAATGGTGCTTCTCATCATCTCCTAAGAGTAGAGCAACGTCAGGGACCCAGAAAACATACAAAGCTGCTAGGATCCAAAGGAGACACACCCCTGCAATGTAAGTCAGCTTTTGTGTCCAGGATGTATTTCTTGAGCTTGATATGGTCCAGAAGTTATCTAGTCCTACAAGGAGGAACACCGGCCAGTGGAGTATGGAGTAGATAAAACAAGCAATCTGAGTCAGTAGGCATATGTAGTACCTGGTGAAGTGCCAGCCTGAGATGTTAACATCTTCCAGATAGAAAATAGCAGAGAGGACAAAGCTCAAGAGACTGTCAATCAGTGCCAAGGAAATGCAGAAGAATCCTGAGAAAGTCCGGATCATGTAGTGTCGCTGTACCACGACCACCAGCCAGTTCAGCAAACTCTTGAGCCACAGAACCAGCAGAAGAGAAGGGACTGATGTGTCCATGGTAAGGCATAGTCCAAGGTAGAAATCACAACTGCCACTAAATAGTCTTTCTTGTAACTGGCCAGTTCCTCACTGAAACCGTTTACACCAGTTGTCAGTAGACACACCCTATTGAGGTAAAGGCCAGCCCTACCCATAAAACAAATAGCCCACTTTCATTGGAAGTTCATTATTAGCATATTTGTCTTTCCCCACATATTTAAATGTAGGTGTAGTTTTGCCCTTTCTTTTATACGTTCATCTGTTCATACTGGTATTTAGATGGTAGATATATTAAATTGAAAATGAAAACTTAACTAGAGTAACCATACCAGCTATACAGTATTCATTTTCATTCATAATTTTAATATTAATATTACATTTACAACTATGATCTAAACAAAGTTTAAACAACATAAACAAGAACCATTTCAACATTTATTTACAAAATGATTTATATCCATCTGTAAAAGATGTATAATTTAAAATATAAAAGAAAATATTTATTTGTAAAAATATATAAGAATAAAAATACATTTTATAAAAGAAATACGTATTTGTTTGTGGCAATAATTGCGTGACAAACAATTTTGTCCCATAAGGTTTCCCCCCTCCCAATTAAAGGGATAGTTTACCCAAAAATGAAAATTTGATGTTTATCTGCTTACCCCCAAGGCATCCAAGATGTAGGTGTGTTTGTTTCTTTAGTAACTCAACTCTAAAAAGAATTAGACCCAATTGGCATGCATTATTAGAGCAACGGTTGGAGTTAAAAATCTTCATTTGCGTTTTACTGAAGAAACAAACACACCTACATGTTGGATGCCCTGGGGGTAAGCAGATACACATTTTCATTTTTGGTTGAAGTACCTTTAAATTTCCACAATGGAGTGGCAGCTGTAGTTGCCAGAATTAAGAATAGTTAATTAAGAAGAATAGTTGCCAGTGTTAAACATATTTACAAAACAACCTATACATTTTACAAATGACAACTGTAATTTACAGAAAAAAAAGAAAAACATTTATCCAGTAAATCCAAACAGTAAATAATTTTTCTGCTGAATTGGCAAGCCCATACTGCTACTAAAATATTTTTTTATATACTGACAACAACCACAATACCACTGGTGGTACAGAGAAAGCCATATAATAAATCAAAGTTAATCACAAGCCGCTTAAACATGATACAAACAGGTAAATATTAATATATATTAAAGGCATATAGTCATGCATACATACAAAACACTGTGATGGTAAGCCAACACTAAAATAATATTAAATAATAAAAACGTGGATGTAACATAAAACCCTAATGTGCATATCTGATAACAAAAACAGCATAATTATTCAAATAAAATCAAAAATGTGAAGTGTCACACATAACTCACATAGCTTTACAAAAAATCCCCTCTAATGCATTGTGTCCACTGTTGGACATTTGTTAGATAAAAAATAAGGTAAGAAATGCATTTAAGAGAATTTATTATTACAAGTCCACATTATCTCTTTGTAACATCTAGCTAAGGTTAAAATATTGTGCAAGAACAAGAAGGAGCTTGACTTTAAAAGGGAGTGGTTACTGGGATTAAGAAGAGGCTTAATAAAAAAATATAAACTGGCCTTTGCTAAAACTGCCTTTTCCAGACAGATTTGGAAATGTCTGACATAAGAAGGCATGTTAAGTTGGCTCCACCCTTCTCTGAGAAAGATGAAAGAATTATTTCCAATGTTAAAAACTTGGTTGTGTCATTGCTGATTGTTCTGAGCTGGGCATAATTACACAAAACATTATAATAGCTTGGTTTCCATCCCTGGGGAAAAAAATGCTGTGCGCCTGTGCCTGTTCACATTTTACAAGGTGCAGGTGCAGCGCAATCCTTATGGCTGTCCAGTGAGCCCAAGACAGGCTTAATAAAAAGGTTTGAGATGAAATGATTTACAGTGGTTTACAAAACAAACATTTCAACTTTCAGACCCCAAAACCGGTTTAAAAAAAGGCATTTCTTGGAACAAAGCTGCAGAAACATTCAACCATGACAGTGAATGTGATTTCACCAAAAACATGTTTCAGGATCAACATTTGTTAAATTCCACCCTCAGACATAAGATATAGACTACTTTTTGCCATCTAGAAGATTCTTTCCATTGCTTCTCAGATTCTGCGCAGCAGCACAGCGAGTCACGATCAGCCTCGTGACGTCATTGTGGACATCCCATAATAATATCAAGCTAAGCCTAAACATGGTTCAGTAGAAATAACGTTCCTGTCAAGATAACGCGGTCTAGTGTATTACATTTCTCAGGTTGTGAAAGACTGAAGTCCAAAGGGGAAGTTTCGCGGTGTTTCCTGTTGTGGTAAGCTCATAAGCTCTGGGGAAGTGTGTTTAGCTAGCTCCGTACCGCTAACTTAGCGGAAGTTTTGGTCGATGGATATAATCCGCTGACGTGTTTTCAGTGCAACGTCTCGTCTCTCTTAACTTGTTCAAGATTATTACTCCTTGTCACCGGACCGCGGTCCTTGTTAGTAGCTTGAGAGTTTGCATGTTTAACGTTAGTCGTACGAATAAATCTGCCTTTGCTTGTTGTGCAGCTCAGATGTGTTTGCTGGGCTGGCTATTCATAGTAATGAAATGCATGGCAGGTTAACTGATTTAGGTTTTCACTCCTTTACACCTTAAATCACCTAGTTTGTGCTAAATTGTATTGTAACATGGCGAATTATTTTCAGATATAATTTGTGTTATTATTAAATAACACATATTTAATGTAATCTCCAAATTAAACTAAAAGTTGCATGTATAATAATAAAATGCTAAATACAAGACATGTATATGTAAATGACACCAGCTGAATAGGTTTGATTCTTCTGTTCTCATAAGCCATTGTTTTGGCTATTTTGTTCAACAATATCCTGTATAAAGCAGGGGTGAGATCAAGTCAGGAACATTGACTCTGGCCCTTTGATGAGGGTGCTAAATTAAGTCTTCTCAACTAATTTTTACAGTTAATTTGATTCTTGTTATAATGGTGAATAATTGTATTTATTATTATTATTTATTCCCCCCCCCCCCCCCCCCCCCATAAGAACTGCAATGGAAGACGGGCTGCCCTCCAGAAAGGCGGAGGAAGGTGGTTTAACTAAGCGGTCTCAGAGACAGCAAGAGCGGCAGGGGAAACTTCCTAGAAGACGGAAAGAGGTGAAGAGGTCTCTTCGGAAGCTGGACTGTCCAGAACACCTGCCGGGGGGAAGCGTACATAGGTTGCCTGAGCAGCACGAATCAGAAGCCTCCGCATCAGCGGAGGACACTGTTGATAGTTGCCCGAAAAGATGGGATAGATGCAGGTATATAAATTGCCGTTTGATTTAGATCAGTGTAACTCTAAAGATAAAAATGTGGAGTGACTTGAGTGAAGTGTCTGTTTGTTGCAGACGAGGGCACTTTCTACATGGACCATATCCTGCTACTCACTTCGGACCCAAAGCTTGCGTTCTTCCCAACCCGACCTCAGTCATGTAAGTAAGCGCAGTCAGGCCTACTTCAAGTAAGGGAAGGCAAGGGTCACATCCCTTGTTACTGTTTAAACATTAAATCAAGCAAAGGCTTGGACAAACAAGTGATAGGGCCATGTGTGCTGAGTTCTGATTTAAAAGGCGGTTTGGATGGAGTTGGAGAGCAGTGCAGTTAGATACTGCTGTTTCTGTCACAGGAGCGTTCATGCTGGAACTTTCTAACGCACCCCTTCCAAAAGCCCTCCAGCACTATGCCTGTTTTACGTCCTCCAGGACAAAACGCTCGTAGAGGGTAATGTGGGGTTTTATGGTTTGATGTTGTTTTGAACAAGTTGCTTGGGTTTTATCATTGTTAGCTGAATGTGTTCCAGTACATTTCAAGTCAAGAGAGATGATTAGAGTGAATCTAAAAAGGATCTATTCGTAACATATTGGAGTTATGGAAACTTGTCTGTTAGCCTTGGTTATTCTTTGGTACAATAAGTAAAATGTGTGTATTAAAGATTTATGTGAATTTTTGACAATTAAACATGCACTATGTAACTTTTCCATCCGCCCATTCAAAATAAAAGCGTAGTTTGATGCCAAGTTTGAGCGGCGAATCTTGGGACAGCCCGTGGAAAAGAATCGGGATAGGACTCGGGCAGAAATCACGTTCATGGATGTGATTATTAACATTACTGTAGTATGAAGAGCTGGAGCAATTGTTAATAAGATTAATGTGACGCTCCTTGCGAGCAGCGGGACTTTTTATTATGACGGAACACAGTCGCTGGCGCCATTTCTGCTTTTCTGGTCATGAGTTTGAGGTAATGCAGATCTGTTTATGATTAGATACATTTGAGTGTGTTGAAAAGGGTTATAATGTTACTCTGTGCATTTGCTCTGCGGCTGCTATAACACTTGTTTTACGCTGCAGTAAGAGTGAAGCGTTTCTGCAAAATAAAACCGGGTAACGCAGATATGACGCAATCGACAGGCGACTGCCCTCATATGTCCCGGTTCATTGGTTAAAATGGCAATTTTCTCACGATTTACAAATAGTTGGAAACGTTTCGGATATTGTAAGTACTCAAATGAACAAAATATATAGCACTGGCTTAGTGGTTTTTGGATATTTTACTGATATTTCACTTTTAAAGTAAAAATAACTGAATGTGTTAAATGTCATTATTATTGTTATTTTAATTTATCAATACTGAAAATGATCTGATCCTAGAACTGTCAGGAACTAAAAGCAGAAGTCCACATTCACAGTGCTTACAAATGTTTGTCCATGACTGTAAGTTGTGTAACGAGCGTACAAAGTACATGCAGTGTTTCTCTGTGTGAAGTGCAGTGCCAACTCTCACAATGTTTGCCTACTCTGTCGACTTTCCCTGCAGGCATATTCAGGATCCAGCCAGCCAGCGGCTCACCTGGAGCAAACCACCACTCAACGTTTTGGTCATCAGAAAGATCAGAGATGAGACCCTGCTGGAGCCATTCAAAGAGCTTTGCAGGTTCCTCGTGGAGGTAGGTTACACAGAATCCAAAAGCCACGCTAGTTGTTGATTTACAGGCTATAAAGCTACAGTTTTTTGACAAGGACCCTCTTGGAATTACTTTTCATTGTATTATATTAGATTTATGTTTAGATTTGGCTGTACAATTTGATCTAAATTATTTCTACCATCAGGAGAAACATCTGATGGTTTATGTGGAAAAGAAAGTTGTGGATGATGGCTCTCTTATGAGTGATGAGTCATTTTCGGCCATCCGCAATCAGCTGTGCACATTCAGGGAAGGTACTGAAACCTCATAGCTTTGGATTGGATAGGAGTGAGTCGGCAGGTTCACCAGTAACATGGTTTACATAACCCTGACACACCATTAACCAATAATGGAGTAGGTGCTTTAGGAAAATGAGTGATTCATCAATGTGTTTGTTCGTACAGGGTATGATGACATCTCGGACTGCATTGATCTGATTATTTGTTTGGGTGGAGATGGGACTCTTCTCTATGCATCATCTCTTTTCCAGGTATTCACTCATCTCATTTGTTTGTGCACAAGAGTCTCCTACTAGCTCATTCTCTGATCAGCTGCTTTCTATTGAATGGTCTCTCTGTGTGCCATATAAGTTGAGAGAATTTGTATATGCAAAAGTTAGTTGGAAATTTAAGATTCAAATGTGGTTTAATCATCCCAGGTGTATTGTCTCATTTGTTTAAGGGCAGTGTTCCCCCGGTCATGGCGTTCCATCTGGGTTCCTTAGGATTTCTCACACCGTTTAAGTTTGAGTCCTTCAAAACTGAGGTGGATAAAGTTTTTGAAGGTAGACTGGTTGAAAATGTCTTATATTTGACATCTTTGAAACTAGACAAACTCTAGTTTGTAACGTGCTGTTTGTTATCTGAAGTGTTTGTGTCTGCGTTGTGTAGGTAATGCTGCCATCATCCTGCGCAGTCGTCTGAAGGTTAAGGTGGTGAAAGGCATGTTCCAGAGGAACGATCAGCTGTTCAGCACTCAGGAGAATGGAGTAGTGCCTCATAATCACATAAATAATGATGCAGGCAAAATCACACTGCAGTTACAGGTAACGCAGCACTCGATCAAAATATTGGGCTTGAGACAAAGTCTGTCTTTTATTTGCCAACACATTTTGACACACAGGCCTTCATCAGAGTACAAATGACAAAAGGTTATTTAAATACAAATATTGACAAAATTCAAACTTACAATCCACCAATAAGGTTGTTGTGAACAAATCTGATGATATGGTGTCTACCTGTCACATGACACCAAGGGAGAGGCCATAAAACAAGCTAATGACCTTTTTCATGTCACACCATATTACTTAGTGTTTTTTTTTAACCAAATAACAGAATAGAATAAAAATGTATATTAGAATGATTTCACTTCTGAAGGATCATGTGACAGAAGGCTGGAGTAATGATGCTGAAAATTCAGCTTTGCCATCAAAGGAATACATAACCATTTCCATAACTATATAAAAACGACATATAATTTTTAATTGTAATATGAGTAAATTTACCTGTTAAGCTCAAGTACCTATTAAGCACACTATATTTGGAGTATATATTTTATATATAGAGCTCAGATTATAAAAAGGGAAAAAATAGTTTATCATCCTACTTGATGTCTTAACCAAATTATGTGTTTGTTATTATATGCCTCCTGAAATTTCAAGATAATCAGCCCATTGCTCACTGAGTTATGGGTATTCATGTGTTCACACTGTCTGGCGGCCATTTTGAAAATTGTCTGAAAGCTTTTACTGATGTGATTGAGTAGCCCCTTAAAAGTTTATATATATATAGAGAGAGAGAGAGAGAGAGAGAAAGAGAGAAAGAGAGGTTTAAGTCTTTATTTTGGATAAGTAACTACCTACTGCCAAATGAAGAGATTAATATTTAGACTTTTGCATATTATAACCTGGATATGGGAAATAATTAGATTTCCAAAGGAAATTTTAACAACAGTGCAGATGCTACTGAACATTGTTAACTTACTAGCTGTATAAGACTGCCTACACCAATATATTACTTCACAGGCATTACTGGCTTATACTTTTAAATCCATTATATTATACATTTACAGTTCATTGATGTTCTGTGGTTTTACAGTGCTGCCATTTTTACAGATTTCATATTATTTTACGGTGAGCTTAAAGGGTACACTATTATGAAAAGCAGCTTCAGTGACATAAATAAGAAACAGTATAATTTCATAGATATTTTCTATAATAGCTGTTCATATTAAAATATGAACTTAATACATGAATTGAAAATTGTCCTTTTAAATGTATATATTTAATATTTATTAATTAAAAAAAGGTTTTCAAAACTTTGTATAAAGATTGTTTAAATAAACAAGAATTTTCACCAATAAAACATGTTGCGAGCTTAATGGGAACCCTTGGTATGGTTAAAGGGTACAAACATGAACCCATTAAGCACAGCCAGACTTTTTGGAGTTAATGTATATCTTAATGTAACCAGTTTTGTCATTTTAAAATAAGTTATTTTGTGAGAGATTTAGCTTTTATTTTAACATATCTTACCCTGTGCACTAAAATGTTAGCCTGACAAGCCAGACCCACATCAAGATGTTTGGTCTGGAAACTCACCATAGACAGAGCTCAATCCGAGGGGCGGGATAAACGGTTGTCTTTCAAACTCCCTCTGCACGCGATAGGATAGAGCTACAACCAACCAGAGCAACGAAGGTGAAACAGAGCTTGTTGATAGATTAAACATTCACCGTATCCGGTCGGCAAAACTCCGAACACATCTTCCCTTTTTAAGAATGACTTCAGTGCCGTTCTTTGTTCTTTTCTCAGAGAAAAGCTTAACTCCAAGTCTTCCAGAGTCGCGGTCAAAGCTGATTCGAAAGACCGTCGCCGTTCGCCAGTTTCTGTGTTTACTAGAAGCACGCAAACGCAACTCAGCCGTCATCATTATGGCCCTGCCCGCCGACTCTATACACGATGTGATTGGCCCGTCCAGATTGAGAGGAACACAGCTCAGAAGGGTATTGAGAGTTCCTAGACGACACTTGCGGGCAGATTAAATTTGCTGCCGCTAGGGTGCGTCTAGATTTCTAGGCTACTAAAATGTCTCAATGTAGATTTTGTTGAGCTTAGGGTATGTTTACCCTATTTCACAATTATATGCAGCCTTGTTGCATATAAGAGACTTTCAGAAGCAATTGGTAAAAATCTCCTGACCTTAAACTAATTGTTTTGTATATTTAGAAAATAAAGGAGCTTTTTAGGCCAAAGAAGCTTAAACAACTGTTCAGGCCTGTCTAATTCTATATTTGATGGTAAAATGAGTGACATTTTTCCATGGTGACAGACATAATAGGAGTTATTTAAAAATAATAGCGGCCCAGTTGCCATAGCAATAACACTGTCATTGACAACCTGTGCTTTTACGTCTGAGATGGATATTCTTGATCAGAGTAGCATGTGATTTGTGCAGAAATACTCCTGCTTGTTAAATGCATTTGTGTAATTCATCCATTCACCATCTGTGATATGATGATATTATGTGTGTGAAATGAAGGTGCTAAATGAAGTGGTGGTGGACAGAGGGCCCTCATCCTACCTGTCCAATGTTGATCTTTACCTCGATGGACGTCTCATCACATCTGTACAGGGAGACGGTGAGCACAGACTATAAAACATATTATAATGTACAAATAATGCTCAACTTTCTATCCATCAACGAATCCTCAATTTTTATTTTTATGGTTTCCACAAAAATATTAAGCAGCACAAGATTTTTCAACATTGATTATAAGAATTGTTTCTTGAGCAGCGAATCAGCATATTAGAATGATTTTTAAGGGTCATGTGACACTGACTGAAGAGAGGAGTAATGATGCTGAAAATTCAGCTTCGCCATCACCAGAATAAATTCCATTTTAAAATGTATAAATAATTATATATTAAATTTGTAATTCACAATATTGCTGTTTTTACTCTATTTTTTGTATGATCAGTAAGTGCAGCCCGGTGAGCTGAAGAGACTTTGTACAGACTCTTATCATAGACGCATCGTAGTGTTTGATTTGTTTTTTTTCTTGCCATGGAAATAGATGTAAATATGTGGCTTGTTTCTATGCAGGTGTAATAGTTTCCACCCCCACGGGCAGCACGGCCTACGCTGCCGCAGCAGGAGCCTCCATGATCCATCCCAATGTCCCTGCCATTATGGTGACCCCCATCTGCCCTCACTCTCTCTCTTTCAGACCCATCGTAGTGCCCGCTGGCGTGGAGCTCATGGTGAGAATGCGATATTAAAGGTTTAGGTCACCCAAAAAATGAAAATTCTGTCATTAATTACTTACCATAATGTTGTTCGACACCCGTTCATCTTTGGAACACCAATAAAGATATTTTTGATGAAAAAAACAACAACTAAAAAAACAAAAAAAAACAACTAAATAGCGACTTATATAGTGATGGGCCGATTTCAAAACAAAGATTTGAACCGTTATGAATCAGCGTATCGATTCGGATCGCCAATGTCACTTGATCAGATCACGCAATCCGAATCATGAATCAATATGATGATTCATAACGGTTCGACACTTTGTTTTAAACTCGTCCCATCACTATATAAGTCATAATTTAGTTTTTTTGCGCACACAAACTATTCTTGTCCCTTCTTAAAATAATTGTAGAGCCACTGTAGTGAGATGGACTTTGAGATGACGTCTTTAGTGCCTTTTATTGGTCTTGAGAGAGGAACTTACATTGGTGTCCATGAAGGCCTTTCAGAGCCATCGGATTTCAACAAAAATATCTTCATGTGTTCCAAAGATGAACGGAGGTCTTACAGGTGTCGAACGGACACTAAAGTAATTAATGACAGAATTTTTGAGTGAGCTAACCCCTTAACACTTTAATGACAACTACATTTGCCAAGAAAATTTGTAATTTTCGTTTATTCATCTAATACGAGAGCTTCAGAAGAACAGTATATTCTTACGACTAACTGTATTTATTTTGCAGATAACTCTATCGCCGGATGCTCGCAACACAGCCTGGGTCTCATTTGATGGCAGAAAGAGGCAGGAAATCCAGCATGGGGACAGGTGACACTAAATACACAATCCCACAAGCAAACAACTTTTATCTCCCACATAATCCACTGATACAACAACAGCTGTGTAACGGTTATGGAAATGAGCATCAACAGTATCAGTAGAGATTAACACTCAGCCTTTGTGCAGTTCAAATGCAGCTGTTTTCATTAAGAATTATTTGGTTATGCATAGTAACAGATAAATAGATCATTCAGGTTAAATCATCTCTTGAACTCGCACGAAAGTCACATCTGTTAATCATGCGTTTTGTTCCCTCCCCCCCATAGCATTAAGATCACGACGTCTTGCTTCCCGGTTCCTTCTATCTGTTGTCATGATCTGGTGTACGACTGGTTTGACAGTCTGGCTCAGTGTCTTCACTGGAACGTCCGCAAGAAGCAAACTCGCTTAACAGATGCCAGCGACTCTTCAGAAACGGAGAACTGAAACCACCGTAAAAAAACAAGCGCTCTGTCTGTTGACATTCCAAATCAATACAGATTTTCACCCTGGCTCACTTTAAATTTATATACCTGAAAAATAACACATCAACTTGTTAAGAGTATCTACTTGTAATGTATCGGCAACTAAACGTTTGGTTGGTTAAGAGCATCTAAAATATAATGTATGATTGCTAAATGGCGTTATGCAGACAGTGTTTTCTACGTTGTGCTTCTCACAATTAATACCATGCTGAAGAGAAACTGATCCAATTTACTATTGAACAGTTTTTTTCCCCTTATACCATTTATTAACACATTTGGTTCCTCCATGTTTAAATAATTGTCCACTGAATTTTTTCAGCACATACTGTTGACTAAATTTACCCCACACGATCTTGGCTTTCTATGTGGTTTGTTACGACAGTAGTTCCTCTTATGTGGTAATATATTCCATAGGAAGCCATTTGTCTATGTTAGGGCTTTGTGCATTATATTAGACACCAATGTACGTTCAACTACTAATGATGAATGTGGTTTAGCAGGTTCTTTTCCTCTGTAGCTCTCTTAAGCTTATAATTGATTTCCATTCAGATCGACTAACCTGTGCGGAGCCCTTTTGTATATGAATCAAGCTCGCTCTCTTTGTCAGGTTGGGTTCCTGTCGAACACAGATCTTGACAGAGAACATTGTAGCCTCCTTGTGGCGTCACAGGATGGTGCTGCACATGCATTTTCAGAGCTGCGTTTCATAAGGCAGTTTAGTTTAATATTTACTCTAACTAAGATGTGATTTATTCATTTTACAAATGCACTGTTTTGCATTTCTCACCCTGCACGGTCCCATCACATTGTTGCATAAGAACTAGTATAGTTAAAATGTATGTAAGTCGTTTACATTTGAATGTAAATAAGATATATGTATTTATCTCATTTGTAATATTTCAATAAAACTTAATTTCTGTTTATCTTGGATGTTTTCTTTATCATTTTAAATATATCCTTATATTTTATGATTAAATTGACTTTACCACTGCAGGATTAAATGGTACATTTAAAATCCTGAGGATTGTTTTATTTTCTTATTTATAATAGAAAACATTACATTTTTCTCCCCCAATTAAACAAGTTACAAACATCGTTTCATTTGTGTAGTGATAACTTTAAGTCAGACAATCTAATGTTTGCAGAGCAATTGAATATATAAAAAAGTATTATAATCGCTTGTGAAATATAAAATTTTAAAAGCTCCCCATTTGTGACAATTTTCAATAACTGCAAATAGCTTGTGTTCTATATTTTTATTGCAATGAAAGGATACAGATACAGTTTTTGACAGATACTTAAATTATTCTCCAGATATTGCAAAAAGACAATCCTCACCATTGATCCAAATACAGACAAGTTAGTTAGTTAAAGATGCTGACCACATAAAAAAAAGATTTTATTTTTATAAATGATAACTCAATTTTTACATGACAGACACACAATGTCAAATGAAACTTCCTGCCAAAAAAACCTAATCATCTGGGATATCAGCATCTTTCACTCAAAGATAAAGGGACAGAAACAAGTGAAGTTCCATAGAAAGTAAAAACATATGTCTTTAGTTGCACGTTGTGTCATGCCCAGTCTATCCAGGTCTTCAAAGTCAATGACAGTATATTGAAAACACGCATCGTTTTTCTACAGGAACACTAAGTGAGACCCCTCTGGGGTTTTGACTGACAAGATCTTCTACTTACAGACGTGGTTAAAGATTCACACATTTGAAGAGACGTTCACTCAGGCAGGAGGGCTTTCCCTGCTCCTCGTGAACTTGACCATGAATTTTGAGGAATGCTTTAACAAGGATTTTCAATTTAACAATATACGGTAGGAAAAACACCTTCGCAACCTCGTCTTGTGCGCATTTGAGAACCACTAGAACTCAGATGTTTTTGGCATTCCAATTCCAATAAAATGTCCAGAAACAATCTATCTTAAGTCTTCAGCAGCGAAAACATAATTGGTGGTTTTTAGTATTAGTACAAAATGCAGTGACATGAACAACCTGTGTGTCTGACATTATAAAATAGAGTACAGTTCCCGCTGAACTGGAACTGCTGGCATGAATATCTCTGGTAGATTTATAGAATCCATATATAAATGATACATTTGTATTTTATCTCTTAAATATCATCCTCAGTATGAGTCAAAGAAAAAAGCTAAATGTAAAATAATACTCTAGCCAATAGTATGCAACTCTACGGAAAGATAGTATTGGACCTTGGCCCTATTAAAATGCAAACTTAAACTATTTTGGACCACAGCCGCTCGGGGAAGTACGATTGATTTATCAACCTCGGACTTTGAACACCAGATGGGAGAAACAGTGGCTATGCAGAACGGATGTGATTGGCTCTAGAGGACATACTGCACGAGCTACGGCATGACGTGTTTGAACTCTACTTATCTGGAAGTTGGTCATAATTTTAATGTACATGAAAAAAAGCATTAATATCCCACATCATTTGGCACAAATGTGGATGTAGTTTCCCCTTCTGAATGCAGTCGACCTCACTATGGAGTTTGGTTTTAAATAACTGCCTACCACAGTCAAGGATACTGCTCCCATTTTTTAACTTCTCTGTTTCCGTTAACAAGGACTATTTCTCATTAGGGTCACAAAACGCATTTGCAGAAATGTATGAAGCAGACCGTGTGTCAAGTGCACAAATATACCATTGTCATCATCGTAGCCGTTTACTGCTCGCGTTTAATCTTTAAGCCTGTCTGTTTTCACAGAGGAAGATCAACCTGAACAGAAATGGGAAACATCTTCTGAACATGACAGAAGTACGTCAGCAGGTCCACATGGAGCATGGGAGTATGTGTGCGGAGTGAGGGAAAACGTTTATGTCTGAACAGTCAAGGGCTTTGTCTCACTTTGCTCTTCTTCTTCATCTTCCTCCTCCTCCTCCGTATGCTGCTCCAGCTCTTCTCTGGTGATCATTTCAAAGTCGTTGCCGTTGCTGTGCTGCGAACCTTCGTCCTCTCGCCTGTCACTGTCTGTGTCCGACTGACGCTCTGCTCCCGCTTCTTCGCTCACCTCCATTTCTTTATTCTCGTCTTCATCCTCTTCCTCCTCGCCGTCTTTCTTCTCGCTGTCCGATTTATCCTCGCTGTCTGATTTCTGCGCTTTGCTTGAATCCGTGCCCTTGTCAGATTTCTCACTGTTGGATTTCTTGGAGCCGGAGCGGGGACCCTTGTACTCGTGCGTATAGAGGGGCCGGAAAGAGTCGATAAAGCCCACGTCCGCTGTCAAGTTTGGTAGAAACCAGAAGTGATGACGGCCACCTGTCACCACCCAGATGATCAGGAACAAGATGCACCGAGCTGAATGAAAAGAAGGAATAAGCCGATGAGAAAAGATGTCACTTGAAATTGCTGGATGATATCTAATTGCAACTAGAATGTGAAGTCGTACCAACGGCCAGTAGTAGTATGCTGGCGACGAAGCATCCTGCCGCCACGCTCAGGTAATACACGCCGACTCTCATCTCAGCAGGCCACAGAGGGAACAGAGTGGCTGCGATGACGGCAATGACTGCAAACACACACAACGCTCTGTATCAGTGCTGAGCCAGTCAAACGACAGACACTGTAGAAGAAGAGATCCTACCTAGAATCAATCCCATGGCAAAGGTTTTAAAGTGGACTGGATCGTAAACCCAAAAATAAACCTGTAGGGAAGACAAATGTTTTAAAGAACAACAACAAAAAACAGAAGTAAAAATGAAGATTTTATAGCAGTATATTTGATTAATATTTAAATAATCCAATTACATTAACAATACCTAGACAGCCTGAATATTATCAATCAATCAATCAACTTTATATAGCGCTTTTACAATCACGATTGTGTCAAAGCAGCTTCACAGTGTCAAACAGGATAATATTGCGACAAAATTAGATTTGGCTGTACAGTCGTACTGGAGAAAACAGTACATTATAATCTAGTATTATGTTCTTATATCTAATATAATCTAAACAAGTATATAATTAAGGCTGTCAGCGTTAACGCATGCGATTCATTTAAAGTCCTTCACCTGTAAAAATAATCGAACGCAATTAACACAAATAAATGACAAAAGTATGTGAAGCTCAAAAGTACCTTTGAGCTCTTGATATATAAAAGGTCATGATAATATAAGAATATCCTGTAAGTTTCAGAGCTGAAAACGTCCTTGTTAGTCAAAGAAAAGCTTTTATAGATTGTGCGCACACTGATGTCATCGTGTGGCGAAACATGCCTCCAACAGAATAAGCCCGTCTAATTTAGTAGCCCCGCCCACCGACTCATAGAGCTGTTTGGATCACGCTAGCCAGCAGCAATAAACATGCTGAAGAAGATAGCAAGATATTGTAGAAGAACACAGTCACTGCATAAGCTTCCTTTGGATCCTAATATTAGGAATGTGTGATACTTCATTTATTTTTAAAGGGGTGATGAATTGAGAAATCAACTTTTCCTTGAGCTTTTGATATATAAAGGTCATGGTAATATAAGAATATCCTCTAAGCTTCAGAGTTGAAAACTTCCTTGTTAGTCAAAGAAAAGCTTTTATAGACACCAGGCCCAGCAAACGGTCCTGTGCTTCTACTGACGTCAGTGCGCGACTAAATGCGCCTCTACAGAACGTCTAATCCAGTAGCCCCGCCCACCGACTCATGGAGGGCTAGTGCTAGATTGTCAACAACAATAAACATGCCAAGGAAGATTAAAGGTCCCGTTCTTCGCGTGTTTTCGAAGCTTTGATTATGTTTACAGTGTGCAATATAACATGAGTTCATGTTTCGCGTGTAAAAACAGTATTTTTCACACAATTTACTTATCAATTAGTTTCCTCTGTCCTAAAAACGGCCCGATGATTTCCTTGTTCTATGAAGTCCCTCCTTCAAAAAGACGTAACGAGTTCTGATTGGGCCAGCACTTCCCGTGTTGTGATTAGACAGCAGCTTAGTGCACTTTGCCCGGAAAGGTCCCGCCTCTTACCATAACGGGGAGATGCAAGCGCCGAATGCGCGCTCTTGGGAGAGCAACAAAACCACGCACCCCTATTTTGCGTGTTCTTGTGCCTAGTGATGTCATTACATCCCTGCACTTCCTGCTGTAATCCAAACCGGCCGTTCGCTGTAGGCTTTGAAAGGGAACTTCAGTTAAATTAAAGGGTTACTTCAGCGATTAGCATATGGCTTTGTATCAGTAGAAACCCTGGAGAATATTCAAATTATTGTGCTTTCCCCCCTCATATCTCCCTGAGACAAGAGATTTATGCATTTTATTTCTGGAAAAATTCCTCCTATGATGCAAAATGACGATTTTTGCATCATAGGAGGAATGTTTGCCCAGAGGCTAAAGACTACAGCCAGCAGAGGGAGCTATTTCCGCATGTTTTGAATCCGTGCATGGGGGATGGGCGATTACACTCAGCTGGCAGGGAGAGCTCAGCTTGCAGACAGGATCATTTAAACGGAGCTATGGTGAGCAATGTAAGTCTTTTAACTTCTCAAATTCATTTCTATGAAAGTTAAGCTTGCAAAGGCATGAACTGAAACGCGTGCCAGACTGAACTCGCGTTGTGAATGTATGCCGCGAGTGTAGTCGCGATTACCTCAGCTCTCATCACTCGTGCAGTTAGTGCTCAGTGCTGTGACACTCGCGCGGTGACTCACTCATTATATTGAACAGACACGTTCAGTTTTTAATTGTAGTGTCTTCTCTAACTCAGTCACAGTAATGAAGTTGGTGGTGTTGGGAATGGCCTCACAGGGCAGCGAAGCATTCTGGGAATTGTAGTCTTTCATCCCCATGGGACAAAAATACATTTTCTGTCTTTTCTCAGTCTAGAAGACACCAAATTCAAAAATAATTTCACATTTCTACTACATTGATGACCCAGTTTAAATATAGATTCATCTTCCCAGCACTGAAGTACCCCTTTAAATATCTCGCTTGGCATTGAACTTTGAGCTTTATAATTTTACAGGTATTATTTATGCTCTAACAGCAACATTACACACTAAATAAAGTTTGAAAGATGGAATCGCGAAGAACAGGACCTTTATTGCGCTATTCCTGGTTGTGGAAGAACACATTCACCGCACATTCACCCCTCTCCAAAAATGTAACATTTCAATTCTACACGGACTGCAAGCACTGTGATTAGTCTACCAGAACCCCTCCCTGCCCCTTCCTCTGCATGTGTAACTGCAAGTTGACGCAGAAGTGTAAATGGAAATTGATGCGTAGCCCACTGCGTAGAGCAGTTGGGCGGCAAATGGCGGCCCCCTGGGCCAAAAGTGGCCCGCCAGCGATAATATCTGGTCCTCGGCGCGCCTGCATCTGCCGAATCTGGCAGATTGTTTTGATAGCGGCTGGTTCTGAAATATATTTGTCAGTGTACGCGAGCTAATGAGACACGAGCTAATGAGAACTGTGCAGGTAAACTCCCATTAGTTCAAGAGACGCTCAGTTTGTCTAGTGGCCAATGGAAAATTATGCAGCATTTAGCCTCATTGTTAGAGCGTCAGACTACCGTGCAGAAAAGACCCAAGTTCGAGCCTCGCTCAGAGCAGACAGTGCGAATTTATATCAATATTCAATCAGTTTTGTCTTTAGTGATTTTGCCTTTTAAAAAAATACAGCAACGTTTTAGCAACAATGTTTAATTTTGGGATAAATTCAGAGCTTTCAACTTTCAACACAGACAAAGAGTCTGGAATAGATCACTAGACACGCCTCAAAAAGAGCCATCATGAAATGTCTGGTATGATGACAAAACGAACAGTGAACCATTGAAACGTTTGATTATATCGCGGGCCGTCAGCACCAACACGTGAACGATAACAACTCAAATTCAGCTTCCTTTTTATCAAAACATATTGACAAGAACCAGCAAAAAAGGTGCCTCGTCTCGTGGTGCCGTCTGATTCTTTGCGACAACTTCGTTGTAGATTAGACACACCATTCCCATTCTTGTTTGTATGCCCTGTTTTCGCTGTTAACTTTCCTCTTTAGACTCTTTGATAGTGCTATCTTAAATGTTAACATCACTCTGCAGTGCACTCGATAGTCGTTTAGCCTACCTCCAAAATGCAAACGATTGCAAAAAAAATACAGTTTACTACGTGAGGATGCCAAGGAATAATTATGAGCATAAAAGTATGCTGTGACGTCGAATAATTATTACAATAGGTTCCATGTGTAACAAGCTAATTAAAATACATTTATTTTTTACAATATGGAAAGTGGAAGTAATAAAACATAGTTCGTTAAGAGCAATCAAAATACCAATAATGGGCTTATTCAAATCCTCTTTTATGTTTTGAGTTATTTTTATTTATTTATTAAATTATCCCTTGACTATATTCTGGCCCGCCAAGTTATGGCACATTTTTTGTGGCCTGTGGCCAAATATATTTGATGACCCCTGGCGTAGAGGCTACGGCGCCGGTCCGACACAGAAGTATAAATCAGCCATAAGTCACAGCTGAAGGGCGTTGTTAGCCACGACGAGCATAGCAGTCAATTAAATGGTTAACTGCAAATGACAATTCATCGTCAAGTAAAATGTACAATATTTACAAGCATCTGTTAGATATGATTTTCTGAACGCTACTCATCCTGACCTCACTGCCATCCAAGAACAATTGGTCCTCATGAGGCTCCAGCTTGAACTTCTTTTTCACATCCTTTTTCTTCTTTGGAGATCCTGGACTGTCATCCTAAACATACAGAAATAAGCCTTCAAAATGAGATTCATGATATGCACATGTAACAGAACTCATCTTCGCAGATGTTCTAGTCATACATTTTTTTCCTTCTTTGTGTCAGTAGCCTCAGTATCCTTCTTTTTGTCTTTGTCTTTATCTTTTTTGCTCTTTTTCTCCTCTTCCTTGCCGCTGTCACTTTTAACCTTCTCCTTTTCTTTTTCTTTCTCCTTTTCCTTCTCTTTTTTTACATCTTTCTCTGGCTTCTTCTTCATCACTTTCAGGGCTCGGTGGAAAAACTGCTTCTTTAGGAGCCTGTGAATAGGAAGACCCGAGTTATTAATGGCAAATTAATGATTGACTGACTCAGATTTTTTTTCAAGTTTTCAAAGGGAGCAGGCCAAATATAATGAAATCAAATGAGATGTACACAAAATTATTGAACAAGACATTTGTGATTTAATAAAATATTCCGGAAAAATGTATTCAAAAGTAAAGATATGTTACAAAAAAGAAAATGTGATTCCACAATAATGTTTTTAATATTGATGAATTAGAAATGTTTCTAATACGCCAACTTAGCATACTGTTATATTTTACAATATTACTTTTTACTGTATTTGTGATCAAATTAATACTACCTTAGTGAACATAGGAGACTGCATGTTCTTTAGCATCGATATCTCAACTGATTATTTAGTTAAAGAGATAGTTCACCCAAAAATGAAAATTTGATGTTTATCTGCTTAGCCCCAGTGCAACAAACATGCAGGTGACTTTGGAGATGAAGATTTTTTTAACTCCAACCGTTGCTGTAGGCCAGTCATATAATGCATGTCAATGGGTAACGTTAAGAGTTCTATGAGAGCAAAAAAATAATAATAATTGCTTAGACAACATGCACAAAGAGCCCTGTGGCTCATGATGACACATTGATATCTTAAGACACAAAACGATCAGTTTGTGGGAGAAATTGAGCCGTATTTATATAATTTTTTACCTCAAATACAACGCTATATCCAAAAGCCTGGAACACGCTTCACTTCCGGTAAGGTCAATATACACGCTCTGGATCGTATATCTGCTCGGGCCAGAGCATGTATATTCACCTTACCAGAAGTGAAGCGCGTGAAGGCTCGTATACCTAGAACATGTATATTGACGTTACCGGAAGTAGTGTTGTCAAAAATATCAATATTTCGATATGTATCGATACTGGAATATCTGAAACGATACAATTCGAGTTTTTACAGCATCGATACCAGCTGCGCTCTCCCCTCTGACCGAAAGCGAGTTGACACACCGGCATTCTCACTCAGCCCGGTTAACCTCTGAGCACGGCGAACGCGCGTTCTGCTGGAATTTTTCCTCATGACAGTGTGTTAGTGTTAGTGTGTGATCGGTCTGAATTTTGCACGGGATTGCACATAAATTAATTCTACTAATCCCCGCAGATTTCGTGCTCACATCTGAAGCGCACACACACAGCCGCCTCTGACATGATACAAGTGCAAGTGCAAACATTTGCTTCTTTTTCCAGCTTATTGTTGGTCAAATACACTCAAAGAATTATCAGTGCACATCTAGAAGAGTATTAACGTAAACACAGTCGCAAACAGTTCAGGAAGAACGAGTAACAGGAACAGTGTTTAGGATCCATGCGTCTGTTAGTCTTAAAGGGACCGCAGTCATTTGTTATTCAAACTACAAAAAGACAAACGATCACACTGCTCTTGACTGATCAACTCGAGTAACTTTAATAGTTTCATCTGTAGGCTATTGAATTTTTACAAAGAACATTATCCAATGTTGTTTTAAATGTAATTACTATGCATTTTTTTAATTCAGTTTCTTATCTGAATGTTAGACCTACCTGAAAAAATAAAGCAGTATTTAATTTGTATCTTCTATTCTATTGCATTTATTTTTGCTATTGTTTGTAATCAGTTTATTTGTTCTTATTTTATTACTGTTTACTCGTCTTTTTAAATTCAATTTACCATTTTCTTGTGCTGTGTGTAAGCTATTGCAACACAATTACCCCATTGGAAAAAATACATTGAGATAGCAAAAATTTGTGAGATAATTTTAATAGTAATTGATCACTAATTGTTCAAATCAAAACGATGCCCAATTAGGAACATGATGGCCACGTGAATTTGTAGTAAAAAATAACAATGAATAATAACAAGTTCTGTTGTCATATTAAGCATCTTATCTTTTTTTTTTTTTTTTACTATGGTATCGTTTTAGTATCGATATATCGATATTTTAGTCTGGTATCGTATCGAAGTCATAATTTTGGTATCGTGACAACACTAACCGAAAGTGAAGCACGTTCCAGGCTGTTGGATAAAGCGTTGTATTTGAGGTACTTTTTTTATAAATACGGCTTGATTTCTCACGTAAAACGGATCATTTTGTGTCTTAAGATATCAATGTGTCGTCATGTGCCACAGGGCTCTTTGTGCATGTTGTCTAATAATGTTTTTTTTTTGCTCTCATAGAGTTGTTACCCATTCACATGCTTATATGACCTACACACAGTACCGGTTGGAGTTAAAAATCTTAATTTGTGTTCTACTGAAGAAACAAAGACCTACATGTTGGATGCACTGGGGGTAAGCAAATAAACATCAAATTGGGTGAACTGTCCCTTTTAACAGCTTTGTAATATCAAAAACCAATAAAATCCCACTCTGCATTCATAAAATGTGAGAAAAAGACTAGGTGTACCTGTTGCAGTAGTCCACCACCGACTCTCTGGTTGTGAACAAAGCTTCTTCACCCTTCTTCGCTTTGGCCCACTTTGAATCCATCAGACAGTCGACTGCTTTAGAGGCTGATGAGCAGAAAACAAACATTCGGTTTAATGACAGCCTCTGAAGCCAAAAATAAATAATTAAAAGAAACCTTGACTAAACCATATGCAGAGGGAACAGAAGCTAGCAAGACAGGAATGAGTGCACTGACCGACAAAGTAATCCACTCGATGTCCCATCATGTTGGTGGATTTGGCGGGGCAATTAAAGCGCAGGTACTTGGCCACCGCCTTCTCCTCCTTGGTAGGTTCACTGACCTCCTGAAAAAAGTGAGATCACAGATTGTAAAGACTTGATAAAACTTGTCTGCTGAAGATCTAAAGTTTCCAACTGAATTTTAAATCAGAACACATTACAATATATAGATTCAGTACCATATTAATTATCAGCAGAAATTTGCGATTTTTTTATTCATTAATACCATCAGACAATATTAAATACACTATTGTTCAAAAGTTTATGGTCAATATGATTTAAAAAGATTGATACTTTTATTTAAAAAAGACATTTTTCAAATAAATGCTACTTTTTAAAACGTTCTATTCATCAAAGAATCCTGAAATAAATGTATATACATTTCAACAAAAACATTAAACTTAAAATTTATCATAAATGTTTGAGCAGCAAATCAGTATTAGAATGATTTCTGAAGGATCGTGTGACATGGAGTAATGACAGCTGAATATTCAGCTTTGACCACAGGAATACATTACATTTTAAAATATTCATATAGAAAATGAGTCATATAAATTGAAATTATATCCCTGTTTTTACTTTGTCTTTATCAAATAAATGCAGCATTGGGAAGCATAGACTTCCAAAACATTTTAAAAGAAATCTTACAGACAGAGGACATGGATACTAAACCAAGATTCATAGTAGCAGAATTTACAAGAAAAGCTGGTTTGTTCCTCTGGCTACAACCCTTAATTCCAGTGAAAAATGACACCTAAGAGAATGTAGGAGAACAGCAGTGCAGGAATCCAGCTATCCCCTCTGAAAAAACCTTTGAAATTTACCTCCCACACTGGCAGCAGGACCTTCGGTGGTCATGGACTCAATGAATGTGAACTAATTAAAAGCCTCAGCTCACCACACACACTGATGTGCTGTGCTCTGTAATCCATACACTGAAATTACCATCTCCATTCAGACAGAGTCCTCGCTGACCCGCTTTATTAAACTAAAGATCATTACTTGTGTGACCACGCTATACAAAAAAACCCTTACAAATCCAGGCTATAGAGACATCCTTCATATAAGTAATGAATGACTACCAGGCATAACTACACTCTTAAGCCTGAGGTCTGATTGTATGCTGTAAATAAAATGTCATATGCTTAGTATGATAAGAATAAATGCTGCCGTAAATAACCTCCCAATTCAAATGTTTACGTACTTTTGTTTTAATTTGTTTGAGTGGTGAGGAAATATGTTGCTCTTGTAAATACTTGCCAACATTTTAAATACAAGTCTAGAAATGCATCAAAATAACAGCAAAGCGCAACCGTACAGTGAATTTTGAAGTGATATATTCTTGAAAATTCAGATGTGGATTCGTACAGTAATAGCTGTAAATTTGCCGCACGTCACACTTTCAATTGCACGCGCTTGAGAGTTGATCGCAAACTCTGGATTAAACCTGAGTTGACAGCTTTGAGAAACGGTTGAACATGATCTAAACCAGGTTGGATTTATCTGTATTTGTCAACTCTAAACCTACTCTGAAACTCAGAGTTTGTTTGTTAAGCTAGCTTCATGCAACAGGCCTTAGGTATAAACGGGTATGTGTCGCCCTTGTCCACTTGTGATCCAAACAACCAAAACATCTTAATACCAGGTGGTTTAAGCAGGTCCACAGTCACTGTGGTAACTTGTCTTGCAATACAGTAGGCCCTGGTCTTATCTTTACGGTTTGTTAGTGAAAGCTTTACTACATTAAACAGGCTGCAGGCTTCAAGGGATAATACCCCCAAAAATGAAAATTAATTTCTTCTCAAACCTGTAAGACTGACTTTATTCAGCGGCACACAAATTTATGTTTTAAATAATGTCATGGTCACAATTTCATTGTACGGTAAAAATAAAATAAAACCTGAAATCAACAGGTTTGGAAAAACATGAGGGTGAGTAAATGATGACAGATTTCTTTGGGGTGAACTTCCCTGTAACAGTCTAATTGGCATGATGACAGTGAAAAACATTCATTCTTTGTTTTAGCTTGGAAACTTTTACAGTCTAAAGAATTAATTCAGGGTTTCCTATTGATTGTTAAGTAAAAGTAATGCAGGATTTCTCCTCTATCAATCAGAGTAGGAATGCCATTTTAATTTACTTGGCATTTACAGCAGTACTTTAATTCAGCAAGGACAGATCAAATTGATCAAAATAACTGTAAAGACATTTATAATATTACAAAAGATTTCCGTTTCAAATAAATGCTGTTTTTTAAAGGAATACACCGACTTTTTGGGACTTTAGCTTATTCACCGTATCCCCCAGAGTTAGATCCTCCATAGGTGGATTCCATAGCTCCATTCTCATCTCTGTACCATAACTCTGTCCGGCGCACCACCGATAGCCTAGCTTAGCACAAAGACTTGAGGTAAACGGCTCCATCTAGCCTCCTGCTCAAACAGTGACAAAATAACACCAACATTTTCCTCTTTACATGCTGTGATCAAGCGGCAACCTCCCGCAATCTCTCTTGAAGCCAATACGAAATGTAAACAGCAATTCACTGACTGGCCACTAGGGACAGGCTCCAGAAGGGAGCAGAATCTTATTGAGCCCCGTATTAATATCCCCAACTTTAGAGCAGAAAAAAATATGTTTACAGCCTGGTAAAAATTGTGGTTTTGCCCTATACAGCTAATTTTGACCTTCATGACAACTGTGAGAGGGGTGAATTTTTTTATAACTCATTTATGTTTTGGTTAAACACTTTAACCAAACAAATGAAAGTAACGTGGGCAGCCCCTCGCAGACAACTGCCACGCACACACATAACACAAACACAACTCAACGTAAAATCCAGATCTGGTGATCTCTCATCCTTTATTGTTGTCGCTCGTCCTTATATGCCTCCAAGCTCCCTCATGAGAGGACTTGAGACTGGTGTGGCTCGCAGGTGACACTCATTTGCACTCACGCCCCACTTTCTCTCTCGCTCGTCCACCTCGCCACAGAAATATTGCACATATTTTTCATCCGTGCTTCTACCCACCCGCACATAATTACTTATCCGCCTGCATCCCCACCTGTGAATTTTATAAATGTCACTATCCACCCGTTTTAGCCACTTTTATGTAGGACTCTGGCGCCTGCTGCACCCATGTTACAGCAGAAAAGTTCCTTGATTATTAGGCAGAAATGAGAGTATAGTTCCTAGCCATAACAGTCTAGAGAAAATAACTTTTCATTTTCTGTCGGTCTTAGTACACAATGTAATTACAGAACAGTATTTCTTCAAAATAGTAGTTTTAAATAAATGTAAAAAAAAAATATTGAAAGTGCATTTCTGAGTGAGATGCTAACGATCTAATCAGATTCAATTATATATGCTAAGCTATGCTAAAGTGCTACTGCCAGATCTAGATATCCACTAAATGGATTCAAAAACAGTAAAACTCAACTGTTTAACTCTAAGGGGAGTGAAACCAGGCATTGGTTTTAAGTCAGTGGCAGAACCACATATTTGCAGCACTTGAATTTTTATTGACATATATTGAGGATGCTACACACGTTAATGATGGAGAATGTTTTTACAGGAATAATTCACCCAACAAAATTGACGTTCTTATGGGAAATTAAATAATAGGTTAAATGTTTTGGAATGACAGTCACAGATCACTTTTAATGCAGTAAATGGTGACTGAGGCATCCTGCCTAAGTCCATGTTTACTCAACGCAGAAAGTAAGTCAAATTAGACTGAAAAAACATGAGGGTGAGTAAATGACCATTTTTATTTTTTTGGGGGGTAGGGGGATGACTCTTTAATAGACTACAAATATGTGACGATGGTGCAATCTTTGAGAAGTTATGTATTATGGACGATGTTTGGTTAAATTCCTGAAGCACATGAGACAGCAGCAGCTGGTTAATAAGAACAGCCTGCAAACCGAACAGTCTGTGCCGAGCTAAGATGGCCAACTACATCAGCTGTGCCACCAGACACACACTCTTCACAGGGGAGAGACATTAAAATCAGGTCATGCTGAAATCAAAACATCGAGTAAGTGTATAAATGTTTAGATACCTGCCAAACGATACATTACATTACCGAAGCGAGGCGCAAAAATTGCGCCAACACTGATAAATAATCCACCTCCCATATATGAGAGCGCTGCAAAAAATAACGGCTCAATGCACAACTGTGTGTTATGTCGAACAAAACACTAACTCGAGAAACGATACAATGTCAAACAGAGATCTAAGATCGAGCATCTGATAGCTAATGTTACGTGAATTTGGTACCTGAATTCGCTTCTTGTGTCTCCTGCGTTCCGCCATGATTTCTAACTTCTGGGTTCCCTTGACGTGGTCACGAATAGAGTGAGGAGGGAGATCTCGCGATATTTCGAATAGCCCGTCACTTCTTCGCTTGGCAGATCAAATTTTGAATGAATGAATACTGCCATCTGAAGTGCAGGTGAGGCACACGAAGTGTTACACAAAGTATTAGGCTACAAAAAGGGAGCTTTTTAGGGGGGATCTGATCCCCCGAAAGAAGGCTTCTCGATCTGTATGAAGCTTTAACTGTGAAGATACATTTCCACATTTCTAGCTCTGATTGATTTTAAATCGAAATTTTGGCCACCAATATATATATATATATATATATATATATATATATATATATATATATATATATATATATATATATATATATATATATATATATATATATATATGATTTTGACAGGATCAGCAGAGAAGGCCCTGACATATATATATATATATATATATATATATATATATATATATATATATATATATATATATATATATATATATATATATATATATATATATATACACACACATTCATTGTTTGAATTTTGAAGGATGATTTGCTGTGGTTATACCATTGTTCTGCTAGCATGTTTTACAAAATACCAAGGTACTTCAACAAAAACCTTTATTTTGTCAAAAACACCATGATCAAAATTAGAGAACAATAACCAATGCAGCACACACACACACAAAAAACATTACAACTAAAATGTGATGCTTACAGCAGTCAAAAATTAGTAGGAAGTACAGAGGCCCTTGCTTTGAATGAGCTCAGCACATCTGCGGCCACAGGACATCACTAGATACTCACACTGCTCCAGCTACCCGTTTTGCAGTGTGATAGGCATTGTCATTGGCATTGTCTTCCATAAAAATTACGGGCTGATTGGGAGATGCTCGCAGTGAAGGAACCGCATGTTGCCGAAAGAGGTTCTGATAAACGGGTTCTGAGGTTCTGCATGTAGCTGTATAATAGGCCCAACTCCTGCTGCAGAAACGTCCCCTAAACCATCACGCCACTTCCTCCTCCACCTTTCATACCAGACTTCTTTGGGCACTTTGGGTTCAATCTTTCCCCAGTTTGATGCTGAACATAATGTTTCCCATCAGACATAAATAAATTAAAGTTGCATTGATCACTAAAATGAACTTTGGACCAGTTCTCCTCTGTTCACACAACATGCTCCTCAGCAAAGGTTAGTCTAGCCTTTTAATTCTTTCTGCTGATGAGCGGTTTGGTCACTGCTGAGTGAGCTTTCAGTCTGAATTCTCTTAGATGACAAGACACTGTATGGCGAGATGGATGCTTGCTGTGTTTAGCTCTGAACTGGCGAGTAATTCCAGCTGCAGTGTTGAACTGATTCCACACTGAAAGTCTCCGCATTGTCCTGTCCTCTCGTGCATTGGTCTTGCGTACCTTTTGGGGTACATTGAATGAATTAGTGTCTTTGCAAAGCTTCAATATTCTTGGAATTACGGATTTGAAAGGACCAACTTCTTTTGCAATAGCTGAAAGAGTCATCCCTTTGGCCTTCATCTGGACAACCTGGTGTCGTAAGGTTTCAGTAACCTTAGAGCGGCTTGCCATTTTGCAAAGTCAGTGAAAATTGGAAAGTTTGTTTCAAGTTAAATAGGGTTTGCCAGATTATTACGGAAATCAGCACCACGTGCTAGATTAACACCCAAATCTTGAAGGTATCTGAAAATGTTCTCTAATTTTGACCAGTATTATTTTTCAATTGTCTTATTTAAGTTGTATATACTGTACTTCAGAATATATTTAACTTCTGAAATATGCTTAAAAAACTGCCCTTCTGTTGAAATAGTTTGTTCTCTAATTTTGATCTCTCCTCTGAGTATATTTAAATATTCTCTTATTATTATTATTATTATTATTTTTTTAAACTTTTTTACCTCAGAATTAGTTTTTCTGCTGTAGCTAGGAGATAGCAACACAGACTGGAAAACCTTTATGTGGAATCATAAAGAAAGCCAGAGGAAACTGAAACTGTCACATGGCTCCGATCTTATCTCCCCTACTAAAACAATTCAGTATATCAAAGAAAGGCCTACACTAAAATGCAAAAGTTTGAAACACAACATTTTCATTTGTTGAAAAAGAAAAGTACAGATTTTATGTATTTGTAAAAAATATATTTAAATCTTTTAAAAATGTTAACATACCAATGTAAGCAAACAAATACCAAAGGAATAATATATTTTTTATTTACTTCATAGCAAACAACACATGACAAAAGAGAATAATTCAAGTAAAAACCAAAATAAAATTTTACAATAAAAAAGGGGCAAAATTATTTGTAATTGATTTACTAACTTATAATATTACAAAATATACTATACATAGAAAAATCCAGCATTCATCATTCTTACTCTGTTGGAGACCACATTTTAAACCTAATGCATTACACAAATCATAATATATTTGTGATGAATATTTAAAAATATATGATTTCAGTATTTATAGAAATGTCCGTTTCTGTTTACCTTACGCATTAGGTGTCAAAACAATAAAAGACTTTGAGGTAAAAAAAAGAAAAAAAGAAGTCCAATATATTTTTTTATACTATTTCAGGTGGTCTCACTCATCTGGGTCGGTGAGGGATTATCAGCTTCACTAATAGGCTCCGTAGATTTAAGAGCCTCTGTGTCTCTGGGGCTGCTGAGCAGCTCCACGCTGTTGCAGTTGAGGGGGGAGCTGATGTCTGATGATCTGTCACCACTTTTCTCAGGTGGAGGCTGCAGGCCTGAGACAGGCAGGGGCAAGTTCATCATGTTGTAGAACATGTTACCCATCCTTCGGGACAACTAAAAAGAGAGTAGAATAACCTATACTGAGTAAGAAGAGAGAGAGCTTATTCTTTAATAATCTTTAACCTTTAAAATATCAAGGACCTTTTGGAGGATATAAAGAACCCATAACTTCATCATGAAATTAAAGGAATATTGCTGAGTTTATTATAAATGATTTTATCCGTGCACATTTCTTTTTTTCTTTAAAAAAATAAAAAAAATAACTACCCCTCCATCTTGCAGCTACATCTCTTCTCTGATAATGTATTTATTGGCTTGACCACCAATAGCAAACCATAACTGTCCAATAAATTCCCCATGGACTAAAATCATCCCACCTTACATTTGTTCTTGTTTGAGAAGCAATTTTGATTGGATATACATCACAACAGGCAAGAAAAGACTATTGCAACTTCTGTTTCATGCTGACTTTAAAATAAGTCATGTTTCTGTACAGTTTATTTCACTAGAATTCTCCATACTTTTAATGATTAACTTGCTTATTGGGATATTACAGAGAATTTTATCCTTTTGAAACGTTGTAAATACCTGGGATCGTATCTTGAGCGCCGGCCCAAGCTTTAGCCCGAGTGTATCCAGGAGGTGCTCCTCTGTAAGAAGAGGTAACGTCTCTCCATCAATCATGTGGTCTTTGAACGTCTGCAGCGGATGACACACAAAATACAGAGATTGAAAAAAACACTTTAAAATTATAATTGCATTTTGTCATTTTACATTTCTATTAGGCTACCTGTGCATATTCAGCGCAGCTTGGCATTTCACTGATAAAGCTGAAGACGTCATCAACTGTCCATTTGCGAATATCTGGTAATGAAGACATCTCTTCTCCATTAAGAAACATATTAGGAGGTCCTAGTTGAAAACAAATACAATTGAATAGGTCAAATTGACTAATGTGTCATCATTGTCTTAATAGTACATCTGGAAAGTATTCACAGCGCTTCACTTTTTATAAATGTTTTTATGTTACAGCCTTATTCCCAAAGGGATTCAATTATTTATTTCCCTTAATTCTACAAACAATACCCCATAATGACAAAGTGAAAGAAGTTAGTTTGAAATCTTTGCAAAAAAACAAAAAACAAAAAATAAATATTCACAGCCTTTGCTCGATACTTTGTTGAAGCACTTTTGGCAACAATTACTGCCTCAAGTTTTTTTGAGTATGATGCTACAAGCTTGGCACACCTATTTTTGAGCAGTTTCTCCCAGTCTTCTTTGTTTCATCTGACCAGACTCCTTCAGGTGCCTTTTGGCAAACTCCAGACGGTGGTCATGTGCCTTTTACTGAGGAGTGGCTTCCGTCTGGCCACTCATACCTGCTTGATGGAGTGCTACAGAGATGATTGTTTTTCTGGAAGGTTCTCCTCTCTCTACAGATATATGCTGGAGCTCAGTCAGAGTGATTATCGGGTTCTTGGTCACCTCCCTGACTTCCTTCTCCCCCGATCACTCAGATTGACCGGGTGGCCAGCTCTAGGAAGAGTCATGGTGGTTCCAAATTTCTTCCATTTACGGGTGATGGAGGCCACTGTGCTCCATCTCCATTTTTCTGTAACCTTCCCCAGATCCACAGTCCTGTTTCAGAGATCTACAGACAATTTCTTGGACTTCATGGCTTGGTTTGTGCTCTAACATGCACTGTTAACTGTGGGACCTTATATAGACAGGTGTGTCAATTTCCAAATGATGTACAATCACCTGAATTTACCACGGGTGGTCTCCGGGCAAGTTGTAGAAACATCTTAAGGATGATTAGTGGAAACAGGAGCACCTAAGCTCAATTTTGAGTCTCATTGCCAAGTCTGTGAACACTTATGTACATGTGATTTTTTTTTTTTTCATTTATACATTTGCAAAGATTTCAAACAAACTTTTTCCGGGCTGTAACAACAAAACGTGGAAAAAGTGGAGCGTTGTGAATGCTTTCCGGATGCACTGTATTTCTTAAGAGAAATGTATATTGGCTCATAAAACATGTCTAACAAAGTTATTATGGTTAACTAAAATGTTTAAAAAAAATGTTTTTTAATTGAAATATAGCAACAACAAAAAAAAGATGAATAAAAACAACATAGAAATGTTGCCTTTGCATCTAACTGTTGAAGTTGAAGCACTAAATTCTAAAACTAAATAAATATTAACTATAAAAAACAACCAAAGACTAAAGCACATAACAAAATTACTAAAACTTTACCCAAAAGTAAATTGAAAATATAAAAATATAAACTCATTTAAAATATTAATAAATATTATAATAATACTAAAATAACACTGCTAAACACAACTAATGCATTTAAAAAAAGGGGGAACTAACAAACACACCAAGTGGTAGAAGTCCATTTCCTGGCACGGGGAGCATGTAGGGCATCCCCGTGAGAGGGCCAGTGGCAGATGGGTACAGAAACTTGTCTTGGAAAGCCGAGCAAGGGTTAGAAATGTCTTTTTCACTGGTGCTAGCATTGCAGTTCGTGACTTCTGCGCAACCCTCCTGTCCACTAATACATGCCTTGCGAATGCCTGTCTCTCCTTCCTTAAAACTTTTCCTACTGTTGGCTGAAGATAGCTCTGTTTCTACTTTGGTTTGGTGTGGTTTGCTGGTGTTGGCCTCAGTGCTCATTTCACCTTTCCCTTCAACTTCCTTCTCCTCCCCCGATGCACATCCTGGACTTTGCTCGATGTTCTTCTCGTCTGATTGGCCTTTGGGGAGAGTAATGTTGCTGTCTGAGCTCTTATGATTGGTGGTCCTCCTGCCTGTCCTGCGTCCTCGCTCCCTTTGCAGCGTGCTGATCGGTGGGTAAGGGCTTGACATGAGGAGACTGTTAGCATGCAAGTCTTCAAGTGTGGTGCGGTGAACGAATACATCATGACCATCCGGGAGACGCTGGCGGCCCCTGAAGGCCATTGGATTGGGTTGGATGCCCTGGTACATCATGGGATTCTCCATACCAATAAGACCCTTTTGGTGGGCGTTCTCCAACTCTTTTTGGTGCAGGATAGCATTCATCTCCATCCTCATAAAAAAAAAGAAAAAGAAAAAAAGATTATATTGATTACATTTATTAATAGCTTTGTATTGTACTCTACAAAATAGCTTTGTATTGTATTCATCCTTTTTTATCCAATTTAATATAGTTTTACATGGCAGGGAAATAGACAGAAACTTACCTGGCAATGTTCTGTTTGTGAATTAACTCTTGTCGTCTGGCAACCGTCTCCATAGTTTCAGTTTGAAGGAAGCCATAACCTGGAAATTAAAAAAATATATATATCAAATTAGATTGCTCAGTGAGCTTCCCTGATTGTGTAATATTAACCTGTATGTAATCCCATTCCAACCTGTGCCAGGGAATCCCCGGCCTGGAATAACGTTGGAGTTTGGGGTCAGAGGTGGGCCGAGGTGGGCACCCATATGGATTTGTCTAGCATCAGCTGATACCATCTCATTGGGCGGCACCAGTTCTCTGCAGCTAAAGAGGATTAATTCATCATTAAAGTCATATTGTTTGACTTCATTCTGTTATCTGATTTATTTCCATTTTCTACCACGTGTTGTAATTATATTATTGTTAAATTGTATTCCTATATTCCCATGTTCTATTTTTTGTTGTTGTTGGTATTTCATGTTTCTTGCTTATGCTATTTTTATGCAGCCTACCTTTAATGTTCTTTATATTTGCACATGATTATTGCACTCTGCCTGAACTGAGCACTATAATAGCTGAATTGTCTCATTTTTAGTATCAGAGATACTCCTTTTACGGTCTTGTTAGTTTTGGAATTCATTCTAACAAACCTTTCCATGAAGCGAGGATCAAACTGTGTGGGAACACCCTGCAGTCTCTGCTGACCCTGAGCCAGGATCTGTGGAGCCATGGCCATCTGGTTCCTCATCATGAGCTCCTGCCTTTGCCGCAACTCTGTTTCACAGACAGGGCAATAGATGAAGGTGTAAATAATAGTATTAGCTCTTTCATAGCTATATTTCTTCAAGATTGTGATCAGCTCTAGTTAAAAGTGTTTCATAGGCAGTGCCACTTCCGTGACAGACCCTCACCTCCAGCAGACATTCCATTGACCAGTCGGTACCAGTGTTTCTCATCTAGGGCGCTTTGCTCTCCCAGCGCTGTTATCTTTCTTAGCTGTTCACGTGGGGTCATGACACTACCTCCTCCTTGACTGTAACAAACGTACACATTCTCTAAATAGTACAAAACCATACACTGCCTTTTGCTTATCAACATTCTTCAGAATATCTTCTTTCGTGCTCAACAGAAGAAAGAAATGCATACATGTTCGGAACTACATGAGGATAAATGACAGAATTTATGGGTCATATTAAGATCTTATGGGGTTTTGTTCCACTGATCTGTCTTGCTCTTGCCTTCTTAACCACAAAAACTCGTTCTGTGTGAATGGCCCCTAACTTATACGTACTTATTGTTGAATGAATCAGTGTTTTGAACGAATCATTCATAAAGACTATCACTGGTCGCCACCTACTGTCGCAACAATGTAAGCTGCAGAAAGATTCTGATAAATCCCCAGCATTGATGCATAAAGTGTCTGGAACGTATGGGACATTATGTACTTGACAAAATGTAGGTAGGCCTATACTGTCCCTGAAATAGCACCGAGTGCTAGTATACACAACTGATCCCATCGGCTATTGACGGCTCATAAAACAATAGCCTACTTTAATTCTACTATTAAGCTATCTAACAGGCCTACTAATAATTACTTTTTTAGACAGTACAGTGAACAACATACATTTAAGATTCAATAAAAAATTCCAAGAACTCAAATGTTATAAAGAGTATAAATGTGTTGTAGCTAATAAATTAGCCCATCTGTTCACTTCTCCTGTGCTTTATCTCCACTCACCCAGGTGTAAGATATTTCTGTAATGTCGCTCCTTTCAGACTGACATTGAGAAATGAGGGAAAATGATAAGCTGTAACAAATTTGTCAACAACACTTTTCTCCTCTGATTGAGATTAGCTTTTGTAACCAGTTGCGACTTCCCCTGTGTAGAGCCAAAAAATCCAGAGCTATAACAATTAGTAAAATTTATATTATTATATTATATGTAGTGCTGGGCAATCGATTAGTCGGGATTAATCGCCTCCAAAATAAAAGTTCATGTTTAATAATAATATATACGTGTGTGTACTGTGTACTATATAAAATGCATTCCTTCATGTATATTTGCATGTATACTGAATCTATATTTTTCTATTTTTATAACATATTTTCGTAAAAAACATACAAGAATGAGTGTATATTTATATATACAAAATAATTATACACAGAACACACACGTATTTTATGTAAAGATTAACTTTTATTAACTTGAATTGTGATTAATCGATTGCCCAGCACTAATTATATTATCATATGTTATATAATATTATCATAATATAAAATTATTATATTATATTATATTATATTATATTATATTATATTATATTATATTAATGATTGTCGGCTTATTTAAAAAAAAATCAAAATATTATTGAAGTGTCTATTTCTCAATCTGCAAGAATTTTTTTACTGGAATAATAACACGATCTAGATAAATCTAAACAGATGTTAATTCTTGGATAATTCTCCTGTATTCTGCATGGGACTGCCTCTGTTATAAGAAGCTGTTCTAATCTGAGTCCAGTAATCCTCCTGTTAGTCCAGCAGTCTGCCTGCTACATCTGCTGACCTGCATGCATGTAGCCCTGCTGTCAGCCAACCCCCAAACTACCTTCAGGGCCCCTATTCCCCCCACAGATCCTATTAGCTAAATCCTGACTATACAGCATTTTAAAGGGATGTGTTGGAGGTAATCCCAGAGTTTAGAGTTTTACCCTCAGCAAACCTTGCCTGTAAGCATACTGGACAATACACCCTAAGTGCTAAGCCTATTAGCCTCCATTAGCCCCAGAGATGTCCTAAAAACACCTTGGGGATAAATCTGGGATACAATCGGTTTATGTGTTAAATGTGGTGCAGGCAGACACACCGTCAACAGTGTTAAAACCCTGCCTGCCTGATACACAGAAGAGTGTTTAGAATGATGGAATGATATTTATTATCTATATTTATTATTTACATACATATTTGTGACATTTTTTTAAATACTTTTCCAAAATTCATATGAGAACTTTTATCAAAATGCACCTGACTTTTAAATATTACCCCCAAAATATAAATTTGCATAATTTGAAAAAACATAGACATAGGTGCATGTCATTAAACGTGCTTGTATCAATTGATAATTTTGGACAAACAATCATTTTAATTTAAATATGACTCCCTTTCGGAACAATAAATGTATTATTCCATCACTTGTCGCACATGCGACAAGTGATGCTATATCCAAGTCACAGACTTGAACTAGATGGATTTGCTTGTGTCTAATCTCATTAAAGGAATAAATTAAGGGAAAACTGCTGACGACTTAAATCAAGCCTTGCATTTGGGCAGGTCATAGATAATAATCATCTGGTCTAATGTACTTCCTTTGTACGATAAGGGCATACAGTAATTCCAGTGGTTCAAGTGTAAGAACAGAACTACCTAAACAGTTAAATGTGATGTTAACATGTAAGGGAATAGAGGTTAAGGTTCAAACTAATTTTTGTTCTAGTCAAGTCAAGTCACCCTATATAGCGCTTTATACGTTACAGATTGTTTCAAAGCAGTTTTACAGTGAAACAGCTCTAAAAAGTCAAGTGTCATATACGGATGATGCATATGTTAAATAATATACTGTGCTATGAAATTGTTGCACATAGTTGTAATGGATCTACAGTGAAATTAAATGTTTAAAATACAGTCTAAATTGTTACCTTACATCACAGGTTAAACATATACAGTATAAACTGTATAAAAACAGCAAATATTAGAAGGAAAAATGAAGATATAAAGACAGACGAGACATTGGACTCACCTCTGAATGTCTGCCAGAAAAATGGGAATCTGTCCAGGATCTCAGTCAGGAAGTAAATATCAATACATTCATTCCAAACAAGAAAAATGATTCCAAAATGAGCATGAGTCCTGAAGCTGCAACAAAAAAGGAAGAAAGCCCACAACTATTAGGACTGCCAAGTCTTCGTTCCTGCCGCAGATGCCTTGGCCAACAAGTGCCAGCTCCTTGTCTTAACTAAAAAAGACCTTTAATTACAGATTCAAGTTATCTCTATTAGCTTGGCTTTATCTGCCTGCTTAAGCCCCCCCTTACCTGACATCACTATGATCTCTCGTCCAACTGCATGCGGGACACTCTGCTGAAATGTAATTAAGAGCACTGCCTAAGCACAGTGGCTAAACCTCTTTCAACATTTACCTCAGTAATCCGATGTTAGCACTTTAAGACAGAGGGTAAGATACCTAAACGCTCAGCTTCCTTTTCCATGGAAAAGACAAGCAGTACGTGCCAGTTCCTTTCAAGTGCAACTCATAGAAATCATTCTCTGAGTGTTAATCAGACTATATCGGGTGGCAATAATTGGGCCCCTGCCCTCCTGACTATCCTATGGATGATCATGTGCTCAGACTTGTTAATCTGACAGTTTGTGCTCACCACCCGCTTATGCATCGTCTGCAGTTCCCAGACTTATATTTTTTAACACTGAGAGGATCAGGGAGAATTAGTACAGGGATAGGTGTGCGCACAATTGGGCGGCATATGCGTTTTTGCAGGAAAACAGATTCTTGGGGAGATGCAGAGATTGGCGGCAAGTGTTCACCTCCCGCGAGGATAAGCTGACAGAGGGTTGATAAAGCTGTTTTGCTGGTTATTATAAATGGCCTCATGCACACACCACCTTCTGTGTTTTGCAGAGCTTTGAAAGAAATGATTAAACAAATGCTTGTGAAGCTGCAGGAATCTCAAGTGCTTATTGATGACATTACTATAGTATTTCATCAAATAGCATTTGAACTTTAGGCCTTGTAAATTACAATATAGAATATACCATTTAAAAAAAGTTAAGGGTCAGTAATTGATACATTTATTCAGTAAAGGCATAATGTTACAAAATTTCTGTTTCAAATAAATGCTGTTCTTTTGAACTTACTGTTCACTGAAGATTCCTGAAAACAATATGACACTTTCCACAAAAAATTAAGCAGCCCATCTTTTTACAGCATTGTTAATAAGAAGACACGTTTTTGAGAAGCAAAACAGCATATTATAATGATTTCTGTGTCACTCATGTGACACTGAAGACTGCAGAAGAAATTACATTTTAAAATATTTATTGTTATTCTTTTTTTTTATTTAGTCAGCTAGATGTCTTTCAAAAACATTAAAACATCTCACCGACCCCAAGCTTTTGAACAGAACCAGAAAAAAATCAGTTTTGACAAAAATCAGATAAAATATTTAAATAATATTATTAATCTTAATATTTTTTAAATAAATTATATATATATATATATATATATATATATATATATATATATATATATATATATATATATATATATATATATATATATATATATATATAAAAACACACAAATGTCTTGTTCACTATCTTTGTGGAGACTCTTCATAGGCGTAATGATTTTTATACCGTACAAACCGTACATTCTGTCCCCCTACACTGCCCCTGCCCCTAAACCTACCATCACAGGAAACATTCTGCATTTTTACTTTCTCAAAAAACTTATCCTGTATGATTTATAAGCCTTTTGGAAAGTTAGAACCGCTGGCTTGTTCCCACAATGTAGGTGATCTCAGGTTTTACTATCCTTATGGGAACATTTGGTCCCCACAATGTAATATAAACAAGGGCGCGCACACACACACACACACACACACACACACACACACACACACACACACACACACACACACACACACACACACACACACACACACACACACACACACATAGTATAGTACACAAAGTATAGTATAGTACAAGTCATTCACACAGGTTTGACTATACACAATTATATTATAATAAAATTCTGAAAGAACTAGATCTGATAGATCTCTAGCCTTTTTACACTGGAAAAAAAAAATCTCATTAGATCTTAAATTTAGTACATTTTAATTTTTAATTATGGTTTAATTAAACTTTTTTTTACGATTTACTTTTTTTTCTCAAACAACAAATCAAATCTATGATCTATCTATGAATCAATTCTATGATCAGTTGAAACTAAAAATACTAAACCAAAGATGTTTTTTACATGAATGAATCAGAATCAGAGAGAGCTTTATTTCCAGGTTTACACATACAAGGAAATTGTTTTGGTAATAGAAGCTTCCACAGCAGTGACAAGGCACAATAAAATAAATAAATAGGAAATAACAATATACTAGGCCTATACAACACAATATACAAAAATAGACACTAGACTGAATTACTGTTCTGAAAAAATGAAGCATTTTTAATGTGTTAAGACCCGCTTTTTGAATCAAAACTCAGTCAGATGATTTGCAGTGTGGACTGCTATATGAATCGTGTATGGTGCGATTGAATAACATAACACTTCACACAACGTATTTCAGACATCAGCTGTTTTTGTTGATTACCAGATGAGTGTTTGGCTGTTTGGTGAGATGTACAATTAGATGTTGAACATGTTGTGGACTCATATCAGGCATATCAAAAGAGAGAATCACAAATAAAGTGCTTAGTCTCTGAGAGAGCAGAGTATTAAGACATGTAAACCACTAATTTAAGAATCTATGTGGAGTAAGCTTTTTAAGACGGATTTCTGCCCAGCCTGTTTGTGCAATGTATTATGGAGTCACATTGAGGCAAAGGGATAACGCAGGGTTTAACCCCAAAACCACTCGGTAAAGACTCTGCTTGGGAAGTCTGAATTATGCCAAAGGATAAAGAAACTCTCCACAGAAATTAAACAGGTAAATAAACAGACATATGAGAAATAAACACAAGGTCAGTTTTACCACAGACCACTAGATGCCACATACAGAAGACCTGTGACCTCTGCCCGCTAGGCATAGTTACAGACCTGCAGCATGTACTTACTAACACTTCTTTTAGACAGATGGATATACTGCTTCAGTTTCATAATAAATTATTTTCATAATTCTTCACACAGTAAAAGTAGACATAAATTCTGCAACTACACTCTAAAATCTATCTATCTATCTATCTATCTATCTATCTATCTATCTATCTATCTATCTATCTATCTATCTATCTATCTATCTATCTATCTATCTATCTATCTATCCATCCATCCATCCATCCATCCATCCATCCATCCATCCATGCATGCCAGTATCACGTCAAAGTGTGTAATACACACGCTGGTCCACTAGATGATGCGTGTCAATGTCACGCTTTACCTCCTCTAGGTGTGAAAATGCGCATGTGTGTATGTATGTATGTGTATGCATGAAGGTGGAGTACCAGCAGAGGGCGACAATTTCCTACTCCTACTCCGAATCGATTTGAAACACGACACAATTTCAAAATATAGCGAAGGGGGGCATTCAAACATCATCTTGGGTGTGATTTTGATTCTAGAAGGATATATAATCCATGATATCTATTTTTACTGAATTGTGGCAATAAACCCTGCCCTCTGGACTACAGTTACATGATCACTTTCTTGGGGAAGTTTGGGGCTCTTCACATCTGTTCATACAGGGGGCTTGTGTCACACAAAGGTCATTCAAACAAACCTTGATCCTTTCATAAGCGGAACACAGTTGTATTTCTCAAGAAGAATTGGTTACATGAATTTTATCACATTCAACTGACATTAATACATGGCTAAATAAATGTAATAGTTCTCAATGAGTGTCAAAACATTACTCTTAGTCTTAACAATATGTAATTGTGTAAACATAACATAAAAAGTTATGTTTACATGTTGTGTAACAAAAGCTCCTTTTTTGGCATGCATCCAGAAAGTTCTCATTTTATGTCCTTGTCCCTTCCTTTGAGTCCAACTAAATATTACATAGATTAATTAAGATTATATAGGCAACATATTTATATTAAGGTTTATAATGTGGCCAGAAAGGATAATCTGTATTTTATTTGTGCTAATTATTTGATTGCAAAGACATCAAAAATGTTAGATGTTAGTTTTTCAATTACATGTGATTAATTACGAGCATGCTGGTTTTAAACAAATGTCAGACTGGGCCCACACACAACCAGACTAATAAAAACAAGACTGTTGTAGTGTTTCACAGCTCTGAAAAAAATGACGAGACCACTGCAAAATTATCCGTTTATCTGGTTTGACTATTTATAGGTATTTGTTTGGGTAAAAATAACATTTTTGTTTTATTCTATAAACTACTGACAACATTATTCCCAAATTCCAAATAAAAATATTTTAATTTAGAGCATTTACTTGCCGAAAGCAACAACTGGTCAAAATAACAAAAAAGATACAGTGTTGTCAGACCTTAAATAATGGGAAGAAAATAAGTTCATATTCATTTTTAAACAACACAATAATAATGTTTTAACTTAGGAAGAGTTCAGAAATCAATATTTGGACAATTGGACTCAGAGAAATTGGACTCATCAGAGAAGATGACTGTAATAAATCAAGTCATAGAAATGGAAAAGAAGGAGGCAGATCCGGCGAACGTTCAACAACTTTAATCAAATAATAAACAAAACGAAAGTAAACGGCGGGCAGCCCCTCACGGACGACTGCCCGCACGCACATAATAAAACATAAACAAGACTCGACGTAAAGTCCAGGCCTGGTCCTCTCTCGTCCTTGACTGGTGTCGCTCGTCCTTAAATGCCTCCGAGCTCTCTCATGAGAGGACTCGAGACCAGTGTGGCTCGCAGGTGATGCACTTTCGCAATCATGTCCCCGGTCTAGCTCGCTCCTCCCATGTCTCTCGCTCGTTCACCTCGCCACAATGACCTTACTCCAGTCCTCTACAGTCCAATCCTTATGGTCTCTTGCAAACCTCAGCCTGGCTCTCTTTTCTTCTCATTGATGAAGGGCTTTTTTCTAGCTTTGCACGACTTCACCCCTGCCCCAAGGAGCCCGTTTCGAACCGTCCTCGCCATGCACTTAATCCCAGCTGCCTTTTGCCATTCTTTTTGTAGGTCACTTGATGTCATCCTACGGTAGTTGAGTGACATTCGAATGAGTTGGCGGTCAGTCCGGTCAGTGGAGTGTCGTTTTCGCCCTCTGCCGGTCCAAAACGATATGGTACGCGGTTTTTTGCGTGCATATGACACGCTCTTGGGTAGGTTTAGGGTGGTGGGTTCGTATGTATAATACGCCATAAAGTGCGTCTCATATGCACGCGAAAAACCTCGTACCATACGCACGCCAAAACTCATTTTGGCGTATACATTCCACGAGTATGCAAACTCGTACTATTTATACGCATTTTCGTGAGATCCGGCTCGCCGGTCTGTAACTTTGTTGTCTCCAATGTCTGCTGCTTGACCTTGTTCTTATGAACCGCCATCTTTGAAATTTTAAGAATGGAAGCAACCTGACGCTCACTGTATACCTGTGCCAGTAAAGCCAGAATTTAACTATTCTTTTCATCACTCAAAACTTTCCTTTTAAACTTTTTTGGCTTGGTCAATAGTTTTTTTTTTTTGGGATTCCAATTACTTTTGAGGTACTAAAAGCACTTTTTGCAATCAAGCTGGTCCTACTGCAAGAGGATAGTGATGACCACAGAAGTGTTTAAAAAAAATACTTTTCCTTATTAAAAAAGATTTGGTTCAGGTGATCACCTAATCAGCAGGTGTGCCTGTGTTGGAATTCAACAGACATTGGGCTGGAATGGCTTCCATACTTGCAGAGATGCTAAATTAAAAAAAAAATTGCAGTGGTCTCTTAAAGGGATCCCCTGGTGTTGAGACTTGTATGGCTTAATATGACATAAATGATGTCTCTTACTGAATTATGTAGTAGAAAACCCATGAAAGATCTACGTTATTTTAAAAAATCGATTTTATATTTGGAGCATGGGCGGCGCCATTTTGTTTGTGTTCTAGGTTGATGACATAGAGTGGTTGAACTCCTCAATCAGCTGGCGCTACCCGTAGCTATTTTTACCACAACGCAACTCGAAAATTGTTTCAGAGTTAAACAAAACCAATGAATTGCTTTGTAATTGTACTTAAAACACACTCAAACATACATGTGCACACAAACTCACCTACACAAGTCACAAACAGATCGACGGCCGGGCACACACCTGACAGACTGCGCGGTCTCAATCGAGATGTTGGGCTGCTCAGTCTCCACGACAGGGGCTGAATCCGAAATCGACCCCCTATACCTTGAAATAGGGCATTATTTGAAGGGACGGCCATTTGTAGTGTTGTCCGACACCATAGGGACATGTTCGAGTGCAGTCATTCAGTCTCACGTTCTCCGCAATAACGAGTGTACAGCCGATTTACAACAGCTGTCCGACTTCACGCACTCGATCGTCTTCATTCACTCCTTCAAGTTGTATTAGTGAACAAAAGTAGCGAAAGTAATTTGTGTCTTAAAAGTGAAAGTTTAAAGATTGAGGATTGAGGATTGAACTTTAATGCACCAATCCCATGCATCATCACCAAAACATCCTGCCTCTCTTCCTCACGTTAACTTTATCCCATCATCCTACCTAGATATTTCCCTCTGCTGGATACATTAGGCATTACAGTTAATCTACTGCATATCAACAGTCTATCTATGATATCAACACAGGGAATAGTGATGTATGCGCGCACGCAGTGCGTGTGTGTTCGCGCCGATCTGTTCGCGCCTCGTGTGTGTGTGTGTGTGTGTTCGCGCCGATCTGTTGGTGTGTGTGTGAGTCTGTGTGAGCGAGAGAGTTTGTGTCCACATGTTTGGGTGCGTGAAGTCGGACAGCTGTTGTAAATCGGCTACACTAGCTGCGGTGCAACGTGAGACTGAATGACTGCACTTGAACATGTCCACTATGATGTCGGACAACACTACAAATGGCCGTCCCTTCAAATATTGCCCTATTTCAGGGTATAGGGGGTCGATTTCGGATTCAGCCCCTGTCATGGAGACTGAGCAGCCCAACATCTCGATTGAGACAACGCAGTCTGTCAGTGTGTTTTCCCGGCCGCCGATCTGTTTGTGTAGGTGAGTTTGTTTGCACATGTATGTTTGAGTGTGTTTTAAGTACAATTACAAAGCAATTCATTGGTTTTGTTTAACTCTGAAACAATTTTCGAGTTGCGTTGTGGTAAAAATAGCTACGGGTAACGCCAGCTGATTGAGGAGTTCAACCACTCTACGTCATCAACCTAGAACGCAAACAAAATGGCGCCGCCCATGGTCCAAATCGATTTTTTAAATAACGTAGATCTTTCATGGGTTTTCTACTACATAATTCAGTAAGAGACATCATTTATGTTATATTAAGCCATACAAGTCTCAACACCAGGGGATCCCTTTAATTTTTTCCAGTGCTGTATTTAATTACTAGAGCTTTTTTTTTTTTTTGTTCATAAACAATTAATTTGCTCATTAGTATTTCAGTTAGTCATAGACAAACAGCTGTTTGTCAGGTTAATATAGGCTTTATGCTTTAAAAAAAATCAGATACTTTAAAACAAGAAAAAGGTTTCTTTGTTATTTAAACGCAGATATTTAAACTTCCTCAGTCCTCAGCGGTTACACACTGTAAACACAGTAACAAGGACATTGATTTTACCATATCAATCCGAGCGTGAGTCCAATGATGAAACATTGGAAGAGCTATTCAACCCAAAACTCTACCATAAGGAAGACTTGCAATGTTGCAACTGTAATTCCTCACGTGCATCAACAAACCCATGTGTATATTTCTAATGTATTGCAGTCCACATGCAGGAACTGTATGAACAGTGCTTACAAGAACAACTGTATGTTTCATTAACTGTACTATGGTACTCTTTCCTGAGATGGGTACAATTGGAACATGAATTATGCATAGGTAGGCTAATATTGATAATAATTATAGTAGACAAATAAAATAAATATCACATGAAAAATTACATGTTTCTAATTTTAATTAAAAGGCCAAAAGCATTGGTTGACAAGCTACTCCTAATTTACAAGATCTGTAATCAAACATTAGCGGTGGACAATCAACCCCGATTAATTGCTGGATGCTCTGACACATGACCTGAAACTGGTGACTGACGTCAATGCTTAATTGAGCAAGGCTCATTGAGCTTTGCCTACCACAGCTTAGATTTTTTTTAGCTATCTATAACTGGTCATGTCTTTCCACTCATCCCAGAGTGCATGGGTTTGGCATGCTGTTTAACATGGGAGGTGGCAAAGGAAATTCTCAGGGTATTTCTTTGCCCACAATGAACAAATGTTCAGATCCCTTATGATTCTACAGAGTTTCTTTATTACCTTTTTTCCCCCTTTGACCTGTGTTCCAACTCATCATAGAAAGAGCGAATGGCATCTATGTTATCCCACTCGTCCCAGTGTTCATAGCAGGCTTCACTGTTATAGCAGAGCTTACGTCATGGACACATCACATCTGACTGGCTCTCTAGTTTTCCAGCATAGTCGACTCGATTGGCTCCTAGAGCCATCATCCCATGTACTCCAGTCAACATCCTCATCCCAGGAAAAAAACAGTAGTTTGGGAAGAGCTTTCATTAGGCATGAAATCACCACCGCTAAAGAGAAATGACCCAATCATTTTTGCAATTGGTGGCAGCCACAGCACTTGTCCATTCACAATGCGCATGGCAGGACAGTGGCTCAGCCTTTTAAAGCTCTTCTGCTCCTGAACTCTTCTCTCTGGACCGAGATTCTCCTCCTGACTCCAGTCTATCACTTCATCCCACTTGAAATCTATTATATGTTGATGTTCCAAGGCAAAGCACTATCCATCGCTAGCTGATCAATTTCACAGCTGCACTACTCAGACAAATCATGAAGAGATATAAATCATCTGACCAGAATAGTGATAATTTAGAGGATTGGTTTGATTTGCAAATATGTTAAACTTTTCTTTTAGTATATATATATATATATATATATATATATATATATATATATATATATATATATATATATATATATATATATATATAAAAATATACAACCCCAAATCAGAAAAAGTTGGGACAGTTTGGAAAATGCAAATAAAACAAGAAAGTAGTTATTTCTAAATTTACTTTGACTTGTATTTAATTGCAGACAATATGAACACAAAATATTTCATGTTTTGTCTGGTCAACTTCATGTCATTTGTAAATATGCATCCTTTCCTGTCATTCAGACCTGCAACACATTTCAAAAAAAGTTGGGACAGGAGCAATTTAGGGTTAGTAATGAGGTAAAAGGGTTAAATAATGATCATGATGTCAACAGGTGATTGAAATTATGATTTGGTACAAAAGCAACATCCAAGAAAGATCTAATCCTTTAGGAGCAAAGATGGGCCGAGGATCGCCAGTTTGCCAACAAATACGTGAGAAAATTATTGAAATGTTTAAAAACAATGTTCCTCAAAGAAAGATAGGAAGAGATTTGGATATTTCACATTCAACAGTGCATAACATAATTACAAGATTCAAGGAATCTGGAGGAATTTCAGTGCGTAAAGGACAAGGCCTGCAAGCCTAAGCTGAACAACCGTGATCTCCGATCCCTCAGGCGGCACTGCATCAAGAATCGTCATTCATCTATAAGCGATATCACCACATGGGCTCAGGACTACTTTGGCAAACCTTTGTCAAGTACCACAATACGTAGTTACATCCACAAATAACAGTTAAAACTGTACTGTGCCAAAAGGAAGCCTTATGTTAACAGTGTCCAGAAGCGCTGTCGACTTCTCTGGGCTCGGAGGCATCTGGGATGGACCATCACACAGTGGAAATGTGTACTGTGGTCAGATGAATCAGTATTTCAGGTATTTTTTGGGAGGAATGGACGCTGTGTGCTCCGGACCAAAGAAGAAAAGGATCATCCAGACTGTTACCGGCAACAAGTCCAAAAGCCAGGGTCTGTCATGGTATGGGGTTGTGTCAGTGCCCTTGGCAATGGTAACTTGCACTTCTGTGAAGGGCACCATTAATGCTGAAAAGTACATAGAGATTTTGAAGCATAATATGCTGCCTTCAAGAAGATATCTTTTCCACGGACGTCCATGCATTCTGTGTACATTCTGCACACATTACAAAGTCCTGGCTGCGGAGGAAGGGGGTACTTGACTGGCCTGCCTGCAGTCCCGACCTGTCTCCAATAGAGAATGTGTGGCACATTTTGAAGCGCAAAATGCAACAACGAAGACCCCATACTGTTGCCAACCTTAAGACTTGTTTGCAGGAAGAATGGGACAAAATTACACCTGAAACACTTCATCACTTGGTGTCTACAGTCCCTAAACGTCTTTTAAGTGTTGTGAAAAGGAATGGCAACATTACAAAGTGGTAAATGCTTTACTGTCCCAACTTTTTTTGAAATGTGTTGCAGGTCTGAATGACAGGAAAAGATGCATATTTACAAATGACATGAAGTTGACCAGACAAAACGTGAAACATTTTGTGTTCATATTGTTTGCAATGAAATACAAGTCAAAGTAATTTTAGAAATCACTTCTTTTTTATTTATTTGCACATTCCATACTGTCCCAACTTTTTCTGATTTGGGGTTGTATATATATATATATTTACTCACCTAAAGGATTATTAGGAACACCTGTTCAATTTCTCATGAATGCAATTATCTAATCAACCAATCACATGGCCGTTGCTTCAATGCATTTAGGGCTGTGGTACTGGTCAAGACAATCTCCTGAACTCCAAACTGAATGTCAGAATGGGAAAGTAAGGTGATTTAAGCAATTTTGAGCATGGCATGGTTGTTGGTGCCAGACGGGCCAGTCTGAGTATTTCACAATCTGCTCAGTTACTGGGATTTTCACACACAATCATTTCTAGGGTTTACAAAGAATGGTGTGAAAAGGGAAAAACATCCAGAATGCGGCAGTCCTGTGGGAGAATGGGCAGACTGATTCAAGCTGATAGAAGAGCAACTTTGACTGAAATAACCACTTGTTGCAACCAAGGTATGCAGCAAAGCATTTGTGAAGCCACAACACGCACAACCTTGATGCAGATGGGATACAACAGCAGAAGACCCAACCATTTACCACACATCTCCACTACAAATAGGAAAAAGAGGCTACAATTTCCACAAGCTCACCCAAACTGGACAGTTGAAGACTGAAAAAATGTTGCCTGGTCTGATGAGTCTTGATTTTTGTTGAGACATTCAGATGGTAGAGTCAGAATTTGGCGTAAACAGAATGAGAACATGGATCCATCATGCCCAGTTACCATTGTGCAGGCTGGTGGTGGTGTAATGGTGTGGGGGATGTTTTCTTTGCACACTTTAGGCCCCTTACTGCCAATTAGGCATCGTTTAAATGCCACCGCCAACCTGAGCATTGTTTCTGACCATGTCCATCCCTTTATAACCACCATGTACCCATCCTCTGATGGCTACTTCCAGCAGGATAATGCACCATGTCACAAAGCTCAAATAATTTCAAATTGTTTTCTTGAACATGACAATGAGTTGACTGTACTAAAATGGCCCCCACATTCACCTGATCTTAGCCCAATAGAGCATCTTTGGGATGTGGTGGAACGGGAGCTTTGTGCTCTGGATGTGCATCCCACAAATCTCCATCAACTGCAAGATGCTATCCAATCAATACGGGTCAACATTTATAAAGAATGATTTCAGCACCTTGTTGAATCAATGCCACATAGAATTAAGGCAGTTCTAAAGGCGAAAGGGGGTCAAACACAGTATTAGTATGGTGTTCCTAATAAACCTTTAGGTGAGTGTATATACTGTTGTCTGAGGTCAGCTGGTCAGCTAATGATGTTTGTTTGGTTTTTACATTCAAAAACATCATAATGAATAAGTAATAATAATCTATTTTCATACAGTGGTTTTGAGGCTCTCTCCAGAGCGCTGGGTTTTGATGGGCGTGCCACACTGGAGACTTAGAAGTAAACGCCCATGGCTACGATTGGAGAAGATTTGCATATTTAATGAGCTTCTTGTCATTTTACGGGAGATATTGTTTTGAAAGCGGCAATTGGAATAATTATCTGACAGGGCTCTCAAATTGTATTTATAAAACAAACACAATGATTTCTTTTTTTATTACTTGGCCCGGGCGAATATAAGTGTGTGCTCTTCAAATATCAAGTCAAGAGAGAGAACATTATCAACGCAGATCAAGAAATGAATGTTATTTCACAGTTTAAGATTCACCGGCCCGCCAACGTGCTTATGTTTTGGTCTGGAAAACAGATAGTCCTGGGACGTTGGGCTTTGCGAGCCATGGTCCAAAACATCACATATCAAAAAGACACGTTTTACTCACATGAGTGTGCTGCTCCATTCATGTCGGATCCAATATAGAAGGCACAGCATTATGTTTTAATCTCAATATGTCTGCAAATCCAGTGTCGACCTGTGTATTGTTTACAAATTATTATCTTGCTATCTTCGCATCATTATTGCTCGGTAATGTGATCAGTGTAGCTCCACGAATCAGTGGGTGAGGCTACAGAGGCGGTTTCACCTTTAATAGATCATTGATTTTAGAGCCTTGTTTTCTGGGCCTGGTGTCTATAAAAGGTTTACTTTTACTAATAAGGAAGTTTTCAGGCCTGAAACTTACAGGATATTCTTATATTACCATGACCTTTATATATCAAAGGCTCAAGGGAAAGTTGATTTCTCAATTCATCACCCCTTTAACATAAGTTAAAACTATAAATTTGCTTTAAGACTAAAGTTTATTTTACCTTTGAGAGCATTTCTTTGAGAGTATTTCATTGTTTCTCTTCAGTAACACATATTTTTTCAAATTATTAATGTCATGTCATCATTAAATTACTTATTGGCAAAACTGTAGAGTGCATGTTTTGCAAGAGTAGCCTCCAAAGATTCCTCAATAGCTATATTGGTTAACTTTATAATGCCATTTAAGAGGCATATCTATTACCTTATTGTGTATTGTTTTGATCAAAAAGCAAACTTTGTACTACAAAATAACTGGTGGTGATTATACAAAGCATATGCCAAGACTCTTTTCACAACCCTATATCTGACATGGCCTAAACAAACAAATGACAAAAGGCAGCATTTTGATATTTTGTGCTTTATTTAAAGACTGATCCAAAGTGGACACAGTGGATATTATCTATAGACAACAAGAAGAAAGTAAAGTACATCAGCAATGCATAAATAGGATCAAACTAAAAGCTTTAGTTTACATTGCGACCTACAGTTCAGAACAGATTTATTCACATTGTCATGCCATAGACCACTGATTAAGAATATGTTGTGGGAATATTATGTAAAACAACTAACAAAACAAATGTAATGTCTTTAAAGAAAACGTTATTAGACCACAACACATCTCACAGTAGCACATTTTATAAGGCAGCTGTATTAAGGCATGCCGCTGCACCGCTCCGGTGTCTGGTCCGTCTCTGTAAAAACATCAGTGTTAATGTCATGAGATTTGAGGATGTCTAACAGCTCAGAGACGGTCTCCTTGGGAAGTGTGCGGGTTCTGCTCATGATCCAGGAATACTCAGCGTGAAAGAGACCGGCGAAATCAGAGCACGAGTAAATCAGGGTGTAGTCGTCATAATCAGTAGCCAGCACCCAGTAGGGGCCAGGAGGAGCATCTAAAAGAGAACATATTGTGAATAACTCAAATCAAAGATTCACACATAAAATCAAATAAACCAGGTGAAAAGAATGATTTGTTCAGACTTACTTTCAAAGAAGCTGACTTCAAGTTTGGCAGGCTCTGATGCATCTACAATCTTGGCAGTTCCCTCAATGAAGCTGAGAGTGCCATTAGCACTGAAGATGTGCAGAGAAAAGATATTAGGTTCATTTAAGCCATTCCAGAAGAAAGTGCAAAACTATTATGAATATCAAAATTATATTTTATTTGTAATTTTATGTTATTTTATTTACTTACAGAAGCTCCTCATTTCGAACCAGGACAATGCCGTCACTCAGAGTGTAAGTGGCCTGGCAGCAGTCTCCTACCTGGAACGGGGCTGGAATCTTCAAGATCTCGTGCCATCTGCCCATGTACTTCAAAAATAAAAAAAAGAAGTTATGCATAAGGATATTTTCCTGTGATCATATAGGTCATTTTGTAGCTGAAACTGAAATTTAATTAGAACAAATACTATTCTACTATTTTTGCATTAAGTTTTATTATCAATATGGGATTTATTTATGTTCCTCTTGAATTTATAATGATAAAGTGGTTCATAATGAATGTAGCATGAAACTTAAATAAATATAAAGATTAAGAAACATTTACACTGTAAAAACTTATACGATCAGTAAGTCATGGCAAATCATGTTTTACATTACTTTAACTCATCAAATAACTTTTTAATGAAAATTATTTTTTATTTTACAGTGTATAAGCAAAAGTTTACCCTAGTAGGATCAAAGTTTTGCTGAACAGGAGGCTGTGGACATTTTCCAGAGCTGATGGATTGAGCGCTGACCGCCAGCACAGACAGCAAAGTCAGAGACAGAACCTGAAGAGCCTGCATTCTTTCAGTTTGAACCTGAAAAAAACAAACACTCATAACGATAAGCATAACAGTCACAGCGTAACAAGAAAATGTGAATTAAAGGTTTGATAGTTTGCTAGTAAAGCATCACCTTACCTGTTTTTTTTCAAGAGTGGAACTTATGATTAAGGTAAAGAACAGTGACAAAGTTTGGTATATATAGACCGTTACATCTATTTGTTATATCACTAACTCCTCCCTCAACTAAAAAAACGTAATTCGAGCAGGTTTGGGGAACCTGAGCATCTGCTCAAACAGATGTGAAGATTAAGTAAATTCTCCTTGAGATGACCTTCTGAGAAGAAGGTGATGAACGAGTCACGGGTAGCTGTCCACATCTTTGAAACAACAATCAAACAAACAAACTCAAAAGGTTTCCTCCATGTGCCAAGAATCCATGTGCTTTTTTTCATTTTTTCTTTCATTTTAAGCTTAAGACAATCAAAAAGCTGATTTAAAAGGCAATTTCTCATTTCAAGAAACTACCTGAATCCATCACACTTTAGTGACAGTGACATGACATTTAGCCGAGTATGGTGTTCCGTACTCGGAATTGTGCTCTGCATTTCACCCATCCAAATGCACACACACAGCCATAAGTATTGAGCACACAATGAGCATTTGGGGGTTACATTCCTTGCTCAAGGGCACCTCCGTTGTAGTTAATGAGAGTGAAGAGAGGACTGGTCATTCACTTCCGCACTTACATTTCCAACCAGTACTGAGATTTTAACTCACATCCTTTGGGTTGCAAGTCCGACCCTCCAACCATTATGCTACAGCTTTAGTTTCACAATTCACTTAAGTTGGTTTATGACAAAGCACTTTGCTTTCAAGTCTGATAACTTTTAGGTGCCCATGGAGGTTTAAAAAAATAAAAACTTGGTTTAGTGTGTTACCCATTAAACAAATAAATAAATAAACCCTGCATTTCATTTTTGTTTCGTTTTTGAGTGCTTCTCATAACAGCCAAGAAGTTATACAATATTTTTCCATTCATCCTTTTGTTATAAAAGCTGTGTCCTGAACTGGAGGTTAAACCACACGTGAATCCTTCACTATATGTTCTTATCACACTTGTTTGATTTCTCACAAACACCTGCAACATGCAGAACACACGTGAGGATACTTTCCTCATGTAAAGACACATGGGGGGGGGGGGGGGGGGATACACGTGGCGGTTTTTATAAAATTTAAGAAAGGGAGTTCATGTGCTTGCTTTCCCCTTCCCCCCACTCTTAATGGGCCCAATGAGTGGCTATAATAGTAACATACAGGACCCTGAGAAGAGGAACAAAAGAAAATTCCTCAGTTTAATCAATGCTTAAGTCCCACACAACATATCAGTAGAAACTAAATATTAGTTTTAAAAATGGTCAGTTAAGAATTGATTCAGAAATAAATAAAAGCCACAATGAAGTGTCACGGCTTGATTTTGACAGTGAAGAGTTTCTGATCAGACAGAATGCAGTGATGTGGAAGTTTCAAATTTCAGTATTTTATTCAGAAAACAACATAGATGACATATCAAACGTTTAAACTGAGAAAATGCATAATTTTAAGTGGAAAATAAGTTGATTTTAAAATTCATGGCATCAACACATCTCAAAAAAGTTGGGACAAGGCCATGTTTAACACTGTGTGGCATCCCGTCTTCTTTTTGCACGTCTTAGACCACAACTAATAAATAAAAACGTCTGGGAACTGAGATTGTCCCATTCTTGTCTAATACAGGCTTCTAGTTGCTCAACTGTCTTAGGTCTTCTTTGTCGCATCTTCCTCTTTGTGATGCGCCAAATGTTTTCTATGGATGAAAGATTGGTACTGCAGGCTGGCCATTTAAATACCCAGACTTCTACGGAGCCATGATGTTGTAATTGATGCAGTATGTGGTCTGGCGTTGTCGTGTTGAAAAATGCAAGGTCTTCCCTAAAAGAGACGATGTCTGGATGGGAGCATATGTTGTTCTACAACTTGGATATACCTTTCAGCATTGATGGTGCCTTTCCAGATATGTAAGCTGCCCATGCCACACACACTCATGCAACCCCATACCATCAGAGAAGCAGGCTTCTGAACTGAGCACTGATAACAATTTGGATTGTCCTTAAATGAGCCTCGGCCCAGAGAATACGCCTGCGGTTCCGGATCATGTGAAGATATGGCTTCTTTTTTTACCTATAGCGTTTTATCCGGGAGCGGCGAATGGCGCGGTGGATTGTGTTCACTGACAATGTTTTCCGGAAGTATTCCTGAGCCCATGTTGTGATTTCCATTACAGTAGCATTCCTGTATGTGATGCAGTGCAGTTTAAGGGCATGAAGATCAAGGGCATCCAGTATGGTTTTCTGGCCTTGACCCTTACGGATCTTTGGATAATATTATGCACTGTAGATGATAACTTTAAACTCTTTGCAATTTTTCTCTGAGAAACTCCTTTCTGATATTGCTCCACTATTTTTCGCAACAGCATTGGGGGAATTGGCGATCCTCTGCCCATCTTGACTTCTGAGAGACACTGCCACTCTGAGAGGCTCTTTTTATACCAAATCATGTTGCCAATTGACCTAATAAGTTGCAAATTGTTCCTTATATGTACATATAACTTTTCCGGCCTCTTACCTGTCCCAACTTTTTTGGAATGTGTAGCTCTTATGAAATCCAAAATGAGCATTTGATATGTTATCTAAATTTTATTGCGAATAAAATATACGTTTATGAGATTTGTAAATTATTGCATACTTTTTTATTCACAATTTTTACAGTGTCCCAACTTTTTTGGAATTGGGTTTGTATATACACCAATCAGGCATAACATTTTGGCCACTGACAGGTGAAGTGATAAACACTGATCTCTTTATCTCTTTATCACGCCACCTGTTAGTGGGTGGGAAATATTAGGCAGCAAGTGAACATTTTGTTCTCAAAGTTGATGTGTTAGAAGCAAGAAAAGGGGGCAAGTGTAAGGATTTGAGTGAGTTTAACAAGGGCCAAATTGTGATGGCTAAACGACTGGGTCAGAGCTCCAAAACTGCAGCTCTTGTGGGGTGTCTGCAGTGATCACTTTCTATCAAAAGCATTCCAAGGAAGGAACAGTAGTTAACCGGCGACAGGGTCATGGGCCAAGGCTCAATGATGCATGGGGGGAGTGAAGGCTGGCCCATGTGGTCTTATCAAAAAGACGAGCTACTGTAGCTCAGATAGCTCAAGAAGTTAATGCTGGTTCAGATAGAAAGGTGTCAGAATACACAGAAGTTAAAACAGTAAACATTTTGCTAAAGGCTCACCTTTGAGAGCAAACCATTGTATTATCGGTTACACTTCAAACCAATTCACTTTCAAATGATGTAGCTATTATGTAAATGGTCTGCATTTATATAGCGCTTTTAACAGACACTATGGCCATCCAAAGCGCTTTACATTTTTGCCTCACATTCACCCATTCATACACCAACGGCGATGACAGCCATGTAAGGCGCCATCCAGCTCGTCGGGGTTAGGTGTCTTGCTCATGGACACCTCGACACTTGGTCAGGTGGAACCGTAGACAACCTACATGAACCACTGAGCCACTGCCGCCCCGATTATTATGTCATCATTAAATTACTTATTTAATCATTGGCAAAATTGCAGAGAGTGCATTTCTTGCAAGAGTAGCCTACAAAAATGACTCAATAGTTGAATATTGGTTAACTTTATTATGCCATTTAAGATAGCTACCTTATTAGCATATTGTTCTGATCACAAAGCAATATTTTTACTACGAAGTATAACAGGTGGTGATATACAAAGAATATTCCAAGACTCTTTTCACAACCCTATATCTGACATGGCCTAAACAAACAAATGACAAAAGGCAGCATTTTGATATTTTGTCCTTTATTTAAAGTCTTTTTAGTTATCTATCTATATATGTAGACATCATTCAACTGTTTAAAGAAAGAAAAGTGACATCAATGCATAACAGGATTAAACTAAAAGCTTTAGTTTACATTGCAACCTACGATTCAGAACAGATTTATTCACATTCTCATGTCACAGACCACTGATTAAGAATATGTTGTGGGAATATTACATAAAAAAACAAACAAACAAAAAAACACGTTATTAGACCACAACACATCTCACAGTAGCACATTTTATAAGGCAGCTGTATTAAGGCATGCCGCTGCACCGTTCCGGTGTCTGGTCCGTCTCTGTAAAAACATCAGTGTTAATGTCATGAGATTTGAGGATGTCTAACAGCTCAGAGACGGTCTCCTTGGGAAGTGTGCGGGTTCTGCTCATGATCCAGGAAAACTCAGCGTGAAAGAGACCGGCGAAATCAGAGCACGAGTAAATCAGGGTGTAGTCGTCATAATCAGTAGCCAGCACCCAGTAGGGGGCAGGAGGAGCATCTAAAACAGAATATATTGTGAATAACTCAATTTAAAGATTCACACATAAAATCAAATAAACCAGGTGAAAAGAATGATTTGTTCAGACTTACTTTCAAAGAAGCTGACTTCAAGTTTGGCAGGCTCTGATGCATCTACAATCTTGGCAGTTCCCTCAATGAAGCTGAGAGTGCCATTAGCACTGAAGATGTGCAGAGAAAAGATATTAGGTTCATTTAAGCCATTCCAGAAGAAAGTGCAAAACTATTATGAATATCAGAATTATATTTTATTGTCATTTTATTTTATTTACTTACAGAAGCTCATCATTTCGAACCAGGACAATGCCGTCACTCAGAGTGTAAGTGGCCTGGCAGCAGTCTCCTACCTGGAACGGGGCTGGAATCTTCAAGATCTCGTGCCATCTGCCCATGTACTTTAAAAATAAAAAAATTATAAGAAGTTATGCATAAGGATATTTTCCTGTGATCATATAGGTCATTTTGTAGCTGAAACTGAAATTTAATTAGAACAAATACTATTCTACTATTTTTGCATTAAGTTTTATTATCAATATGGGATTTATTTATGTTCCTCTTGAATTTATAATGATAAAGTGGTTCATAATGAATGTAGCATGAAACTTAAATAAATATAAAGATTAAGAAACATTTACACTGTAAAAACTTATACGATCAGTAAGTCATGGCAAATCATGTTTTACATTACTTTAACTCATCAAATAACTTTTAATGAAAATTATTTTTTATTTTACAGTGTATAAGCAAAAGTTTACCCTAGTAGGATCAAAGTTTTGCTGAACAGGAGGCTGTGGACATTTTCCAGAGCTGATGGATTGAGCGCTGACCGCCAGCACAGACAGCAAAGTCAGAGACAGAATCTGAAGAGCCTGCATTCTTTCAGTTTGAACCTGAAAAAAACAAATAGTCATAACGATAAGCATAACAGTCACAGCGCAACAAGAAAATGTGAATTAAAGGTTTGATAGTTTGCTAGTAAAGCATCACCTTACCTGTTTGGTCTCAAGAGTGGAACTTATGATTAAGGTAAAGAACAGTGACAAAGTTTGGTATATATAGACCGTTACATCTATTTGTTATATCACTAACTCCTCCCTCAACTAAAAAAACGTCATTCGAGCAGGTTTGGGGAACCTGGGCATCTGCTCAAACAGATGTGAAGATTAAGTAAATTCACCTTGAGATGACCTTCTGAGAAGAAGGTGATGAACGAGTCACGGGTAGCTGTCCACATCTTTGACACTAAAGAAAAACTAAAAATTACAAAAGGTTTCACAGAGAATCCATCCAAGAAAAAAATTAACAATTGATTTTGTGACACAAAACGCTTTAACTTGTGCTTTAATGTGATTCCCAGACACTTCAGCCTGAAAAATCAAAACACTGATATAAAGGGTAGCAACTACATTCTCCAACACGTCAGAGATGTTAAATCATTGTGCACATCTATGACTATGATTGACTTATGTTTTTCTCAAGTAAACAGCCTGAATCCATCTAGCTTTATTGTTCCACAATTCAGTAGAGATTATGTTGGTTTATGACAAAGAATTTTGCTTTCAAGTCTTTATTCTCATTATTCCATGAATTTGGATTTTATGTTTCGCACTGATGTGGTGGTGATGGAGGAGGAAGAATTCTTATTCTATTCTATTTCTTAAATGATATAAAGATATGTGTTTCCCCAAAAATATATGCAGCATATGTGATATGTCCTTATGAGACAGTATACTTATACTTACTTAGGCTACATAAGGACCGTATCCTCACGTGATGTTCTGCGTGTTACAGGTGTTTGTGAGAAGTCAAACAACACTAGTGTGATAAGAGCATGGTGAAGAATTCACGTGTGGCTCGACCTCCAGACCTCCACTTCTTCTTTTATATCATTTAAGAAAGAAGAAGATTCTTCTTCGTCTACTTTTTCATCATCATCATCACCGTCGTCGTCTACTTCTTCTATGGCAGTTTGGCAATGACCAGTAACGAATTAGTTCTATTAGTTCACTTGTGTCTGCTTATACTACCTTGTTTGTACCACTAAGTTCCTTTGTTTCCTCAATATCAGTAACCATGACAATTCATACGTGGCGGGAAACTAGACAACTGAAAAAAGTCCATGAAAATGAAACTTATTAAACAGAACCTTGACAGTCGCATTGCATCTTGAAACGTTTAGGGTTAATGTTTTTCCTTCTAGATAGGCCACATCAACACGAAGCCAGAGCTTTCCCTATATGATTCCCCTCAAGTTATACAATGTTTTTCCATTCATTTTTTGTTTTGTTACAAAAGTTGTGTCCTCAACTGGAGGTCGAGCCACACGTGAATCCTTCAATTCTTATCACACGTGTTGTTTGACTTCTCACAAACACCTGCAACGTGCAGAACACACCAAACGTGAGGATGGTCCTTATATGAAGGCATAGCCTACAGTGTCATAAGGATATGCTGCATACAATTTCGGGGAAAACACACAATTTTTATATAATTTAGGAAAGTGAATTTATGAGGTGTGCCCCACATCACTCCTTATATGGCCAAACGAGTTGATACAGGACCTTGAGAAGAGGGACAATAGAACATTCCCCAGTTTAATCAATGGGCAGGTCCCACACGACATTACAGTAGAAACTAAATATTAAAACGGTTGATTAAGAACTTATCTATAAAAAGAAATAAAACCCACGATGAAGTGTCACAGAATGTTTTTGACAGCAAAGCCTTTGTGATCACTCAGTTGAGCATCCTCATTCGTCATAAAATATACACATACAGCGCCCTCTATCTGTCAGCATCACCATTAAATCCACTCATCTGCTGAAGTGGTCACAGATCATCACAACTTTTCCTAGACAGTAATGCCGTAGATTTAGGTGAATTATGTTTGGTTGAACTTCAAAAACACAAATTGTATGTTTATAAAGAAGAAGAAGAAGAAAAAGAAAAAAGACAGTTTAGGCAAAGCGACTGTATAGTTTATAATATTCGTTAATGGAACATCTTCTCATGACTTCAATTTGCTTAATCACTTACTTCATGTTGGGAATAAACTGTGGCCTCACAAAGACTCCTTCACGACACGTCTTTTCTGCAGTCATATGACCCAAGAGAGAGAATAATTCAAATAAATACTCGGAGCAGTCCACAGACCATCTCGTATTCAGCACAACTTTAAGAGGTAAGGCTTTGTTTAATTTGTGCTTGTCAAACTGTCTTCTTTATAATACAAAATAAATGCAATATGTACACTACAGTTCAAGGGTTTGGGGTCAATCTTTTTTTTTTTTTTGGGGGGGGGGGGGTACAGACAGTTGTAATTTTACAAAAGATTTATTTCAAATATATGCTGTTCTTTCAAAATTTGTTAATCAAATAATCTTAATCTTTTAAGGTTTACACAAAAATATAAAGCAGCACTAGTGTTTTCAACACTGATAATTCATATTTCTTGAGCACCAAATCCGTATATTAAGAGTGATTTCTGGATGATCATGTAACACTGAAGACTGGAGTAATGATGCTGATCAATTCAGCTTTTCCATCACAGTAATAAAATATATTAAAATAGAAAAATATTTTAAACTGTAATATGTCACAATATTAAAATCTTTACTGTATTTTTGATCAAACAAATTTAACCTTGATGAGTGTAAGAGACTTCTTTCAAAAACTTTTGTGGTAGTGTATATACAGCGCAAATACAGCATCTTGCTGTATAACTTCAATTAATAAATTCAATTTATTGACAGTATATAATTAATATGACAGTAAGTATATAATAAATAATATGACAGTAAGTTTTGAAAATGTTTTCCATCCTTTGTGTCAGCTGTTGAGAATGCATGCACATATTTAGTTATCGACACATAATATTTGACCATTCTGTTCTATCCTTCTTTTTTTTGGCAATGGGTATAAAAAGTAAAATGAAGGCCCTTCTGGTATTTGTGGCCCTTTTTCTGCCAATCATAAATGCCCAGGTGCCTCACTGGGGGCCATGCCCAGAACCTTCTACTCAACCTGCCTTTAACCTAAAGAAGGTAGCGTATTACACCTCAACATATGCAATGATCAGGTCTTCTATTCTGCTCTTAATCTTTCTTATAGTTTGCTTGTCTGCATCCTTATGTAGTTTATGGGCAGGTGGTTTGAGATTGCTAAACTTCCAGCACAGTTTGAGCGAGGGAGATGCATTGAGACTAACTTTACCCTCAAGCTGGATGGAACGGCTCATGTAGTGAGCTCTGAAATTCTGTGAGTACAAAGTCGAGGGGTATTTAAAGGATCACTCTTATAATTTGTTTTATTGTACTACACAATTATATACACAAAATTATAAATACACCAAGTTATACTGTAAACTGTAAACTTTATTTTCATCAGAAAAGGAGAGCTAAGAACAATTGACGGGACAGCTGTGGTGGAGGACAAAAAAAATCCAGCAAAGCTTGGAATCAGTTTCTCTTATGGTACGAAGACGGTTGTTTGAGCATTTGGACGATCAAATTTCCATTAAATGCTTATCTCATGCGTATCTCATGTTTTGCATCTCTGCTTGAATTGACAGTTTTGCCCTACACTCCATACTGGGTTTTGTCCACTGATTATGAGAATTCAGCACTGGTATATTCATGCACTGATGTCTTGAGACTGTTCCACGTAGACTTCGCTTGGATTCTAGGCCGCACCCGATCCCTGCCTGCTGCCACCGTCGACCACGGAAAAGAGGTTTTTACCAATAACAACATCGATGTGAGCCGGATGATCTTAAGCAGACAGCAGGGATGTGACAAAGACCTTTGAATGACCAGCTTACTGGAAAATCTGGTTTTCAATGTTGTGATGTTTTGTGTTGTACCATCTGCGGACTACAAAACTAGTATACTATTCAATTTAAACACTGCTTGGATTATGAAAACTTTTAATTTAACAAAGTCTTGGATTTATAACTTTTCCCTCAAGCTCCCAAGAAGCAAACATGTAATCAATCTGTTTTGTACAGAATTGAAAACACAAGTTTCCAATTGATCAAAATAAATTAGAGCACTAACTAAAACCATGTGAACTTGCTTGCCTTGATTGTTGTACATTTAGCTCCTCCTTGTGGTCAAAAAGAAGAAAAAAACATATCTATGACTATGAAATAATCAAGTACCTTCCAACATTTACTCCTTAGTAGCGTTCAGACACATGAAAATTATATAATGCCGTTGTGAGTTATTTTAGAATCATTGCTATATTATTATAGTTTCTGTTAATATTTTGAAATAGATTTAGTTAATAATTAAACGTTTTTGTAATTCTGTTGTACATCATGTTGTCAATATGCATATAGTTTCAGTTGAACAAAAATTACAAAGATATTTTAAACAAAAAAATTAAATATTGTATTTCAGTTAATGTTTAACCCTACATGATGGAGAAAAATACTGGTCAAACATTTGTTCACCAGAATTTTATTTCAGTATTTATTAAGTTTCACAGGAAATAAAACTTGTTTTTCAATGATTGACAGGGTCAAAGATGTACAATTAGTTATTTAGATTAAATGAAATGCAATTATACAGACTGTAGAGATCTTGGATATATAGAAAGGACAGCCACAGAGAGATTAGCCACGTAACAGGATATTTTCTAGAATATTCTGATCTCAAAGTTTGTTACTTCATCTTATAAATGAAAAGTACATGTAAGAGAATAGCATATCACTTTTCGTCCATGCTTATGCAATGCATGTTCAACGGAACTGCAGCGGGCTGACACGCAATCCAATCACATCTTTACCAATCTCGGTTACCTAAAAAACAAGAGAGAGACAGCCAATGAAATGGATTCTTCACTTTAGAGCACCGCATGATGAGATAAACCATTGAACAAGATGAAAAGTAGAGCTGCTTTCTCACATACACATTTATCACATACTGACAATATTAGTCTTTATCCCTTCAATAAACTAAAACTAATAATTAAACGCTGACATTACAACAGCATAGAACTAACCTGTGTGACCCTGCAGACCTCGCCTTTGTATTTGGGACAGTAGCAGGCTCCAGACAGGGGACATTTCTCCACTGGCTTTCCACGGTACAGGGGAGTGTAGGAGGCGGCACAGATATCAAAGGGATTGTGGGGGTCGTAGTTCAGTTGGTGAGCATCTGTCAGGCTCTTCTCACATGCTGCAAGAATCTTTCGTGTCTAAGTAAAGATGGGGAACAAGAGGTTATGAATTACAGATAACGTACACATGGGGATGGTGTTGTCAAAAATACTGACATTCGATATGTATCTATACTGAAATATCTGAAACTGATTTCTAGACTTTTTACAACATCCTGTCAAAATGTCTGTATTGCCAAGTATTGAGGATAAATACAGTCAGTTTTGGGACATAAATGTAAATAGTTAACAAAACGCATGTGAGAGTATATTGGATCTTAAAGTGGCAGCAGCCTAATAAACTATATCTGCTGTCTGCGGTTGTTTTGTAAATTTAATTGTAATAATTAATCTGTAATTTTTTACAATCAAGACCATCCAATATTATTTTTTACATTTAAACTTCAATTTCTGTAATATTTCTTACCTGAATACTGCTAGATTTTTTGTTGCTTTAATTATATATTTTATTACTGACTGTTTATAATTGTCTTGTTTTTGTAAATGTAGATTCAAATAAAGCCTTCCTGTGCTGGGTAAGCTATTGCCACACATTACCCAAATCATGAGATAAATGATTGGTATGGCGGTATATATGGCAGCTCTACCAGTGGCATCAAAAATTTGTAATTTTCAAGGTATTGTATCGAAGTTTGAAATTCCAGTATCGTCACAACACTACATGGGGACTATGTAACTTTTCCGTCTGCTAGAGGTCACCTATACAAAAAGGCATAGTTTAATGACGCCACGTTTGAGCGCAGAATCTTGGGACAAGTGGTCTTCACCTCACAGCCCATGGAAGAGAATCAGAATAGGACTCGGGCAGAAATCATGTTCATGGATGCGATTATTAACACTACTTTAGTATGAAGCAGAACAGGGCAGTGTGTTGTGGGAGTTGAGCAAGGCCACTGGAGTGATTGTTAATGAGACAAGTGTGACACATGGCTCACGAGCAGCGGGACTTTTATTATGCCACAGTCACCAGCGCCATTTCCGGAGTTTGAGGTAACACCAGACGCAGTGTTAATACTATTGTTACTCCACAATAGTGGAGTGGAGTGTCAGTAGTGGAGTATTTTTACTTTCCAAGTAATTTTATTTTTCAAGTATATGTACTTTATCAGTGTTCTTCTTTGGAAAACTTTTACTTCACAACATTCAAAAACTAAATAATCATTTCTAAATGCACTGCGTTTCATATTGAATATAATTTAATACTTAATTACATTAAAAAAATGTAGTGCTGTATACATTTACTCAAGTAAAAGTAATTAAAATTTTACTTATACAAGTAAGAAAGTACTATATGTTAAATTAAGTTTAAAAATGTTCCAAATAAAAATACTGATATAGCATATACTTGAAAAATGTACTTGAGTAGAAAGTAAAAACACTCCACAATTGTCTACAGTTCTGTTTATCATTTGTGTGTTGAAAATGATGAAATAATTGAAAATCATGAAAATGAAATTTGTTATGAAGCTTTGTGCGTTCGCTCGACGGCTGCTGTGACAACTGTTGCACACTGCAGTAAGAGTTAAGCGTTTCTGCAAAAGAAAACCGAGGGTAACGCAGATATGACACAATTAACAGGTGACTGTTACCCTCACATGTACCAGCTCATTGGTTAAAATAGCAATTTTCTCATGATTTACAAATAGTTGGAAATATTTGGGATATTGTAAGTACTCAAATTAACAAAATAGCCGTATAAAATATGACGACAAAACGTGGCTTGGTGGTTTTTGGATACTTTACAGATTTTTTTTTAATTTTTTACATAGTGCACCTTTAATTACCTTAATAATATCATTTTTGTTGATCATTAGCCTGGATGCCAGCCGAACTTAGCCCCGCCCACAAAATTTGTAGGTCGGGCAGTACAGTCTGGCCTTGCTCCATAGAGGAGTATTATCTTCGTACAAAAACTGTTCGGACCAATAAAACCATCAATGGATTATATTTGTTCAAATCTTAAACGGAGTGCTTGTTAGTATCTGCATTCACCTCATTTCTCTCAAAAATGATGATCATGTTGGGTAAGTACTCTATGTATCATTCAATTCTCCTATTTTTTACAACACCGGCAAAGATCGTTTATTCCAGCGCACGTGCAGACAGGGTTGCCAAAAACCCGCCAACTACAAGCCCTAAACAATAGCTTCTCGGGGGGTTCTCCGAAAAAAAATGGTGTTTGGGGGTAAAATGTGTGTTATTTTGGCAAGGTTGCCTGCTAAAATTCGCACTCATGGGTCTATATATCACATAGCAGTCGCTTCAACCCGCGGACATAAAAAACAACCCGCTGAAAAAAAAAAAACGCGGACTTGGCAATACAGTGCAGACTCATATTCTGACTAGAATTGAGTATGACCACGTCAGGCTAGTGGATCATACCATCCAATCACATTTTAGCATTCATTTTTGATCTGATGTCAAGGGCTTAAAAACATTCCTATCTATCAATAATTTCCCTTCTGTTATTATTATGGGTCTCAAAACACTTCCAAGGGGCTACAAGATGGTTTAAATATATTAATCAGTAATATTTTGTAATAATAATAATAAAAAATTAAATTAAACAAAATAGCACTAATTTTAATGTTTAATTGTAAAAAAAAAAAAGTCAAATTCATTCAAAATGAGAAAAAATATAACAAAAAGAATAACCAATCAAAACTTATTAAAAAATAATTGCAACAATTATTTGTTTACCTGTTGTGCCACTTCTGGTTTGGGGCCAAGCTCAAGGAGACGGCGAGCAAAGCCTGCTGCTGTTTTGAAGTTGCGCAGTTTGAAAAAAAGATTGAGAGCCGTTCTCAATACCAACACCATGTGGACAGGCTGCAGACTGCAGTGCGTGAAATATGCTGCCATCTGAAACAAAAAGGAGAAATTTTAAATGTACATTAATAAAATCTATACATTTTATTGTTTAAAAACAAATGCACCTACCTCACAAAGTCTCTTTTGTTGTTCGAGAGTGTCTTTAGGAAGTTTCTTCCTCTCTGTTTCCATGGTGAGGCCAACAATATATTCCCTACAGATAGTGATCAGCTGCTGTGCCTAGGTGAAAGTAAAGAGAATGTTTAGTACTCAAACCCTAAAAAAACCATGATAAAAACTCGGGCTGATTCAAAACAAACCTCTGCGATCTCTTGTTTGTTGTCAACCACAAGCAGTGGTACGGAGAGGAGAATGGCTCTGAAACGATCTACTGCATCTTCAAAGCGCCCTGCTGTGGTCAGCTGATAGCACTGCTGCAGGCGTGAAATGAGATCAGCGAGACGCAGGCCCACCGCTGGCAGACCCGCTTTAGCCCCACTGTCCTTCCAGTTCCTCTGGGGGTAACTGTGCAAGCAGGGCAGAGATGGCAGGCCCAAGTAACAGGTGTGGCCACGAGACAGAGTTTGCATAAACAGCTGCTTATAGGATCCAAACTGGACCACACCAACTTGGTCATGTAGTAACTGTTGAAAAGAGTATGAAATGCATTAGAGACAGCAAAACAACACCTGGTACATTTCAGTTTTGTAGTTTAGGCGCATCACTGTACATTCCCTTCCTGCCTCAAAACCCTTATTTCTAGAAAAATATATCTAGAAATCAGACAAATTTCAAAGCTATCTTCAGTAGAGATGGATGACAAAATCCATCGTTTCCACCACAGGAACTGTCCCCAGGAACTAGGGACTTTTGGGGTGGTACTCTATGGGTTTCGACCGCAGGAATCAAGGTCTAAATGAAGTTCCTGGTAAAAATTGTACCTACTCACGAGGTAGTATTTTTTCAAAGTTCAGGAACTTTCAGCGTGCGACTTTGGCAGTGAACATGCCGATTGGTTGAGTCATTTTTAACAGTCTGTTTAAGTGCATGCAGTAGAATTTGCTTGCTATTCGAATGAACAATGGCGTTTAAAAAAATACGACGAGACATAAATAACTCAGTTTAAATACACATTCATCTTCCCAGCGCTGAAGAAGCCCTTTACGCTAATATGTGGAGGACGAAATCCAGCAGAAACTGTAAAGTCACACGCAGTCCTACGTCACCGGACTAATTTGCCTAATCTTCACGGTACTTTAGACCACAATGGAAATGCAGGCCGCAACAGGTCTGGGGGAAAAAAAGTTCCTGGGGAAAAAATATCTGGGTCATTCCGGTGGAAACAGGACTTAATCGCAATAAACCGAAATCGCAATGTGGCTTAGGGTGATAAAATCGCAAAGGCTGGAATTTACTAACAAATACATGCACATCCTGTTTCAGAGTGATGCTATGATCTTTTACAAATGATCCGATGTTTTCAGTGTTTTGGAGCGGCTTAGTTGCAAAAATGCTGCTCCACCTCTGTAAGAGCTGTGAGTTTGGGTTGCTTTTATCATGTATTTGACAATGCAACATGCCTCAACCATCTTCCCAAACTTGTAACGAGAAGAGCTTATAAACTGGCTGATGTCACTGTGGTTTTCGGACAGAACAGAAGCTAGATGCTTTAATGATTGTATATGAAGTAATTAAGATTAACAAATATCTAATTATATATCATTACAAACATTATCGTAATTTTACAGTTGTACTATTACTATATAAAAGTTTCTTAAATAATGTTGTCAGTGAAATATTACAATAGTTATATTACTAATATATTTTGTTTCATATTTTTATTTATATATATATATATATATATATATATATATATATATATATATATATATATATATATATATATATATATATATATATATATATATATAAAAAGCAAACCCCCACACCAAAATCAAGTAGTCCTAATGTTTTGTGAGATCCCTTTACCCTCATAGCAGTCTCAAAAGAGCCAGCCAATATGTGATCCACAGCCAGCTGAGAGTTGTTGCACCACATTTGGGTGGGGCTTGTGCCCTTGGTAGGCGGCACAAAGAAACCTTCACCCTCTGCGCCACTTCCACCAACTGATGGCACATCCTATTGGTTAAAGGAAAGGCAACAAAATGAGGTTACTTAAAAATCACTTGTCTGTAAATGAACACGGATCTTATTTGTTTTACATAAAACCAACCAGTTCTGGTGGGAGGTCCAGATCTTCTTCAACCTCCCATCCTCCGCCATCATCTTTCCCAATAGCTCCCTCATCGCCCAGTCCCTCTTGAGCATCCATGAATCCATCTGAGGAGAGCATGATAGATGAGTGTTTCGATCTTAAGACAGTGGGTGTAGGTGGTTGCCAGGGTGTTACTAAGAGGTTGCTAAAGTGTTCTGGGTGATTGTTACAGAAAGCCTAAATCTCTGCTATTCTTGTTCCTAAAGGCGTGTTCTCACTAAGAACGATAACTACATGACACTAACAAACAATTTTGTTCTCTGTTATTACAATTGCACAGCAGTAGTTGTCATCTGCCACTTTAAATGCTTTAATGTCAAGTGGATTCTAATTGGCTATCAATGTTTTAATCATTCAGCAGCTGGAAAAATGTGTCTAGACATATTTCATGTCTAGACATATTTTGCAAAATGAAGCAATGGAAAAGAAGTAGGCCTACTGTACTTGTGGGATTATTTCGACAGAAAGGGAGACAAAGTTACTTGCAACATAAAATATAGCAGTAGTACAAGCTTCCTAAGGCTGGTCACTCTAGCTAGGCGTTATCTGTATACCCGGTGCATCAGTGCCATCTGAAAACCTTGTTTAAAGGGTTAGTTCACCCAAAAATGAAATTAATGTCATTAATGACTCACCCTAATGTCGTTCTTCACCTGTAAGACCTCTGTTAATCATCAGAACACAGTTTAAGATATTTTATACTTTAGTCCCAGAGCATTTGCAGTCTATGCACACTTTACTGTGCATGTCCAGAAAGGGAATAAAAATCATCAAAGTAGTCCATATGTGACATCAGTTGGTTGATTAGAATCTCTTGAAGCATCGAAAATACATTTTGGTCCAAAAATATCAAAAACTATGAATTTATTCAGCATTGTCCTCTCTTCCCGTGTTTCTCCAAAGAGATTAAAAAGGTTAATGAATCAGTGAATCGATCAATGATTTGGGTCGCAAATGTTACTTGATTTCAGCAGTTTGGCGGTTTGTTGCGATCTGAACTGCTGAAATCACTTGACATTGGCGACCCGAATCATTGATCGATTCACACCGTTTGAATCTTTTTGGAGGAACGCAGAAGAGAAGACAATGCTAAATAAAATCATAGTTTTTGATATTTTTGGACCAAAATGTATTTTCGATGCTTCAAGAGATTCTAATCAACCAACTGATGTCACATATGGACTACTTTGATGATGTTTTTATTCCCTTTCTGGACATGGACAGTAAAGTGGGCATTGACTGCTCTCGGACTAAAATATAAAATATCTTAAACTGTGTTCCAATGATGAACAAAGGTCTTACGGGTGAGGAACGACATTAGGGTGAGTCATTAATGACATAAATTTCATTTTTGGGTGAACTAACCCTTTAAGGCTTTTCGTAGTGTGGTTTTGGTTAAGCTAACTAAAGTAAACAGTCACAAATATGTTCTTCTCATTGCTGTTTCCTGAAGATTTATAGAACAATTACTCTGAGTTGTCCTCTGTCGTTTCAAAGAAAAGCACAACGGCAAGCGTGCTCAGTCAGCGGAGGCTTGAGAGGGTGTTTTCTACCACGGGTCAAACTGTCAACAGGCTGCGCTCCAGACAAACCCCACATCACGCTGACATGTTACTTGATTTAAAAAAAACAACATACAAGGTTTGGATTGAGTTAGGCCTGCTATTTTTAAAAACTGACGGAAAAATTTTGGTTCGTCATAGCTTCAAACGGATTCAGTGCATTTTAGTTTTGTCATCTTAATTTGGTAATTATTTAAGTGAAAAATATTTGGTGTAGGCCTATTTATTTTATGCTTTTTATTAATATTTGATTCAGTTTTTCTATGTTGTCAGAAACGCTGCAGTTCTGTTGAGCGGTTCTGTATGTTCTGCTGTTAGCACAGCAAAATTAACCTGTGAACAAAAGTCTCCTTTTAACGGGTCACAGACACACATCAATTGTATTTTAATTTAATACTAATTCAATATTATAATCACATCAGTTAATAGTTAATAATCGGATAATGAGTAGTGTCAGTCTGGAAAATGAACCGAAATGAGCATTCCTAATTCCAACAATATTGATACTGTGTCATTATTGTTAAAGCTGTAGTATGAATTTCAGTAGTCTCATAGAATTCAAAAGTATTATTAAAGTGTTTATAGTTGTCATCCTTGGAGTGAACAGCCCTCAAGTTTGGTTTCTTCCTTCAAAAATATTGTCTTATTGCATAATAGTGTTTTACTATAAAATACTACAGTAAATACCATCATCCAGATGAAGCTCTGCATCTTCTCCCCAACCTTCTACTGGAGCATCCATGTCCATTTCAGCAACCATCTGACCTGCTCGTCCTATTCATACATACATACACATTTATGTTATTCTAAAAAATTGATTCATCCAACTTCATAAATCCAGGTAACACTGTGAACAAGTATGAGCATCGTAAATAGTCAGCCACCTTTGGCAGCAATGGCTCCCTCGAAGAAGCCCTTGGAGACAGTTAGCAGAGGCCAGTTGGTATCTAAGGGGTTGATGGGAGGTGGTGGCTGCAACAGTTGAGCATTGGGGTCTACCTCTGGCACCTGCACGTAAACTCCAAACACTCAATCATGCATGTATGAACGTGTGCATCTGTAGTTGCACAAATGTGTGTATGTGTTAGCAATGATAATAGATCATACTGTGGTGTGGCAAGCAGCGGGGCGAGGGACCGCGAGAGCGGGCCGGTGATTAACGTTCACGAGTGCCAGCTGCGTGGCACACCGGTCTCGTCTTCCGCTGTCCTTGCTCCTCCTTAAATGCTCCCGTCACATGGCCGCGAGACGAGACCGGTGTGCCACGCAGCTGGCACTCGTGAACGTTAATCACCGGCCCGCTCTCGCGGTCCCTCGCCCCGCTGCTTGCCACACCACACATACCATTTCCTTTTCAAGATCAAAGGTCTCCTTCAGGGCTTCAGCCTCCTCATCCATCCCATGAGTGGCAGCAGTCAGGTAAGCCAGAGACTCTGAGAATTAATGTCATACATGTCACATTTTCATTCACGATTGTTTTAATGCGATTTTATTGAATGAAAATGACATCGCTCACTCTGTCCACAGTTCTTCAGGATTCGCACACGCTCGCTGACGTCGCCCAGGTAAAGAGCACCTTGATAGTGTCCACTCATGTCCTTTCTTATCTCAGCTGTAACAAATCACTAACATCATTCAAATAATCCACAGGAATAAATTCTAAAAGAAACATACTTATTTTTTGAAAGAGATTAAAACCTTTATTGATCAAGGATGCTTTAAAGTTAAAAAGTTAAAAAAAAACATTAATGCCCCAATGTACTTCAAGTATAATCATAGAATGAAATCAGGCCAAAACTAAATGTGTTTGGAGTTTGTTCCGGGAGTTAGAAACAGCTTGCCAAAGTGAAAATTCCAGGTTTCTCTGGCTGGTAAACACCTTTAAACTAGCATTGATCCATGACAACATTACATTATAGATAGGTGCAATCTGGGGCTCAGCCCTCTTTAATGTGGAAATCTTATTAATATCCACAAGTGAAAAACACTGGAGAGCTGCTTGATAGTAGAAACTGAAGTGCAATTCTAATTCAAAGCAACACTGACACAGTTTTTTCATGACGCTACTTGACTGGAGTGTCGAATTGCAGAGCACATCACTATGATCAGATGCTTTCTTAACTGCGGTTTTCTCACTGTTGTGCGTTTATTTTGTTATGGAGAGACATATTTTCATATTAATTTACATGCCACTTTTAAGGCATTGGGATGTTTGCTAACAGTATACCACTGCAAAGGTATTTCTTTTTACCCTTGAACAAAGAACGAAAAAGGACTTCATAGTGAGAATATCGGGGTCTTTACAGTTTTCACAAAAATACTAAGCAGCACAACTGTTTTCAACATTCATAATAATGAGAATGATTTCTGGAGGATCATGTGACACTGAAGACTGGAGTAGCTGCTGCTGAAAATTCAGCTTTGACATCACAGGAATGAATATCAATTTCAAATTATTTAAAACCCACTCATTTAAATGTTTATATTTCACAATACTTTGATTTTTTGATGTATTTTTGTTTACATAAACATACAAGACTTCTTTTAAAAACATTTAAAATTAAAAATAATCCTAACAACCCCAAACTTTTGACTGGTGGTTTACTGCTATTTTCATCGTCACTCACCTATCTTCATCATCTTCCTGAGCTTGGCCAGGTTGCCAGTGATGAGGTACAGGAAGGTGAGCTTGTCGAAGTTCTTGGTTCTCTGGTAGCACATCTCCACCACCTGGTGATGGCCCTGTAGAAGCGCAGCCTCACCGAGACGCTCCCAGCAGCTTCGTTCATCCAGGGCTTTTGCAGCCTCCAGCGCCACCTTCAGAAAATAGCAAATCAAGAATGAACATCTGTTTAGGCAAAAGTGTTGCAAGCCTTTGACCTACACAAAATTACACTACTGTATACCTCAATGTTTCCACACTCTAGTGCCAGGCTGAAACGGGTCTTCTCATCTTTGACAAAGTGCAATGCAACCTCTGGGTAGCCTTTCTTTTGTAGGTAAGCAATGATGGACTGGCCGACCAGTTTAGCATTACGCACCATATGAAGAACCTGAAGGTGTTGGGTAGAAAAAAAGTTATTAAAGGCAAATCCGAGTGTGCAAAAATAATAAAAGTCAGGTAAAACACACACACACACTAAATAAGATGAAACGTTTAAATGGTTAATTTAGAAGTAATACATGTGTTTGAAATAAAATAAAATACACAAAACAAGTCTCATTGCTGAAAATACACACTAACCTCCTCATATTTGCGATTGACCAGAGCTAGTTTAAAACGGTACTCAGTGGGGTCAATATTTAGCACTCGTGGTCGGCACTCACGATCCAGGCAATACACACTGTTGCCCCTGACTCTTGTCACGTAGATGGGTAGATCCAATGTACGGATTATACCATGATCGCTGTGAAAAATAGAAAAAAGAATAACATGCCATTATCAAGTTAGCTAAAAACAGACTGGCTTTGCAAGTATGCAAAGAGTTTTGAGTCAGGCTACTGGAGCTTTACCCAGAGGTCAGAGCATATTTGATGTGGTTGGAGGTGGTGTAGATGAAGACTTCGTTTTCGGCCCAGGCGCCACTCTTTACTCTGATGTTCTCATGGATGTTACACAGGCTCTCTAACTTCTTGTTGCAGATCATGATGGCTGAAAAAGCAAGAGCAGAGGGTCAGATAGATGTGTGTGATATAATGAGTGATTATTTTGTTTAATACAAGGGTTTAGATTTTTGATTGCAAAAAATATATGCGGAAGCCTATACAACCATTTGAGTTTGCAGTACCGTGTTTGGCTAGCAGGGCCACATGGTTGGCATCCGAGCTCCACACCACATATTTGACTTTAGCTATTTTGACTGTGGCAAGGGAGCGCTTCTGCTGCACGTCAAAAAGCGTAACTCCATCAGCATCACGCAGCAGCAGTGACCCAGTTCCGGCATAAAAGATCTCCTCACAGCTTGGTACCTGGACCTTCTTCACAATCTCGTTCTTCAGGTTCTTAATCAGGAGCTGCAGTGGGATAAGTATGAGGACGATACTTGAGGTCTCTCTGGTTTACACAAGCTCAAGATAGTTTTACATTTTATTCTACTTGAGTTAAGTTTTACTTGTCTTGAAAAAAAAAGTTCCTAATAAGTTGCTAAATACGACAACAAAGGTTGTTAGGAACATTAAACATCATCATGCTGAACAGAAAAACTCAGCTACTCATTAGTTTACTTTTACAGCCATGTTGACTTTATGCTTACAATAAAACTGTTCTAAATTTTTAGTTTAAGTCTGAAAGATTCAGAAGCTTAATATTGGTTGAAGAAATGCAACTGGGGGTGTAGACAGTATATAGCCTACGTTTAGCTTTTTACTTCTGGCATTTGTATTTGGGTTTAAAAATTCATAGAAGTAAGTTATTTGTGAAGATTATCATGATGAAAATGTGTAATCAAACTTGTCACAGAGGTTATTTTCAATAATAATCCAAAAGCCTTATTGGGTTTCATCAAGACCCAGAGTGTAGCCAACTTCAGGGATGGCCTACAAAAATGCATCAATACTACAGTACACTTTTCTCATTTGATAAATATAGCTTAATTCACTTACTGAGTGCATGCGGTCAAGTACGGCAAACCGGTTCCTGGCCACCCAAACTGCAGTCAGACCAGAGGAACGCTTTCCCTCAGGAGCTGTGGACATGCAGAAGAATTGAACATTTACATTTTGCACATTAGATTAAGGACTTCTAAAGAGAAAACTTAAAATGTTACCATCAGGATTCTGGGAGTCGCTCTCCCTGGGAATGGAGTATAGATCATATGTGCTGTTTTCCAGGTTAGTAGCTCTCTGGAGGGGAAAGAGAAAGAAATGCAAAAAAAAAATAAAAAAAAATTGTATTATATACGTGTGTGTGTGTGTGTGTGTGTGTATATATAATAGTTAGTTATATTTAACTAAGCAGACTGATAAAAGTCAACAATACTCACAGTGCACAACAGCACAGCATTTTCTGCAGGGTTGTATGACATGCTGAACACTGGGAACTTGGATCCACTGCAAATATAAAAAACATTTCAACTGAAAAGTTCAATTGGACTAAACCAGTTGTAGACACACATTTAGGGTCATCAAACCCAAAGAACTAAAAAAAGACACTAAAATGTACAAACCTGCGCAGCTGCATGACGGCTGTATCCTTACTACTGTTGAAATCGAGCTGGCGCAGGAAGCGATCTTTCACATAGTACAGCATGTTACCATACACGGCGTAAGCTGGACGTTCTCTTTCCAGTTTAAACACCAGCATTCCACTGTCATGGCCTGAGAATGTACAGAATAACACATCAATGCATATAATTTAATCACCAAAACTACTTGTCTATTGTTAATAGTAACCTACCAGCAGCAAACAGATTGAGGTTGGGGTGAGCCCCCAGCACCCAGAAACGGTCATGATCCCTGCGAAAGGTCTGGACGCCTGTCCTCTTGGACATGTCCCACACGCGGATACTCTTGTCCTCGGAATTGGACAGGATAAGCTCCTGACGAGGGTGAAACACCGCACAGGACACATTGTTGTAGTGCCCCCGACAGGTGTCCAACTCCCACGCTTTAGACTCTAGAGGAAGGGATAATTCACAAAACAAAATGTAAATAAAAAGCCAATTTTTCAATATTTGAAAATATTTATTTTAATTCGGCAATATTTAAATTCAATATTGAATTTTTTGTACTAATATAGTAACACAGAAAATTCATTTATCGATATTATTTTAACAGCAAAATCGAATAATGTTTAAACAAATGCAACAAAAAGACTTTTGGGCTGACACTAGTAAATTCTATACATTGAATGTGATATATACATTTTATAGACAGGGCAGCCCGGAGAGAATACACAAGATTTTACTTTAACGGACAAAAAGAGATTTTATGCATAATGCAGAACTTTTAACATTTACATTTATGCATTTGGCAGACGCTTTTATCCAAAGCGACTTACATTGCATTCAAGGTACACATTTTACATTATTGTCAATTTTTGCTTTCCCTGGGAATCGAACCCATGACCTTGGCGTTGCTAGCGCCACGCTCTACTGGTTGAGCTACAGGAAAGCCTAAAATATTTTTTAATTATAAACAAGTCTGAAATACACTGGGGATTAATTTAGAATGTATATTGCTTTACTACATAAACAACTGCTTGGCAAAAGTGTGTGGTATTCACTGAGTAAAATTTTGTTACACCATTTACGACATTGAAGACTTTTAAGGATAGCCTGGAAACCTGGTATGAGGGACCAGGAAATTTAGGATGCTGCCTTGCAAACTGTCTATGCATCCAGCAGACAGCAGTTCTAGGTAGTTCACTAAGTTTTGGAACAGGATAAAATCTCTTTACATTTTTCCACACGAGAACACATACCATTCATCCTCCAGATCTTGACCTGGCGGTCATCTGCTCCTGACACAATGAGAGGCATGCTGGGATGGAAAGCTGCCCAGTTTACGCCTCGATCGTGACCCTGAGACCAGAGCAATAGAACACAAACTTTCATTCGAGCAAACAACAAAGATCATTCAACCTCAAATCATACTTCACAGAACCAAGACCTCTACAACCATATTCTTACCTCCAGAACATGTTTCACTACAGCATCAGAAGCCCCAAACAAGTCGACGCCAGAGATTCCACGGACCTCTGTGTCTACAGCACCCGGAGACAAGTTCTTCTTTCTCAGACCTGGAAGCAACATTTACAGTCCGACACACGGGACCCATGTGAACATTACACAGGAACACCCACATACCAGGGAGGGAAACAGAGGAACAACTTTAAAACAGCTACTCAAAAACACACGTGATGTGAGACAGCAAACACACAAACATTTTGTTGGGCTGCTAAACATTCGCTGGTGCTTGAGAACACAAACACAACACAGTCCTCCATTAGGTCTAAACCTGAGTTAAGGACGTATAGTGAACTTCAACAGACAGCAGGCAACAATCAATCAAAAAAGTTGATTACAGAAATGTGATTACAGAGAGCTCAAATTCACCACATATTGGGGGGGATGCATGCAAATCAACAACAGGGAGATCAGCCGCTTAACTCAGGTCTGGACGCAGAGAAAAGGAAAGGAGAGCAGAATGTGTGTGTGAAATCTCAGCACTCCAAAAGTCTGCTAAATGAATAGAAGTCCAACAAAAGTATCACTCGAAACCAATGTACAGATGTGGATGTTTCCAGAGGGGCATAGGGAGCTGTATAGGAAGTGAGCAGGGATGGCACTGACTGGTGGATCGATGGGGGTGGAGCGTGTCAAAATGTTCTCTGGAGGGGCGCTGGATGTTAGAGGAGTGAGGAAAACTCCAGTTAAGTCATGCATTTGTTATTGCATATTGTAATGCAGTAAGGCTTCAAACATGCATTCATGTCGTGTAAAGAATCACGAATGATTAAAGAATGATTAAATTACAGGTTTATGATCTAAAAGTTGTATGGTAGTAGATGCATCAAGTTGGATCATTATTTAGGGATGACAAATGCCATCAATTAAAATATGAACTAGGGTCCATAAATGTAAAAGGTTTATAGTTTCAAATGATCTAAAAGATGTTAAATCGATGCAAGAGATCTGAAGATGTTAAAAACATGGTTCTCAGCAAGGGGGCCGGGACGCACTGGGGGGACTCAGCAAACTTCCAAGGGGGAAGCAAGATGATTTACATAAATACAAGACAAAACAAGCATTTAAAAAAGGCTGAGAACCACTGTGTTAAATTAAAGAGAATTCAAGAAGAATTATTAGTTGTCAACGTCTCATACAATTGCATTTGCATGAATTTATATTATCCATGCAGCAACATATTCATGTCATATTTTATGTGAAGGGAAAAAAGCAAAGAGCAAGAACTTGGATTTTATATTATCAATAGTGTTTAAGAATGAGAGTATGTTGTCAGTCAGTGCAGACAGCAGTGGTTTAAAAAGTTAATGAGCAAGAAAGAGGTTCAGCAATGAAATACAAGGACACAGACATTAACAACATCATTAAAACATGCAGAATCTCCAAAAATACCTCTCACATTCACCTTTTTTTTTTAAATGACCTTTTATGACCTTATTTTTAAGTGTTTTGTGAATTGTTTGTTTGTGAATTGTTTGTAAATGTCACCTCTCTCAGTGATTTGGTTGTCTCAACATTTATATTAAATCAACCCCCCCAAAAAATAAAAAAAAATAAAAAAAGAATTGAGTATCAAATCACTAGACAGTTGCAGGAGTGTGAGAGATGTTTTTGCTTCAAGCCCACAGAGTTTTGTTCTGTACACACTGCAGAGAGAGGACATGAGGAAGAGAATGCCATTAGGCAGCCTCTATCTTCCTCCATCCTCTCTCTCCGTTCCCACCTCCCCAGCCTTCCCAAAACACTCAATCCTGTCCCAAGCCTCCTCACCGGAAATATCCCACACGCGCACAGTCTGATCCAGGCTGGCAGACACCACCAGGTCCTCAGAGGGATGGAACTGAGCGCACATCACATAGTGATTATGCCCCGTCAGCACACTACAGAGAAGAGATAAAGATAACATGTACAGGTCAGTTTCACATAGATATTAACATTCTTGCTCATGTCTGAGAAAATGCTGTAACAAATACATTTTTTTAAAAGGGGTGAGCATTTTTAGTTCACTTTAGTGCATGACATTTATTTTTTGATTTTATTTGAAGAGGCTACATCATTAAAGCTGATAAAGTGATATTTTTCCCCCTTTGGCGGTGTAAAAGTATATGACCATCCAGAGAATAATAGTTTCTGTTCCTCTCAATTCTGATTCTGTTTTAACTCCTACGGTGGCCGATTTAGTCCAAGATTAACATGGCTTTCAGTTCGACCTCGTTCATGACTGCCATCGAGTGTTAAAACGCGAAAGGCGAAGCTTGAATTTATGGGTATGTCCCTCTTTGGCTAATGTACTTTCAAGATGGAGAGGCAACATGGCAACCGGCATTCGAACCCCTCACCCGTATGTTTTCAATGGCATATTATTAACTTACGAGAATACTTCATTACTTGAAAGAAGTAAATATACATTAATGAGCACATATATTTTTGAAAGAACTAAGTGTTTTTAGCTAAGAATAAACTAAAAAAGTTACACAGTGTAGCTTTAATAAGGTTTCCAAAATGACTTGAAAATTTTGGTAACACCGTTTCAATGGTTCATTTTAAAGTATAACTTACTTTCCAAATGCATGTCAACTACCAGTCATTAGAGTATTAGTAGACTGTCTGCCTTATATCTGCTAACACTTATTTTGATGGTCCCGCAACAGACATTCTACTGACTATAAGTAACGTTGCAACTACATGTCAGCTTATTCTACTAACCTGAACACCTAACTCAAAAGGCTAATTTATACTTCTGCGTAGGACCTACTCTGTATCCTCTATGCCGCGTTGGTTTTCATTTATACTTTTACGTTGTCTGCGCCAATATGCAATTACACATGCAGACCGCTAGTGGGCAGTGTCCACAGGCATGTTGATGGCTTGTTTACACTGTCATTGCATGCATTTTAATGCGATTAAAATTAGAATGCTTTTAATACAAATTAAGCATCTCTAGTTGATTAGTAGAGTAACATAAGGGGCGATCTGGCACTGAATGTGTTCGTAAAATCATGCAGTGCTCGTGGCCGCTGTTTTCAGGTGGCTCGTGCACTGACTCGCGCTTCAATCAATTGCTGTTGCAGAGACTATTTATTTTATTTAGTTTTTTGGTCAACAAGCAAAATTCTAGTTGCAATCATTTTACACAAAATAGCACAAGTCATGTGGGTACATACATACAATTCGGTATATGCATGCACACATACTTAACCATAAAAATATTTTTTTAAATAAAAAAACTTAAATAAAAAAATTAAAGTAAATAAAGTTTACACTCTTATTGACCAAAGGTGTAGGCTGAAGCTAAAGCTTATTATGCCTACCCTTAACTCCACACAAGCAGCACTAATTGACATTTATTTAATATAACAAATATAAGATATTCTCAATGTGTATTTGGAAGAACATACATCATTATTATTATTATATTATTATTATTATTATCATCACCATCACCATTATCATTTCCCTTACCACTACCATCAGTCATCATTACAATCATCATTTGTTATATTTTTTCATTACCAGTCCTTTATAAAGTATTTTAAACTGTATTAATGAATTAGCCTTTTTTAATTCACCAGGGAAGCTATTCCACACCTGAACACCTTTAAACATAGCGTGCAAGAACTGTGGGAGTAAGTGTTGTCTTGCCTTAAACACAAGTATAGTAGTATACAAATCTACCATGTCATAGAATTTTAATGTTTTCAGCTCAGTAAACAAAGAATTTGTTGGGGTATTATATGGAGAATGTGTAATTATTCTGATGGACTTTTTTGTAATAGAAAAACTGGAGTAGTTCTAGATTTATATGTATTTCCCCAGATTTCTATTCTATATGTTAAATATGGAGTGATGATAGTACCGTACAATATATAAGCCTTGCGGAACTCCACAACTTATTCTCTGCAAAGACTCTACACCATTTATATGCACATACTGAAGTCTATCTGTTAAATCATTTTCAACCCAAGAATGTGCTATCCCCCTGAAACCATAATTTTGCAATTTATGTAATATGATATTGTGATCTATTGTATCGAAGGGTTTCTGAACAGTGTTGAACAGTGTACAGTTTTTTATTTAATGCTTGTGTAATATGTTCAACTAAATTAATAACTGCCATTGGACCTCTGTGCTCTAAAACCAAATTGTTGTTCCGTTAAAATATTATTTAATTCTATATAATTATCCAGCCTTTTCACAAATAATTTTTCTAATATTTTAGAAACTTGAGAAAGCAAAGAAATGGGTCTATAATTAGAAAACAAATGCTTGTCACCATCTTTGTGCAGGGGGAAAACTTTAGCTATTTTCATTTCATTTGGAAAGATTCATTATACAGACTCACTATTCATTCTGTTGAGATCACAAAACGAAATGCACCCATTGTGATGTGTCCCTGTTCTTGATATACAATCACTGACTACATCTTTGGTTTTAATGAGAAAATAAATTATACACAGGATCTTTGCATTTATTCACTAACATAAAGAATCTCTTCACCACAAAACATTGTTATATTGACGCTTTGTTACATATTTGGAGAGGTGCGTGTCAGGGTACAGATACGAGCACAACACATCCTACGTCGTAGCTAGGGCGTACACTCGACGCAGAAGAATAAATTGGGCTTTAGATGACATGTAGTTGTAATGTTACTTTTAACTAGTAGAATGTCCACAGTGTATTATTGGACTTAAACGTAACCAATAAAATTGATTATCTGTGTATAGGGCTGAAACGATTCATCGAGTAACTCGAGTTAATCGAATAAAAAAAATCCTCCGCTTAGTCCATTTAACTACACAGAGATGTTGCAGAAAGAATTTTTTTGTGTAGCCTAAGGAATCAGAGTATGAGCGGATTGCGGTTATATCCGTGGTTCAGGTGCGTAAACATCCCAAAAATTGCAGGTGGATGAGAGAAATCGTTAATATGTTGACTTTAATAAAGACGTGGAACTCTCATTTCACGCTAAAATGCAATGAATGCGTGTCGTTCTTTAACTTTCGTTTTCAGCTCATGTCGAGATCAAAGACCACAATGCGAGAGAGAGAGAGAGAGAGAGAGAGAGAGAGAGAGAGAGAGAGAGAGAGAGAGAGAGAGAGAGGGCATCAGCACTGGTAATATCATTTAGTATCGCTGTTTTTAAATTAAGACAACTTTGTGTTGAGCTTCAGGATGCGACGCTGAACATTTAAGTTTCATTTACGGCAGTACACGCGTAAGCTGAGGAGATACGAGCAACTCCAAACACATGAACGCGATGGAGTTTGCAGCTTTGCACATGGATCCCCGTCATTGTGATGTGTATGAAATCTTCAATGAGACTATATATCCTACTTGATAATATCTTCGAAATGCACCATTAGATGTTCTCAATGCTAGACGCAACAAACATCAGAACAAGCTGCAACGCGCGCGCGTTTGTGATGAGCAGTGCTCATGCTTTCAGAGCTCAGAGCTGCGTGCTTTCATTGATTTGTGTAATTTAAATAATCACACTTTAATCATATTTATAGCTACTAACTTAAAACCAGCTGTGTTACAATGATGAATGATTAGCTCAAAAGATCTGCATGAGTGATGTACTTTATCTAAATTAAACATAGGCCTATCTCGCGTTTGATCATGTTCTATCGGTTATTCCTCCGTGTGATGTATAGGTTGTCGACCCAGGTTTACTTAAATGTAATTTCGCCAAATAAGTTTTTATTTGTTGAGCAACCTACTTCCGTGTAGCTAATATGTGATGATAGCATCGTGCTTAACACGGAGGATATGAAGTTGTGACAATCGGGTGCGGGTGGATGGTTTGTTTCTAACAGCTGATTCGGTGACGATAGAGCTGATCCGCGCATCTCTTGTTCCATTACTATTATTTAGATTTATTGGTTGTAGGTTTAGTTTTAGATTGAACTATGTTTACCTTTTTAAAGTAATTTGAAATAGATTTTTATATAATATAATATGGCAAATGTATGCATTAAAATTGTTTAGTTTCACAGTTATTAATGTATTCAATTTCAGCAATAAAACTTAATTTTTCTAAAAAGAAAACAAATTAGATGTTAATTTTAAGATACCAGTCTTATTGTCTCTTATTGCTCTTTAATAAAGGGAAAAGTAATTATTATCCGATTAATCGATCGATTAAGTGGTAGATTAATCGATCACAAAAAGAATCGATAGCTGCAGCCCTATCTGTGTACATCCACCTATATAAAGACTCACCAGACACATGTTCTGGACTGCCAGTTCCAAATGCGAATGGTCTGATCATCTGAGGCACTCAGGATCCAGGGATACTCCTGAAAAAGACAGGCTATTAGTCTACAGCGGCATTTGCTAAAAAAAACATTATTCAAATAATTATTATTAAAGCACATCATAAAGTTGATAGTGCTCACATGATGGAAGAATGTGGTACGAATGTAGTCAAGATGTCCAAGAAGAGTGAAAAGACACCGACGCAGCTTGTAGTTCCACACCTAATAATCAGAGTCAAATAAACTGTCAGTAAATCAAAACATGTTACAAAAACTCAGTAACATTTTACAATAGTCATATTAGTTAAAGGAACTGTATGTAAGAAATGTATTTCAATTAATCATAAAATTATATTAAATTATAACTTAAACGATAAAATAGCAGTAGTCAGGTGACACATTTCTTATATTAAGAATGAGGCAAGCAAACCTTGATCTTGTAGTCATCTCCTCCAGACACAAACAGTGGCTGCTGCTTATGGAAGTCAATACCCCTGACTGGACCTAAATGAATTCACACCATCATGAGACCGCAGAATAAATGACATGGGGCAATGGAATAGTTGATCGGCTATTTCATACCATCATGCTCGTCAAATTTGTCAATAAGAGTGCACATGCGATAGTCCCACAGCTGGATGACACCATTGTGCAGACTAGCGAGAATCCAGGGCCGTTTTGGATGGAAACTCAGCCCTACAGAAAAATACAAAACAATCAATTCAGCTATTTATTATTATAAAAGTGTCAACAAGATGGTGTTTTAAATGGAGAACAATCACATTGGGATTACTTTTTACCATAGTATTATTATAAGGGTCATTGAAAAATAAAGCAATACACAATTAAGCAAGTTTCAGTTGATAAATAACATTTCAAAGTGTTAAAATCATTAGTGTTGTTTTAGACTGTTTTAATGTCAGGCGGTACAACCAAATAGTTGTATGTACCGGTAAATTGTATTTGTACCACCTGAAATGGACCAACGACCCATACTTGAAATGACCAGTTTGAGAGAGATACAAACCTTTTCACTCTGCCACAAGGATCAGTTCAGTTCCTCTGAACGATACATTTTAATACTTACTGGTTTACCGTGTCAATTTATAATAAAATAACATTTTATATGAAAGGTTTCACACCTAAAATAATGCTATAGTATTAAGTTTAATTTTTTTCTTCATTAAACCACAATTTTAAATACGGCAGTTCTCTTAGTCTGTTCATTTTGTCTGACAGTTGCACGTTTAAAAACAAAACATAAAATATGCATTACTTAAACGTCCTACAAATTAATTCAGACTAAATGGTCTTTATAGAATATAGTGATATAAAATATTTTTATAAGATATTTAAAATTATTTTCAAAGGGAAAATGCACTTGTGGACACAAAATATGCACGTCATGTCATTGACCCATTAATTGATAAATCATAATAATCTGGTCAAGATAATGTCATCAGCGCATTCTCAACGAAACAAAAATACCGAAACACCAGAGAAGCTACTGCAAACGTCTAAAGTTAAATGGCTAACAAATACTAGCGTTGTGCTAACGTCGAATGACATAACTTAACGTTACAGTAACGTAACGTTATTTGTCGTGAATGCTTGCTGAAAAAGACTACTATACAGAGACTAAGAAGAGATTCAAACCAGACAAACGAACATAAAAAGAAACGTAAGCATTACATTAAATAGCAGTCAATTGAAGTTAGCCAGAGCAGATATCCTCTTACCTTTCACTCGGGCAGACTTTGTCTCGAATTTGGTCAACATTTCCACTGACAATAATAACCGATCAGGAATGCGTTATGTATAAAGATGTTAATCAGTGTACGTTAATTTTAATCCTAAAATCCTCCCCCGTTTAGAAGGGATTTTGCGTTTATGATTGTGCGGATCCACTTCCGTAGCGGACACGTCTACCGAATCCACTCAGCCCGGGCCGTGTTCCCGTGCGCTAACAAATAAAGTTTGATGTTTCAAACGCCAACATCGCAAAGTCCACGTCATTGAGCCCTCGTCATCCGCATTTTATTCACACACTACCCAGAAGCTCTGGAAGGATATTGCTGTATTTGTCAAGTGTAACATTTTGCCAGGTTTCTCAATAAATATGAGGAACATTCTATTTGGGTATTTTGACTCAGACCCCACAGACGAAAATATCTGTTTCACTATTAATTCTTTTTCCTGAGCAAATTTTACATTCACAAATGTAAAAATTTACAAACTGTAAGCCTGTCTTCCTAAAGGAAATGGAAAATTATTTAAATGTGATTTCAGTACCTAATAAGAAAGCTATAAGGACTGTTAGGATTTGCACTGCAATTTATCTATTCATGTGAACATTTTTATGTGATGTAATCATAGGATGTAATGGCCATCATTCCTTCCCCTTTACCTTTTTTATTTATTTATCCTTTCTATGGTTGTCTCATTTATTGTCGTTGTGGTCGATGTTGAGTGTTGTATGCCTTCATTTTTGTATGATTCTGTTATCAGCAATAAAAAAGTAAAAATAATCACTCAATCATTAGCTATTTCTCCAGAAATAAATATTAATATTTTAAATTTGGGTAAAATATAAACCAATATAATAATATTTTTTCAATTCCGACCACTATTGTGGCAGCTTTTACAAATTCATCGGGGTCATTGACAAAAACCAACATTTTGAATGTTTTCCCACTATTTGTTTAACAAAATCAAGATATGAAAATATTAAATAAGGCTCTGTTACAAAAAAAAAAAAAAAATACTATAAAAGTCTAATTATTTTTAAGATAAATTGTTTGGTGCACAATAACGTTTTAATAATCATTCAAAGCAGATCTAAGCATTTACCTAGGTAGACACTTCATAAACATCCCAAAATATTGCTGGTTTTTACAATATTATTTTTTAAAAAAAAAAAAGCATTGAAGCCTCAGAAATTGTAAAATAGTTAACATATATATAATATATAATATTATATATAATAATATATAATTTTTTTATATAACATACCGGTAACCATTTAATGGTTAATACACACACGCACACACACACTATATATAAATAAATAACCAAATAAAATCGAGCTGGCAAAGAATATAAAACAGTTTAAGTTTGTAACATTTATTTAGATTTTTGGAAATTGCAGTACTTTCATGTGGTGAAAAGACCAATGGACCGTACAGCTAAGGGAACATTTAACATGATAAAGAATATTGATGAGTTGAATTGAGTGCTTCGGTGTTTGAGCAACCCCCGAGTGTTGTAACGGTTGAATATTTTTGTACGGTTCACCAATTCTATCCTTCTCATACTTTTGATATTGGCCACATAATACAATACCACATATAACCAATGACATGAGTCAAGGAAGCAAGTTGATGATCAGTTCCACACTTCCCACAAATTTCCAAGCATTCAAACCTGTTTGCAAAAGAACCATATATACATCCCTCAAAAGCAAATGACTGCAAACTTGACCCCTTTTTAAGGGGAATCCTGGGATTTAAGGTGATGTTCTTTGAGTGCTAATATAGAGTATTCATTTTGAACTATGAAACGGTATTCTTTTAATCAAGGCAAATTAGGAGCATTATGACAATAGCACATCATATAGAGGCACCACCACAGGAATGATGGGAAGATTTTAGATCTACATGGCAATTCACTACTCCAAACCGCTCTATATGCAGACAGATACGATAACCATTAGAAGACACAAGGAGAGAATTATTATACTCAAACACAAATGCAGCCTATGTGTGACTATAATGGATATATTATAAACTTAGTTCTGAAGTGTCTGCATTTTTTTTTTTAAATGCTTAATCTGAGAAATCCATTTGCCACTGATTAGTAATCGCACAAACGAAACTATGGTGCTATAGTGTAAGAATAGACAGATATTACACTTTATATTAAAACGATTTCATCAATCTGATGAAAATCTTTTGTAGACCCTGACCATTCTTCTGAGATTTAAAAGTCAAATTAAACTGCAAATATTTTTTCCTGTCACTTCGAGCTCCATGCATTTGTCTCTACTTATTCAAAACACAATCCACCGCACAACCTGTCAAGTGTGCTTGAAGTCAATTCAGGAGACCTTGATTCTTACCAATCCATCAGCACACAGAGATATCAAGCTTCACTCAAAACATTAGCAGCTGCTCTACAGTAAACGGATTAGAGAGGAATATGAAAAGAACCTCTGTGGACAAGAACTACAAGGTAAAATTAATGTAGTGAAGTTCACAGTTTCAGTGCAGACACAAAAGCAAACTCCTTTAAAAGCGGAGCATGATCAACTGTGTCCAATTCAGGTTCAGATAATTAGCTCCAAATTGTATCGTTTTTTTTTTTTAAACATACATAAATTTGACCTCATTGAGATCACATGACTGAGCACTGCTCTGCTCCAGGAAGCCCTTGCGCTCCAGGAAGGTGCAGAGCTTCTGGGTCAAAATTCAAGCCAGGAGGCTGAAAACATAAGATAAAAAACATTATGTAAATATGACAACTTTTATTACAAAAAAATATACTAATATAAAACATAGATATACTCACTGCCTCTCCGGCAAGCTCTTTTGGAGGTTGACCCAAATCTTGCAGCTAAGGGGGTAATACATTAACAAAAATATTAACTAATACTGAAAGGTTATATTAAAGGGTTAGTTCAACCCAAAATGAAATGTATGTCATTAATGACTCCTAATGTCGTTCCACACCCGTAAGACCTCCGTTCATCTTCAGAAGTTTAAGATATTTTATATTTAGTCCGAGAGCGTATCCAAGTGTATGCACACTATACTGTCCATGTCCAGAAAGGGAATAAAAACATCAAAGTAGTCCATATGTGACGTGAGTAAGTTAATCAGAATATCTTACCTTTCTGGGCATGGATAGTGTGTCTGACTCTGGACTAGCAAGTATAGTGTGCAAACACTTGCATACGCTCTCAGACTAAATATAAAATATCTTAAACTGTGTTCTGAAGATGAACAGAGGTCTTAGGGGTGTGGAATGACATTATAGGATGAGTCATTAATGACATAAATACAATTTTTGGGTGAACTAACCCTTTTAGTTATATTATTATGGTTTAAGTAAAAAGGTACAAAAAAATTATTAAGTAATTAATGAATATAATGCAAACTTGAATACTCAATTTTAAAATTATGTTTTTTTTACCTTTTGCATGAGTTCTAGAATGTTTTCAAATGTGTTGTCTTTGTCTCCATCTTTCTCAAACTGGCTGCATATCTCTCCCATTATCTTGTACTGTTGCTCATACCGCATGAATTGGTCTGGGGGGAGGGACTGCCTGTTGCCCTCCAACCATTCAGGGTACTATGTGCAAATTGTGATATATTGTTACAAAAAATATATACCATTCTGAACAAATATTAAACGGAATGTGTTGCAAGATTTTCTAAAAATAAAATGATAGTAGGCAAATAGACTTAAAAAGGACAGAAAAAGGTTGGACAATCAGTAAGAAGACAGTCGTGCAGATGCTGTAAACAACTCACCTTCTCTGTTATCTCTTTAAGAGAAGGGTAGAGAACTTCTTTAGACAAAAGGTTCTGCATGATGGACTGCATAATTGGGAGAATATTGCCATCTTCTCCTGATCCTTCCCCATTTTCATTTAATCCCAGGTTCTCCAAAGTCTTTACCAGATCATCTCCAGCCAGTCCTGCACTCTGCATTTAGAGTTAAAAGCAAGTGGTGCTCACTTTAGAGTCAAATGGCATCAAGATCCCATTTCTGGACGTCATGGGTAGAGCTTGACCTAGTCAAGCTCCACCTCTGTGGAACTAACGGGGTGGAGGCATAGGGTTATGGGTAGGATTGGGGTGGGGTTGGACCGTCTAGCCCCTTTCACACAGAGATTCCGGAAAAAGCACTGATAATTGTCCAGGGATCGTTTGATTTTGGTTCATTCACACGGCCACTGAATTTTTTGGAATCTGTGCGCGTGTTAACACACATGTCGTAAAGATTCTGTAGACACATGACATCAGGATGCCATTTCTTTGCTCCTTGACTAAAACAAACTTCTTTGTTAATGTGCACCGTGAACTTTGATCTGCATTTAAAACCCCTTGTTAAAGAATTGCACGATAACTATGTCATTGCGACGACACTGACACACCCCTAACGGCATTGGTCTGGCATTTTATTCACACAGGATGTTTTCTAGGATTGATCCAGCAATGTTAGTAGATCCCTATCCCTAGACCTGGGACATGTTTGTGTTCACACAGAAGGCACTCTATCAATTCAATGGGAATTTTCTGGGAACAACACTCAGTGTGAAAGGGGCTCCAGAGAGGGGGAGCTGGATTTCACCCTCCACCCATGACTCTGCAGTGAGCTTTTTCTCTGCAGTTCTTTACACCTTTTCTGACATTACAGTTTACCATCAGTAAGGTATTTTTTAATTAATAATAATGTTTAAAATAAAAAAATAAAAACTTTTACTCAGCAAAGATGTATTCAACCGATCAAAAGTGGCAGCTAGTACTTTATAATGTTAAAAATATTTCTCTCTCAGATAAAAGCTGTTCTTTTGAATGTTCTATACATCAAATAATTCAGAAAAATATTATCACGGTTTCACAGATGATCACAGGTCATTGTGAAGACTGGAATAATGAAATAATGGCAGCAGAAAGCCAGCACAGGAATAAATTCCATTAAAAAAAGTTATTTAAAATGGTGATAATATTTCACATTTAATGTCATTTTGTTTAAATGCATCCATGGCGATCATAAGAGTCTTCTTTCAAAAACACAAAAATATCTTACCGATCCCAAACTTGTATAGTATATCATTAAAAGCACTTCACACTAGAGCTGCGCGATTAATCGTTAAAAAGGTCGCGATTTCGATTGAAACACCCACGCGATGTTATTTTTATTTTATTTTATTTAGCAAATTGCTATTTCTATTAAATTAATCCTTTGAACAAGTACGATCACAACGAACATTCAAATCTGTGTTCGTGCTGCGACTGACCCAGAGAGAGCGCTTGTCATGTATAGAAATAATGATACAGCACAGTATCATTATTTCTGTTACAATAATTCTAATGATTACAAAAGTACTGGGATAAAAACAAGTTTATATTTCGGATTAAGTCTACAAGGCCAAAAATTGTCCCATTTGTCATTTTAGGTCTCTTGAGTTATCGACTTTGTGGTCGATATGCTCCGAGCCCGAATTGATGCAGCAGTCAAAGTGCCGTTATGTCATGAAAGTGCTAGAGGTTAGTCTGTAGGAAGTCTGCTTTCCATTGGAAGTCCATTTTTTTTGGACTGCAGTAATTAAAATTGTTAGAACCTCTAGCTTATCAATTTGTTTAGTTGTCTGTTCAGAAACATGGGAGAAACGTTATCTTTATTTTAAACAAATGAATAATGATTCTCAATTTAATCAGAATCGTGCAGCTCCACATCACACCATTCCCCTGAAATACGTTCCAATGAGAAGTGGGTTTACCTGCAGGTTGTCTGCATTCTTTGCCAAACCACTAAGTGTATCTTTAAGACAGGAGGTGAACTCTTGCTGTGAAGCTACATCTGTACCTAAATGTAAAAAAAAAAATTGAATATTGGATAATAGCTGAACTTTTGTATGTTTATCCAATAGTGCTCCATTTTCAGATTACTCACCTACTTTACCTGCTGCCTCAGACAGCTTATGAAAATGTTGTAGAAGCTCAGGTTCTTCTTGCGCTAGCTCAGCCATGGCTTTCTCCCACTCCTCACGTGCTTGATTGGCCATCTCACCATCAAAGAGAGACTCAAAGAACTTACTGTCCTCCAGCAGAGGGGGCTGTGGATGAAATGCACAGAAAAACAAACCATTAAAGGCATATTTTAACAAAAAATTAAAATTCTGTGATCATTTACTTACCCTCAAGTTCTTCCAAACACAAAGGAAGATATTTTGAGGAACAGGGCAATAAATTATTGCAATAAACTAGGATAAGGTATTAAGCAAGGATATCTTGGTGATCCTGGCTCAAATTATCCACTAATATACAGTTATTTCTAATTATTGTTATCATCCTTGGTGTGAGTGTGCCTTAAGGGTACTTTTACATGACAGCAGCAGTGTACAAATTTTTGTATACAGATGAAAAGCTCACCAAGATATCCTGGCTTAATTCCGGCTTTTGTGCAATAGGCCCCAGTTCTTGGACACCATTGACTTCCATAGCATTTTGTTTCCTACTTTAGCCCCGTTTCCACCAAAATTACCTAGAATAATTTGTACCAGGAACTTTTTAACAGGAACTTTTCTCCCCCCCCAAACCTGCAACTGTCTGCGTTTCCACCGCGATCTAAAGTTCCGTGAAGATTAGGCAAATTAGTCCGGTGATGTAGGACTGCGCGCGACTGCTCCTCCAAGTCAGCGACGGACAGTAATCATTTTTGTGCGACCCCAAAAATGAACAAAAAATGATGACATTTTTTGTACCGATTGAAAGAATTAGTGGACTGTTTACATGAGACGTATCTAAACCGATCTGGTGTTTACATGTGATGACTTTAAAATCATTTTGCAATCATTTTGTCACATGCAGTTTGTCTACCGCATCAAAAATGTCAACACTGTTTTCTGCACTAGCTGGAATGTGTTAACTGTAGCCATAGCAACTCTTAACGGCCACCAGGACTAATACAGTATTATATAAGCTATTTATTTGTTGAAAAGTGTAATAATCAACTCAGAAAAAAATTTCTTCTGTCAGGCGCAGTTAAAGTAAAAACTGCCTTGGGCAATATACGCTGTGTCATTATTCCAACCTTATCTTCATAACTTACGAAATAAAAAGTTTACCCCTCAGAAAAACCTTAGTCCTAATGGGTTGTTATCATAGTTATCATAGCTATCAAAATCCAGTGTTCTGTATTTTCCGTACGCGAGTATTTGTTGTAGCTGGCTATAAAAAAATAAAAATAAAAAATAAAATAAAAAAATAAAAAAATTGTGTACTGTGCTAATTAATTGAGATTTCTTACAGCTCTTACAGGTTGTTGGCCTTGTTTGTTTCGTTGCTTCTATTGCTCTACCTTTTTTTGTAAGTCGCTTTGGATAAAAGCGTCTGCTAAATGATTAAATGTAAATGTAAATGTAAAAATTAGCTTTCCTCTCTTGTCAACATGAGCGCGGCGTCACGTCGTAAGGACGCACACTTATAGTAATCGGTCAGGTCGTTTACATGGTGAAAAATAGACTGTAAAAAAATTAATAACGAGTATGGAAGAGATTCAAGCTGTGCTGCTTTTGCTGGTTATGTATAGGTTTACTAAAGAGGAAATGAACAATGACAGAAAAGAGCACTAATATGGAGATTCAGCAGAATGCAGCATATTCAGAAAGCTTGTAAAGCTAGATTTAAAATGACAATGTATATTATTATCAGCTATTACAGACATTGCATGTGAGATGGCTGAGATGAACGCGCGCCATCAGACAGACAGCAAGACTGATATTTACTGAACATAGACCGAACCTCACAAAAGACTTTTAAAATTGCCGGTTGAAATAAAATGCTGCGTGAGCTCAACCAATCAGCATGTTCAGCGCCCAAGTCCCGCCCTCGAAAGTTCCTGATAGGGCTGGACAATAATTCAATATCAATATATATCACGATATAATTTTTTTCAATAACGGTGATATGATTTTTAAACACATTTCCGATATTTCGATAAATACATTACAGCATTCCTCACTGACTGACGTTCAGGGCGCAGTCGTCAGAAAGAGAAGAACATGATTGGCTACTTGCGTGATGACGTACACCACAGAAACACAGTCAGTGCTCAGCAGTAGTAGGCTGATAGATCCAACGCGGCAAGTTTTAGCTACAAAAAGAGTTTCCCTGACCGCAACACAAATGTGACTGAACGAACTTCCACAAGTAAGGAGAAAGAAATAGTTGATAAGAGAAGAAAGACTAACGTTAATTCAGTGGGGTGGAAGTGGTTCGGCGTGTCCCCCGCACTTTTAATAAAGTGTATTTTCATCCCCCGCACATTTACTGGGTCTCACCGGTCCTAGTCGACCCGCTCCGAGCGGGATTCGAAACGGCATTACCTGGAGCGAGGGCGGGCAAGTTAACAGGGACGCTATAGACCGCTTTCACTAACCTCGGTTGATTGCGCGCTTCTTGAGGTCACGGGCAAGTGTAGCCTATACATAGAAACCAACGTGAATACATCAAGATTTAATTTCAGAGACAAAAAATAATCTATGCATGACCTGTCATTTTATTCGTATCTAAATATGAGGAGGGCGCTCTCACAGAAAGTGCAAAAGCGGATTCGTAGAAACTTACTGTCGCGCTGGAGCTGCAGCTGAAGGAAAACAATCGTTATGAGCTGAAAGGTGACGACGACAGTCAGACGAATGCGACAATATATGAAAGCAATAAAGGAGCATCATGAGCAACAAAACTGTTTTCAACACTGATAATAATCATAAATGTTTGTTGGGCATCAAATCCTAATATGAGAATGATGAGTGACACTGAAGACTGGAGTAATGATGATAAATTCAGCTTTGATCACAGAAATAAATGACACTTTACTATATATTCACGTAGTGAACAGATGATGTAGATCAGAATAATATTTCACTGCATTACGTTTTTTACTGCATTTTTAATTAAATAACTGCAGCAATAAATATATGCTATAGTTTTGCATAAATGGAAAATAGAGCGCTATGAATTGTTCTTCACTGAAATTTAAAACTTAAAAGAAAATGCTCTTATGTTTATTTGATGTTGATTTCACATTTCTTTTTCATATAAAGGCTAAATACAAATAAAAGGTGAACATTAATTTATTTGTACTGGTTTTATTTCTAAAAAATGATATAGTTTTATAGGAGGACTATTCATAGACTTGGCAAATACATTTTTCAGAAGTTTGTAGGTACAGACATCCTTTGTGGCAGTTCTTAGTAGTTTTTTCTAAAGCTTTTATATAGTTCATATCGATATCGGAATTATATCGTATCGACCGAAATTAAGAAAAATATCGTGATATGAATTTTGGCCATATCGTCCAGCCCTAGTTCCTGAACTTTGAAAAAGTACTACCTCGCGAGCAGGGCCGTTTGGAGGGGGAAATATTTACCCGGAACTTCGTTTAGAACCTGGTTCCTGCGGTCTAAACACACCAAGTACCACCCAAAGTTCCTGGTTCCTGGGTAAAGTTCCTGCGGTGGAAAGACAATGGTGCCCTACAACTGCTTCGTTAACAACATTTTTCAAAACACGTTCCTTTGTATTCAGCAGAACCAATTTATATAGGTTTGGAACCACTTGAGGGTAAGTAAATTATTTAGTAAATTATACTTTTCATTTTTAGATTAACTATCCCTTTAACCGGCAACGATCATGAAACAAACTTATGGTAAAAACTACAAGAATGGCAAGAAAATTGTGGAAAAATTGTTGATAACTGTTATTGTCATCATTACTTGAATTGTTATAAAAATTTAAATTTGTTGTTACCTTCTCCTCACTTGTTCCTGCATCAGTGGCAGTGGATGCCTCAGGGGCCGTAGGAGGTACATTGGTCTTGTCAAAATCATCAAGAGCATCTGTAATTAAGGTTGAGGAAATACAAAAATGGGTGTATCAGATGTATATGTGCATCTGTTTTAATGATATATTATCATTTGACCGAATTCATCTCACGGCATGAATAGCAAAGTTGGCTAACGTTATTCCATTTTAAACATGCAGCTACTATAGGATCCGTTTAAATTCAAAACCTAGTTTTTATAGGACCATAAAAAAGAAAAATGTCGAATTCATTAACCGATGAAATGTTACTGTTTTCGTATGCCTAAAAAAAGTACAATCACTGAGACAAGCATGAGCACTAGAATAGTAGCGGAGCATGAACTGCATTGCATCTGTGACAACAGCCTTCTAAACACCAGTTCACTAAAGAGTAACATTACAAAAGAGCTCAAACATTCGCACATGTTAACTGTCGATATTTTTACATTTATGTCATCCTCAAACCTTACTGTCTAATAACTCGTCCAGTTCGCTGTCTGGAGCACCCTGATGGCCTGATGCTGACGCCATCTTGCTTCTCAATGACAAGATCAGCAACTCTGTCGCAAAATAATGACGTCAAATAAAAACATATTTAACGTGTTTTTTTGTTATTGTTGTGTTTTTACATGTGGAATTGATCAAATAACAACATTTAAATATATATATATAACAATTATGTTCGCGTTCAAGGATAATTATGAGAATACCTTTCTACGTTTACAGTATGACTTATGAGTTTCGAAGACATGTATTCTTAATTGTTGTTCTACTTTAAAATAAATAAATAAAACATGTTTAAATTATATTGTGCTCTTTTAAATTAGACTTTAAAAATGTAGGCTTATCAAGGCTTAATCAGTCTTTATGTTTTAAAACGTCACAATTCATATAATATAAACTAAAGAAAATCTGAGGATAAATGGTTTCGAGTAATACCGGTAGGCCTAACGTTACTTTATTTATCTGGTGCAGTGCCCCCTAACGTTACTTGTTTACACGTTAATCCAGTCACTTCCGCAACTTTATCTGGTTTCGATTTTTAAATCAAGTCCGCTTTCATATTATCAGCGTTTGCCACTGTTGAAGTTGAACTGGACCGAGAGACCTTGATAGAGCAGCGAATCAAATATGTTTGTATAGATTGGGCCCACGCGCACACGCGAATCGATTAAAGCAGAGCCATGGCTTTAACGAGAAGAGCTTTCGGATGTTTTCTTAAAGTTGTTTCTCTTCTTTTATCGGTGAGTTTAGGCAGCATGCACTTGTTTATTTCGCTGTCGTAATACTAATGCTTTTGGCATAACTTCTTGTATTGCATGTTTTCTCTAGATGTAGCCTAGTTTTGAATGCTGGTTTAAAATATAGGTTTTCAAAAAATTGAATTGCCTTTTAAGAATTCTATAATCCACACTAAATTCCAATACCATCATATTTAAAATATATATATTAGCTGTCGGGTAAACAAGTGAACACAACACATAGGCCTAGGTCTCTGATGTAGGTAGATTTGAAATAATTTTTGAAATGTGTTCTTCTTAAATACCCCCTAGGGAATAGTAAAGTGTGACAACTTGGACTAGATATTATACAGGCCTACAATTTATGTAAAATGTATAAGCAATACAAGTAGGTTTGAGTGTTACAGTTAAACACATTTTTTTTAAAGATAGTGACATGTCTGCTCACATAGGCAATAGCACATGACAAGAAATCTGCTGTTTTGTTTCCTCTTGTTTTTAATTCATCGTTTCTTTTACTTTCCTCCAGCTGGCTGGCATTACAGGTCTAAGTGGTTCATTCTTGCTGCATAAATACAGAGTTTACGGTCTGTTCTTTAGCAACTTTTATGTAATTCTCCCTGCATTGCTTGCTGTTGTTGGAGGAGCCATCCTCCTTATCAGTGGAAGCATTGGCTGTCTGATGTCCAACAAAAAACCTTCGTGTTTACACGGATTGGTGAGATGGAATTTTTTTTTTTATTATTAAGTGAAAACAGGACTGAACAATAATGATTTGCTCATCATAAGAATGAGGTGTGGTGTTCATATGTGTATATTTCTTGCCTTTCAGTTTGTGTATTTTCTCATTATGGTGTTTTGCGTTGTGGCTACTACTGCTGCATTGGCATACTCTCACAAAAGGAAGGTAACTGGAGTTTTATACATGGCTATACTGTACAATAATGTATTTCACTGAAATGGTTTTAACATTAAATATATATTTATATAGCTCGATGTGGACTTGGCTCCCCTTAAAGATGTGTTTCAGAACTACAGTGGTAATAGTCAAGATCCTGATACCAAGCAAGTGAATGCACTTCAGAATGAGGTAGGCCTACTTCACAGTAATCTGTAGGATTTCTGTGTGTGGCAAAATTAGAATGTAACAGTTTTTTGTTACAGTTGCAGTGTTGTGGTGTTAACAACTACACGGACTGGTTGGAAACACCCTGGTTTAATCACAGTAGTAAAACCGAAGTTCCTCTGAGCTGCTGCAACAAAACCTTTCACTACTGCAATGGGACTTTAGACTTTCCTCTGCTTATCAATAATGAGGTACAAACACTAATTGCATTTGAGCTTCCCTCTTTATGAGATTTGTACAAAATCTGCTGGATTTTACAGCTACATACCATTACTTTAAAGTCGCCATTAAATGAAAATTCAGTTACACCTACAGTACCAGTTATGGCCAGAATCTTACATACACTTCCTTTAAAGGGTTAGTTCACCCAAAAATGAAATTGATGTCATTAATGACTCCTAATGTTGTTCCACACCCGTAAAATCTTTGTAACACAGTTTAAGATATTTTATATTTAGTCCGAGAGCGTACCCAAGTGTATACACATTATACTGTCCATGTCCAGAAAGGGATTAAAAACATCATCAGAGTAGTCCATATGTGACATCAGTTGGTTAATTAGAATCTCTTGAAGCAGCGAAAATACATTTTGGTCCGAAAATAACAAAAACTATGACTTTATTCAGCATCCTCTCTCACATCTCCCCCTCCCCTCTATTGGCAGAAATGAGAGAGGGAGGGGGAGATGTGAGGGAGGATTTTTAAAATATTAAAATGAGCCATTTTGGGAGCTTGATTAAATATGATGAAATGCTTGATAAAATGCTTTGTTAATAATGAGGAGGATGTTTTAAGCTATTTAAATGAAGATCACATGGCTTTATAATGAATAAATGAAACTTACAGATCAAGGCATATTTGATTTCTCACGTCAAGACCCTTTAATTGGTATTTTACCTGAAAGATTTCTATAAAAAGGTTTAAAGAACTAACAAATTAGACTTTATTATTAATCCATGTAAATTAGGTTTGCATATAAGCGATTCAACATGGTTTTCTTTCTATTCTAGGGCTGTCAAGTTAAACTTCAGGGGACGTTATTACTTGTGGTGGACATCATTACAATAACTTCTTTAGTGGTTATCTCTTTACTGGTGAGCTCTGTGACTTAAATTATAATTAATGTATGCCCTGGTCTTTTACAAGATTTATAATGTCATCTCTGACCCTTCCCTCATCAGGTAATTTCTTGGATTACAGTGGCACAGCTAATGAGACATCAACCCCCACAAGAGTATCGAATTCTGGACAAAGAATAAAAGCCACAGATGGAATTTACTGTATATCTTGTGACGTTTCTCATGAATGTGTACACAATTATTTTATGTATGTTTTTCACTGTTATGAATCATTATGATGTATCATTCAATTTACATTTTCCCAAATTAGTATATTTCTTCACAATACCTGTTCTAAGAATATTTGACATGCATTCACAGCAGGGCGGTTTTATTTTGCACAATAAATCAGTTGATATCAAATTGATGTTTTGATTTTATTATTAGTGACTGTTGATCTGAATCTGAATGGATTATGAAAGTGGGAGGGGTTTAAGACTTCCGCTTCCTCGGCATAGTTCCATTGTGGCGTGTTTTTTGTGTCACGAGAGCGCAGCGCCAAAAAGCCACGTTCTGCTAAAGCTCCGCGTGCATCCATTCTACTGCAGAATCGGAGAGACGTTGAAGTTGGTAAGGAGCCAGCTATATATTTAAACGTATTCTTTTATTATTATTATGTATTTAAACGGGTTTACTAAGTTGTAGTAACGGTTGTTAATTTGTTCGGTGTTTGAGGCCTGGCTTTATTTGGGTTAGGCCCCTTAGCGCAGCCTGCTCGAGTTTGAACTCGAGAGTTGCATGGGATTTACCGAGCGAGTCATCGCGAAAATAAGGGGTCGGTGTGTGGGGAACAAGGCCTTGTGTTGTGTGGTATTTTAAACGTTACACCTATTTTGAATCACTGATTCTGCACCAACATGCTGTGTAATGCCGCAAGGTTGTTGTCCTGTAGCTACGATACCAACCCGTAACAATGGCGAGGTAATCTAGACAAGCATGAGTGATGTCCTGCTGCGGGGTAACGTTAGTTGTAAATTTCACGCCCCCACGACTAGGCAGAATTACAAATTTCGTTTATTCCCTTTTCTCAATAGCCTACGAAATTCTGTACAGTGTAGGCAGTATTTATGATAGTAGTACATTTTTGTAAAGTTCAATAAGACCGCCCGAATAAATGCAAATGTTGCGTTGTGACTGAATGAAATTACATTTTCTGAACTGTCCCCGGAACGGTTGTTTTTTGACCACTATCAATTAGTTACAAAAAAATATGTTTGATGCAACAGCATTTTACATGTAGTATGTTTAAGGTTAGGTTTAATCAGCCATTTTGTTTTTTTAAAAAAAGGTTTATTTAAACTATTATAAATATTACTTTTAATCATGCAGTCCAAAATAGATTGACAGAGTTTGGTTTTTTTTATGCCATGTATATTTAAACAAAGTGTTTTATAAAATTTAGGTTTTAAACTCTACATGTAGTACTTTTAGTATCGGTGTTTTCTTTGCATTTATAAAAACTACCAATATGTTTAAATTTGCAGTGTAAAGAAATTTAACATGCACACCATTTATTTTATTTCAACATTGAGATGTTGTGAAGACAGTACAGACTCAAAGTGAGGTGCTAAAAATACACGCTGAAATTAATGGCCGATGGTTGTTATTCTTTTTCCACAGGTTATATCAGAAGGTGGCTCATCTTATCTTTTTGCCCTTCTTTTATTTTAGTTTATTTATTTTACTCTGAACCCCCAAACCCGCCTTTGCCTCCCTACCAACCCCTTTTCGTCAGCGTGTATTTTTATTACCTTATTTTGTTTTTGGTATCTTCAGAGTTGGGATCTGTGACGGCTCTTCATGGCAGTCAGAAGGGGACACGTTAGATACTTAAAAGTGAGTAGAATTTGCGTCCATCAGGGACTGAATGTGGATTTTACTAAATGAACTGAACCTGTAAGCTGGAGTTAGTAGTGTTTAGTGCTTGTAGGCTGTTTTCGTCCATGTAGTGCTGTAGCGTATGTGAAGCGAGCAATACTTAAGGTTTAATGCTGTCATCTAAGGTAGACTTTTTACTAAACGCACTAGACATTATAAGGTGTTGCATAATGTCAGCTGAAGGTATCAGGCCTGCAAAAGCTACAGCATTTAAACAATGTTTATAGGGACCAGCTCGCAAAGTAATTGGATAGAGCGTGACTGGAATTGTCAATGAGTGATTCAGTCTCTCAACCTCCAATGATGGGTTGCGTGTGGGAGGGACCGTAATAATGCCTGTTTGTTTGGGCCTTGAAGGTTGACTGGCTACCCATGTGGAATACACAATAAGACCTCTCTTCTAACATGAATGGGACGCACTGTCCGATATCAGAATAATCATGGGGACCACAGTGATCATTTCCTTCACCTAAAATGCCTTGAAGGGGTTAGACATTGGACATTGGGTTGGACACTGTTTAATGTACACTACCATATTTTTTTTGGTTTTGTGTTGAATAAATTGTGGTCATGTGCACTTTCACCTAAACTCCATTGGAGGCAGTGTTGATCATAGAATGTAAAAGAACAGCATACCATGAGTCCTGTTGACAATTACTGTATGTCTCCTTTTGCTCACTGTTTTTTTTTTTACTGCGTTAGCTTGGACATTCTTATTGCTCATAGTTCATTTTTGTGGTACTTCATATTTGGTGATTAACAAACTGTGGTTTAGGTCAGGTAGTAACATTTTGTAGATTACATGTTAAGACAAAGGTAAAATATGCTCTGAAAGGGAATAGTGTATTGCTTTGTTCTACTGTTCCAGTTCCTGGTTAACAATATTTAATGTTTTTTTGTTGGTAGGTGTCTAAGTGTGTTTTTTGTTCATTGGTGTTATGTACAGAGGAAATGCAGCCAAACTGAGGTGTAATAAAATATGTTTCAGTGGGGGTTTGTAATTGAGGCATTTTGAAGTCATTAGAAGAACTGTCTTGCAGATGCTTGTTGCGTTATTTCTTCCCTTGGCAAAAATATAAAACCCTTAATTCACAAACTAGATGCTTTTCTGACGTTAAAATTTAAAGGAATGTTCCATTATCAATGAAAATAAAACACTAGCAATTAACTGTAAGAAGAATTAAATCTCTCACAAAAGTTTTTACTGAATTTTTCAGCAAGATATAGGCCTAATTTTTAGGCTCTACACATGCATGTACAGTCGGGTATCAAAACCTAGTAACTATTTACACTAAAAGTGCTAATGAGTTTGCGCTAAATATTCAATATTGTCCAGTTCAACTTTTATAGGCAAAAAATTGTATAACCCTCACAGAAACTTTTTATTATTTCTAGGAGGTCTATGACATGTCGAACGGTTACGAAGATCACATGGCTGATGAGCCTAAAGATGCCAAAACAAACCTCATTGTCAACTACTTGCCTCAGAATATGAGCCAAGATGAGCTGCGGAGTCTCTTCAGCAGCATCGGGGAGGTGGAGTCTGCTAAACTTATTCGTGACAAAGTAGCAGGCAAGTATTTATCAGCACTTGGAACACTGGTTTCAAATCAGACGCATGAATTAATGTTGAGAGAGAGAGAGATGTGAGAAAAATATTCTTTGTCTTTGTTGGTTTAGGGATGTAGTGTCTTTATTTTGCAGGGTTTGCATGTAGCCATGATGTCAATTTTAAAAAACAAAATTAACTTTGAAAGGTTTGCGCTTTTAGACAACTCTGAAGCACTGGAAGTGTTTCTTTACAATTGTGTAGCCTTCATTTCAGTGTTGACAGAAAAAACCCTACATATTTTTAGTTTCCCTTCTCAGGCCTGTCCCAAGTCAACGTGGATTGATTTATTTGTTGGCATACATTTTTTTCCCCCAGAAGTTTAACATTTGATACTAGGATGTTTTTTTCCTTTGTATTTGGAACGTTTCAACTTTTTTTTGTTTTGTTTGTTTTATTGTTTTCCTTTTTTTTCTCTAGGCCACAGTTTAGGGTACGGATTTGTTAACTATCTTAACCCTAATGATGCAGAAAGAGCAATCAGTACTCTCAATGGACTGAGACTACAGTCTAAAACTATCAAGGTAATGTGACAAAAGGTGCTCCTGTGTAAAGTTAAATTGTGTCATTGCTTCAGACCCCCGGGTGTGAGAACAAGGCAGCGAGAACAAAGTAAAGTTGTTGGAGTAGAAATGCTCAGACCTGATGGAATCTTGGTTGTGGCCTTTTTATCAGGCTTTCCAATATTTAGACTCATCTATTTAAATATTTATTTTATTATCTATGGTTTACAGGTTGCAAACATGTTGTTTTAATGAAGTTTGAATTATTTAAAATATTTTTTTACGTTTATTTTTCTATTTCTATAAAAGTAGATATTTGTAATGAAATGATCCATGGTAAATATTTTTTGGTGGGTGTGCCCTGTTTGAAAAGAATTTCTAAAAAATTTAAAAATTGAAATGTCTAAGTTAGTATCTTCTTTGTTTTGTTTTGTTTAAATTTAGCCATAGTTTATTAAGAGATTGCCCCCTCAGGGGAGGTATTTCTTCCGGATCTGATCTTTTAACTGCTCTTTCTGACAGGTGTCATATGCCAGGCCAAGCTCTGACACCATAAAGGATGCCAACCTTTACATCAGTGGGCTGCCTAAAACAATGACGCAGAAGGACGTAGAAGAAATGTTTACACGTTATGGCAGAATAATCAACTCCCGTGTCCTCGTCGATCAAGCGTCAGGTTGGTAGATGAGCAAAGTTGTTTGTGAAGGCTGGAATGTCTTGTAAGCTAGTGTGTGTATTTAAACGCTCACCTTTTTTTAATCGTCATTGCAGGACTGTCTCGTGGTGTGGCTTTCATTCGATTTGACAAGCGGGCCGAGGCAGAGGACGCAATTAAGGACTTGAATGGGCAGAAACCGCCAGGCGCTGCAGAGCCCATCACTGTCAAGTTTGCAGCCAGTCCCAACCAAGTGAAAAACTCACAAATTATTTCCCAGATTTACCACACACAGCCTCGCCGCTTTGGGGGGCCCGTCCACCACCAGGCCCAGAGATTCAGGTAAATGAAGTCTAAGATTGTATTTCTATTTGCTCGGTTTGCATATTGCTCTCAAAAGGGTAGTTTACACACATACAGTGGTCTGGGTTCAAAATGTTGGTGTCATTTTAAAGCAAACCCTTTAGACAAGTTACATAAAACACGGCTAAAAGTCATAAACATGTAAGTAGATGTTGTCTGTAAGCTGTAATTACCCCCCCCCCCCCAAAAAAAAAAATAGTAGGCGCTTTTTGATTCCCAGGGCTCTACATAACGCCCATTTTGGGCGCATTTACGCCTAAAAATTACTGCGTGCGACTGTGAAAAAATATTTAGGCGCACCGGTGCGACTGACCCGATCTATTCTCATGAATGGATGTGTAATACAATCGAAATAAAAACTACAACACGGAGTGAATCAACACTGAGAAACTGTTAGGCTACGTTTCCTACTTCAATCAACTGCTTTTCATGCCTTCAGTCAGCAGAAGTACAAAAACATGTGCGACGGACTACACTTTTGTTTACAAAGTGAAACGTGTGTGACGACGCAGCCATGCGCACTTTACCAGACGCATCGCGCTGTTTATTTACAGCCAAATCAAAATGAACTGGAAATACCACATTTGGATTATCATAAACAAGATAAGAAATTAGCGGATGCTTGGGGCATAAATGCCATCAAACAATAATGTATTAATAATACATTTAAAAAGTCTTTGAGTTAATCTTTATCACTCATGCTGTTTAAAAAAAAATACTAAATGTATATAATGAGCAAGTATATCATGAAGATTTTTTCCAAACCGGGTTTTTGTCTTATTCTGAATCACTGTACACACAAAATAAATTATTCCCGCTGTGGATTAGCACAATATCTGCGTGACTCACCACAAACAGAGAGAAGTAGATCCGGCTGTAATGTTCTTCTGCTAGACGCATGCGGTTCTGTTTATGAAGCGCCTGAGCGCCAAAAGTTACGGCTTGCTATAGCTCCGAGTATTGGCATGATTGCATGTGTGATACTGATCTCGTACAAAAATCTAATAGACAAGTTGATATTGAGTAACAACGTTTTAGCCACAACACAAAGCCTCACCAGAACTGATTCACATCTCCAAGCGATTCGATTCAAATGAATCTTGTGTTTTGAACTATTGACTGAATGACTTGCCGCCACCTACTGGCGATTTTATTTTCATATTTATACTTTGCATGGACTTTTTATTTAAAATAATAAACTTTTAAAGTTTAATTTGTACATATTTCTAAAGTCAAAAACTTATATGTAAAACATTCATACAACATTAACCCATGCATTAATGCATTAAATGCATAGGTGTTTGATTGTATGAAGTCCAGTTCTGCTTTGTGTGTGTGTGTGTGTGTGTAATTGTGCTGTACTCTCAGAAGTTAATGATAATATTATGTCAGAATTATGTTGAATTTAAGAAATTGACAGATTTAACACTTACATTTAATAAGATTAGAAAACATTGCTCTTATAATGGTAAAAATGACCCTGGACATTAAAAGGACAAATATCGTCCTGTAATGGGAAAGATATAATTGGAATGTGTTTGATGGATTAGAATGTGCTCCTAAATTTTTGACTGTGCTCCTAATTTTTTTAAATTAGGAGCACAAGTGCTCCTCAAGAAAAAAGTTGGCGTAGAGCCCTGATTCCCCCATCGGCATTTTTGATTTTTTTGATTCATTTTTGAAAGTGTGTAACTCAGGCCCTGTGTGCTCTAGGAACATACAGACAGTTTGGGCTGTTTCCACTAAATTCCAGAAAATAGTGGGGGGAAAAAGTTTGTCTGTGTCATGTTGTATGCAAGATTTATTTAACTGGGTCTGAAGGGATTACCCCCCACCCACCACCACCACCACCACCACCATATACAGTGATATAAATCGAGTATTCCAGTGTCATTAAATTAATGATACATGCTGGATGCAGCCCAAACTAGAGCACACAGGGCCTGAGTTACACACTTTCAAAAATGAATTTGTATAAAAAAAATCAAAAGTGCCTAATTTTTTGGGGGGCTTACACATGTACTTACACATTTGTCATAGCAGTGTTTTATGTAACTTTAAAGGGTTTCCTGTAAAATGACACCAACATTTTAAACCTAGACCACTGTATGTGTGTATGGGAGGCTTTTCAATTTGGGTAGGCCAAATCCAGGCGGAAATGGCACCAGAGTAATTTAGTGCCAAAGTGATGCATATCTCCAGAAAGTAAAGACTCTAAGCTTTCAAATGGTGACATCATACCTCCTCCACAGACGTTTAAAATGGAAAGTATATACATGACGATGTCATTTCGGAACCTGTACTTAAAATATGGCGGACGAACGTTTTAAATATTCAGTCGCATCCTGAAACAAAAAAAATCTCAAAAAGATGTTTTTTTTTTTCTTTGTTTCTACAGGTTCAGGTTTTTTCCTATTGTTTTAATTTTAGTTTTAGTATAACATTATAATACAATACATATATATATATTTTTTTCAGAAATCAGACCAATATATAGTCTTAAAGGTCCATGGCATGACATTTTATTTGATGAGGTTTTTCAACATTGTGTTCCTCTAGCCTGAATATTGTCCCCAAGTGGCTAGAAATTTTGATCTGTGTAAAGCGAGTTCTGGCTGTATTTCTCTTCTTTTGAGAAAATGAGAGCCCAGAGGAGCTGATCTTAACCTCTCCTGTTATGATGTCATGACAGGAAAGGTTTCCTCCTCTTCCTCTGCTTTGACCATCCAGAGGATTAGTAGAGAATGGATTCAGTTTCAGTCATGAAATGTCAGCTCAGGCTTTACCATATGTGTAGCTAATCATTCAAGTGCACACAGACTTTCTTTTCAAGTCATTTAATACCGTCAGTCCCACTGCTGGCCGTCTTGATGCATCAGTGAATCAAGCCAGTGATTAAAACGATCAACTTCATTTGTGATCAACTTCAAAAAACGATCAACTTCAAAACTCACGTCATTTCTGTTAGTAGCATGAAACAAATCTGTTATTTAAATGATTAAACTACAGAGAGCGATCAAAGAACACTTTATAATGTTCGGATCGGTCAAAGCACACGTTTATCTGCAGTGCACACTTGCCCAAACTGCTGTTTGAATGACGCTGCTCATTATGCTCAACAGAAGCTCTTACTGTATTCATGTTGTGTGCTTGCTGTTAGTTGTGGTGAAAGCATTTTGTGAGAGAAATAACATTGCAAAGTTCACTTGTGTTAATTCAGCGCTCTTTGATACAAACAAAATAAACTTGTGCTTAGTGATTATAGTTTGGTAGCGTTAGCTTGCAAGTCACCCACTACAACTAACAAGGTAATAAGCCTGCTGTGCATGAATGGAGTTTATAGATTTACCGCTGTGTTGGGCTTAATGTTATCTCGAAGAACTTCAAAGAAGCACGATAAGGAATTCCGCGTGTTGAACCTATGATAAGCAGCCCACGCACGTCGCTCTGTTTTATGTCGGATGGGATCGCCAAAATATCTCCAAACCACTGAAGTTGAGCGAACTAACTTGTCAACGATATCTGTGTCCTCCGAGCTGGTTGTGAGTGCTGCATTTTCTTCACTATAGCTCATTTTTATCGCTCCACTTCACTCTGATCCTCCAAGCCTGTCCGCCACAGACTGTAAACAACAGCGTGTGCAGCACCCAGAAGCCCGGTCTGCAATACGCAAGCGCAGCATTACGCATAACGCGTAAGCATTATATCGAGAATTTATCGAACTGTTCTTATCGTTTTATCGAGGAAAATTATATCGTGATAATTATCGTTATCATTTTATTGCCCATCCCTACCTCCAAGTCTTCCAGAGTTGCGGTCAAAGCTGATTTGAAAGACAGCCGTTCGACAGCCTCTGTGTTTACTAGCACGCAAGCGCAACTCTGCCATCACTGTTAAGCCCCGCCCACTGTCGCCACCAACTCTATACACGATGTGATTGGCCTGACCAGAGTTTGGTGAGAGTTGCTAGACTACACTCACGACAGATTAGATTTGCTGCCGCTAGGAAACATTATAAAATACTAAAAAAAATCCATGCCATGGGACCTTTAATGCTATAGAGAAGAGAATTTTTCAGGAAGAATAACTTTCAGCTTATTTTCAAATAAAATATAGCATGCATTTGCTTCAAAAACAATATTATTAAGCTTTTCAAAACATCATTCAATATAAATTATGATGGTCATAATATTCACAATTACAATTTCAAGGGGATAATCGACAATTATGGTTTGTCATAATCGTGCAGCCCTAGTATTTACTTAAAAAACAAGAGTTGATTTGATTTCATGGTGGCTACAAATGGATATCTCACCAAAAAATGTAAATTCTTTCAGTTCAACTAAATGAGGCTATTTCCTGTTTTCAGGTTCTCTCCTATGAGCGTAGACCACATGAGTGGCATGTCTGGCGTTAACATGCCTGGAAACTCCTCCTCAGGCTGGTGTATTTTTATTTACAACCTGGGCCAGGATGCAGACGAGGGCATTTTGTGGCAGATGTTCGGGCCCTTTGGTGCCGTCACAAACGTCAAAGTGATCCGTGATTTCAACACCAACAAGTGCAAAGGATTTGGGTTTGTTACCATGACAAACTATGAAGAGGCAGCCATGGCTATCGCCAGCCTCAACGGCTACCGCCTCGGGGACAAGATTTTACAAGTGTCGTTCAAAACAAGCAAGTCGCACAAGTAGGAAGCAGGGTTGCCAGGAAAATGAAGGAGAGGGCTGTTTTCTGCAAAACCAGAGAAATCGGCGCAGTTTCGAAAAAGAAAGCTATTATTTTTAGTGTAATCAAGTCTTTGCAAATGTTCACGTTTCGCAGTCTCGTTTAGACAGTTTCTTTTAAGATTCAAGCTGTTGGATGCTTCAAATACAAGTGTTTTAGGTGTTCTGGTTTATCCCAATATATGACCAATTTTGAGTTTAATATAAATTTGTCTCTGTTAGCCTGGTATTGTTGCTATGTGCCATATGTGGTCAGACACCTCATTCACCAGATGCTGGATTTAGAACTCAGATTTGATCTTTCTTCCGTCAGTATCTACATCCTACATAGCTCTTCAGTATTTAAGATGCCTTAATTTGATGTCATTCTTCCACTTTGCCCTCAATAATGTAGCACTTTTTGGTTTGGCAGGAATCTCATTACCCATCTCACAACAGTTTATTTGTTAAAATCTAAGTTTTAAATCCAGTGTGCTGAGTGTTTTATAAAAAAAGAAGAGGTAATGGCATAGGAAATGCCCGTTTTAGTGAGGGGAAAGTCTTTAGCTGACTTGTTAATCTTTTTTAAGGGACCCTCTGAAAAGACTGATAACTAAGAAGGACCAAAGACATGAATGGAAGGTTTAGTTTCCCCCGGCAGAGGTGCAGGTTGCACATCCCTAAGAATATTCCAAAAATATTTGGACATCTGAATACTAGGTACTGAGTATTTATGTAAAATGTAATCACATTTGAGCATCAGCATCTTATGTTTATGGTTTGCGTTTTTCTTTTGTTTTTGTTTCTCTAGGCTAATACATCAAGTATAGTTTGTTTATTTGAAAATGAATATCCAATACTAATGCATATGCTTTTTAAGACTGCCTTGTGATTTATTTGTGTTTTGTTCTTTTTCTTTTTTGCTTTTGTTTCCTTTTGAAACCTTTCATTTTGTTTCACATGGCATTTACAATCATTAAATTTTATTTCGTTTTGCTCAACTTTTTGTTTTTGTTTCTTTATTTTCTCTTTTAATTAGTTATTTCATTTGATCAGTTAATAGTCAATTCAAGATTATTTCCATATTTACAGATGCAGAAATGACCCAAAAATGAAACTTTGATGTTTATCTGCTTACCCCCAGGGCATCCTAGATGTTGGTGTGTTTGTTTCTTCAGTAACACATAAATTAAGAATTTAACTCCAACCATTGCTCGTATAATGCATGTCAATGGGGTCTAATTCTAAGCACACAAACCAATTTATTGTTCATTTTTGGGTGAACTATTCCTTTAAGGCTCATTCACACCAAGAACGATAACTATAATAACTATATTGGCATCCACACTAGCAGACAATGTTGTTTATTATAAGCTTGTGTTGCGTTTTTTGTTGTTGTTTTTGTCAACAGCTCTTTGACAGCCAATCAGAATTTACCTGACTTCAGTGTTTATCAGCTGGAAAAAATTATTCTGAAAGTGTTTCCATTGATATTATTTCTCTGTGCCTTTATCATTATAGTTGTGGTGTGGACCCTTCTATTGTATTTTTAGAACTATATATCATTTTAGTTATCGTCCTTTGTGCAAATGGGTCTTTAGTCCACGAAGACCTCATGAGAAATACTAAATACTACATTTCATAATTTTAAGTTTGAGATCTATGTTTTTTAGGCATTGGACCAAATCGTAAATATACAATCTGACGACCGTTGACTTATCTGATTTGGCCAATGGAGTGCCAATTATTTTGCCTTTCTCAGTGGTTCGTTCACCATTTTCCAGAGGTTTTCAGCTGTAGCACGTGGGGAAGATAGAAACGGATAGAAACTCAATCTCACAATTGTACAGTCATGGTCTTTGGTGCCTCTTGAGGTCTTCCAAATATTAGTTTGTAAAACCCCACATAGGTTCTTCTGTAGTTAGGCAAACCCATGCATTTCCCTAGATTCCTCTTGTGTAAATTGATCATTTTCAACACAGACAGTTCTTAGGCTCCCTCTGCTACAAGACTTAAGGTTGGTATTGTGTGTGCGTGTGCATATATTTATATCAGTGACTTGACATTAATCCTAAGTGTTTTTGTACAGTGACTCACGGTATTCGTCAGGTTTGTAATAAGCAGCAGTTCACTATACTTGCCTCATCTGTTACTTTATGGTTCATGTGAACCTCTTAGCAGCTTTATAGCCACTGTTGGTTACACGTCAATTATATGAAACACTTGGCATTCTCTTCTTGTGCACGTTTTGGCATATGTGCAATATTGAAAAGTGATTCGTAATGAATAGTAGTAATTATTATAGCAACCGTTTCCCTGTCCATCTTTTTTGATATGCTGATGTTTAAAAAAAATCAATAAAAAAAAAAATCGCCCAAGAGTCACCCAAGATGCCAGTTGTTTGAGATCTCAAGTAGAATTTACTGGATGGTTGCTCGTTTTAAGCCTTAATTTATGTAGAATATACTGGAAGATTATTGAATGGTGGAATTATTTATATAGCTTGTGTATGGTTTTATGTGTTGATATTGATGAGTGTCTTAATTTTTTTAATACTTTGATTCTTCAGTGAATATCTGTTATGAGCTACTGTCTAACATGTAGTTGTGAAATAAAATATCGGGCATCATTGCAAAATCTTGAAATTTGTGTCTTGGTATTAGTGAACTCAAGCCAGTATTTTCTGCACATCTTTTGGTAATGGATTACAGGAGGTGCAACTTTTTAGAAGGTATAAACTAATCATGTTGTAATTTTACAATATGAATAAAGAAGACCAGTAACACAAAGTTATTTTTAAAAATGTCATTTAGAAAATAAACATGATATCCCAGCATTATAATCCATATTCCATCCCACTTTAAATGAACAATGATTGTATGCTCTGAACATAACGAAGAGATACACGATTGCTGTTCATTAAACAGTCATTAAAAAAACATTTTGTCATCGTACATTGTATGACAAGGCAACTGATGATCCATAATTGGAGGCCCAGTCGACTTACTAGTTGCATAATGTTTTCTGTGTGAACATGGTTTTATTATTGTGGTCTAGTTGTACTGTCATTAACTACTGCATTAAGGCAATTCTAAAAATTAATGTAAAAAACAAAACAGTGTCAAAAGCACTGACATGTCCTCAGTTTTCAAGTTCACCAAAGGCTACTGTTGAGGTAACAGTAACATCTGTGATGTAAAAAGACAGAATGGCACAAATGGATAACAAAAGGGGGAAGGTTTTTGTGAAGTCAAGGCAGATTCTGTTCCTGTTTGTTTTCATCTGTCAGAGTTAGACTTGGCAGAGGTTGTAACATGTAGTCGGCCTCTCGATCACCTGATCGCCGATAACCTCTAAGATGTAGTCCCTATTAGCCAATAGTGGAACTTCAGATGTGGGAAAACTTTGCACGCTTTGGTTTCCAAAAGATATCATGGTATCTCTCTGCAAGACACAAAATACAGCCATCACGAAGTTGTCAAATATGACAGTTTTTACTATTATTTTTACTGGTAAGCAGCGGACCAGTACTGCACGATACAAAATATGTAAATGAGCGCACAGTGGATATATCTTACTCTCTCTGAGTTGTTTGTGGATGGGATGTCTTTCTGAAAGTCCTTCCTGCACACGTGTGCCATGATTCCTGCGGCCAAGGCATCTCCAAGAACGTTGATCATTGTTCGAAATCGGTCCCTAATGAAAAAAGATGCATGAGATTTCTGTTGTGGTACTTGAGCAGTATATAAGTGCATTAATTGGGTTGTACTTACAGGATCCAGTCGATAGCTACAATGAGTGAGATGTCATCTGGAGGCAAACCAACTGAGGTAAGGACGATAACCATGGTAACAAGACCAGCCTGAGGGATTCCAGCTGCGCCGATGCTTGCTGCTGTAGCTGTGAT